>NC_092751.1:85786917-86431917 GCF_047496795.1 Chiloscyllium punctatum
CAGGACTGGGCACCATGGGGCTCGAGGTTTATGAGCAGGTAAACAAGCTGGATGCTGTGATCCTGCCAGCTGGAGGAGAATGTAATCTCCTGGCAGGGGCTGCCGCCCCCATCAAACATCTCAATCCGGGCATTACTGTCATCGTAAGTTAAAGCAGACTGGCATCATTCTATTGAATTCAAAAGGAGGGTTTGGGGAGGAAGTTCACACCTTGGGTTGGGAGATGGGGGTGAGGTGGTGGAGGTTGAGGTGAGTTGGTAGAGGTTGAGGCGTGTTGGTGGCTGAATTTTAAGCTAATCAATGCAAAGAGTTTTAGAATTATTAGGGATGGAGCCAGAGATGGGCATCAACATAAAACTGGTGCATTCACATTGGTCACATATCTGCCTCACCCATTACAGGTACTCAGTAGAATTATCCCGTGCATTATACAAAGAGTGAAACATGGAATTCTACCATTTTATGTCTATTCTGCAAACCTCCATCCAATTCCAACCCCTAAGAGTGCATTATGTCTCCCACTTTACTGGGGAAACCAGCTCTTGGATATGTAGACACCATAGTCCCAGAAATCCATAGGACCAGAGGATTGCGCTCTCATGAGATTCCTGTTTAACCTGAGGGTCACCATGCCTCAGTCGAGCGGTGATGTTGAGAAGGTAGGACTTGGGTCCACACTGTTGGCATTCATTCTGTTTCGTAAACTAGCCAACTCAGCTAACTGATTCCTCCTTGAATATTAACTCCAATGAGTGCCAGTTCATCCCTATTATCTCTTGAGTGTAACCTGGTTTGTTCTTAAAGGGGCCATTATTTACAATATTGTCAATCCAGTGTCAAAATATCCTTAGAACAGGTTGACTTTTTTAAAAAAATAGGAGCAGGAGTAGGCCATTTGGACCCTTTGTCCTGTTCTGCCTTCTAATATGATCATGGCTGCTCCTATCTTTGCTGTAACTCCACATTCCCCTGCCTGGGTCCTCCACCATTACCCTTTTCTCCCTTGTGAATCAAAATTCTGTCTACATTTTCTCTAACAATGGCCTCTAACTCCGAGTTTAGAACACTCTCCTATCTCTTTACCATATGCAAATACGCTTTGCCCCTGTCATTGCGGCGGCTGCCACTGGGGGTCGCTGTAATGGGACCTCCACCCAACACAACCCCTTTGGCCAATCAGCAGCTCCATCTCACACGGCCTTGGCTCCCGCCATTCCCTTTTGGTAAAGCCACTGCCGATTGGCCGGGCCATGGGACAGCCGTATTCGCCTCGAGCAGTTTTGCCAGGCTTTTTCCCCCCATATAAGTGGGTGGCATGGTAACTCAGTGGTTAGCACTCCTGCCCCACAGCACCAGGGAATGAGGTTCAATTCCAGCCTTGGGCGATTGTCTGTGTGGAGTTTGCACGTTCTCCCCATGTCTGCGTGGGTTTCCTCTGGGTGCTCTGGTTTCCTCCCACAGTCCAAAGATGTGCAGGTCAGGTGAATTGGTCATGCTAAATTGCCTGTAGAGTTAGGTGTATTAGTCAGGGGGAATGGGTCTGGGTGGGTTACTCTTTGGAGGGTTGGTGTGGACTAGTTGGGCTGAAGGGCCTGTTTCCAAACAAATTAGGGAATATAAAAAAAAGGGTACCTACCATCTGCTTGAGGTCCCTTTTGCAAAGCTGGGTTTTGCATGATTACAGAATGATCAGATAAGACAATGTTCCTCAAAAGGACGGCTGGACACTGTCATTGTAATGATAAGGTTTTGTATTTTGTCTTATTTAATTGTGAGGGTGACAGGAGTAGGAATGCTCTCCCAACTCTGAATTAAATTGACAAGCTATAGTTGCACACACACCCTGATCCCTCCCTCACCTTTAGACAATCGAGTTCCCAACTCCAGATTGAGGACAGGTTAATGAAGCAGGCTTGTATTCCATGGAATATGAAAGGTTAAGAGGTTATTTGACACAGTTGTTTAGCATTTTGGAAGGAATTAACAGGATAGGCAGAAACCTTTTTCACTACTGGGAGTCTGGGAAAAGGAGGCAACCCTTCCAGGAGGAAGTTTACAAACAGTTCTCCACGTTGAATGTAGAAGTGTAGACCTACCTCTCATGAAAAGCAGTAGGAGCTAATCAAGTGAATAATTTTGAATTTGAGATTGTTTGATTTTTACTAAGTGCATTAAGGAAATAAGGATAAGATGGTTGGAATACATTAGGATACAGTTTTGCAATGATCTGATTGAAAGGCAGGACAAGCTCAAGGATTTGTATGGTTTCCTCTTGTTCCAATGATTCTAAGACAATCAACAGATATTTTGATGGGATGTGGGCAATGCTGTCACTCCCAATTGCCAATGAAATGAGTGGCTTGCCAAGAGACTTCCATATTATTACAGGGCTGGAGTCACATGTAGACCAGACAAGGTAAGGATGCCAGATTTTCTTCCCAAAAGGACAGATGAGTTTTTAGATATTTTCAATTGACCTGTTCAGAGGTATCATGTGGAGCAGGTGAAACTTGAACCCAGGCCTTGTGGTTCAGAGGTAGGGACACTACTATTGTGCCACTAGACTGTCCAGATAGACTTTTACAAAACAGCAGTGTTAGGGTTAATTTCCAGTTTGATTTTATTTTATTCATTGAATTTAAATTCCAGCAGCTACCACGCTGGGACTTGAACCTAAGTACCTAGAGCGTGAACCTGGGTCATTAGATTATTAGTTCAGTGACATTGCCACCACATCACAATCTCCCATCCTTGGGACTGCAGAAGGCTCAGCAAATGACCAAGTTCCTGACGCCTGCTTAAGTATCAGATTGACTCAAAGCAATTGGCTCAGGAAAAGCAAGTGAAAACAATAGTGATAATATAACTAATGCAAAGTCTTCTCTGTTGACCAACTAGAGAAGTGGAATTAATTGGAAGGAGTATCATAACTCGGGAAGATTGTTCATATTTATCAGGTTTGTGTCTCTTTGTTTGCGATTTTGTTTTCTAAGAGAAAACAGTGATATCTGGTTCTGTCTTCTTCACCCACAGGGTGTGGAGCCTGAGAATTATCCGACACTTCAACAATCCCTTGAGCTGGGACAGCCTCCAGCAGACTTAGCCTGCACTAGCCACAGATTATACGGAGGTAAATAATTGTGGAAAATAACTGTGAGCCAAAGTGTGGTGGATTTTTTCCCCCACAATTGGTCATAGATCGAAGTTAGTAGTGACCACAACATTTAGCCCCAACTGTCCAACTCAGCATTTACATACCACATAAGGGAACCAGTCCTGATCAGATTCAATGTTCTAATATCTCTTGGATGCATTTTCCTTCATCCACTTGTCCAGTCTAATTGTGGATAATATCTGCCTCAACCAATTACATTAGAAGTCATTTCCACAGCCTCACAGAACTTCATGAAAGGTAGTCTCATTTTCCACTCTGACATCTGCTTTGAGAGATGCATTCTGGTAACAATCAGAAAGGTCTAACATCAGAAGCAGGCATATTCGCTGATGATTGCACAATGTTCAGCATCACTTGCGACTCCTCGTAAATTGAAACAGTCCATGTCTAAATGCAGCAAGACCTGGACAATATCCAAGATTGGTCTGACAAGTGACAAGTCACAGCCATCCCAGGCAATGACCATCTCCATCAAACAAGAATCTAACTCTTGCCCCTTGACATGCAAAGGCATTACCATTGCTGAATCCTTCATTATGAACTTCGTGCATTTGAGGCACGGTTTACCATTCACTGGAAAGCGAATTGAGCTAATCACGGAAGTATAGTGGGTACAAGAGCTGGTCGGAGGCTACAAATCCTGAAAGGAGTAACTCATGTTCTGACTCACCAAAAGTCAAAACCTGTCCAGTATTTATCAGGGTGTAACAGAACACACCACACTCGCCTTGATGAGTGCTGCTCCATCCAAACTCAAGAAACTTGACACAATCCAGGACAAAGCAACCTGCTTGATTGGCACTAGCATCCAGTCCCTCCACCACTAACACTCAGCAGCAGTGTGTACAATATATCATTGTTCCCTCAATGTCACTGGGTCAAAATCATGGAACTTTTTCCCTAACTGCATTGGAGGGGTACCTACACCGAATGTGGTGCAGCAGTTCAAGATGGCAGCTCACTACCACCTTCTCAAGGGAATTAGGAATGGGATTTAAATGCTGACCCAACCAGTGATGCCCATATTAGCGAGTTTTGAGAAGATTTGTAGCTCAGGTTGAGGTTTTGGATGTAGGTTTGCTCGCTGAGCTGTTGCCCATATTCTCCAAGTGAATAAAAAAAAGTTACCTCATAATTTTCAACTGCGGACAAATTCAAGCTACTTAAACTGATCTAAATAGCAAAGCAGTTTCCAGAATTTCATATACGTGAATCCTAGTGAATTTAATAAACTGGCTTGTAGATTATGAGGCTCCTAGGCTGCCAGAACATGAACATGCCTCACCATGGAAGGTGAATGATATATGGAAAATAGTGTAGGTAGAATGTTAAGAGCCAACCTGGAGTTGTAATCAATTAGCTTCTTGGAAGGAACGGTGTTGATTATGAGCTTTAAAATTGTTTGAGAAGTATTTTGTATTTGTAAACTGACTGGGTCAACAACACCAACCTGAATTTTTTGACAGATGTAACGATGAAACTTCCATTATCCATTATTCCACTGTTAATAGGATGCCCTACAATCCCTGATACCACCATGTCTGTGCAGCTAGAACATAATCCCAACACTAACAACTCACTAAAAGATTCCTGAGATTTCATTGGCCTAAAGTTTATGTTTTTTTTGGTTTGACCCAGGTGATTTTATGGCTGGATGGGGAGTGCACCTGGTTCTTATATGCAGCTTGACAAATTGATACGGAGGCCTTAACATTCTGACTCCTGTTTCTATGGCCCATGACCCTCTTACACTCTATAACTTCCAAAATCTACAGTTTACAAATCTCTATATGTTTTTGTAATTGGCTTCTTGTATATCTGTAACTTTCATTGCTCCACTATTGGTTGTACTGCCTGCAACTTTGGGATTCCCTCCCTAAATCTCTGGTTGCCCTATCTCTGTCTGCTTAAAATCAATCAAGATTTTGGCCAACTACCCTAATACCTTCTTACATTGCTCAGTGTCAAATTATGTTTGAAAACACTCCTGAGAAGTGCTATATGATGTTTTTAACTGTTAAACGCACCAATGAAATTGCTGTTTTTGTGTTGAAAGTTTTCTCTTTGTTTCACAGAATTGGTCAACGCTTCTTTTGGCAGTAATGCCTTTCAGATTACCAAGAAACTCATAGATAAGATTGTTACCGTTAAGTAAGTATTAAATTATTTCACAGGAATATTCTTTATGATAGTGCGGCAAAGGATATTTAGAATTAGATATACGCAAACTACTATCTCATTGCAATAATTAACATACTCCTTCAGTACTGTGTTGAAGAGCGTGGTGTTGGAAAAGCACAGCCAGTCAAGCAGCATCCGAGGAGCAGGAGAATCAACATTTCAGGCATTAGCCCTTCACCAGGAATGAGGCTTGTGGGCCAAACGGGCTGAGAGATAAATGGGAGAGGACTGGGGCTAGGGGGGACGGTTGCTGGGAATGCGATAGGGTGATGAAGCTGGGGCTGAAAGTAATAGGTTGGAGAGGAGGATGGAGCAGATAGGTGGGAAGGAAGATGGACAGGAAGGACCATTCAAGAGGGTGGTGCAAGTTGTAAGGTTGGGATTGGGATAAGGTGAGGAGAGGGAAAATGGGGAAACTGGTGATATCCACATTGATCCTGTGTGGTTGGAGGGTCTCAAAGCTGAAGATGAGGCGATCTTCCTCCGGGTACTGGGTGGTTAGGATTTGGCGCTGGAAGATGCCCAGGACCTGCATGCCCTTGACAGAGTGGGAGGGGATCTGACAAGAGAGTCACGGAGAGAATGATCTCTCCAAAATGCAGATGGTGGGGGCAGGGAAATATATCTCTGGCAGATCCTTCTGCACCTTCATCCAAATCATTTATAAAACTGACCTAGACTCCTGGAAATCCAAGTGCAGGCCAACCCCCATATCTGCGGAATCGGTTTCCATGGTTTCAGTTACCCATGGTTTACATATTACAGGGAACATTCCAGAACCAGTGACCGGGGGGTGGCCAGCAGGTACATTAAATGAATGGGATCGCAACTATCCACGGTTTCAGACTTCTGCGGTAGGTCTTGGAACATATACCCCACACGTACAGGGAGACTTTTGTACAGTATATTCAAAGCACATGTTACCCCTTCAAAGAACTCCAACAAATTGATTGAATATGATCTCCCTTTGATACTGACTCTACTGAATCTCCTTACTTTTTTCTAAATTAATTGGAATCGGTGCTGGACCACATTTATATAAATGATTTGGATGTGAACATAGGATGTATAGTTAGTAAGTTTGCAGATGATACCAAAATTGGAGGTGTAGTGGACAGTGAAAAAGGTTACCTCAGATTACAGTGCGATCTTGGTCAGTTGGGCCAATAGGCTGAGGAGTAGCAGATGGAGTTTAATTCAGATAAATGTGAGGTGCTGCATTTTGGAAAGACAAATCATGACAGGACTTATACACTTAATGGTAAGGTCCTGGAGAGTGTTGCTGAACAGAGACCTTGGAGTTCAGGTTCATAGTACTATACCTTGAAAGTGGAGTCCCACATTAACAGGATAGCGAAGAAGACATTTGGTTTGCTTGCCTTTTTTGAGTATAGGAGTTGGAAGGTCATGTTGTGATTTTACAGGACATTGGTTAGGCCACTTTTGGAATACTGTGTGCAATTCTGGTCTCCCTGCTATTGGAAGGATGTTGTGAAACTTTAAAGGGTTCAGAAAAGATTTACAAGGATGTTGCCAGGGTTGGAGGGTTTGAGCCAAAGGGGGAGGCTGAACAGGCTGGGGCTGTTTTCAGTGGTGCATTGGAGGTTGAGGGGTGACCTTATAGAGGTTTACAAAATCATGATGGGCTTGGATAGGGTAAATAGCCAAGGTCTTTTCCCTGGGCTGGAGGAGTCCAAAACCAGATGGCATAGGTTTAAGGTGAGAAGTGAAATACTTAAAAATGACCTAAAAGGCAACTTTTTAATGCAGAGGGTGGTGCGTGAATTGAATGAGCTGCCAGAAGAAATGGTGGAGGCTGATACAATTACAACATTTAACAGGCACCTGGATGGATATATGAATAGGAAGGCTTTGGAGGAATATGGGCCAAGTGCTAGCAAATGGGACTAGATTAGGTTTGGACATCTGGTCGGCATAGGACCAAAGGGTCTGTTTCTGTGCTGTACATCCCTATGACTCTAAGAGCTCAATGTACAAGTGAGACATGTACTTGGATGTTGTCACATGACTGCAGGGTCTCTACATTCCAAGACACTAGACACAGGCTGTGACTTGAGAACGTGCTAGATTCGATTACTTACAGTGTGGAAACAGGCCCTTCGGCCCAACAAGTCCACACCGACCCGCCAAAGTGTAACCCACTTAGACCCATTCCCCTACATTTACCCCTTCATCTAACACTACGGACAATTTAGCATGGCCAATTCACCGAACCTGCACATTTTTGGACTGTGGGAGGAAACCAGAGCACCCGAAGGAAACCCACGCAGACAGGGGGAGAATGTGCAAACTCCACACAGAGAGTCGCCTGAGGCAGGAATTGAACCCGGGTCTCTGGCGCTGTGAGGCAGCAGTGCTAACCACTGTGCCACCATGCCACCCACCGTGCTGTTCTGTATATATTAGTTTTGCTGTAAATGAAATTGACAATCACTGAGAAGGTTTATAGATTTCTTTTGGATTGATCTTGCAATTCCAAAAGTACTTTTCAAAAGCTTAGGCTGTTGCAAAGCACTTGACACCCAATGAAATATTTCCACAGTCGCTATTGTAATATAGGGAACAGAAAAGCCAATTTGTGCACAGCAAGGCCCCACAAACAGCAATGAAGTAAATGACCAGTCAGTCTGTTTGGGTGGAGGGATAAATGTTGGCCAGAGCACTGGGAGAATTCCAGCACTTTCTTTGAAATAGTGCATGCTATTTTTTAAATGTCTTTTGGGGTCCTCTGTTTAATGTCTCATGTGATGTACAATGAAGAATGGATATTTTGGCAAAAGTACCAGCACCTGTCGGACTGCATTGAGAAAGAAGTCAGAGCCTCGAGGAGAGAAAGGAAATGAATGAGGATAAAAAAAGGAACAGGGGAATTAGTATTGGAAGTTGTCTCTTCCTCATCCTGTGAGAAACTCTTGTCTTTAATAAGGTGTCTCTGCAACTCAGGGTGGAGGACATCCTACTTGCCATCCTTCGCCTCATTGAGTATGAGAAGGCCATAGTGGACGCTGAGGGAGCTATTGGCCTCGCTGCTGTGGTTGCTGGGAAGCTACCAGAACTCAAAGGCAAACGGTAAGAATTACCTGTGGCACCAGTTTACCTATTGCCATACATTGTTATTGAACATTTTCCTCAAAGTAGATCCAAGTTTGAAATCTCTGCAGGAAAATTAAATCTGTATAATGTTGCTCAAACTTATCAAAGAATGATACAGTACAGAAGGAGGTCATTCTGCTTATTGAATGCTACCCATTCTGAAAGAGTTCACCAACACAGTCCCGCTCCAATTGTCCTTCCCCATAGTCCTGTACTTCTGTTCCCCTTTCAACTATATGCACACAAGTTACTTTTGAAAGAGAAGAATTCAGCTCCCTCCATGATTCAGTTGTTAAAATTGACACACGGTAGAGCCAGTAGACCAGCAGATCATAGCTACTGTTGTGATTTCAGCTGGTTTCTGTAGTTCTTTTTAAAATTGATTTTTTTAAAAAAATTATTTTTCAGAGGGTTGTTTTTGTTTTGGACTGGAACCAGCAGTGTTCCACCGGGATCGGTACTGGGTCCACTTTTGATTGTCATTTATCTAAATGATTCAGATGAGAATGAAGAAGGCATAGTTAGTAAATTTGCAAATGATACCAAAATTGGCGGTGTAGTGGACAGTGAAGGTTATCTAAGATTACAAAGCGATCTTGATCAATTGGGTCAATGAGCTGAGGAGTGGCAGGTGGAGTTTAAGTTGGATAAATGTGAGGCATTGCAGTTTGGTAAAAGCAGCAAGGGCAGGACTTGTACAAATAAAAGCAGGGCCTTGAGTAGTGTTGTACAACAAAGAGACCTAGGGGTTCAGGTACATAATTCTTTGAAGTTTTTATCACATGTAAAAAGAGTGGTTAAGAAAATATTTAGCACACTTGCCTTCATTGCTCAGACCTTTGAGTAAAGGAGTTGAGAAGTCATGTTGAGGTTGTCCAGGACATTAATGGGGCATTTTCTGGAGTACTGTGTCCAATTCTGATTGGCCTGTAATGGGAAGGATGTTATTAAGCTAGAGAGGTTTCAGAAAAGATTTACCAGGATTTTGCTGGGAATGAAGTGTTTGAATTATAAGGAGAGACTAAATAGGATGGGGCGTTTTCACTGGTGTTTCGGAGGTTGAGGGATGACCTTATAGAGTCATGGAGGATATAGACAAGGTAAACCTTTTCCCTAAGATTGGGGATTCCAAGACTAGGGAGCATATCCTGAACTGCTGTGCTCTTCCAGCACCACTAATCCAGAATCTGGCTTCCAGCATCTGCAGTCATTGTTTTTACCTAGCATATTTTAAGGTAAAAAGAGAAAGATTGAAAAAAACACATGAGGGGCAACATTTTCACACAGACTGTGGTTTGTATGTGGAATGAACTTCCAGAGGAAGTGGTGATGTAATAAAGTTCCAATGTTTAAAAGAATTTAGGTAAGAAATGTTTGGAGAGATATGGGCCAAGCACAGACAGGTGGAAATAGTTTAGGTTGGAATATCGTCAGCATGAACTGTTTGGATCGAAGGGTCTGTTTCCATGTTGTATGATTCGATGACTCATTTTTTTCTTGAAATGGCAGCTCCTGCTTGAGAGAATGGTTAGTATGTGAACTTTGCTCCCACAAGGGAGTAGTTGAGTGGATAATGTGGATTTAGAGGGACACATGATAACTACATGAAGGAAAAGAAAATGAATGATATGCTGGCCAAGTTGATGAAGAGGATGGTTGTACAGAGCAAAAACACTGCCTGAAACCAGATGGTTAAATTTATCCATTCTGTAAATTCCATGTAACTCATCATAACATTTTATGTAGATTCATCATTACCTCTTGGCCTTTATATTCCATTCTTTTTGGTAAAATCTAGTGTTCCATTAGCTTTTGTGTTAATGTCCTTACCATCCTTATCACCTGCTTTGAAGTTCTGTGATCCAGTAGTGTCTTTGCTCCTGCCCAGCTCTGAGTCTGTTCCCATTAACATCATTCTTATGGATAGTTGTTTTCTCTACAGAGATATGTCAGTTCCGCCCGCTGACTTTACAATGTGTCAGGAAGTCCAGCAGCGATGTTGCTTTGGGGAAACAGTGTGTATTTAACAAAACAACATGTCAGTGAAACATATGAATTTAATCTGGTGCTTGGGTCGGGGTGGGCATGATGTGAAAGAGAAACATTTGTAGCTTCCTTCCTGTGAGGACACAATTTCCTTCAATTGGACTAGACCCTGAGATTGGGATTGACAATAATATCTGTCAGTAACACACAGAACAGTTAATAGAACCCAAGACTGCAAGTATCACATTAAATAGATACCAAGACCATACTTTAAAGAACACAAACATATTTTCAGGTGCCAGGCTGAGTTTTGCTAATGTGGTTTAATGGGTTCTCAGCTGGATTTCTAAAAGGGTAATAATAATGAAATAGGTCATTCAACCCATGACGACCATGGCAATAGTTTTACTCCCAACCCTTTTTATCTAACCCTATTATACCTTCCAATTCTTTCCCTCATGTGCTTATCTAGCTTCTTCTTAAATGTATCTATCTATCTATCTATCTATCTATCTATCTATCTGTTTTACCTACTCCCTGTGGTAGCTAGCTCCAAGGTTCCCAAACTCTGGGTTGCAACTCCAGTTGAGGACACAGGAAGGCAGCACGGTGATTCGGTGAGATGCTGCCTCACAGTGCCAGGGACACAGATTTGAGTCCAGCCTCGGGTGACTGTCTGTGTGCAGTTTGCACATTCTCCCCATGTCTGTGTGGGTTTCCTCCCACAGTCCAAGCATGTGCAGATTAGGCAGATTAGGCGGATTGGCCATGCTAAATTGCCCATAGTATCCAGGAATGTATAGGTTGTGTGGATTAAACATTGGAAATGCTGGGTTATTGGGAGGGGTGGTGTGGACTTGATGGGCTGAATGGCTTGCTTTCACGCTGTCTGGATTCCCTGAGTCTAAGATCTGGAGGTGCCGGTGATGGACTGAGGTGCACAAAGTTAAAAATCACACAACACCAGGTTTATTTGGAAGTACTAGATTTCGGAGCACTGCTCCTTCATCAGGTGGCCATGGAGCAGGATCATATGACACAGAATTTATAGCAAAAGATCACAGTGTCATGCAACTGATACGATATATTGAACAAATCTAGATTGCTGTTTAGTCTTTCATCTTTTCGAATGGGTTGCAGGTTTCGGTTCATTAATATGTAAATCCTGGAACTTCTTTCAAATCATATTATCAAGATAACTTAAGGTTTTATTAAAAAAAAGGTGACATCTCAGCTCAGACAATGCATTAAAGGTTTAAGGTTAGAGTCTGTCTGTATCCCAATCTTGAGTCAAGACAGGTTTTATTTCCAAAGTAGAAATTTATAAAATGTTATCTGAATTGACTGCTTGCATTGACTGCCTGCAGATTTTGTGCTTTTTGAACAAAATAGAATGTATCTGCAATTACAATTCTGCAAATGCAAATTTACCCCATAGACACATATGTGTGTGTGTGTGTGTATGTGGTGGGGGAGGGGGAGGGGAGAGAGAGAGAGAGAGAGAGAGAGAGATACACACACAGAAAGTTTGTGTGTGTGTGTTTGCCTGTGCCTCTCAGGGATGTGTGTGTGTGTGTGTGTGTGTATGTGTGTGTGTGTGTGTGTGTGTGTCTGAGATAGAGCATGTGTATGAGAGAGGTGAGTATGTGAGTATTAAGAGTGTGTGTATGTGTGTGAGAGTATATAGTGTAGTGGCGTCACTTGTAGTGTTGACATGAACCCAAGATCCCGATTAAGGCCTTCCTCATGGGTTTCGAATTTGGCTATCAGCCTCTACTCAGCCACTCTGCATTGTTGTGTATCCCAAAGTCCACCTTGGAGGATGGTCACTCGAGGATCCAAGGCTGAATGTCCCTGACTGCTGAAGTGCTCCCCGAATGGGAGGGAGCACACCTGTCTGGTATGCATTTGTCTGTTGTCGTAGCATCTGCTTGGTCTCACCAATGTACTTTGCCTCAGGGCATCCTTGCCTGCATTGTATGAGATAGATACAATGCAGGCAAGGATGCCCTGAGGCAAAGTACATTGGTGAGACCTGCCATTATATGGTGGGTGGTATCCCTATATATAATGGTGGTATACATGTCAACACTCTAACACGTCTTGGAGTGATTGCCATGACAGGGTTGTACAGTGTTGTGGTCGATGTTGTCCTGAGGCTGGGCAGTTTGCTGCAAACAATGGTCTGTTTAAGGTTTGGTGATTGTTTAAAGATGAGAAGTGGGTTCATGTCACACACAGGTGATCCCACTACACTACACACTCAAACCCATACACACACTCTTTCATATTCATGCAGACCCTCATAAACACACTCTCTCTCAGACACCCCCCCGAGAGGCGGACACACACAAACATACACTGTCACATGCACTCACACATACACACTCACATGCACACACTCACACTTTCCCCTCCCCTCACCGCCCCCGCAGACACACACTCACTCACACACTCTCTCTCTTATATGCATGTACACACACAGAAGTCTATGCGGTGAATGTGTATTTGCAGAACTGTAACTGCAGATACTATTTTGTTCAAAAAGCATACAATCTGCAGTTAGTCAATGCAAGCAAGCAATTCATGTAACATTTTACAAATTCCTATTTTGGAAATAGAACCTGTCTGACTCAAGATTGGGATACAGACAGACTCTAACCTCACACCTTAAATGCGTTGTCTGAGCTGAGATATCGCCTTTTTTAATAAAACCTTAAGTTATCTCGAGTATATGATTTGAAAGAAATTCTGGGATTTACATATTGAAACCTGCAACCAATTCTAAAAGATAAAACACTTAACAGCAATCTAGGTTTGTTCAATATATCGCATGCATGACACTGTGATTGTGATCCTGCTCCACAGCTACCTGATGAAGGAGCAGCACTTGGAAAGTCAGTACTTCCAAATACTGTAAACATGTTGGATTATAGCCTGGTGTTGTATGATTTTTAACTGATTCTAAGAGCAATTCAGATCTCGAAGTCTGAGCCAGCAATGGGTGCTGTGGAGCAATGTCTCAGATTTGACAGCTCTGGGACCAGCTTCAAGGATTCTTTAAAGTGTACCTTGTTTTGCCTCTGCGTGTGGCCTGATTGAATTTGTTCAAAAACCCAATTGCTGACACCAACAGAGTCTTCAAAATGGTGATTATTGCCTCCATCCCATGAATGCTGGAGATCAGAGTCAAGAGTGTGGTGCTTGAAAAGCACAGCAGGTCAGGCAGCATCCGAGGAGCAGGAGAATCGACATTTCAGACGTAAGACCTTCATCAGGAGGGCTTGATTCCTGATGAAAGGATTATGCCCTAAACATCAATTCTCCTGCTCCTTGGATGCTGTCTGACCTGCTGTCCTTTTCCAGCACCACACTCTCAGCTCTGATCTCCAGCATCTGCAGTCCTCACTTTCTCCTAGTTGATTTTAACCTTACTGCAAAGCTTCTTCCAAGGATGCCTACCTTGAAGAAGTTCTCCTCCTCTCTCTCTCTCTCACTGCACTCTCCAGGTCATCTCCTCTGCCCTAAAGCTCTTCAGATTCTAAAGCTCTGCAGATTCGATTCTCCTGCTCCTCAGATGCTGCCTGACCTGCTGTGCTTTTCCAGCACCATATCTCGACACCATCCCATGAATGAATTTAAAAGACATTTAGGCTCTGGTTTTCTAAGGAGGGTGTGAACCCTTTATCCATTTCACCAAGATTTACCCCTTCACTCTTAACTATGAAGAAGATTGTTTGGCAATGATTCATCCATTCTACAAGTTTATTAATGTCTTCCTGTGTTTTATTACAATTCCCCTCAGCATTAACTACACTGTAACATTCCTTTCAGAATCCATTTAATATTAGGCATTGCACTTACTTTTTCCATATTCTCTGTCTATAATTTCAAAGTTACTTGATGGCTAATGAGATCTATATCAGCCCTTTACAGAATTTGTAACTAAATCTTTGTGTCTCCTTTACAGCTGTCTGATTCTTCAGGGAGATGGTAATTCCCCTTGAGAGGCTCTTAATTGTCTGGATCGTTGTTGATACCTGCTTTATAATTATAACCTTTAGCAAATTCAGCTTAACTCTGTATCAGAGTCAGTGCTAAGATCATCAGAATTTAGATTCCTCTCAGTGCCAGGGTTATTGATATGGCCAGTAGGAGAACATTAGGGGCAGCATTGTGAACAGTAGGAGAGTGGCTTCTTTCTTTTTAGTGGGGGTATCACCCTAACCAGTGGTAGAATAGCCTCTCTCACACTAGGCACAGGATTGTGACCAGTTGAAAAGTGGCCTCTCTTCACCACTGGGGCCAACACTGTGATCTGTAGAAGAATAACCTGTTGTGGTATTATTTGGATTAGTGGTAGTGTTCCTAGCTGCCGCTGCAGTTATGACCTAGTTTCAGATAGTTCTGTTGAGTGGGTGTGTAGTTCCAGCTCTACATTCTGGATTGGCTAACCTAAAGGATAATCGTATCAGGTGGTATAATTGTATTCTTCCAACCTGTTCCCACATGTAGTAGGTGTAAAGCCTTCCCACTGTTCAGGCTAAATTCATGGAGTTGTGTTTATCCAATTACTCTCTATGGTTGTTCACTACAGATTCCACTGCTGCTTGAAAAAGCAGTGTCTTGCTGGCTCATTGCAGGATGCTTTGCCTGGACTCTGGGTTCCCTCAGAAAATCCAACAAAATGGGGTCAGCTGCTAGGAAACCATCTGCAGAATCAGTTCCCCTCTGTTAGGATTAAAGGATTTTGACAGTTTTAAGCTGCCGTGCAACCTGTTTGACCCAAATGTTTGCTGACTGGTCACCTGTTCTCTCTTCCAGTGTGGTCATTGCTCTGTGCAGTGGCAATATAGACATTCCCCTGCTGCATCAGTGTCTAGACAGGGCACTGGTGGTGGACAACAGGCTATGCAAGTTCTCCATCCAACTGACTGACTGTGCTGGAGATCTCGCGAAGCTGCTTGAGATACTTGCTCGTGAAGAAGTGCAGTGAGTACAGAGAAAGCACCAGAATTATTTTATATACGTGGTTAGTTCTTTGTTTAATTTTTCAAAATGTATTCATGGAATATGGACACGATTGCATGAGCCAGCATTTATCGCCTATTCCTAGTTTCCCTCGAGAAGGTGGTGGTGAGCTCCTTTAACCGCTACAGTCTATTTGGTGTAGGTGGACCTACAGTGATGTGAGGTAAGGAGTTTCTGGATTTTGATTCAGCAACAATGAAAAAACGGTGATATATTTCCAAGTCAGGATGGTGCGTGGCTTGGAAAGAACTTGCAAGTGGCAGTGATCCTATCTATCTGATGCTTTTGTCCTTGTTAGATTGTAATGGTTGTGGGTTTGGCAGGCACTACCTAAGGAGCCTTGTTGAATGTGTTTTTAAATTAATTTTAATGGCTGTTTGGTGATCCAGAGTCCCAGAATAAAAGTGCAGGAAACGTGAATTCAAATCCCATCATAGACACTGAATCTCAAAATGAAAAGCTAGCGAAAACAAAAGTGACGATAAACTTGTCAGATTGTCAAACAATTCACTATCCCCTCAAAGGAAAGTAAGCTGCTATACTTAACTGATTTGCCTTTTCTGTGACTCCAGCCTCTCGACCAATATGGGTGACTCTGAATGACCTTTCAGTTGCCTGGCAAGCACCATGTCCTCAGAGCAACTGGGAGTGGCAACAACTTGTCAGTGCCAAACACATCTGAAGAATAAATTTTAAAACATTAATTCATTGTAATTTAATCGGATTTTTAAAGGTAAGATCAGAAAAGCTTCCTCACTGATGTGTGTGAGTTGTCACCCAGTCTATTTTAGGGAAGATTGATCCAAGATTTGTCCACTAACCAGCAGGTCTCCATTGAAATTGCATGTGAATGGATGCCAATATGGGGGTGGTCAAGTCTCACAACCAAGTAACATGGCAACATACATCATATAATCTCATACTTGAAGGGAATAAAGATATTAAATATTTTCTAAAACTCTAGAGCTATGTAAAGAAATAGCCATAAATAAGACAGGAAAAAAAATTAGATAAACGAAAGACATTTTCTTTAAGCTATAAATACAACAGCTTGATTTAGTCCTTTTGCTGTAGAAAAAGATCCCAAGTACTAAGGGCCAAGGCAGCTGAGGACATGATTGCCTATTGATGGATTGATTAAAATTAGTGATCCACAAGATGAGAGTCTTAAAATTGGATTTATAGACATCCTTAGACACAGACCCATATTGACACGAGCAAACAGACATCGGTACAAACATACAAAAACATAGGTACACATAAACATCAACACTGACCCACACAAACACATAGGGACATACCCACAGCCTCACCATGAACATTTGCAAATGAAGGGGAACTGCACAATACAGACACCTTACTGAAGCGCCCAAACATTTTAAGCTTTGAAATATAAATGCAGCATTCTGAAATAGATGGTTCAGGTGACAGTCAGTCATCAATATACCAAGTTCTATAATGGTATAAAAGACATGTCCAATGTAAAGCTTTCCACAAGTTATGTCACTATTGTCTAATTACACACAGCGCTGGCAGTTATTGTTGAAAGGATTATGAAATACTTTCAATTTCAGGAAAATTACAGAAAATGGCTGCCAGCAAATAATTTTCTTTTATAAGAAATGAAAACGTCTGTATGTATTTGTGTGTGTGCGCACAAATACTTTTTATAACTTACCAATGGAAAAGAACTTTAATAGCCATCTCCTGGGTCATTTGAGGAAGGAGTAGTTCTTGCAGCCGAGTGTAATGTTATCTCCAGGCCAATGTTGACTATTTAACAGATCTAAAATGACGTACTGAACAATATATGTTTGCAAAAAAAGAGACACTTGATGTCTGTTCCCTAGGTGCCCATATTCACAGATTTCACTCGACATGAGCCATTAAGTTAACCTCTTTTTAATACAAGCCATCTGGCCTAATCCCAATCCTTCCTTGCTTTCAATACTTTCCAACATTCCTTTTTAATTCAATACTTATTTCTTTCAAAGGAAATTTATGAAATCTGACTCTCATTGCTGCGTTCTGTTCACTGTTTTCTATCCCTTTCTTTCTTGCCCTAGGGTGCTGAATATTACCCAGGAACGGGCCTTTATCACGTCAGATATCTTCATTGTTAAGGTGAGAAAGAATCAAAAGTTAAGGTCGAATCAGATTGTGATTTAATTGTCAAACATATGTTTGTTCACAGTTGAAGAGTGTGGTGCTGGAAAAGCACAGCCAGTCAGGCAGCATCCGAGGTGCAGGAGAATTAACATTTTGGGCATAAGCCCTTCGTCGGCCCTTTCCTGGATGCTGCCTGACTGGCTGTGCTTTTCCAGCACCACACTCTTCGACTGATCTCCAGCAATTGCAGTCCTCACTTTCTCATAGACCTATAACTTTGTTCACAGGTCTGACTGTGAGAACAGACTATACCCATTGTCTCCAATCAGTTCTGGCTTGGAATGCTCAATGGGCACAGGATAATGCGCAGATTTACACTTAGGAAATTTCTATAGGGTAAACACCAAAGAAGTTAGATTTTGTTGGGGATTGAGGGACTGAGTTGGACACAAGGAAGTTGAATTATCAGTAAACCTTTAATTTGTTTTGTACAGAGTAATCAGTAAGGCCAGAGGTATTTGTATAATATAACATGCAGGGAATTGTTTAGTGTTTGTTAGGTCAGAGCATTGAGGAATGTGGAGCTTTGGCAAGGAGAATGACTTGAAATATAGATAATCTCATGTAATGGCAAGGCTGAATCAAAGAGCTGAATGGTCTGGTATATTCCCTATTTGTTAAGAATAGCACAAGAGAACCAGAAAATTTGAAAATTCTGCCAGTGTGAATCTAACCCAGATAGACACCTCCATGTTTCTATGGAGATTGTTAAAATGAAGAGCTGAGGCAGATTATGACCAGTCCTGGATACACTCTCACAGGCTGAGACCACACATCAGCATTCAGAACATTTTGGGAACCAGATGGTGTCACATGCACAGAAAGGAAATCAACAAGGGGTGTTTTTTGCGCCAGAGTGGAGTTGGGTATAGCCAGAAGGATTGATATGTCCACTTGCGCATCTCTCCATCCTTTTGCCTCAGCTACCTCAACTTTCAATTCTAGGAATCCCTATATTAACCGTTCTGCCTTGCCTCCTCTGAAATCCTCTTACCCTTTAAATTAACTTCTTTGACCAAACATTCAGTCATCCTGTTCAAATATATCCTTTAATTCAGTATCCATTCGGTTTTTTGTTGTGTGAAAGGTTTTCTACGTCAAAGATTTTGCATGAACGTAAAACGTTGCTACTGTGTGGAGATGTTTTGCTCTCTGTTTCATGCTGTACCTCACTTGGTAACAGCTGAAACTACAGATAGAGGGAACCTGAACCTATATTCAGCCCATCTTGCAGTTGACCTAAAATTGTGTATGCTGGAAGTGCAGACCAAATACTACATGCGTTGGAGATAAAGCAGAGTTCATTGCTTAATCTGGCATCACAAGCCAATCTTAGCTCTAAACAATAGCATCTCTTCAATGCCATTTGAAGCAAACCTTTCACGGTAATTTCTGTTCATTTCGTCAGGCATCTGGTGAGCCCAGACCTTTGGCATAAGGTCCACAGTGACTGAATCTCACACTGTCCACACTGGCAAACCTGCCCACACTGAGCAAGCCACACACTGTTCACACTGACAAATTCATATACACTGGTCACTCTGAGGTTTCCAATCTTTGATAAACTGTTTTCAGGTTTGTTTCCTCATTGTGTATTATATTCCTTGTCTGGTCACTAAAACCTGTTAGGATCAACAAGTTAATGAGAACAAGGTTTTAAACTTTACAATCAACCCTTGACGCTCTGAGGTTTACACCAACAGAGACACTGTTGATGTTATAGGTATCCTGGGACTTTGCAGCCAATCAATGATCATGCTCTGCTCAGCCAGCTCCCATTTATAAGTATTGTATAACACTGATCTTCCATGAGGAAAGGAAAACATTCTGTGCATAGTTCCCAAAAGAGAAACGAACATATTCATTACAGACTGGGAACAGTTATAATTGAGGATGAAATAATTTCAAAGGTATAAAAGCAATTTTTCATGCCAGATCCATTTGACACAGTAATGCTGGTCAGCCCAGCTGAATGAAACCTGCTGGGAGGGTGATGAGAGGGCCAACAAACTATGAATTGATTCACTGTTTGAGGAACAAGCACAGCTGACACTAGAAGGAAAAGTTGAATTATAAAAACCTATTGCAGGTTTGATGAACAAGCACATATGCCTGACCTCATGGAGTCTCAGGAGCAAAATCTCCTGGATTGGTCTGGGTTTGATATAGTCTGGTCTCTTCTGTGCGCTTCCTTCCAAAAATATTATGCCCACTATTTATTTATCTTTGTATATAGTTTGATGTTATATTCTGCTAAGTGGACGCTATAAATTTGCTTTCTAGCTCTCAGGTGAGTCATGTGATTTAATTAAATATGAGGAGGCCTAATTAAGCCAGAGCAAACATTCCTTCTCTCTCTAGAGCTTCAATCTGAATCTTGGGGCAAGCCTTTCTGCTCAAGCTGAAAGTTTGGAATCTCTGTGTCATAAAACCAAAGGAAAATGAATTTTCAATGGCCTCATTAGAAACACACAGCTCCTGAAACGAGTTAACCTCAATTACAGTTCAAATGTGAACCTTCACATGAGGCTTCGAGAAACCTGGGTTCTATCACTTTTGTTATTTGGGCCTCATTCTCATCTGGGAGTGACACAAACAATACAACATCTCTGGTGTCAATAGTGTATACCATCCACAAGGTCCACTATGGTAACTCACAAACGCACCTTTGAGAGCACCTACCAAACCCATGACATCTACAATCTAGAAGGACAAGTGTAGCAAATGCATGGAAAAACCACTACCATCTGTAAGTTCCCCTCCAGGATACACATTGATCTGATTTGGAAATACCTGTATATCACCATTGTTTCCCTGTCACTAGGGACAAATCCTGGAAATTCCTTCATAACAGCACTGTGGGCATCCTTATGCCTCAAAGACTGCAACAATTCAAGAATGCAGCTCACTATCACCTTCTCAAGGGCAATTCGAGGTAGACATGAATGCTAATCTAGCCATCAATTCCCACATACCATGATCAAATTAAGAAAAGAACTTGGAGCCAAACTGTTAGATCATGTCATGGGTGATTCTACTTTCAGTAAAAAAAATGACATTGTATTCATACCATCTGCAGGATTTGGGATCTTTTGAATTCCATCCTATGTGGGCAACAGGATCACAGCAAATGGATGGAAATAACGGATAACAGATGACAGCGAGTTTTTGAGAAGATTTGTAGCTCAGGTTGATGTTCTGGATGTAGGTTTGCTCGCTGAGCTGGAAGGTTCATTTTCAGATGTTTCGTCACCATACTAGGTAGCATCTTCAGTGAGCCTCCAGATGAAGCACTAGTGACATGGCCCGCTTTCTATTTATGTGTTTAGGTTTCCTTGGGTTGGTGATGTAATTTCCTGTTCTTTTTCTCAGGAGGTGGTAGCTGGGGTCTAACTCAATATGCTTGTTGATAGACTTCCGGTTAGAATGCCATGCTTCTAGGAATTCTCGTGTGTATCTCTGTTTGGCTTGTCCTAGGATGGATGTGTTGTCCCAGTCAAAGTGGTGTCCTTCCTCATCTGCATGTAAGGATATTAGTGAGAGAGGGTCATTTCTTTTTGTGGCTAGTTGATGTTCATGTATCCTGGTGGCTAGTTTTCTGCCTGTTTGTCCAATGTAATGTTTGTTACAGTTCTTGCAAGGTATTTTGTAAATTATATTAGTTTTGCTTGTTGTCTGTATAGGGTCTTTCAAGTTCATTAGCTGCTGTTTTAGTGTGTTGGTGGATTTGTGGGCTACCATGATGCCAAGCAAAACTAATGTCATTTACAAGATACATTTCAAGAACTGTAACAAACACTACATTGGACAAATAGACAGAAAACTAGCCACCGCGATACATGACCATCAACTAGCAACAAAAAGACATGACCCACTCTCACTAGTATCCTTAAATACAGGTGAGGAAGGACATCACTTCAACTAGGACAACACATCCATCCTAGCACAATCCAAACAGAGACACGTACGAGAATTCCTAGAAGCATGGCATTCCAACTGGAACTCTATCAACATAGAGATCCCATTTACCACCTCCCTGAGAAAAAGAACAGGAAATGACATCACCACAGGAAATAACATCACCAACCCAAGGAAACCTAAACACATAAATAAAAAACAGGCCATGCCAGCAGTGCTTCATCTGGAGGCTCACTGATGATGTTACCTAATATGGTGATGAAATGTCTGAAAACGAACCTTCCAGCTCAGCGAGCAAACCCACATGCATAACAGATGGCATCAACATGGTTTCATACCTGCCAAAGCAACAGTTAAATATTGAAAATAGGAGCTTACACTGTCACAGCAGAGTGGCATTGTGAGGAGCCATTTTGCTCAAATCAATGCAAAGCTGATGGATTAGACCTAAATACTAAACTAGTGCTAGTGTGTGATTGACCATCATTCACAGACTGACACAGTCACGGGGTGAGGCATTAACACACCCACTGAGCTACTTTCAAGACCAGTCCTCACTGAGACATTTGTACATTTGTCTCAGTCAGTTAAATCTCAAAGGCTAAATTTTAGACCCACTTTGCTGAACATCAGATAAGGCAGAATCCCACAATTTTGTAATTCTTGTAAGATTCCCATGGTAAAACACAATTTGAAAAAGTGCAATCAGAGATGTCCCCCCCCAGTAGAATCTCACATTGATTCACTTGTGGAGCCTCCATTGATGGCTTTGCTCTTTGTTCTTTGACATTCTCAACAGCTAAATTTTTCCCTTTGGTTTTGCGCTCTGGATTAATGCAGTTTTGCAATACTCAGAGGATTTAATGTGGAGTAGCTCCAGCTGGTGTTTTCTCATCCAGCTGACACAAATTTGGCTGCACTTACTTGCTGTGTAACAACACATATCACTGGGGTATTCTCACGCTGATTAGCTACAGACAGGATTACACTGTTAGCATCTGGATTCCAAATATTCCACAGCTTCCAGGGCTAAAATTCTGCCTTTAGCTACAGCCACCATTTTATAAAATCTTCCTGACCATTTTGAGTTCCCCATAGGTTATTTGAGATGACATTTACTTTAACCAAACTATGCAGAGGAGATTGTGACAGCACACTCAACCTCGTGTCATACCTACTGAGGAAATGATCAACCTGTCTGACGTCTATTCAGAATCACAGCACTGTTACAGTACAGAAGGAAGCCACACCTCGCTTCCAACAAACATCATTACACATTACTAGTTAGAATATATGTTGAGCAGGGATGCTAGGTAACATATGTTGTTGGTATGACTGAGTACTAACAACCTCTTGATAAATACCTTAATAAGAATATTGGAAATATGAACTTCTTAGAGAGAAGTCAGAAATGGTGAGAAACTTGGAACAGTGATGAAGGAATCCATATGCAGGAATCATTAAAAACTAATGTCCAGTTGTAAAGATTAACTAAACAGACAGGTGAAAATTATTCTGTAAATGATAAGAAATCTGTTTAGACCCACTTCTAATACTACTTCTCGAGAAGCAAAGGGTTAACTATATCTTTAACAGTAGCTACTGACCATATGTGTAAGTAGCTGTGTCACAATGATTCAGATCATAGGAAACTAGGCTCAAGTCAGTGTATAGTTTTGCTTAATAACACCTGTTAATGTACATTTACCTGACTGTAGGCACTGCACCTCAGGAAGATTAAACTCATCTTGAAGGTTTTGCAATGCAGAAACACCCCAATGATTTTGTGGCTATGAGGTCAGTCTGCATAGATCAAGTTTATGTTTCCTCAGGTGCAGAAGATTAAGGAGTGATCATGTTTATGATGATTCTTCCTTTATGTCCCACTGTTACTGTTAGAGAGTCTGTAAACCGCGCTCATGAGTGACTTCTCTTTATAATTTCTCATTTTGAACCAAACAATTTCCACATCTTTACTGAATTTAGGTCGTTCCTCTTTGTTGTGCTAACACCATCATTAACCAACAGAATCACACCTCCACTTTTTCTTGCTTCTTGTTATCCCTAAATGTCCTGTATCGTTCAAGATTCTGATCCGGTCCATTTAATCACGCAGCCATGTCTTTGTAGTGGCTACCCAAGCATTCATTTTTATTTGCTCTCCTAGTTCATCTGTTTGCTTTCATGTTACATGCATTCAGACACAGAGCCTTTAGCTTTCACTTGAAACTCTTGAAAGAAACTCTTTTTTAGGCTGACACCTTTGGAATTCAAACTAATAGACATGCTAAGTTTTGCATTTGATATTTCTCTTGGTGAAATCCAAATCGAAAAGCCAAATCAATCAACAACGTTAAAACAGATTAACTGGCTCCTGATCCTGTGCATAAATAGGCTGGGGCATTGTCTTCTTTACAACTTCAAAAGTGTTCATTTTGTCAAAGCTCCTAATTTAGCATTCATCAGGACAATTTGCAAGAATATTAATTCAAGGGGAATGCAATATTTACACTGCACAAGAGTGCTGATTGGTTGGCAAGAGGATACTGATAAGAGTTGTTGACGTGGAACATGTACTCATTAAAGCTGATTTGCAGTTGACTGCCAGGCTTCCTTAAATTTTAAATATGCTAATGTGAGTCTTGTTAAGATATCGGTTCATTTCTCAGGGCAGCGAATGGCACTCATATTTTGAACCAGGTGTAGTATGTGTATATGTTCTATCGCTCTTTAAATATCAGTGTCCTGTGCATTAATATATGGAGCTTCCTGCACACACAAGTGCACCACTTCAAGCTCAAATGACGATCCTATATTGGTTGCCAGTATAATTATTTGCATGTTTGATATGATCTAGCAGATGCAGTCCAATTTGCAATTACTATTGAATTTTTAAAAATCTGGAGTTAAAAGCTGGTCTCAAGGTGAACATCACAATTGTCAATTGTTGTAAAAATCCACCTGGATCACTCTTGTCCTTTCAGGAAGGAATTCAGCTATCCTTATCTAATGTGGCCTTAGATGTGACAACAATGTGGTTGACTCTTAACCTCTCCTTCATAATGGTCTTTCAAGGCCAATTATGAATGAGCAACAAATGCTGGCCCTGCCAGTGGTACTCACATTCCTTGAAAGAAAACAAATTAGCAAGTTACAAAGAAGGAGTTTGTCATTCCAACCTAATAATTTGAACAAATAAAGTGAATCAGTTTTTAACTTGACCTCAACAATTTAAATTAAACTGGAGTTGTGCTTTTTTTAATTTTTGTGTTAAGTAAATGGCTTATAATTGATACCAATTTCTACATTGAAAAAAAAATTTCCATCTTGTTAGTATTAGTTTCTGAATGAATGTAAATGAAATTTCAGCTGACTATGTAAACATTGTTGCAGTGGTAGATCAGGAGGTAATTGTCATATTCTAGAATGTTCTGGATCAGTGGAAGTACACATAACTGCAAAGCAACTTGGGGCATTTTCTAAGTTGATGGTGATATACAAATGCAAACTGTAATTGCAGAATTATGTCATGCTTCATATTGATTGACTTTTCAGGTTTCCTGTGTTATCAAGGTCCGAGATAGGATGCAAGGTGCACAGTTGCAGAGAACCCTGAGTGATCGCTATGCTACGTTTACATGGCTGGACCAATAAGAAGACTTGAATAAATAAAGGAAAATGTGTTTCATTGGAAGAACAGAGCGGGTGAAGAATTTAATTGAACACATTAAACATTTTCAAATAATTTAGCAAGCGTATTGCTCTCATGCTGCCTGTTACAGAAGATTTTTCAAGATGGTACCACCAAGACCAGCGATCACTCCGTTAGGGCTCACTCAAATTTTAAACTAAAATTCAGTCTTCCACTTGAGCACATCCACCGAATGAGTGTTGCATTGTCAGATGTGCCATCTTTTGCTATGAGACATAAACTATAGCTCTTTCTGGTCTTGCAGTTAGATGTAAAAAAGCCAAAGTTCACAATTTGGAAGAGCAGGATATTTCCGTCCTGCATCCTGACTAATATTTATCCCATGATCTAATTTCTACTCTTAGAACCTCAAACTGGAACTCATATGGGAATAATGGAGACAAGAATCACATATTGAGTGTATGGATCATAAGACTGGGACCAGGAACAGACTCTGGGCACCACAGCATAGGAGTAATACATTGAACCTAGAGTGTGCAGCATTAGTTTATCAGAATATACACCAGAGTGTAAAGTGGTTGCTGGATCTTTCCTAATCCCTTGAGTACCTGGGATGGGAAAATCTTTATAAACATTCATTGGAGCAACTCCCTGCCATATTCTCATTTTGGTTGCTTTTCTGAGGGGTGGATTGCCTTTTCAGATTACATATCAACCAGCAGGAACCGGGGTCAATTAAAGCTATTAAAGCGTTAATTAACTGGCATTTTTCAGTGGCAGTGGCATCCATCTTGATAGTTGCAAATAGGATCCCTGTCTGCGGTTTGGCAGCACAACGGAAAGTCAGAAGTTGATCCACCTGACGGTTCTGACCCTTGTTCTGCCCTTTGTCCAAAGTTACAGTATTTCCCAATAGTTTGCCCTGGGTAGTACCTAGGTGGAGAAGGGGCAGAATGCAAGGAACCCTCAGCATGATACACACACAGAGTCAACAAGTTTCTAAAAACTGCGATTGTTACTTTGCTGCACAGGGAGGAAGCATTATGTAGATTAGGCATACAGCTATATTACAGCAAAGTTCCTTGTCTCCCTTATGGTGGTATTTTAATGTTAAAAAAGGATTACGTAGAATCCCTACAGTGTGGAAACAGGCCCTTTGTCCCAACAAGTCCACACTGACCCCTCCAAAGTGTAACCTACCCAGATCCATTCCTCTACATTTACCCCTGACTAATGCACCTAACCTACACATACCTGAACACTACGGCAACTTAGCATGGCCAATTCACCTGACCTTCACATCTTTGGACTGTGGGAGGAATCCAGAGCACCTGGAGGAAACCTGCGCAGTGCAAATGCCACACAGACAGGCGCCCGAGGTTGGAATCGAACCCGGGTCCCTGGCACTGTGAGGCAGCAGTGCTAGCCACTGTGCCACCCCTTCTTACACTTTTTTGTAAAAACACCCGGGAACTTTCAAAAGCTGAAAACGTGAAACAAAAACTGAAAAGTTGGGAAGCTCATTTTTAAGAAAGGTCAAATTTTCATTTTTTTCTAGCAACCTTCAGGAAGTTCAGAGTATTTCACAGCCTGTGTAATTTTTACGTGTAGTCACTGTTATAATACAGCCAAGGTCCCATAAATAGTAATGAAATAATGACCAGATCATCTGTTCTACTACCTACACTTCTTCCAATAGTAGTATCTTTTATGTCCAGCTGAGAGGACAAATAGGGCCTTGGTTAAACATCTCACCTGAAAGATAGAGGCAGTGCAGCCCTTCCTCAGTTGTAGTCTGGAGTATTAGTTTTGATTAATTGGCAGCAATGGGATGTGAACCCATGGCCTTCTTACTCAGAAGTGAGTTGTGCTACCAATGAGCCAGGGCCGACATCTAAAATATGCTCAGAGGTTCTGTTGAAAAGTTAACTCCTGAAATATTCCTACCGTTCCTTTCTTTACAGAAGCTGCCAGACCTACTGATTGTAGCATTTTCAGTTTCAGTTTCTCCTCTGTAACCTGTCACTATAAGACTCCAGGCAGGTGGACTCTCGACTCATGCATCCTAAGTTCCACGGCCATGTTGTGTACTGTAGTGGTTGGTGTTGTCCCTTTCTCCAGTTGTGTTCACAACTAGCTATGCTGATGACTTCACTAGTATTTCCTGTTTAAAGAAAAATCTAACAGACTAATGGAAAAATAAGATTGAAAACAGACCTTCCAAACTGTAATGAGTACAAACTCTTGGCCAAAAGTGAGGGACGTGAAGCCAAATTGGCTCCCAGTTCCAGGGTTGCTTTCAGACTCAAGAGGTTTTGTGCTGTCACAGATAATTCTTTTGTTCAGTTGCATACAAAATAAGCTACTAATACCATGTATATTAAAAGACTTGTTTAGAAATGAGGGAGAGTTAGAAAGTATCTGGAAGTACTTACATTAGTCCTAGTGTGATGCAATTTGTAAAGATTGAGGTGCATCATCACTCCCAGTAATGACATTTTGATTTAATGTTGGTAAGTTTCCGTTGTAAGTTTTGTAAACATTTCTATTTTTTTTGTTGCACTGTCCAAACAGGGGCTGTCTAATCTGGTTTATGTATATTTATTTTAAAGAGTAGACACTTGTCATTGGTAGGATGTCGTATTGAACAGGAAGGCTTCAATCTGGATCTGTGTGGAATTGGCTGATTGCTCAAATGGGGCAGACTTGGGTAGAGATGAGAAACTCAAGGACAACTTAGGATGGCTATCTAGTGCCCCATGTAACTAGATACGTGGATATGTGGCAGTGATTGAGCACCAGAATAATTGTTGCAATAAAGACAAACCTTTTCTCTCAAGTGAGAGACATTGAATTCCATCAAACACAGCATGATGTTCTGGAGTGGGGTACTCGACTAATGTGTCTTTATCACCACATATCAAGCTTAGGTCTGGATTCAGATTTATCCGTAGAGACAACACAAACTCCTGATACCAAAAAAACTTTGATCTGATATAGTGTTTTCTGGTAATGATGAAAGCAGTACATGGAACAAACATTCCAAACCTTCAAGTACACAAAATTGAAAGAAAATAATAAACACACAAAGGAGTGAGTTACCTGGCCTTAAAATAGTTGGATCAGGTTCAGAAGCAGTGCACGGGGCCAAGACCTCTGCTGTAAAGCACTTTTTATTAGATATGAAATATTGTCTGTATGAAGAGAGCTAGTTTTAATTCTAAAGGATTATCTTTCGTTATGTAAGACACCTTGTTTCTTTTTGTGTTATGTAACTTTAATTAATATTATGTTAGAAGATAAATGTTTGCACTGAATGCATATTAGTGTATCTCCGTATTTCTTGCAGTCTAAATTCACGTATAGACTAGCAATCTGTGTGTCCTTATGTTGGGCCTCGGAGATCCTGTGTGGGAAGGTTTTTAGCATTGTTGATATGCTTTCTCAGGCCATGAACCCACAGTGCATGGACGCCCATTATTAATATTGTATGAAGTGAACTCTTAAACTGCCTCTTTCAAGGTTGAGTTCTCACATCTATCAAAACATTTTCATTGGCATTTGATTCCATTTCCTATTAATTTTTAACCATTTCATCATCTTATCAATGACCTCCAGGAGTTGAACTGAATTGAATTTATTGTCATGTGTACCAAGGCACAGTGAAAAGCTTTGTCTTACGAGCAATACAGGCAGATCACAGAGTTAAGTAGCATAGATAGTAAATAATAGGTAAACAGCGGCAAAAACAAAAACACAGATACAGGCGAATGTTAAGAGTTTGTGAGTCCATTCAGTATTCTAACAACAGTCGGGTAGAAACTGTTGCGAAACTGACTGGTGCGTGTGTTCAAGCTTTTGTACCTTCTCCCCAATGGTAGAGGTTGTAGAAAAACATTGCCAGAGTGGGATGGATCTTTAAGAATGCTGGTGGCCTTTCCTTGACAGCGGGCCTTTCAGATGGATTCTGTAGATGGGAGGTTGGCCTTTATGATTGACCGGGCCGAGTTCACCACTCTCTGTAGCCGTCTCTGATCTTGAATGGTACAGTTGCCATACCAAGTAGTGATATATCCAGACACAATGCTCTCGATGGCACACCTTTAAAAGTTGGCAAGGGTATTCGCCGTCATGTCAAATTTCCTCAGCTGCCTGAAGAAGAGGAGACAGTGCTGGGCCTTTGTAACCAATGCGTCCACATGAAGAGTCCGAGACAGCTTGTTGTGTATGACCACTCCCAGGAGCTTGACACTCTCCATTCATTGCACCTCTGTGCTGTTAATGTGTAGGGGGGGCATGAGTAACATCCCACTGAAAGTCAATAATGAGTTCCTTTGTTTTGCTGGCATTGAGAGTTAGGTTGTTCTCAGTGCACCATTTTTCCAGGTCTTCCATCTCCCATCTGTAGTCTGTTTTGTCACCATCTGAGATTCGACCGACTATGGTGGTATCATCAGCGAACTTGTAAATGGTATTTGGTGACGCAGTCATGGGTATACAGTGAGTACAGTAGGAGGCTGAGTACGCACCCTTGGGGGAGGGTTTCAGTGTTGAGTGTTAGTGAGGATGAAATATTGTCTTCACTGATTGTGACCTGTGGGTCAGGAAACTGAGGATCCAGTTGCAAAGAGTGGGGCTTTAGTCCGAGATCACTAAGTTTAGTAATCAGTCTCGAGGGGATAATAATGTTGAGGGCTGAACTGTAGTCAATGAGTAGGATTCTTATGTAGCTGTTCTTGGTGTCAAGATGTTCTAGGGAGGAGTGAAGAGCAAGTGATATGGCATGTGATGTGGATCTGTTGGTCCAGTAGGCAAATTGGAGTGGGTCAAGAGGAGTGGAGAGGCTGGAGTTGATTAATGCCATGACCACCGAAGTTAGGGCCATTGGATCATTGAGACACGCTGCGTGAGCCTTCTTAGGCACAGGGATGATGTTGGCCCTCTTGAAACAGGCAGAGAAAGTGGCCTGCTGCAGGGAGATGTTGAAGATGTCCAAGAGGATTTCTGCCAGTTGATCTGCGCATGCCCTGAGTGCGCGGCCTGGTACTCCATCAGGTTCCAACGCTATCCTTGGATTCACACGAAGGAAAACTGATCTGACCTCTGATGCAGTGACTTTTGGAATAGGTTTGTCAGGACTTTTCAGAATAGGTGTTACCTCTCTGCTGAAATTCTGCTCAAAGTGAGCATAGAAGGCGTTAAGATAATCTGGGAGGGATGTGTCATCGTCTGCTATCTTGCACTGTCTCTTTTTAGAACCTTGTGATGTCATTCAGTCCTCGCCATAGTCACCGAGTATCTGCCTGAGTCTCTAGTTTGGATCGTTATTGGTCCTTGGCTGTTTTAATGGCTCTGCGAAGGTCATCCTTGGGTTCCTTATATTTGAGTGGGTCTCCTGATCTGAAGGCCTCATGCATAGCTTTTAGCAGGTTCTGTATGTCCTGATTCATCCAGGTTTTCGTGTTGGGGAACACCCAGATTGAATTCCTGGGTATGCAGTCCTCCACACACTTGCTGATAAAGTCTGTGACGGTGGTGGCATACTCATCCAAGGTACCTGCAGACTGTTTGAATATGGCCCAATCAGCATTCCAGACAGCACAGGAGTTGATCCTCTGCCTCCTCCAACCAGCCCTGGACCTGTATCCGCAAGGTGGTCTCCTGCTTGCGCTTTGGCCTGTAAGCCGGGAGAAGAAACACGGTATTGTGGTCAGAATTCCCAAAATGAGGGCGGGGGATGGAATGGGAGTTTTGGATCACTGGATTAATTGCTATGTCTCGTACCAGTTTCAACTTTAGTGCCATTCTTGCATGGCATCTAGCCCAAGATGCATGTCATAATGATGAAAACACAATACACAGAGCGAGTCCCAAAACAAAAGATGACAAGGGAATAGTGGTATATGTCACTGGATGACTAATCCAGACACCAGTGGTTAGGGAAATATGCTGTCCTTACTTGGTCTGGCCTGTGTGTGATTCCAGACCCAAAGCAATGCAGTTGAATCTTAACTGCTCATGCAACAGCCTTGCAAGTCATTCAGTTCAACATCAATTAGCAATTGGCAACAAATGCTGATTTAGCCAACCAGGGTCACATCCCATTAAAGAATTAAGGTAAAATAAAAACACCTGTACCTAGCTCTAATAATTTTGGGGGTCCACACTGAAGATTGCAATAGCCTTTGGTATGGAATCTTGTGAAAGGCATTCTGAAAGTCCCTGTTCACCATGTCCACCGCATTTTCTCTTCTAACATACTGTCATATCGATGAGCTCCACCACGTTTGGCAGGAATATTCTTACTCTCTGAAATCCACATCGGCTGCTTCTGATTACATGCATGATGAAGGAAGCTACTCACTTTGACTTGAAGAATTCTAGGAAATGGCAGACAATCTGTAATGTACACATTCATAAATCTTGAAAATACAGGCCTGTCTGATTACCCAGATGGGTTCTGTCAGTCAGTTTGAATTTGGCTGTAACATTGGCATGTCCAGTGTTACAACACAGGGTAAACCCTCCTGATTAATTTAAACCAGCAATACACAAAAGATTTATTCTGTGCAGTAATCTGTGAAAATTCAAGAGGCCAAGAATGATTGAAAGTAAAAATTAACAACTTTATTTCTTAAAGTATGACAGAGAATAATTAACTAACAACTATTTACAACTCCTTCCGCTAATCTATTTTTTACCTTCCCTTCTATAACACTAATCCGATAAAACTCCCGTTAAGGATTTACAAAACAAAATTTCTTATCTCAAAACCAGGCAGCTTTCAGTTCTTCTCTATATTCCTGTCTTCTTTTCTTCTTCTTGGGGATTCTGCTTCACAGATTACTGATCAATAAAGGTACCTTTAGGAGAGCTATTTTTCAGGCAGTCTTTACGTGCCGGTGGCTTGGCAGTTCTCCTCCCAACTGTTCAATTTTCTCCAGTCTTATATCCCCAAAGCATCAGATTGTGTCATTGGCTTTTATGATTCTTAATATTTTCAATTCAAACTTGATTGGAGATTTGTACTTTGGGATATAATTTAAACTGATCGGCCAAATTCGAATTCGAATTTGTTTTTGTCTCCAGGCAACCAACTAATTGAGTTGTTCGACCAAATTTTACATTTTTGTTTCAGAACACTTGGTGCTGTCAGGGTAGTTCTACTGGCTTTTAACTTTCATAAGCGTATAGTACACCCACATCTTCCTAACACCTCTCCCCTTAAGAAAAATTGAACCATCGTAATGAAAAGATGGCTGCATTTTTCTTCAATTTTTAAACACATTATCCTAACAGATACTTTAATATAAGTTCACCTTAACCTCTTCCCATATACCTGTGTGTATGTGTATCTCATCTTAACTTTATCCATTAAATCCGCGATAACGCATCTGCGATTACATTATTATGACCCGCAACATGTATGATTTTTAAATTAGAAGTCTGTAACATTAGACTCCAATGAAATAGTCTCATATTATTGTCTTTAAAGCATTCTAAAAATGTAAGTGGATTGTGATCCATGTACAGCACCGTCTCCGACACATTGTTCGTGACATACTCTTTAAAATGTTGTAAGGCCAGTACCAATCTCAATAGTTATTTTTCGATTGTGGAGTATTTCCTCTGGTGAATATTGATCTTCTTCGAAAGTAACCAACTGGCAGTTCAATCCCATCCTCATGATCCTGTAGGTGTACAGATCCAACTCCAATGTCATTATCATCAATGGCGACTTTAGAAGGTTTTAAAAAGTTTAGTGTAGCTAAAACTGGTTGGGTAGTTAATATTGATTTTAAATGGTCAAATGCCTCCTGGCATTGTTCTGTCTATCAAAACTTTGTGTTCTTCTTCAGCAAATCGGTTAACGGTGCCACTACACTGCTGAAGTTTGGAACAAACTTCTGATAGAATCCGTTCAGTCATAGAGATGTGCAGCACGGAAACAGACCCTTTGGTCCAGCTTGTCCATGCCGACCAGATCCAATCTAGTCCCATCTGCCAGCACCCGCCCCATATCCTCCAAACCCTTCCTATTCATATGCTCATCCAGATGCTTTTTAAATGTTGCAATTGTACCAGCCTCCACCACTTCCTCTGTCAGCTCATTCCATACATGTACCACCCTCTGTGTGAAAATGTTGCCCCTTAGGTCTCTTTTATATCTTTCCCCTCTCACCCTAAACCTATGCCCTCTACTTCTGGACTCCCCCACCCCAGGGAAGAGACTTTGTCTATTTACCATATCCATACCCCTCATAATTTTGCAAACCTCTATTAGGTCACCCCTCAGCCTCCAACACTCCAGGGAAAACAGCCCCAGCCCATTCAACCTCTCCCTATAGCTCAAATCCTCCAACCCTGGCAACATCTTTGTAAATCTTTTCTAAACCCTTTCAAATTCCACACATCTTTCCGAAAGGAAGGAGACCAGAATTACATGCAATATTCAAAAACTGGCCTAACCAATGTCCTGTACAGCCGCAACGTGGCCTCCCAACTCCTGTACTCAATACTCTGACCAATAAAGGAAAGCATACCAAACACCTTCTTCACTATCCTATCTACCTGCGACTCCACTTTCAAGGAGCTATGAACCTGCACTCCAAGGTCTCTTTGTTCAGCAACATTCCCATTAAGTGTATAAGTCCTGCTAAGATTTGCTTTCCCAAAGTGCAGCACCTCGCATTTATCTAAATTAAACTCCATCTGTCACTTCTCAGCCCATTGGCCCATCTGATCAAGTCCTAAGGCTCAAAGCACCTCTTTCTTCGAGATTGGTCATGGAAATTCCTTGATGGCCTCTGTCTTTGCATTCCATGGGGTCAACCTTCCATGACCAATGCTATGTCCCAAGAACGTCACCTCTGCTTTCACTAATTCCGTTTTAGTTAAGTTTATCACCAGTTTTGCTTCTCGTACTCATTCAAAGAGCTCTGCCAATTGTACCATGTGATCTTTCCAGGACTTAGTAAAATTCACTACATTGTCCAAATAGACTGCACAGCTTGTTAATCCAGCCACAACTTTGTTCATGAGTCTTTGGAATGTGATGGATATGTTCTTCATTCCAAAAGGGTCACTTTAAACTGATTTAGCCTATTTGGGGTTACAGATGCAGAAATTTCTTTCGCAACTCTGATAAAGGTACCTGCAGTAACCACACATTAAGTCCAACTTGTTTATGTAACTGGCTTGTCCGACTTTCTCAATACAGTCCTCCAATCTAGGAATTGGATATGCGTTTGATTTTGTAATGGCATTGACCTTCCAATAATCCACGCAGAATCGCTGAGTCCCGTCCAGTTTGGGAACTAAAACAATCACTGTCTTGGTTCGATTATGTCCTCATTGAACATGGCCTCCATCTCCATCTGGACCTGTCTGGCTTTGAAAAGATTAAGCTGATAAGGGTATTGTTTTATCAGATCAGTATTCCCTACGTCTACTTCGTGTACAATAGCATTAGACCTTCCCATGTGATTCTTACATACACCCATATACCGCAGTAACAAATCTTTTAACTGTGGTCTATGCTGCTGAGACATATAGCTTACTAACTATCCCACTCCTCAAAGACATCTTTTTAAAATCTATTTTGAGGCACATCAAAATCCACATCATCTGGATTTGATTCCTCACTTTGTGGGGCAGTAACTAACATCTATTTCTCCAGTTCTTTCTCTTTAGTATAATACAGTTTCAACACATTCACGTGACACACCTGATACCATTTTTTTCTATGGCATCTTTACCAGATAGTTCACCTACTCAGCTTTTTCTCAATTTGATAGGGACCATTAAACCTTTGAAGGGATCTCCTATCACTGGTTACAGTACTAACACGTAAAACATCCGAGTCTCAGAGCTTTTATCTGCCGCCTGTTACATTCTATACTGTGACCTCTTCAGGTGCTGCTTAGCTAACAGCCCTAGTCAATTTAGTCTCTCCCTCACCTCTGATACATAATCTAAGTGTGAGATCTCCGACTTCGGTTCTATCAATTTTTCTTTAATTAATTTCAAAGGGCCTCTCACTTCATGCCTGAATATTAACTCGAAGGGAGTGAACTGAATCGATTCGTTTGGGGCATCTCTAATGACAAACAATACAAATACCTTTATCTCAATCATTCAGGTAATCCTGACAGTATGCTCTCAACATGGTCATCAAGGTCTGATGCTAACTTTCTAAAGTTCCCTGGGATTCAGGATGATATGCACTGGATTTAAAGTGCTGTACACCTCAGCTATCCATAATCTCCTTAAATAGCCTAGCAGTAAAATTTGACCCTTGGTCTGACTGAATCTCTCTGGGTAGCCCATATCATATGAAGAAAGTTACTAACTCCTTTACCACCTTTTTTGCCTTGATACTCCATAATGGAATTGCCTCCAGAAATCTGGTAAACATGTCCATTATGGTTAATAAGTACTGGTTTCCACTTTTAGTTCTCAGGAGGGAACCTACACAATCAATTATAACCCATGTGAAAGGTTTTTCAAATGTGGGAATCGGCAACAAAGGTGCTGGTTTTATTACTACCTGTGCCTTACCTACCGTTTAGCATGTATGACATGTATGGCAAAACTTAACCACATCCTTGTGCATTCCAGACCAATAAAAATGTTTTATACCTTAGTCTGAGTCTTTTGTATTTCTAAGTGACCTCCTACTGGCAGTTCATGTGCTACCCGTAACATAACCTGTCTGTATGCTACCGGCAACATAATCTGGTGCACTTCTCCTCTGCACTTACCTGCCATGGTCTCCATTTCTGTCTTAGGATTCTATCTTTCAGATAATAACCATTCGGAATATTCTCTGCCTCCTTTTCAGAGTATGCATCCAACATATATATTTTTTATCACCTTGTCTTGCTGTTGCAAGTCTCTTACTCTTTCAGGACTAAACACTTCTGTCTGAACCTCTGCCTGTTTGGGTTTTTCCTGCACCATTATGTCAAACAGGGTATCCGTTAACTGAATCTCAACTCCTTCATCTTTCTCTTTACGTTTCGCTTCGTGCTGTGACTTATAATAGTGGGATCATAAGTTACCACACAGTCTGGGAAAATACCAGGATATTTCTGTTTTAACTCCTCAGTTTCGTGGTCTTCCTTGGGCATCTCTACAACAAGGGGTGTCATTCCCACCTTGGATCCTGCCAAATCATTTCCAAGAACAACCTGAATTCCTGGAACTGACACTCTGTCAATCACTCCCATTATAACTTCCCTAGTCTTGACTTGGAACTCCAACTTGATTTTACGTCAGGGAATGCTAAACTTCTGTCCATCTATCCCACAAATTACCACACTCTCGGTTAACAGGTCAGAAACAGTGCATATTCGCTCAACTCTTACCATCAGCGACTGGTTAGATCCGGTATATCTCAATATTATAATTTCTTGTCCTTCTCCCCTGTTCTTTCTGAGTAAACCTTACCCACAAAGACAAATTCTTTGCAGAGATCAATTCTTTGTATTAACTCCATACCCAGCCCCTGTATAGTCTGTGCACTCTCCTGCAGCTCCTTGGCTCCTCTTGGGGATCTCCCTTACTACCTTCACTGATGCCACTAGCTTAGCTCTTTTACCACATCTTTTCCCACAGCACCTTTCTTTAATGACCAGCTTTAAATGTGTTTTTACGTGTCCCACTTTCTGGCAGCGAAAACACCTTTTCCCAGTGCCCTTCTGAAACCACCGGCCCTGTAATTTTGTGTCCCACACCATTACAATGAAAACACCTGAGGCCTTTCACCTCCTGTCAACTCTCTTGGGCTTCTTTAACTTGTGGTAAATTCTTACTAGTGCTCTCTACTCTTGGTTTCTTGGTGTAGGATCTCCCCTTCTCCCAACTTCTATCCCTCACAGGACGAAATTTGGGTCAGAAGCTTGTCTTATGCACAACATGTACTCATCTGCTAATTCTGCCGCCCTTCTCAGTTCCTGAACTTTCTGTTCCTCCATGTGAAATCTTACCATCTCTGGAAGTGAGTTTTTAAACTTATCCAACTGAATAATCTCACTTAGAGCCTCAAAGGTCTTATCTATTTTCAAAGTACACACCCATCAATCACCCTTCAACGTGAACAAATGCGAGGTCTTGCACTTTGGCAAAAAGAATAAAAGCACAGAATACTTTCTAAACGGTGAGAAAATTCGTAAAGCCAAAGTACAAAGGGATCTGGGAGTGCTAGTCGAGGATTCTCTAAAGGTCAACATGCAGGTTGAGTCTGTGATTAAGAAAGCGAACCCACTTATCTCAAGAGGGTTGGAATATAAAAACACCATTGTGCTACTGAGACTTTATAAAGCTCTGGTTAGGCCCCATTTGGAGTACAGTGTCCAGTTTTGGTCCCCACACCTCAGGAAGGACATACTGGCACTGGAACGTGTCCAGCGGAGATTCACACGGATGATCCCTGGAGTGGTAGTTCTAACATATGAGGAACGGCTGAGGATCCTGGGATTGTATTCATTGGAGTTTAGAAGATTATGGGGAGACTTAATAGAGACGTACAAGATAATACATGGCTTGGAAAGGGTGGATGCTGGGAAATTATTTCCGTTAGGTGAGGAGACTAGGACCTGTGGACACAGCCTTAGAATTAGAGGGGGTAAATTCAGAACAGAAATGCGGAGACATTTCTTCAGCCAGAGAGTGGTGGGCCTGTGGAATTCATTGTCGCAGAGTGCAGTGGAGGCAGGGACGCTAAATGTCTTCAAGGCAGAGATTGATAGATTCTTGTTGTCTTGGGGAATTAAGGGCTACGGGGGGGAATGCCGGTAAGTGGATTTGAAGTGCCCAGCAGCCATGACTGAATGGCGGAGTGGACTCGATGGGCCGAATGGCCTTACTTCCACTCCTATGTCTTATGGTCTTATTAATCAAAATGACTATGTTTAATTCTTTCAAACTCAACATAAGTCTGACCTGGTTCCTTCTTTGTGTTTCTGTCTACAGTATATGTTTCTGGTACCAATTCATAAGCACTTAAAATAGCCTGTTTAATCCCTTCATAATCTCTTGAACCCTCATCTGACAGTGCAGCAAATACCTCTTAGCTCTGCCTACTAGTTTAGTCTTAACTAGCATTACCCATAAATCCTCAGACAACTCCGTCTGCCCAGCCAATTTTTCAACATCTTTTTCATCAAAACAAGGAAGAGTTTTGACATATTTATATATATCACTACCTTCTCTTTTAATCACCATCCTGTTAACTTGACTTTGCTAAGTCGCAACTTCTCAAGTTCAAATTCTCTCTCTTCTCTCTTTTCCTCTCCCTTTCTTCTCTCTCTTTCTTTCTCCTTTTTTTCTTTCCCTTCCTTCTGTCTTTGTTCAGCCAAAAACCTTCTCTCTCTCTCTCTTTTTCCTTTCTCTCTCTTCTTCCCTCTCTTTATCTTCTAACTTCATTTTCTTCAATTGTAATTTAAGTTTTTCTACCTCTCCTGCACTTGTCTGTTTCTCTGATACACCTGAGTGTTGGAGTAACACCCTTACAATTTCAGGTTTACTTTTGTCCTTGATTAAATTCAATTCTAATTTATTTGCTAACTCTAAAAGTATGGCCTTTTTCTTTCCTTCAAAACTATCTTGGCAAATTTGAGAATCATCTGCAAATCCCAGAACCTCTTTAGCAACTTTTAATTTAACCAATCATAAGTCACCAAAAGTAAACAAATTGCCTCATCTATGTTTTATTTAAAGATCAAGGAAACTAACCCTTAAGTGTTTAAATCTTCTGGGAATCTTCGTACCCCCAAATCTATTCAAATCTGTCTAAACCAGTTCAAATCCTGACGACGAGCCCCCAAACTGTTATGGTACAGGGTAAACCCTCCTGCTTAATGTAAACCAGCAACACAGAAAAGATTTATCCCGTGCAGTAATCTGTGAAAATTCAAGAGGCCAAGAAGTAGTTAAAGTAAAAATTAACAATTGTATTTCTTAAAAGTATAATAGAGAATAATTTACTAACAACTACTTACAACTCCTTCCTCTAACCTATCTTTTACCTTCCCTTCTATAATACTAGTCCAATAAAACTCCTGTTTAAGATTTACAAAACAAAACTTCTTATCTCAAAACCAAGCAGCTTTCGGTTCTTCCCTGTAATCCTGTCTTCTTTTCTTCTTCTTGGGGATTTTACTTCATAGGTTACTGATCGATAAAGGTACCTTTAAGAGAGGTTTTTTTGGGCAGTGTTTACATGCTGGTGGCTTGGCAGTTCTCTTTCCAATTGTTCCATATTCCTGGTCTTATACCCCCAAAACATCGGATTGTGTCACTGGCTTTTCAGATTGTCAATATACTCAATTCAAACTTGATTGGAGGTTGGTATTTTGGGGTATAATTTAATCTGAATGGCTAAATTCAAATTTGTTTTTGTCTCAAGGCAACCAACTAGTCGAGTTGTTCAACCAGATGTTACATTGTATATTTTTTTCAGAAGACTTGGTGCTGTCAGGTAGTTCTGCTGGCTTTTAACTTTCTTTTTATATATAAATATTTTTATTGAAAGCCTTTTTAACTCTTTTACTAAACATTTATATACAAACAAAAGAATAACACCGTCAAAACAGAGAAAAAATAGCAGTACAACAAAGCCATAACACAGTACTCTTGTTAATGAACGATCTACTATTCTACCAGAACAAACATATCTACTTAACTTAAACTAAACTACAAACATATTAAATATATACTAACTTAAACTAAGTTCAAATAACTTAAATTAAATAATATCTCATTACTTTACTCCATCTCACTCATCATACCTCCACTGAGGCTCCCATCTTGGGAGCACCATTTACAGTACCCATATTCTTTATCCCCCAGTCTCCTTCTCCTGGAGCCCTATGGGCACCCATACTGATTCCCACAGATATACCACCATCCTAATTAATATTGCTGATAAGTCAGCGTCAATATAATTTAAAAAGGGCTGCCACGTCTTGTTAAGCTGTTCCATTTTGTGGTGCACCACATTTATGAGGCAGTCTTGGGGGAGATGCTCCATCACCAGCCTATGCCACCACATAAGACCTGGTGGTTTTTCTGACATCCAATTCAGTAGAAAGTTCTTCCTCGCACAATGGGTAAGGATGTTACACAATCTCTTCCCGTGTTCCCCCAGAGAGTGCAAGTTTGGCAACCCCAAAAGAATAATTAATTTCAATCCCCAGGATGTCCTTCAACTCCCTTACTATAGCACTCCAGTATCTCTGGATCTTACAAAATGACCAATAGCAGTGCGTGAGTGTGCCCTGGTGACGCTTCTCTCTTGAACTTAGCTCGCCTCTCTGGTGCCATATGAGCCCTGTGTAAGGTCTTCAATTGCATGGCCTGCATCCTGTTACATACTGAGATTTTCCTTACATTCCCCAGATGTCCTCCCATACCTTTGATGAAATATCCTCTCCTAACTCTCGATTCCACGCCCTACAGAGTCCTTCCATGTCCCCCAGGGCGCAACCTTTCTGTAAATGATATAAAATACTGAGTGAAAGAGCACCTGTGCACCAGAGTACTCTTTTCTCCATTTCTAATTTGTAATACTAGACCAGGAGTGTGGTCTTCCTCTGTATATAGTCCCTTATCTGGAAGTATCGAAAAAGGTCCCTATTAGACAATACATATTTCTGACTTAACTAACTAAATGACATCAGGATCCCCTCTCGAATAAATCTTCTAGACAGAAGATTTCCTTATTCTCCTATGCCTTAAAGCCGGAGTCCATTGCCCCAGGTTTAAATCCTTGGGCTCCCACCAATGGGTAAATGGCAAAGTCTTAGACCAATTACCTTGCCTCATTATCCTCATTTTGCACTGCTGGGTCACAGATTTCATCTTGCCCATGAATAATAAATTAATTAAAGGACATCTCGACTGTAAGGCTTCAATATTAAGCCAAATTGACTCAGAATTCACCTCTCCGTCATTCTGCAAAAGTTGCAATTTAGTGAATTTACTTAGAGGTCGCCTGTGGCATCAAGTAAAGGATCCTAGCCAACCACTGAGCTTCCATAACACTCGTCTGGGTAGCAACAACAGGACTATTCTCATGGGGGACAACAGGTGAGGAAGAACATTCATCTTAATCAGGGCTATTTGGCCTAATCATGATAATGGTAATCCCTCCCACCGCTGCAAATCCTGTTTTATCCTCCTTAATAGCTGTACATAGCTAGCTTTATACAGCTGGTGGAAGGCAGGGGTAATAAAAATTCCCAAATACAAAAAAAAACCTTTTGAAAACCATCTAAATGGGAATTGCATTCCATCCTTCAGATCACGCACGCCCACTAAATCCCCCCACGGGCATGGCTTCCGATTTTGTAAAATTGAGCCTGTAACCAAAGAGACCACCATGTGAATTAATTGTTTGGATCAGTTGAGGAACACACTTCTTCAGATTGGCCAAAAATAAAAGGACATCATCTGCATATAGGGTGATCTTATGCTCCCCCATTCCCACCTTTATTTCAGGATCCCTCCTGATAGCTTCAGCTAATAGTTCAATCGCCAAGGTAAATGACAGCAGTGATAAAGGACACCCTTGTCGACTACCTCTTCCAATATTAAAGTTATTTGACTTAATACCATTTGTAATGACTGCCGCCTTAGGATCATGATACAGTACTGCTACCCAGCTGGCAGAGGATTCCCCCAAACCAAAGCGCTCTTGGACCTCAAATCGATATGGCCATTCTATCTGATCAAACATCTTTTCTGCATCTAGGTAGACCACCAAACCCTGGATCAATCTTTGGCATACCTGCACTGTGTTTAGTACTCTCCTGATATTGTTGGAGGAGCTATGGCCCTTAACAAAACCTGTTCTTTTATAATATGGGGTAGGACCTTCTCCAAACTCAGAGCCAGCATCTTGGATAAAATTTTGAAGTCTGCATTCAACAGTGAAATTGGTCTGTATGAAGCACACTCTTCGGGGTCTTGCCCTTTCCTTAAAATGAGGGAGATATTAGCCTCTGTAAGAGAAAGCGGCAGACAATCCTGTGTATAAGAATAGTTGTATATTCCCAGAAGTGACTCCACTAACATGTTTATGAATTCCTTACAGAATTCAGTTGGGAATCCATCTGGCTCTGGTGCTTTGCCATCCTGAAGATGCCTTATTGCTTCCAGCACTTCCTGTACTGTTATAGGTGCATTCAAAAGGGAAGCCTGTTCCATATTTATGTTGGGGAGATCCAGATTTTCAAAAAAGCACTGCATTCCCATTGTACCATGTTCGCCTCCCTCCAACCGATATAACTCTGCAAAGTATTCCCTAAACCTAACACTGATCTTCTTCAACTCACAGGTAACCGTGCCAGCCTTCACTCCAACAGATGTAGTAGGTTGGGAAACTTTTTTCCACCTAGTCAAATAAACCAGATATCTACCAGGCTTATCTCCAAATTCAAACAGTCTTTGTTTGGCCAAGGAGACCTCTTTTTTTAGCCACTTGTGTGTGTATTGAGTTGAGAGCAGCCCGGAGAGCTGTGACCTGCTGCAACTTAACCAATGATGGCCTATTATAATATGTTTTCTCAGCTGCCTTCAGCCGGGCCTCCAGCATCCATTGCTGCTACTCCCTCTGCCTCTTTCTAGTCGTCAAATATGAAATGATCAGGCCTTATAAATATGTCTTAGTGGCCTCCCAAAGTATTACTAACCATACCAGACTTGATATCCCAAAAGGCCCTGAACTCTCTTGTAATATATTCAACCAATTTGCTATCACCAAACAAAAATGGATCCATGCGCCAGTGACGTGCATCCATTCCACTACCCTTGATTTTAACATCTAAATACACTGGCACATGATCTGAAACAGCTATATTCCCAATTTTGCACACCAATGTTCTGTCCAAACCGTCAGTTGGCATAAAACACATGTCAATTCGCGTATGGCACTTGTTTGGGTTGGAATAAAATGTGAAGTCTCTTCCATTAGGTAGAAGGTACCTCCACACGCCCATTAGTCCCAACTCATCACACATGTCCACCAACTGTTTAGTCTGCCTGGGCGTACCTACCAGGCCTTTTGGCACCCTGTCAATCTCAGGACCTATTAGGCGATTAAAATCCCCTCCTATATTCATACGGCGTACCCCAAGATTAATTAATTTAGCCACTGCATCAATTAGAAATTTAAGAGGGAGCACTGGGGGACAATATACATTCAAAACGCCATGCTCTTCTCCGTGTGTTAGGGCTTTAAGAATGATAAACCATCCATGTTCATCCTTAATCTGCTCCGTTACCTGGAAAGTGAGGTTCCTTCTTATCAGTATAGCCACTCCTCTACTCTTAGAACTGAAGGATGAGAAAAATACTCTGCCATAACCCACCCCGTCTCCCCCCCCTGCTGCAGTTTCAGATGTTCCTTATCAATTTTACAACAAAACTGTACTTGGGTCAGCACGATAGCTCAGTGGTTAGCACTGCTGCCTCACAGCACCAGGGTCCCAGGTTTGACTCCAGCCTCAGGCGACTGTCTGTGTGGAGTTTGCACATTCGCCCTGTGTTTGCATGGGTTTCCTCCGGGTGCTCTGGTTTCCTCCCACAGTCCAAAGATATGCAGGTCAGGTGAATTGGCCATGATAAATTGCCCATAGTGTTCGGTACATTAGTCAGAGAGAAATGGGTCCGGGTGGGTTACTCTTCGGAGGGTCGGTGTGGATTAGTTGGGCCGAAGGGCCTGTTTCCACACTGTAGAAATCTAATCTAATATAAAACCAATAACCACAAAAAGGAAAGGGGGAGAGGGAAGTAAAAAAAGGGGTAATAAAAAAGAACCCATACCATTGTCTGCAATGATGCCTCCTCCCCTCCCACCCCGACTCAGGTCCTTCAATTCAAAGACTTCACAAAGTCCTTTGCCTTTTCTGTGGAGTCAAAGTTATATATCGCCCCGCCCATGGGGCGAAACGCAACGCGGCTGGGTACCACAAGGAGTATTGAATGTTCAGGTCCCATAATTCTTTCTTGACATCATCAAATGTCCTTCTCTTCTTAATTAGGGCTCCTGAAAAGTCCTGAAAAAACATTATCTTTGTGCCTTTGTACATTGAAGCTAGTGAATTCCTTCCCAATCTTCTTGCTGTTTCCACTATTAACTGTTTTTCTCTATAATATAGGAGCTGCACTAGGACCGTACAGAGCCGTGGGTCCGGCCTGGACCTGTGCATTGCGATCCAGTGGGCCCACTCCCCACTTACCAGGCCCAACTCCAACTCCAACCCTAGGAACTTGGGAGCAACCCCTGCAAAATGCTGACAAGGTCCTCGCCTTCCTCATGTTCCAGGAGACCCACGATCCGTAAATTTTTCCTTTTATTTTTATTTTCCAGGTCGTCGACTTATCTTGAAGGACCCGAACCTGGTCTTCCAGCATTTGGATTCTTCCTCCCGAGACCTCCGACACGGTCCTCTCCTCCACTGCCTTCTTTCTTCCTTCCAGCAGCTGGATTTCCTGCTCGTGCTTTTTTAGCATGGCAGATAGTAGCTCAACTGCTGCTTGAATCCACTCTTGGAGTTTGGCAAACTCCCAGAGTAAATGCTGCTGTCCTGTTAGATCCAAAGGGGCTGCCCCAGGAATTTGAACACTGGCTGCAGACATCCCCGATGCAGTAGGGGAGTGCCCTGTCTGCTGTACTCCTTTAGGCCCCTTTCCTTTACTCAACTTCATCCTGGCCTTAAAGTTGATTTCAGCAGCTCCAAATTGTCAGCAAGTTTAAATTAATACTTTTTTTCTCCTGGGGTGGTTGGTGAGGTGGGGGGCGTGAGGGGGGAGGGGGGGGGGGGCGCAGTAAAGGCCCACCTTGCCTGGGGGTATGGCACAGAGCCCAGCAAAGCAGACCACTCAGACTGCCGCCATCTTGGATCTGCTTTTAACTTTCTTGAAGGTACAGTACACCCACGTCTTCATAACACCAGTTTCCCAGCAACACATCTACTTCTAGTTTCCTTAAAATGAACTGAGTTTGTTCCCATTTAAATCTAGGTAATTTATCATCATTCACCCTAACTTCCCTAGTATATTAATTTATTATGAAAGCTCTCATCTTGCCTACAACTAATTTAGCATTTATCCAGTACCTTCTCTTTTGTAACTTTTGGTTAAAAAAAACAAATTTAATGATTGGAGTTTGTAACCCTGTTGCTGGACTGTAGAAAAATAATATCTCTTGCTGGTAAAGTCTGTAATTGTCCAAAACCATTTTGTAAACTGTATATGGCTTACCACCCTGATACTACCAGGTAGTGAGCAACTCTGCTTATCAGGTGAGACTATGATTCTTCTTTAAGATCATGACTGTAACAATGTCTCAAAAAAACCAATGCTCCAAATGGGATCTTTTCCTTTGCTTGGAAATGCAGCTCCTGATGCAAACTGACCCTCAGGGTCTCTTAACTCTGCAGAGAACCCAGTGGTAAAGCTTTGTTTAATGTATCCTCCTAGAAGAAGCTTGCTTCACACACTTATTCCTCCTGAAAGGCACATCACCATAGATTTCATTTTTTACAAAAAAAAGTAATTAAAAGGAACTTGAGTTGGTTTGACTCATCTGTTTTCTGAGGTGGCACTACCTCCAGCAAAGTCTTGGTAGAGCACCAGACCTTGGATCTTGAATGAGAATTGGATCAGATTTAGAGTCATAGAGTCATGCAGCATAGAAACAGACCCTTTGATCCAACTCCATGCCGACCAGATTTCCTAAATTAATTTTAACGTGATTCTCTCTTGGGTTGAGTAGTTTGATGTCATTTTAATCCACAGCCCCATCAGTATTAAAATATTGGAAATCTATACTTTAATGTTTAGGCTAATCAAGGAATAACTCCCAACCAGAGAAGATTCTGGACAATGTATGTGAGAATGTAGTACAGCGTTAATTACACCTCCAGGAAAAGAAGTGGACTGTCTGTTTCTGACCAAAGACTTACCGAAATTGCTCATGTAAAATTCAATTATGGGAAAACTCTAAAAGCAATGTTTGATGACGATAACACAAAATTAAATCATCATCAAGGTAAGCCAAAATTCAATATACGCTTATCAAGGGTAAAGTACTAATGCAAAAGGCAAATACTGACTCAAAGGAAGGATCATATGAGGTCACTGTATACTCCCATTGTCAGAAAGGTCGTTTTGACAACATCATGAAAATCCAGACAATCCCTAATCTTTATATTAACAAATCTTGAATATCCAAGCAACCCCTAATTTACATACTATCATTACACTGTTTCCCAAAATTCTATACAATCCCTAGTCTTCACATGAGCAGATGCTAAAAAAAATACAATCCTGAATCTTCACACAAGTAAATGGGTTAGTAAGTTTGCTGATGACAAGAAGGTGGAGTTATGGATAGTGTGGACGGCTGTTGAAGGTTGCAATGGGTTGCAATGACAGGATGCGGAGCTGGGCTAATAAGTGGCATTTGGAGGTCAACGTGGAAAAGTGCGAAGTGATTCATTTTGGAAGGTCGAATTTGAATGCAGATTACAGGGTTAAAGGCAGGATTCTTGGCAGTGTGGAGGAACAGAGGGATCTTGGCGTCCATGTCCATAGATTCCTGAAAGATGCCACCCAGGTTGATAGGGTTGTTAAGAAGGCATATGGTATGTTGGTTTTCATTAACAGAGGGATTGGGATTAAGAGCCATGAGGTTATGCTGCAGCTCTATAGAGCCGTGGTAAGACCACACTTGGAATATTGCATTCGGTTCTGGTTGCTTCATTATGGGAAATATGTGAAAGCTTTAGAGGGGATGCAGAGGAGATTTACCAGGATACTGCCTGGACTTGATGGCATTTCTTATGAAGAAAGTTGAGGGAGATAGGGCTTTTCTTATTGGAGCAAAGAAGGATGAGAGGTGACTTGATAGGGGTGTATAGATGATGAGTGGCATAGATCGAGTGGATAGCCAGAGATTTTTTTCCCAGAGCAGAAATGTCAATTATGAGGGGGGCATAATTTTAAGGTGATTGGAGGAAGGTGTAGGAGAAATGTCAGAGGTAGGTTCTTTACAGAGAGTGGTGGGTCCGTGGAATAAAATGCCAGCAGTGGTAGTACATTAGGGATATTTAAATGACTCATGGATAGGCACATGGATGGTAGTAAAATGAAGGGTATGTAGATTATCTTGATTTTAGAGCAGGATAAAAGGTCGGCACAACATTGAGGTTCGAAGGGCCTTTAATGTGCTGTATTGTTCTATGTTCTTCTATGTAAGTAAATGCATAAAAGTAGACGATCCCTAATCTTTACATGAACAAAATCCTGAAAAGTCAAGGGAATCCCTAACATACATACCCATAAACCTTGAAAATCCAGACAATCCTTAATCTTCACATCAATACATTAAACATCACAACAAATCCTAACCTCACACCAACACATCTTGAAAGTTGAGACAACCACTTATCTCCACATCATTATAATCCCATAAATGCTGTCACTAATTTAATATAAAACTAAATGCTCCTCAAACTAAAAGCACATGTAGTCTCCTAACTGCACACAACATACAATAATAATTTCTTGATAGTCATTACCCTCGCCTGTCTTTTTTTTTCCTATACTGTGAGCCCTTGAGCAAGGACTCTCATAATTCAATATCAACTCTCCAACCAACAAAAATGTGTTTTCCTAATCACACTATCAAAACATCTGCCAGCCAAAAATTCCATTATCATTATAAATATTGAGTTTATCAACAACATATAAATGCCCAGGAAAGGTGCATAATGTCTGCCTCATTATATTATTTAATGTATTGACGTATTCAGTTAAGCAGACCAGGTTTATTAATGTAATATTCACACGAACAAATGGCTCTCAGTTGACTGAGGTGGCAGCAGGAATGTATAATCACCCTCTGATCTGTTTGTGGATATGGAATATCAGTCAGATTGCCTGTTCTGATGTCTTTGCGGTGATCTTTTAATACGAATGTATTTGTGTGGACAGCAAAATCTTACCTAGATGCTGTACTGCTCTATAGAATGATATGGATCACAATGCACCATGACAGGCTTGCAGTCCACACTGAACATAACTCCCTGGCGTACACTTTGCTATTCTTTGTAATGTTGTCAGTTGTTCACATTAACATCAACAATTTTTAGAAGGCTAATAGATAGGATATTAGGAGAGTAGAGTATTATTATTTGAAAAGGAGACAATGTTTAATTTAATACATTAGCCTTGTAGATATTGGACAGGCACAGAAGAGTCAGGAGTCAGAGTTACTCACTTCAAGATTTCCAGCCTCTGACTTGCTACTAGATTTGAAGAGATGTAAACCAGGCTTTGAGTACTGTGTGCGGTTTTAAATAGAGTCATAGAGACGTACAGCACGGAATCAGACCCTTTGGTCCAACTCATCCATGCCGACCAGATATCCCAACCCAATCTAGTCGTACCTGCCAACACCTGGCCAATATCCCTCCAAATCCTTCCTATTTGTATACCCATCTAGATGACTTTTAAATGCTGCAATTGTACCAGCCTCCACCACTTCCTCTGGCAGCCCATTCCACACACACACCACCATCTGCGTGAAAACGTTGCCCCTTAGGTCTCTTTTATATTTTTCCCCATTCACCCTAAACCTATGCCCTCTAGTTCTGGACTCCCCCACCCCAGGGAAAAGACCTTGTCTATTTACCCTATCCATGCCCCTCATGATCTTATAAATCTCTATAAGGTCACCCCTCAGCATCCAACGCTCCAGGGAAAACAGCCACAGCATATTCAACCTCTCCCTTTATCTCAAATCCTCCAATCCTGACAACACCCTTGTAAGTTATTTCTGAACCCTTTCAAGTTTCAAAACGTCTTTCCAATAGAAATGAGACCAGAATTGCACGCAATATTCCAAAAGCGGCCTAACCAATGTCCTGTACAGCCTCAACATGACTCCCCAACTCCTGTACTCAATACTCTGACCAAGAAAGGAAAGCATGCCAAATGCCTTCTTCACTACCCTATCTACCTGCGACTCCACTTTCAAGGAGCTATGAACCTGCACTCCAAGTTCAATTTGTTCAGAACACCTCCTAGTACCTTACCATTAAGTGTATAAGTCCTGCCCTGATTTGCCTTTTCAAAATACAGCACCTCACATTTATCTAAATCAAACTCCATCTGTCATTCCTCAGCCCATTGGTCCATCTGATCGAGATCCTATTGTAATCTGAGGTAACCTTCTTCGCTGTCCACTGCACCTCCAATTTCAGTGTCATCTGCAAACTTACTAACTATACCTCTTACGCTCACATCCAAAGTAGTGGACCCAACACTGATCTTTGTGACACTCCACTCGTCACAGGCCTCCAGTCTGAAAAACAACCTTCCACCACCACCCTCTGTCTTCTACCTTTGAGTCAGTTCTGTATCCAAATGACCAGTTCTCCCTGTATTCCATGTGATCTAACCTTGCTCACCATTCTCCCATGGGGAACCTTGTCGAACACCTTACTGAAGTGCATATAGATCATGTCTACCACTCTGCCCTCATCAATCCACTTTGTTACTTCTTCAAAAACCTCATTCTAGTTTGTGAAACATGATTTCCTACACACAAAGTCATGTTGACTATCCCTAATCAGTCCTTGCCTTTCCAAATTCATGTACATCCTGTCCCTTAGGATTCCCTCCAACAACGTGCCCATCACCGAGTTCAGGCTCACCGGTCTAAAGTTCCCTGGCTTGTCCTTACCACCTTTTTTAAATAATGGCACAACATTAGCCAACCTCCAGTCTTCCGGCACTTTACCTGTGACTATTGATGTTACAAATATCGCAGCAACAGGCCCAGCAATCACTTCCCTATCTTCCCACAAAATTCTAAGGTACACCTGATCGGGTCCTGGAAATTTATCCACTTTTATGCGTTTCAAGACATCCAGCACTTCCTCCTCTGTAATGTGGACATTTTTCAAAATGTCACCATCCACTTCCCTACATTCTATGTCTTCCATGTCCTTTTCCACAGCCAACACTGATGCATCTCCCCCATTTTCCATGGCTCCACACAAAGGCCGCCTTGCTGATCTTTGAGAGGCCCTATTCTCTCCCTAGTTATCCTTTTTATTTTTTTATAGATACTGTAGATTCATATCAATCATGCCATAATTAAGAGTCTTTAATTATTAGGAATATTTTGGAATCGTCTCTCAAAAATATGAGACTATGGACTGATATAATCAAGATCTTTGAAATTATGGAATAGTTTGAGAAGGCGTTTCCACTGGTGCGGAAGTCCAAGTCTAATTAGGAATTCAATAGAAATGTCTTTATCCAGAGAGTGGTGAAAATGTGAAACTCACAACCACATAGAATAGTTGAGGCGAATAGCATAGATGCAATGAGGTGGGAGCTAAATAAACAGATGAGGGAACAGGAACTGTAAGACACTAGGGGTGCATTGTCAGTATGAGGGAGTTTTCACCTGAGTGAAACAGAGGATGAGTGAGTGTAGTTGGGGATTTGATTCAAAGTGGTATTTTAGTGCACAGGGTAAAGAGTTGCTTTAAGGAGATTAACTGCAAGAGGTAAAATGTGCTGGAATGGAAAATTGGGTGAGAGTGGGGAGTGTTTCTTTCTTCTCTTTCTCAGTAAATGTATTGTTCGGTAAGAAATTACTATTAGGGACTGCCCTTCAATTGCTATCAATTAGAAAAGTGTATTATTTTTAAAGAAGTCATTCAACTTGGATTTAATTGAAAAACACAATTAAGACTAATATAATAAAGTCATATAAGAATCCAAATGAAAATAAAGTTAACATAAGAGAAGTAAAGTTAAGTATTGGCAGTGCAGCTTGGTGGGTCGCAAGTCATGGTTATGCCTTAAATGACATGTGCAGGTAGAACTGTGAGCTGTAGGAATCTGAGCAGCGACGGGTGTCACTGTGAAACAACTGCGAGGCTGAGAGTTACATAGATAGCAGGTTCAGAGAAGTGACCACATCACAGTTTAAAGGCCTGAAAGCAGAAGGAGAATGGGTGACTGCAAGGCAGGACAAGAGACAATAGACAATAGGTGCAGGAGTAGGCCATTCTGCCCTTTGAGTCTGCACCACCATTCAACATGATCATGGCTGATCATCCTTAATCAGTATCCTGTTCCTGCCTTATCTCCATAACCCTTGATTCCAGTATCCTTGAGAGCTCTATCCAACTCTTTCTTAAATGAATCCAGAGACTGGGCCTCAACTGCCCTCTGGGGCAAAGCATTCCACACAGCCACTACTCTCTGGGTGAAGAAGTTTCTCCTCATCTCTGTCCTAAATGGTCTACCTCATATTTTTAAGCTGTGTCCTCTGGTTCGGCACTCACCCATCAGCGGAAACATGTTTCCTGCCTCCAGAGTATTCAATCCTTTAATAATCTTATATGTCTCAATCAGATCCCCTCTCAGTCTTCTAAACTCAAGGGTATACAAGCCCAGGCGCTCCAATCTTTCAGCGTAATTCCAGGAATTGACCTCATGAACCTACGCTACACTCCCTCAATAGCCAGAATGTCTTTCCTCAAATTTGGAGACCAGAACTGCACACAGTACTCCGGGTGTGGTCTCACCAGGGCCCTGTATAGCTGCAGAAGAACCTCTTTGCTTCTATACTCAATCCCTCTTGTAATGAAGGCCAGCATGCTATTAGCCTTCTTCACTACCTGCTGTACCTGCATGCTTACCTTCATTGACTGGTGTACGAGAACACCCAGATCTCTTTGTACTGCCCCTTTACCTAAATTGATTCCACTTAGGTAGTAATCTGCCTTCCTGTTCTTGCCACCAAAGTGGATAACCATACATTTATCCATATTAAACTGCATCTGCCATGCATTTGACCACTCACCTAACCTGTCCAGGTCACCCTGTAATCTCCTAACATCCTCCTCACATTTCACCCTGCCACCCAACTTAGTATCATCAGCAAATTTGCTAATATTAGTACTAATACCATCTTCTATATCATTAACATATATTGTAAAAAGCTGCGGTCCCAGCACTAATCCTGCGGTACCCACTGGTCACTGCCTGCCATTCTGAAATGGAGCTGTTTATCACTACTCTTTGTTTCCTATCAGCCAACCAACTTTCAATCTAAGTTAGTACTTTGCCCCCAATATCATGCGCCCTAATTTTGCTCACTAACCTCCTATGTGGGACTTTATCAAAAGCTTTCTGAAAGTCCAGGTACACTACATCTACTGGATCTCCCTCGTCCATCTTCAGAGTTACATCCTCAAAAAATTCCAGAAGATTAGTCGAGCATGATTTCCCCTTCATAAATCCATGCTGACTCTGACCTATCCTGTTAATACTATCCAGATGTGTCGTAACTTCATCCTTTATAAGAGACTCCAGCATCTTTCCCACCACTGAGGTCAGATTAACTGGTCTATAATTTCCTGCTTTCTCTCTCCCACCTTTCTTAAAAAGTGGTACAACATTAGCCACCCTCCAATCTGCAGGAACTGATCCCGAATCTATCGAACTCTGGAAAATAATCACCAACGCATCCACGATTTCTCGAGCCACCTCCTTCAGTACCCTGGGATGTAGACCATCAGGCCCCGGGACTTATCAACCTTTAGACCTAACAGTCTCTCCAACACCAATTCCTGGCAAACATAAATTCCCTTAAGTTCAGGTCCTTCAGCCACTGTTACCTCAGGGAGATCGCTTGTGTCTTCCCCAGTGAACACAGGTCTGAAGTACCAATTCGATTCTTCTGCCATTTCTTTGTTCCTCGTAATATATTCCCCTGTTTCTGTCTTCAAGGGCCCAATTTTAGTCTTAACTATTTTTCTGCCTTTCACATACCTAAAAAAACCTTTTACTATCCTCCTTTATATTTTTGGCCAGTTTACCTTCGTACCTCATGTTTTCTCTGCGTATCTCCTTCTTAGTAATCCTCTGTTGTTCTTTAAAAGCTTCAAAGACATCCTTTTTCCCACTTATCTTTGCTTTGTTATACTTTTTCTCTTTTAACTTTATATGTTTCTTAACTTCCCTTGTTAGCCACAGCCACCCATGCCTCCTCCTAGGATCTTTCTTCCTTTTTGGAATGAACTGATCCTGCATCTTCTGCATTATACACAGAAATATCTGCCATTGTTCCTCCACTGTCATCCCTGCTAAGGTATTGCACCATTGAACTTTGGCTAGCTCCTCCCTCATAGCTCCATAGTTCCCTTTATTCAACAGAAATATTGTCACTTCCGATTGTACCCTCTCCCTTTCAAATTGCAGATTGAAGCTTATTGTATTATGGTCACTACTTCCAAGTGGCTCCTTCACTTCGAGGTCCCTGATCAATTCTGGTTCATTGCACAATACCAGATCCAGAATTTCCTTCTCCCTGGTAGGCTCCAGCACCAGCTGTTCTAAGAATCCATCTCGGAGGCACTCCACAAAGTCTCTTTCTTGAGGTCCAATACCATCCTGATTCTCCCAGTCTACCTGCATGTTGAAATCCCCCATAACAACTGTAGTAACATCTTTGCGACAGGCCAATTTCAGCTCCTGATTCAACTTACATCCGACATCCAGACTACTGTTTGGGGGCCTGTAGATAACTCCCAAGAGGGTCTTTTTACCCTTAGAATTTCTCAGCTCTATCCATACTGACTCTACATCCCCCGATTCTAGGTTCCCCTGTGCAAGGGATTGAATATCATCCCCTACCAACATGGCCACCCCACCCCCTCTGCCCATCAGTCTGTCCTTCCAATAGCACATGTAGCCTTGAATATTCATTTCCCAGGCCCTGTCCACTTGAAACCACGTCTCAGTTATCCCCACAATATCATATCTGCCAATTTCCAAGAGAAACCAGCAGGTAGTGCAGGAGCCTCTGAGGTTCTACTCAGAAATCAATTTTCCATTTTGGAAACTGGAGAGGGCGCTGGTTCCTCAAGGAAGTATCATATTTGCGACATCACAAATATGACAGGCTCAACTGTACAGGAGAGAAGAAGAAAGGAAGAGCAATAGTAATAGGGGATTCAGTTAGGGCAACAGAGAGGTTTTCTAAAATTCATTCATAGGATGTAGGGGTCACTGGCTGGGCCAGCATCTATTGCATATCCCTAGGCATCATTGAGAAGCTTTTCGTGAGCTGCCTTCCTTGTACCTACACCAAACAGATTGCAAATGACATCGACAATACTATTGGGAAGGGAGTTACAGGATTTTGATCCTTTAACACCGAAGGAGAATTTCTTACAACAGGATATGTACAGCCCAAGAAGAAAGGATGCACTATTGGATTTGTTCTAGGATACGAAGGGGATCAACAAGATCAAATGCCAGTGTTAGGAGACAATAACCATTGTAACGTAGAGTTTAGGATGATGGTGGAGAATGACAGTGGCCAATCCAGGATAAGAAAAGTCATTTGGCAGAGAGCTGACTTAAATGGGGCAAGACCTGAGCTGGAGACAAAAAAAAACTGCAGCTGCTGGAATCCAAAGTAGACAAGCAGGGGGCTGGAAAAACACAGCAAGCCAGGCAGCATCAAGAAGTATGGGTGACAATGACAGATCGGTGGAAAAATCAAACTGAACAATGGGTCATCTTCAAAGAAAAGGTGGCTTGTATACAGTTAAAGCATATTCCCTCAAAAGGGAAAGGAAGGAAAAGCACATCCAGAGCTTCCTACATGACAAAGGAGATAGAAATGAAGATAAAGAGGAAAAAATATACTTATGACAAGTGTCAAGTAGAAAATACAATTCAGAACCAAAAGGAACACAGGAGGTTCAGAGGTGAGATGAAAAAGCATGTTAGAGAAGCAAAGAAGAATTTGAGCAAAGGCTGGCAAAAAACATAAAGGAGAATCCCAAAGTTTTGTACAGACATATAAATAGTAAAAGAGTGAGAAAAGGAGGAGCAGGGCCTAATAGGGACCAAAACGTGGATTTACATATAGAAGCAAAGGCATGACTGAGATAGTAAATTAACAGCTTGCAGTATTCTTTACCAAGAAGATAGGTGTTACCATGCTGACAAAGGAAGAAATTCTGTCCATAAAAGGGTTCAAAATTAATAAGGAAGAAATGGTGGATAGATTGTTGGTGCTTAAAAGTTGACAAACTACCAGGACTGACTGAGATGGATCCAAGGATACTGAGGAAGTATGGAAGTGACGGGGAAAATTACAGGGTGCTGGCCATAAGCTTTTAGTCTTTCTGAACATAGAGAAGATGCCAGAAGATTGGAGAATTGTAAACATCACATCCTTGTCCATAAAAAGAATAGATTATTTAGTCATTATCACATTGCTGTTTGTAAGAGCTTGCTGCGCATTCATTGGTTATTGCATTTTCCAACATTACACCAGCAACTACACTTAAAAGGTACAAAATTGGCTGCATTTTGGCAAATATGATCATACAGATAAAGAGCTGGAGTAGGACATTCAGATCTCAAGCTTGCTCTGCCATTCAATAAGATAATTGATCTGATTGCTTGTAAGTTACATCCACAATCCTTCCTACCTGATAACCTGGCACCATAAAGAACATATAGAAAGTTTTAGTTTCAGTTCATTTCGGTTTTAGTTCGCAGTTGGGCCACTTCTGTGAATAGAGGGAATTCCAGATGAAAATTTTCTTTGTTCCAAGAAGTGGTTAATACTGGATTTGCAGGGAGCTGAATCTGGAATTCCACAAGAGACACTGGGCCAAAACAAGTCTGAAAGCATCAACACAACCAAATATCCAGGGCAACGTTTGTTTCTAGGCAGTTGCATAAAGGATGCCCACCAACTCTGTCTGCCAACTATTTAACAGACCAGTCTTGCACGTGCTCCAGTAACTGTTGGCTTTTTAATTGGGCCAGTGTTTCTGATCAGCTTTTTCCCCCACTGTGATTGGTAACCAATATGAACCATTTTGATCAGTTGAGAGAAAAATGGTTATAACCTCCACCTCTTCCATTTGGTTTCTCCTCTTACTGTCTTCTCCTTTAGTTCAGGAGGAAGTTGTTTTCAGATACCCCCTTTTTTGAATGCTTTTGTTCATACTAAATGTGCTATGTTAAGCTGCTTGCATAATGAGTTTAAGCAGTCTCATAGAAACATAGAATATAGGTGCAGAACTAGGCCATTACTCCTCAAGCCTGCTCTGTCATTCAACGCGATCATGGTTGATCATTGAGCACAATGCCCCAATCCAGCACACCCCTTTCTCCTCATGTCAGTCTGAAAAGGTTTATCTCTTATTCTTAAACTCTGACCCTTGATCCGGGACTTCCCCACCATTGGGAACATCCTTCCTACATCTAACCTGTCTAGTCCTGTTAGAATTTCATATGTTCCTATGAGAAATCCCTCATTCTTCTTAACTCCAGTGAATACAATCCTAACTGATTCAACCTCATCTCATACATCAGTCCAGCCATCCCAGGAATCACTCTGGTAAACCTTCGCTACACTCCCTCTACAGGAATAACATTCTTCTTCAGATAAGAGATCAAAACTGAACACAATATTCCAGGTTTAGCCTTATGCCCCATATAATTGCAGCAAGACATCCTTGTTCCTGTTCTCAAATCCTTCCATTATGAAGACCAACATACAATTTTCCTTCTTTCCTGCCTGGTGCATCCACACACTTACTTTTCATGGCTGGTGCTAGAGGAGACCCAGGTGTCATTAAACATTTTGCTCTCTCAATCTACAACCATTAAATAATAACCTGTCTTCCTATTTTTGCTACCACAATGGATAACCTCACATTTATCCACATTCTATTAGATTTGTCATGCATTTGCCCACTCACTCACTCAGCCTGTCCAAATCACATTACATTTCCGCACTCTAATCTAATCTAATCTAATCTAAACATCTCTGTATCCTATTCACAACTCACCCTTCCACCCAGCTTTGTGTTACTTACATTTTTTTTATTCACTCATGTGAAGTGGGCATTGCTGGGCATTTATTGCCTATCCCTAGTCGCTGTTTAAAGGTAATGGTGAGCTGCCTTCTTGCTGCAGTCCATGTGCTGGAGGCTGAACCACAATGCCCTCAGGGAGGGAATTCCAGGATTTTAACCCAGCGACAATGAAGGATTGGTGATATTTCTCCAAGTTGAGAGTGGAGTGCTGGAAAAACACAGCATCCGAGAAGCAAGAGAATCAACATTTTGGGCATAAGCCCTTAATCAGGAATGAGGCTTCAAGCCTTGTAGATCATCTTCAAGCCTTGCAGTGCATCTTGTAGATAGTCCACACTGATGCTTCTGAACATTGGTGGTGGAGGGAATGGATACTTGCAGAGGTGGTTCCCATCAAGCAGGCTTCTTTGCCTTGGATGGTGTCAAGCTTCTTGAGTGATGTTGGAGCTGAACCCATCCAGGCAAGTAGGGAGTATTCCATCACACTCCTGACCTGCCATGTCGATGGTGGACAGGCTTTAGGGAGCCAAGAGATTAGATTCACTGTAGTATTCCTAACTTCTGATCTGCTGTGGTATCCACTGTGTTTATGAGTCAGATCCAGTTGAGTTTCTGATCAATGGTAACTTCCAGGATGGTGATAGTGGGGAATTCAGTGATGGTTAACACCACTGAATGTCAAGGAGTAATAATTCAATTGTTTTTTTATTGGAGATGGTGAATGGCTGGCATTTGTGTTGTATGAATGTTACTTGCCATTTATCAGTCCAAGCCTGGATATTGTCTAAGTCTTGTTGCATATGAACATAGACTTCTTCAATTCAGTATCTGAGGAGCTGTGTAATCATCAGTGAGCATGCCTATTTCTAAACTAATGATGGAGGGAAGGGCATTGATGAAGCAGCTGAAGATGGTTGGACCTAGGACACTGCAGAGATGTCCCCAGGAGCTGAGATGACTGACCTTCAGCAATACCCATTTTCCAATGTGCCAGGTCTGACTCCAATCAGCAAACAGTTTGCCCCCGATACCCATTGATTCCAGTTTTGATAGGACTCCTTGATGCCAAACTTGATTGAATGTGGCCTTGATGTCAAAGGCTGTCACTTTCACTACATCTCATGAATTCAACATTTTTGTCTCTGTTTGAACCAAGGCTGTAATGAGGTCAGGAGCCGAGTGGCTCTGACAGAACCCAAACTGGGCATCAGTGAGCAGGTTAGTGTTGAGTCGATGATATGTGTCACCACCTTACTGACGATTGATAGTAGACTGACAGGATGGTAACTGGCTGGATTGGATTTGACTTGCTTTTTGTGCACAGGACGTACCTAGGCATTTGTTAACATTTTCAGATAGATGTAAGTGTTGTAACTGTACACTTGGCTATGGGAGTGGAAATTTCAGGAGCACAGGGCTTTAGTACTATTGCCAGTATGTTGTCAGGGCCCATAGCCTTTGCATATCCAGTGCCTCCAACAGTTTCTTGATATCACGTGGAGTGAATTAAATTGGCTGAAGATTGGTACTAATAAAGTTGGGGACCACAGGAAAAGGCCAAGATGGATCCACTCAACACTCTGGGTGAAGATTGCTACAAATGCTTCAGCTTTGTCTTTTGCACAAATGTGTTGGGCTCTTCCACTATTAAGAATGGAATCTCCTCCACCACCATTCATGACTGAATGTGGCAGCACTGCAGAGCTTAGGTCTGATCCATTGGTTGTGGCCTTGCTTATCTCTGTCCACCACTTGTTGCTGCTGCTGTTTGGCATGCAAGCAGTCCTGTTTGGCATGCAAGCAGTCCTGTTTGGTAGCTTCACCAGGTTGTCACTTCGTTTTCAGGTGTGCCTGGTGCTGCTCCTACTATGCTCTCCTACACTCCCCTTTGAACCAGGTTTAATCCACTAGTTTAATGGTAATGGTTGAGTAGGTAATTTGCTGAGGTTGCAGATTGCACTGGAGTACAATTCTGCCACTGTTCATGGCCCACACACCTCACATAAGTCTAATCTTGAATTGATAGATCTGTTCGATTCTGTCCCATTTAACGCAATGATGGTGCCACGTAACACGACGAAGAGTATTATCGATGAAACAGTGGCTCTTCATCTCTGCAAGGACTATGCTGCGGTCACTCTTATTGATACTGTTATGGACAAATGCATTTGCAGCTGCAGATTAGTAAAGATGAGGTCGCATATATTTTTCCCTCTTGTTGGTTCCTTCACCACCAGTTGGAGACCCAGTCTAGCAGACTTTAGGATCCAACCAGCTTGATCAGTAGTACTGCTACCAAGCTACTGTTGATGGGGAATATTGAATTGCCCCACTCAGTGTACATTTTGCACCCTTGGCACCCTCAGTGCTTCCTCCATGTTTTGTTCTGATGTGGAGGAGCCAGTGTTGGACTGGGGTGGACAAAGTTAAAAATCACACTACACCAGGTTATAGTCCAGCAGTTTATTTGGAAGCACTAGCTTTCGGAGGGCTGCTCCTTCATCAGGTAGCTGTGAAGCAAGATCATAAGACATAGAATTTAGAGCAAAAGATTACAGTGTCATGCAACTGAAATGATATATTGAACAAACCTGTTAAGTCTTTCATCTTTGAGGGTCTCAGTTCGATAAAAGAAGATCTGGGATTTACATATTAAGTTACATTGTTGAGATAACGTAAGGTTTTATAAAAGGTGACATCTCAGCTCAGAAAATGCATTAAAGGTATGAGGTTAGAGTCTATCTGTAACCCAGTCTTGAATCAGACTGGTTCTATTTCCAAACTGGAAGTTATCAAATATTACATGGATTGACTGCCTGCATTGACTGCCTGCAGATTGTGCACTTTTTGAGTAAAATTGAATGTATCAGCAAATATAATTATGCAAATACAAATTCACCCCATAGATCTACATTGACTAATTAATGAGCAAACCGATGATCCAGAACAGTCATCAGAGAAATCCGTAGTGGAGTGACCAAAGAAGGAGTCGATGTGGAACCCTCTGGAGGGCTACTGCCCTCAGCTGGCATGTGTGTTCAAACCATCAGGAAATGTGTGAATGCCAGCTTTATCAGGCGCACCCACAAGATAGAGCAATATATCACTTGATCACAACATAACACCATTCATGCTTTCCAAACCAATCACAACATTGTCATCAAATCAGCAGATAAAAGGAGGAGTCATCGTCATTCAGAATAGAATGGACTACTGCAAGGAAGTGTCCCGACAACTGAACAACCAGGAACACTACAGGCAACTACTAGCCAATCTAACCAAAGAGCACACCTGTGAACTAAACACATTGATCAGGACTTTTGATCCAGTCCTTCAGAGTTCCCTACGCACTCTCAACCCACATACTTCTCGCACAGGGGACTTTACTGCCTTCTGAAGATACACAAAGCCAACACCCCTAGATGTCTCATCATATCAGGCAATGGGACTGTGAGAGAACCTCTTGGACTATATCAAGGACATCTTGAAATCCATTGTACAGGGGACCCCCAGTTTCTGTCGCGACACTACAGATTCCTTACAGAAACTCAGCATCTACGGACTAATCAAACCAGGAACATTCCTCATCAAAATGGACATTTCAGCACTTGACACCAGCATCCCCCACAATGACAGCATCACTGCAACAGCCTCAGTACTCAAAACCAACAACTGCCAATCTCCAAGCACCGTCCTACAACTCATCTGCTTCATCCTTGACCACAATTTTTCCACTTTTGACACACGGAACAACCATGGGGACCAAATTTGCATCCCAATATGCCAACATTTTCATACACAAGCTCGAACAAGATTTCTTTGCTGCACAGGACCTCCAACCAACACTATGCACTAGATTTATTGACAACGTTTTCTTCCTCTGGACCCATGGCGAGGAGTCACTGAAACAACTATACAGTAATATCAACAAGTGTCATCCCAGCATCAGACTTACCATGGACTTCTATTTAGTATCTGTCTCATTCTTGGACACACACATCTCCATCAAGGACAGGCACCTCAGTACCTCACTCTATCGCAAACCCACAGATAACCTCATGATGCTACACTTCTCTAGGTTCCACCCTAATCATATTAAAACAGTCATGCCCTACAGACAAGCCCTACACATACATAGGATCTGTTCAGAGGAGGAGGAACGTCATGGACACCTGAAGGTGCTCAAGTAGGCCCTCATAAGAACGGATACGATGCTCAACTCACTGATTGCCACAGCAAGAAACCATAATGACCTCCTCAGGAGACAGGAACAGTTGCAACCAATAGGGTACCTTTTGTTGTCCAGTACTTCCCGAGAGCAGAGAAACTACACCATGTCTCCACCTACACCTACGCCTCCACTTCTCGTGTTTAAACAACTGCCAAACCTTAAACAGATCATTGCAGACAATATCGACCATAACACCGTACAACCGCATCATGGCAACCACTGCAAGACATGTCAGAGTGTCGACACGGATATCACCATTACATGTGAGGACACCATCCACCATGTACATGGCAGGTACTCATGTGACTCCAGCAACGATGTCCACCTCATATGCTGCAGGCAAGATTGCCCCAAGGCATGATAAATTGGTGAGACCAAGCAGACGCTACGACAATGGATGAATGGACATTCTGCAAACAATTGCCAGATGGGGGTATTCCCTCCCAGTTGGGGAGCACTTAGCAGTCGGATCTTTGGGTGGCCATCCTCCAAGGTGGATTTCAGGATAGGCAACAATGCAGAGTGGCTAAGCAGAGGCTGGAATGCATTATTCTAGGAATTCTTGTGTGTGTCTCTGTTTGGCTTGTCCTAGGATTGATATGTTGTTCCACTCGAAGTGGTGTCTTTCTTCATCTGTAAGGATACTAGAATTCCTGGAAGCATAGCATTCCAACTGGAACTCTATAATAAACACATTGACCTAGATCCCATTTACCACTCTCTGAGAAAAAGAACAGGAAATGACATCACCACATGAAATGATGTCACCATAGGGCATGATATCACCAACCCAAGGAAACTTAAACTCATAAATAGAAAGCGGGCCATGCCAGCAGTGCTTCATCTGGGGACTCACTGATGATGTTACCTAGTATGGTGACGAAATGTCTGAAAACAAACCTCCAGCACAATGAGCAAACCTACATCCAGAACCTCAACCTGAGCCACAAATCTTCTCAAAACTCACCAGGTTTTGTTAACATGGAGGAATACTGATTCGTATTCACAACACCACATTATAGTCCAACAGGTTTATTTGGAAATACTAGCTTTCAGAGCACTGCTCCTTCATGAGGTAACTAATAGGACAGGATCATAAGACACAGAATTTATAGCAAAAGATCACAGTGTCATGCAATTAAAATGATATATTGAACAAACGTAGATTGCTGTTAAGTCTTGCTTTAAGTCTTAGAATTGTTGCAGGTTTTGGTTCATTAATATGTAAATCCCAGAACATCTTATTTTGCACATAGCTAGTCACACTTCAATTAAATTTAGTTAACCACACCAAAAATGGAGTGTCAATTTTAAGGCTTTCTTGAGTGAAAGAGAGTGCAGTTTTATTACCACTACTACAGCAAAAAATACACACACACAAATACAGCTTACAAAGAAGGGAGGGATATGAAGAGATATACATCAGAAGCAGGAAATTATAGAGATTTTGTTATTTTTCATGGGTAATCCAAGATGGAGGATGGGAAAAATTTATGGTTGTAAGAGCTGCTCTTTTTTTGAGGTATTTTAGGTGATGGAGGTGATTTCCTTGAATTCCATGATCAGCAATTACTCTTTATATGCTGTTACATTGTTTTGGAACTTTGGGCATTTTTAAAAGGGGGAAGACAGATAAAAGGCAGCAACCAGATGGTCAGTGAGGGAGGGAGAAAAAGAAGTACAGTTTTATGGTGCTGGAAAAGCACAGCAGGTCAGGCAGCATCTGAGGAGCAGGAGAATTGACGTTTCGGACATAAGCCCTTCATCAGGAATGACATTCCTCTGATGCAACCTGACCTGCTGTGCTTTTCAAGCACCACCACTCTTGACTCTGATCACCAGCATCTGCAGTCCTCACTTTCTCCTAGAGATATAGCAGTAAATCTGCTGTTACTGCCTTTGCTGTTTGAGTTCATGTATCTCTGGATATTGGAGTGTGTCTAGGAAAAATTAACAGCCGACCTTGGAGGAACCTTTGTGAGAGAGCTCACAGCACAGGAACAGATATGTGCATAGTTTTTGAGTGTAACCTTGCTGTAAGTTTACAATAGTGAGTACAATGGGTTCTTTCTTGATTATATGTTTTATTGAGATATGTCTTTTGATTAAACTTTAAAAATATAAACCATAAGTACTAAGTTAGGCTGGAGCACTGTTTTACTTTAGGGCAATAAGACTGTTATTTTCTGGGTCTGTAGATTGTGAAGGAGAAAAAATGGCCCTTAGTAGAGCGATGTGCTCTTCCTGTTGGATGTGGGAGATTAGGAAAGGAAAAGGACGAGAATCTGAAGGGAGAATATAAAAAATTAGGTAGTAAATTTAAGAAGGAGGTCCTTGAGAGTAGTAATATCTGGATCCCTCCCAGTGTTTTGAGCTAGTGAGGACAGAAATAGGAAGATAGAGCAGATGAATGTTAGCCTAAGGTGCTGGTGCAGGGAGAGGGGTTCACGTTTCTGGATCACTGGAATCTCTTCTGGGGTAGAAGTGACCTGTACAAGAAAGATGGATTGCATCCGAATTGGAAGGGGACTAACATACTGGCAGGGAGATTTGCTAGAGCTGCTCAGGATGATTTAAACTAGTAAGGTGGGGGGTGGGACCCAGGGCAATAGTGAGGAAAAATATCAATCTGAGACTGGTACTCTTGGGAAAAGGACTGAGTCAAACAAACAAACTGTCAGGGGAGGCAGGGACAAAAGCAGACAAGGTAAGACTGATAAATTAAACTGCATTTATTTCAATGCTAACAGGGAAGGCAGATTAACTCAGGGCATGGTGCAGAACATCGCCAATTTTGATGGAATTAGGCAAGAACTTTCAAAAACTGATTGGGGCAGATGTTCGCAGGTAAAAGGGCGGCTAAAAAATGGGAAGCCTTCAAAAATGACATAACAAGATTCCAGAGACAGTATATTCCTGTTAGGGTGAAAGGATAGGCTGGTAGGTGTAGGGAATGCTGGATGCCTAGAGAAATTGAGATTTTGTTTAAGAAAAGAAAGGAAGCATATGCCAAGTATAGACAGCAGAGATAGAGTGAATCCTGAGCAGAGTATAAAGACAGTAGGAGTATACTTAAGAGGGAAATCAGGAGGGCAAAAAGGGGACATGAAAAAGCTTTGGCAAATAGGGATAAGGAGAATCCAAAGGGATTTTATAATACATTAAGGACAAAAGGGTAACTAGGGTAAATAGGGCTCCTCAAAGATCAGAAAGGCAGCCTATGTGTGGAGCCGCAGGAGACGGGGAAGATATGAGTATTTTGCATCAGTGTATTTGTGAAGATAATAGAATGTGGAGAAATGGATGGTGACATCTTGAAAATGTCCATATTATAGAGCAGGTGGTGCTGGATGTCTTGAGATGCATAAAAGTGGGTAAATCCCCAGGACCTGATCAGGTGTACCCTAGAACTCTGTGGGAAGCTAGGGAAGTGATTGCTGGGCCCCTTGTTGAGTTATTTGTGCCATTGATAGTCCCAGGTGAGGTGCCAGAAGACTGGAGGTTGGCTAACGTGGTGCCACTACTTTAAGAAAGGTGGTAAGGAAAAGCCAGTGAACTATAGACTGGTGAGCCTGACATTGGTGGTAGTCAAGTTGTTGGGAGGGAATCCTGAGGGACAGGATTTACATGTATTTAGAAAGGTAGGGACTGATTAGGGATAGTCAGCATGGCTTTGTGCGTGGGAACTCACATCTCATAAATTTGTTTAAATTTTTTGAAATAGGAACAAAGAGGATTGATGAGAGCAAAGTGGGGGATGTGATCTATATGGACTTCAGTATGGCGCTCAACAAGATTACTCATGGTAGACTGGTTAGAAAGGTTAGATCACAGGGAAGGATCAATGCTGGGTCCACTGCTTTTTTGTCATTTATAAAATGATTTAGATGTGGACATAGGAAGAATAGGTATTAAGTTTGCTGATGACACCAAAATCGGAGGTGTAGTGGACCGCGAAGGTTACCTCAGAGCACAATAGGATCTTGATCAGATGGGCCAATGGGCTGAGGAGTGGCAGATGGAATTTAATTTAGATAAACATAAGGTGCTGCATTTTGGAAAAGCAAATCAAAGCAGGACTTATACACTTAATGGTAAGGTCCTGGGGAGTGTTGCTGAACAAAGAGACCTTGGAGTGCAGATTCATAGCTCCTTGAAAGTGGAGTCTCAGGGAGATAGAATAATGAAGGTGGTGTTTGGTATGCTTTCCTTTATTGGTCAGAGCATTAAATAGGGAGATCATGTTGCAGCTGCACAAGACATTGGTTACGCCACTTTTGGAATATTGTGTGCAATTCTGGTCTCCTTCCCATCAGAAGGATGTTATGAAACTTGAAAGGGTTCAGAAAAGATTTACAAGGATGTTGCCAAGATTGGAGGATTTGAGCTATAGGGAGAGGCTGAATAGGCTGGGGCTGTTTCCCTGGAATGTCAGAGGTTGAGGGGTGACCTTTTATAAAATCATGAGGGACATGGATAGGATCAATAGCGAAGGTCTTTTCCCTGGGGTCGGGGAGTCTAGAACTAGAGGGCATAGATTTAGGGTGAGAGGGGAAAGATTTAAAAGATACCTGAGGGGCAAGTTTTTCCACACAGAGTGGTGAGTGTATGGAACAAGCTGCCAGAGGAAGTGGTGGAGGCTGGTACAATTACAACATTTAAAACGCATTTGGATGAGTATCTTAATAGGAAGGGTTTAGAGCGATATGGGCCAAGTGCTGGCAAATGGGACTAGATCAGGTTAGGATATCTGGTCGGCCTGGATGAATTGGACCAAAGGGTCTGTTTCCGTGCTGTACATCTCTTTGACTATGGCATTGCTGGCTAGACCATCCCACTGTCCATCCTTCTGGGTGATTAAGAGTTAACCACATTGATATATTACCACAGCATCCATCCCCAAGTCACTCGTGTAAATGGCTGATTGGCTTCCTGTTGCTAATGTCACACTAGAAGTAGACCATCATTTTAAATGGGTGACTGTATGCCTAATCATCTGAAAACCATGAATGGTATAAGCAGCAAAGTGACCTACAAGACAAGTTGGCATATTGTCATTGGTGATTTGGTGATTGATCAAAAATATTCATTGGGTAAGATTAGAAATTTTTTTTAAAAATTTGATTATGTAATTCATTTAATTTGCTTGAATATATCTCAAAAGCAATAACATGAATTCTTTATTAAATGCAATGATCGGGTTATAAGAAACCAATTGTTCTGTAGTCACAATTTTAAAAAGATTGATTTGCTTGCCAGCCTACATTATTGAAAAAGACTAATGTTAAATAGTGAATTAGAGTTGTTCCCATAATCCTGCTATTTACACCATACTGTGAAACATCACTGTTTCAAAACCAAGCTTTCCAAGGTTTTGCTAATAGTCACTTAGTAGAAGGATCCTCCATCCCATGCTAAAATTGTACCATATTTTTAAGAAGAGGAAGGTACTTCTGTTGTGCTTTCACTTGTCCTTCTTCTGCGGTTCATAGGACCACAGGCACCAGAGTGAGGCGATACCAAATAAAAAAGTCTGAAATACCCATTTGAACTGGGCATTTACATTGGTAATCCCTTTGTCACTGTGAATTGAGAGAGAAAGGCAAAGTTAGTATAGATCAGAGCAGCAACAGAACTTAAAGCTACAAAGCTTCTGTTTAAAGAAATATATTTCCAAAGCCTAAAACAGGGGCCTAAAACAATTATTCATTCAGCTGACAGGTCTTCTGCTGCTTTTAAAATTTCCCCACTGCAGGACTTCCCTGCTTGGAAGAGGAGATCTCCCAGTTGCTGGCCAAGTGTCCACCCTGCATGACCACTGATAGCTAGGAGTCTGTGGAAATCACCTTTGCCTCTGAAGTGCCACATTCTGTGACTGGAGTATATAATCCAGACTGCCACAGCCAGTGCAGTACTGAGGGACTGCTACCTGGTCAAAGATGTGATCGTCCAGAGATGTTAAACTCAGCAAAGGATATAAGTGTGTTAGTAGCCGTTGACAAAGGTCACTGATTCCTAGGGTGAGGGGTTTAATCTTATGAGGAAAGGTTGAGAGTTGGGTGTGTATCCATTGGAATTCAGAAAAACACAAGGTGAACTAATTCTACCATACAAGATTCTGAGGGGACTAGACAGGATGAATGGTGAAAGGATGTTTTGCCACATGGGAGAGAGTTGAACTAGTGGGGGATGGTTTAAAAATAAGTGGTCTTCAATTCAAGATGGAAATGGGAGGATTTTTCTTGAAGGTCACCGGAACATAGTAGCACACCTTAGGAATAGGATCATTGGTCTTTGGAACTCATTCCCAGAAAGCTGTGAAAGTGAGATTATGGAATATATTTAAACTGCAGTAAATAAATCCTTGACTGATAAGGAAATCAAAGGTTATTGGGGGTGAGCAGCCATGATCTGACTGAATGACAGAGCGGATACAAGGGGCCAAATAGCCTACTCCTAAATCTCATGGTCATTTAACTCTGACGTAAATGGATGTCAATAACCAAGGAGACTAAATTTAAAGTGAAAGGCAGGAGGTTTAAAGGGAACATGAAGAAAATCTTGCTCACCCAGAGGATGGTAGGCATCTGGAATGCTCTGCCTGGATCGGTAGTAGAAACCTCACACCCACTAAAAAGTACTTGGATGAGCACTTGAAGTATCATAACATTCAATGCTCTGGGCCTACAGCAGGAAAATGGGACTGGTATAGGTAGTAGTATATTTTTGGTGGTACAGACCTCCTGGGCCAAAGGGCCCCTCCTATACTGTATGATTCACAATTGAAAGAAAGAAAGAGGGATCTCTCCTCTAACAAAGACAAAAAGGGCTGAAGAAACTCAGCAAATTAATTTTTTTCTTCCCCAGATACTGCTAATATTTTGAGTCCAGTGAGCCTTTATCAAAACAGAAACCAGTTGGGAAATTATGGTATTTATGCTGATGACTGTGGGTGGGGGAAAGGAATGAGTTGAATAGATGGAGACTGTACCGAGAGCGAGAGAGAAAAGGAGAAGCAGTCAAAAGGGATCGAAGATAAGCTGGGACAGAGATAAATACTGAACAGGTGTTAACTGGAAGTGTGAATTGTTGAAAATGACTGGCTGTGGTGGGAAGAACCCATACAGTACAGGATCTGTGGCTATGAACATGAAGGAAGGTTTCATGCTCTGAAATTGTTAAACTTAATGTTGCGTCCTGAGGGTTGCAAGGTACCTTAGTGGAAGAATACGTATTTTCCCCCAGCTTGCTTTGAGCTTTGCTAGAGCACTACAGCAGGCTTCCTCTATGTCTTGGTCAACATTTTCCCCTCAATCAATCCCACTTAAAAATCAATTTATGTAATTGAGATTTATGGGAACTTGGTGTGTACATATCAGCTGCTGTATTTCCTACACAAAGAGACTACACTTCAGAAATATTTCAGTGTCTATGAAGTGCTTTGGTATGCCATGTTGACCTGAAGGTCACTAAATAAATAGATCTCTCCTTTGACCGAGAGCTACGTGAAGTGCATGCTATCACATGGACTATTACTGCTATTGAAATCCTACTGACCACATTGTGCTCATCTCAAGTATGGACTTATTCTTGGGAGGCAGAATGCTGGTAATTGTGGTCAGGATTAGCACTGGACTCAGCAGAGTATTGTAAATGACCAGAGCAGAGATCTCTGTAATAAGGCCTTTAAATATTTACTTTTGACACAATTTATACTGGGAGCACTGCCATCAAAATACAATCCAGCAAGTATTTACTTCTCTTTCCCAAACTGAGGCTTCACAACATGGGCTATTTGGGAGAATCATTCAACTATATGGTCAATAGAGTGCTTTCTTGGAAAAGACTTCTGGCTGGCAGTTCATGCATGGGGGTAGATTTGGCAGTTTGCTTTAAATGAATTGATGTCATAACACTGGCCTCAACTTAAATGAATCCCTTTCAATAGAAAGCATTAACTAGCTCACAGTTATGCTCACGTGTCAAACTCTCCATCCTTAGCCCAGACTCACTTGCTTCCTCCTCCAAAGTGCAGACCACAGCCACCAATTTCAATAGAAGAATTGAGAAGCAAGCCTAGTGTTTTTCTCAGAATTTGTTAGTGTGAAAAAGACAACAAGAATATTTCTGCACAGAGCTGGCATGTCTGCCAGGCTGCCACCTAGTTTAAGGGGGAGGACTGGTAAAAACTGACTTTTTATAAAGAATGGCATTGAGCGCCTGTTGGATTTGTGTTGTTCAAAATTGAAAATTTGTTTCCAGCAGATTAGGTTATTTGTTCTGAAAGGAACTGCATATTTTCATTCCTCCAACTGTGCTATCCTTTTATATTTGGAGGTAATATTTTATCTTCATCTCTATTTTAATAGCTTTTTTTTTGAAGGAATTGTGGCGCCATCTACGGTGATCACTATGAGAATGACCCGGTTGATCAAACCTGTTCAGATACGTTGCGACGCACCTAGAGTCAGAGATGTACAGCATGGAAACAGACCCTTCGGTCCAACTCGTCCATGCCGACCAGATATCCCAACCCAACCTAGTCCCACCTGCCAGCACCCGGTCCATATCCCTCCAAACCTTTCCTATTCATATACCCATCCAAATGCCTTTTAAATGTTGCAATTGTACCAGCCTCCACCACTTCTTCCGGCAAATACGTACCACCCTTTGTGTGAACCTCTGGAGCAAATGGGGGGGGGGCTTGAACCCAGATTTTCTTGCACAGGCCTATAGACACTAACATTGTGTCACAAAACTCCTAAGTATCCTGGTGTATACACATCCTTAAACATGGTAAAAATCATGGCTTTCGTTCTAGTCATTGTTCACTGAGAAGAAGTTACTATGATGCTGATTCTAAACAATACTTGATAAATGTTTAAACTATCTGAAATTGGCTTTAATTCATCCCTAATATTAAATCTAATTGAACATTTGTATCATGGGGAGGGTAGGAAGTATTTGATAAATTGGTACTACAGAGGCAAGTGTTACTGGATTTAGTAACACAGAAATAAAGGGAAAACCTTTTAAACTATGCTTTTGACAAGAAGTCCAATGGCAATACTTTTAAAATATACTCTGATAAATATTCAAACTACCTTGAATTTGCTTTTAAATTACTCCCTGTTGTTCAACTCAATTGAGCACTTTTGCTTCATTTCTGCTCAAAAATGTATTAGGGGAGAGGCTGGTAAGAGAAATTTTAAAAATTGAATTATGCTTTTGACAAGAAATCTTTAAAGATAATATCTTAAATATGTCATTAAAGATGTTTTTTCATTTTCAAGTGTTCACTGTCTTAGTGCAGTACTGATGAAACTTGGCAAGTCTATTCAACATTTTGAGGATTTCTATTAAATGGTAAGTGGTCCACATACATACCAACTATACAGGTAGAAAAAGGAAAGTGGTTCTGTTGAGGGAATATGATTAGCTCAGGGCTAAATTAAAAAAGCAGAACTAAAATATTAATCCCCAGATTACTACCTAAGCCACAAGGAAAAGTGAGGGGATGCTCAGCAGAAATTACTGAAGTTTCCAGAACGAGTAACTGAACAAGGAGTCTAACTTCAAGAACAGCGGACGAGGAGACAAGAGAGGGGGGCGGAGGGGGGCGGGGGAGGGTGGGGAGGGGAGGGGAGAAGAGGGCAGTCAATGTAGCACTGAGGATGTGTATCTAAATGCATGCGGTATACGAAACAAAGTAAATGAGCTTTTAGCGCAGATTGAAAATTCCGGGTACAATTCCGGGATTTCACAGAGATGTGGCTGCAAGGACATCAGCTCTGGGAACTAAATATCTTCATAGAATCCCCACAGTGTGGAAACAGGCCATTTGGCCTAACAAGTACACACCGACCCTCCGAAGAGCAACTCGCCTATACCCATTCTCCTACCCTATTACTTTTACATTTCCCTTGCCTAATACACATCCCTGAACACTATGGGCAATTCACCCAACTTGCACATCTTTGGACTGAGAGGAGGAAACCCAAACAGATATGGGGAAAGTGTGCAAACTCCACACGGTTGCCAGAGGCTGGAATCGAATCCAGATCCCTGGCGCTGAGGCAGTAGTGCTAACCACCATGTCTTATCAAAAGGACATGGAGATGTACGGCGGGAGAAAGATTGCTTTGTTAGTAAGAAATTGAACTAAATCGATAGCAAGTGATATACACAGTCAGAAGGAGTAGAATCTGTAGCATACAAGAACTTCAAGACAGTCAGGAGGCTGAGGTGAATGTAGTGGCCCTCAATAAGGTGAAGGTATTGGGGGATCTTGAAAGGTCCGACAGTGAATGACTCACCTAGACCAGATGGACTACATTCCAGAGTTCTGAAGCAGAAGCCAAGGATATTGGGGAGGCATTAGTGGTGATCTTTCAGGAATCACTGGAGTTAAGGAGGGTCCTGGAGGACTTCAAACCGGCAAATGTAACATCCTGCTCAAGAACGGAGGGAGGCAGAAGACAGAAAATTATAAGCCAGCTAGCCTGATCTCAGTAATTGGTAAGGTTTTAGAGTCCATTAGGTACTTTTAAAAAGGAAGAGGGACAGACAAAGGTAGCACATTGTGAGGTCAGTACAGGAGAGAGAGACAGAAAAAGAAACCCACATTGGTAACTGACACAGCAGTGAACTTTCGCAGTTACTGCCTTTGCTGTTGAATTCATGTATCGCTGGACATCGGAGTGCGTCTAGGAAAATTAACAAACAGTGAAATTCACAGCTAATCTTGGAGGAACCTGTTTAGGAGAGGTCACGGCACAGAAACAGATAAATGAATAGCTTTGAGTATAGCCTTGCTGTAACTCTGCAATAGTGAGTAGAGTGGATTCTTCCTTGATTACATGTTTTATTTGAGATATGTCTCGATTAAACTTAAAAATAAGCCATACGTGTTAAGTTAGTCTGGAGCAGTGTTTTGTAGAGGAATAAGGCAGTGCTATTTTCTGGGTCTGTCGATTGGAAGAAGCAAAAATAGCCCTTAGTAGAGTGATATGCTCTTCTTGTCAGATGTGGGAGTTGAGGGAGAGTTTAAGCTTTACTGAGGATTATATCTGCAATAAATGCCATTGGTTGCAAATTCTATCAGATCGAATGGATCGGTTGGAGTGACAGTTAGAGGCAATGAGGAATTTACAAGAGCAAGAGGGTGTGACGGATGGCAGTTATAGGAAGGGAGAAAAGTCACAGATATAGTCACATAAATGGGTTAACTCCAGTAAAGGTAAGATAGGTAGGAAGGTAGTGCAGGAGCCTTATGTAGCTATCCCTATTTCAAACAAGTATGCTGTTCTGGAAAATGTAGGGGATGATGGATTCTCAGAGGAATGTAGCACAAACAGACAAGCTTCTGGTATCAAGATTGGCTCTAATGCAATGAGGAGTACGTTGGGTTCTAAGAGATCGATTGTATTAGGGGACTCTCTAGTCTGAGGCACAGACAGAGGTTTCTGTGGTCAGCAGCGAAAAAATCAGAATGGTGTGTTGCATCCCTGGTGACAGGATCAAGGATGTCTCAGAGGGTGCAGAATGTTCTCAAGGTGAAGGGGACCCAGCAGGAGGTCATTGTACACATCGGAACCAACGACATAGGAAGGGAAGAGGATAAAATTCTGAAGGGAGAATACAGAGAGTTAGGCAGGAATTTTTAAAAAAAAGGTCCTCGAGAGGAGTACTATCTGGATTGCTCCTGGTGCTATGAGCTAGTAAGGGTAAGAATAGGAGGATAGAGCAGATGAATGCATGGCTGAAGAGCTGGTGTATGGGCGAAGGATTCATATTTTTGGATCACTGGAATCTCTTCTAGGATAGAAAAGTGACCTGTATAAGGAGGACAGATTGCACCTGAATTGGAAAGGAACTTTATACTGGCAGGGGATTTGCTAGAGCTGCTCGGGATGATTTAAACTAGTAAGGTTGTTGGGGGTGGGGGGGGAAATCCCAGGGAGATAGTAGGGAAAAAGATCAATTGGAGACTGTTATGCTTGGGAAAAGGAGTGAGTCAAACACTCAGGGCAGGCAGGTACAAAGCAGAGAACAAGGTAAGACTGATAAATTAAACTGCATTTATTTCAATGCAAGAGGTCTGACAGGGAAGGCAGATGAACTCAGGGCATGGTTAGGAACATGGGACTGGGATATCATAGCAATTACAAAAACGTGGCTCAGGGATGGGCAGGACTATCAGCTTAGTGTTCTAGGATACAAATGCTACAGGAAGGATAGAAAGGGAGGCAAGAGGGGAGGGAGAGTGGCGTTTTTGATAAGGGATAGCATTACAGTTGTACGGAGGGAGAATATTCCCGGAAATACGTTCAGGGAAGTTATTTGGGCGGAACTAAGAAATAAGAAAGGGATGATCACCTTATTGGGATTGTATTACAGACCCCCTAATAGTCAGCAGGAAATCGAGAAACAAATTTGTAAGATCTCAGTTATCTGTAAGAATAATAGGGTGGTTATGTTGGGGGATTTTAACTTTCCAAACAGACTGGGACTGCCATAGTGTGAAGGGTTTAGATGGAGAGGAATTTGTTAAGTGTGTACAATAAAATTCTCTGATTCAGTATGAGGTTGTATCTACTAGAGAAGGTGCACAACTTGAACTATTCTTGGAGAAAAATGGTAGGGCAGGTGACTGAGGTGTCAGTGGGGGGACACTTTGGGGCCTGTGACCATAATTCTATTAATTTTAAAATAGTGATGGAAAAGGATAGACCAGATCTAAAAGTTGAAGTTCTAAATTGGAGGAAGGCTAATTTTGACGATATTAGGCAAGAACTTTCAGAAGCTGATTGGAAGCAGATGGTTGTTGGTAAAGGGACGGCTGGAAAAAGGGACCCTTCAGAAAGGAGATAATGAGAGTCCAGAGACAGTAAGGACAGTAAGACATTAAGGACAAAAAGATAACTAGGGAGAGAATAGGGCCCCTCAAAGATCAGCAAAGCAGCCTTTGTGTGGAGCTGTAGGAGATGGGGGAGATACTAAACGAGTATTTTGCATCAGTGTTTACTGTGGAAAAGGACATGAAAGATATAGAATGTAGGGAAATAGATGGTGACATTTTGAAAAAATATGTCCATATTACAGAGGAAGTAGTGCTGGATGTCTTGAAACGCATAAAGAATGACAAATCCTCAGCACCTGCATCAGGTGTACCCTAGAACTTGGTGGGAAGCTAGGTAGGTGATTGTTGGGCCCCTTGCTGAGATATTTGTATCATCAATAATCACAGGTGAGGTGCGGAAGACTGGAGGTTGGCTAATGTGGTGCCACTTTGTAGGAAAGGTGGTAATAACAGGCCAGGGAACTATAGACCAGTGAGCCTGACATCGTTGCTGGGCAAGTTGTTGGAGGGAATCCTGAGGGACAGGATTTACATGTATTTGGAAAGGCAAGGACTTTCTCACCTACCTTCTTCCTCCTCCCCCCCGCCCCCCCCCCCCTTTCTATCTCAGCCCCTGGCCCATAAGCCTCATTCCTAATGAAGGGCTTACGCCCGAACTGTTGATTCTCCTGCTCCTCGGATGCTGTCTGACCTGCTGTGCTTTTCCTGCAACACACTCACAACTCTGATCGCCAGCACTTGCCGTCCTCACTTTCTCCTGTATGAATAGGAAAGGTTTGGAAGGATATGGGCCAGATGCTGGCAAGTAGGACTAGATTAGGTCGGAATATCTGGTCAGCATGGATGAGTTGGAACAAAGGGTCTGTTTCTGTGTTGTGCATCTCTATGACTATGACTATAATTCTATCAAGTATGACATTGTGGAGTACTTGGAGCAGGTAGTTAGCAAGTTAGATAAAGGATAGCCAGTGGATGTGATCTCTTTGTACTTCCAGAAGGCCTTTGACAAGGTGCCACACAGGAGGCTGCTAAAGAAGACAAAAGGCTATAGTATTATGAGCAAGGTACTGGTACAGATAGAGAATTGACTGACCGGTGGAGAGTGGGGATCAAAGAGTTTTTTGCAGGCTGGCAGCCAGTGACCAGTGTATAACTGTTATAGATTAACAATTTGAATAAAGGAACTGAGAGCACTGCAGCAAAGTTTTCAGATGACAAAGATAGGTGGAGTGGCAAGTAGGTTTGAGGAAGCAGCAAGGCTACAAAAGGGCGTGGATAGGCTAGGAAAATAGGCAAAGAAGTGGCAGATAGAACACAATATGGGAAAGTGAGGTTATGCACTTTGATACAGTCTTAATGGGAAAAGGCTACAGAAATCCAAAGGAACTCAGAAGTCCTAGTTCAAGATTCTCTTCAGGTTAACATGTAGGTTTAGTTGGTAGTTAGGATGGCAAATGCAATGTTAGTATTAATTCTAGCCCTCTTGAAATAAAAGAGAAGAGGTGTACAGCCGAAGCTGTATAAAGATTCTGTTTAAACTACATTTGGAATATTGAGCAGTTTTTGGCCCCATATCTAAGGAAGGAAGTGTTGGCATCAGAAGGGGTCCAGAGGAGGTTTACAAGAACGATCCTGGGCATGAAGGGCTTGGCACATGAGGAGTGGTCAATAACTCTGGAATTTAGAAGGATGACGGGAAGGGATCTCATCAAACATTTGTGAGTACCGAGAGGCCTGGTTAGAGTGGACTAATGGATAAGGTGCTTCCATCAGTAGGAGAGACTAGGACCTGAGGGTACAGCCTGAGTGTGAATGGACAACCCTTTAGAACGGACAGAAGGAGGAATTTCTTCAGCCAGAGGATGGTGAATCTGTGGAACTAGTTTCTGCAGGAGGGCAAGTTTGAATGTATTTAATAGAGAGATAGTTATGTTCTTGATTATTAAGGGGATCAGGGTTTCAGGGTTTCAGGGATAATACAGGAGAAATATATCAGGTGGATAGACATGAAGGGCTGAATGGCCTAATTTGGCTCCTTTATCTTATGGTTATGAAAAGCCTCAGTCTCAATCTAGCCTAACCACCAAATTAGTACTTATAGTGTGCTTCAATGTCAGGTCTTCATTTTTTGGACAAATGAGAGGGGCACCACTCCCTTTTGTTCCCCCCCCCCCCCAATTTGGTGTTCTTTCTTGGGCACAATTCCAGGGGTGTAACCCATATGCCAGTTCCTCAGCCAAGTGGACATTTGTCATGTGTGAATCTAAGTGACAGTGGGCATTATACTACCGTGAAAAGTGTCACCAAGTCCCAAACTGTCCATCCAATGGTCCACACACCTGTTATCCCCAGAGAGCAATCAAGAGCAGGAACTCAAGCTGATTACCACCTTCTTAATCCAGCACCTACTTAAATTTACATCTTTAAAAATACAATATAGCATTTCCCCCACAATCAGTACTTTAGCATCACAAACTACCAAATTTGTTAAATAGTCAATCATAGGATTTGAATTTCTCTTGATCTTCCCTAAAGTATCATAATCATAATCAGAATATTTAATACCAATCAACACCTGTAACAATGCCCAGTTTACAAAAGGTTAGTAGTGAATTGCCACAAGGTAAGATTAAATTTATACAAGATTTTTAAAGTCTCATGTACAAAAGCAAGAGAAACACTGGTAAAATTTCACAAATCCAGAAATACTGATCATTATTTTATCCTTTTATACTCTGAAGTCCATGAATTGAGCTTTTTGATTGGCCATTTCAGAAGGTAGTTTAGGATTGGGATCTCAATTAATAGTGCAAGTTTGTAGTCACAGAAAATTTACTTCTTAAAAGGAAGCAAACTATAATTGATATGGTTGTCATGGTCACCATCCTTGGAATTAGCTATATTAGTCCGGATTTTATTAATTGGATTTAAATTCCACCAACTACCTTGGTGGGATTTGAACACCTGTCCTTACAACATTAGCCTGCGCCTCTGCATTACAATTTCATTGATATTACCACCACACTACCATTTCGCATGCTAATTGTTGAATCTGTTTCAAGCATTACTTTAATCATGCAAGATTTCCAGGAGAAGGTCCATCACTTCATATCATGAATGCCATTGGAGTTTTGAACGAGGGAAGTGGAAGAGGAATTATTCCTCATTTCTATTAATTTAAAATCTCTTCGTATCACATCAGAGAACATTACCTATTTGTTATAATAAAACAAAACTAAAACAATGATCCTTCTTCTGAACCCATCTTTATTGCCTCTCTGTCATTAAGTGAAACAAAATCTCCGGCACAACATTTTGAGAAGACATTTAAGTACTGCTCACCAAAACATCCCACAATGCTTTGTAGACAAAAAGGACTGTTGCTCCTGTAATGTAGGAAACACAATAGCCAATATGAAGAGCCTGCTGTTCTGGTATAGCAGCCCTTGTGAGTTTGCATCACTGAATAACATAACACTTAAGCTGTAAAATGCCTCACCAGATAGTGATGTAAATGGACCACACACACTTCACCCTCCAGAAAAGGGACAGAGGTTGCCCAAGGCTGACAGTACATGCTTTCTGGTGACTATGTCTTAATGAGCATTGCCACTGCTCAGCAGCAGGGTCCCTCAGGCCCATTCACTGGGGTAGTGTGCATCAAGGTTATAAAAACAAAGCGCCTCTGGGATGTGGATCCCAATTCAGCCTATTTGATGGTAATAGTTCTTCTTTCTTCCCTTAGTCTGAATACTCCAACTTCAAATGACTATGCCAGTCAGTCTACTGCACAAAACTCTCCCTAATGCACAATTTGAAAAACTTGTTTAGAAGGATCACAGGAGTAGGAGATGGAAAATAAATGAATATTAAGGCAGTAAAAGCCTTTGCGTTGAACCATCAAAGAAACTAAATGAGTACTTTGCATCAGTGTTTACTGTGGAAAAGGACATGGAAGATATAGAATGTGGGGAAATAGATGGTGAACATCTTGAAAAATGTCCATATTACAGACATGGTGGTGTTGGATATCTTAAAATGCATGAAGGTGGATAAATCCCCAGGACCTGATCATGTGTGCCCTAGTACTCTGGGGAAAACTAGGAAAGCGATTGCTGGGCCCCTTGCTGAGCTATTTGCATCATTAATAGTCACAGGTGAGATGCCGGAAGACAGGAGGTTGGCTAACATTGTGCCATGATTTAAGAAAGGTGGTAGGGAAAAGTCAAGGAACTTTCGACCGGTCAGCCTGATTAGAGTGGTGGGCAAGTTGTTGGAGGGAATCCTGAGAGACTGGATTTACATGTATTTGGATAGGCAAGGACTAATTAGGGACATCAACATAGCTTTGTACGTGGGAAATCATGTCTCACCAACTTGATTGAATATTTAAAGAAGTAATGAGGAGAATGATGAAGGCAAAGTGGTGGACTTAATCTACATGGACTTAAGTAAAGCATTCGACAAGGTTTCTCATGGTAGGCTGCTTAGCAAGGTTAGACCACATGGAATAAAGGGAGAACTAGCTAATGATTATAAAAATGGCTCAAAGATAAAAGACAAAGTGTGGTGGTGGAGGATTGCTTTTCAGACTGGGTGACTATGACCAGTGATATGCCTCAAGGATCGGTGCTGGGTTCAGTGCTTTTCGTCATTAATATAAGTAATTTGGATGTGAACATAGCAGGTAGAGTTAGTAAAGTTTGCAGATGCCACCAAAATTGGAGGTGTAGTGGACAGCGAAGAAGGTTACCTCAAAGTACAACAGGTTCTTGATCAGATGGGCCAGCAGACCATGAAGTGGCAGATAGAGTTTAATTTAGATAAACATGAGGCGCTATTTTGGAAAGGCAAAGAAGGGCAGATCTTATACACTTAATGGTAAAGTCCTGGGGCAAGTTGCTGAACAAAGACTTTGGAATACAGGTTGATAGTTCCTAGAAAGTAGAGTCGCAGGTGGATAGGATAGTGAAGGCGACGTTTGACTTGCTTTTCCTTATTGGTCAGAGCACTGAGTATAAGAGTTGGGAGGTCATGTTGCAGCTGTACAGGACATTGGTTAGGCCATTTTTGAAATATTTTGTGCAATTCTGGTCTCCCTCCTATTTGGAGGGATGTTGTGAAACTTGAAAGGGTTCACAAGAGATTTACAAGGATGTTGCCAGGGTTGGAGGATTTGAGCTACAGGGAGAGACTGAATAGGCTGGGACTGTTTTCCCTGGAGCATTGGAGTCTGAGGGGTGACCTTATAGAGGTTTACAAAATCATGAGGGGCATGTAAATAGACGAGGTATTTTCCCTGGGAAAAAAAAGTGAGGACTGCAGATGCTGTAGGTCAGATGCTGGATTCCTGATAAAGGACATATGCCCGAAATGTTGATACTCGTGCTCCTTGGATGCTGTCTGACCTGCTGTGCTTTTTTTGCCAGCACTACACTAAGGTCTTTTCCCTGGGTTGGAGGAGACCAGAGTTAGAGAGCATAGGTTTAGGGTGAGAGGGGAAAGATTTAAAAAGGGATCTAATGGGCAACTTTTTCACACAGAGTGGCACATGTATGGAATGAGCTGCCAAGAGAATGTGGTGGAGGCTGGTAAAATTACAACATTTAAAAAGGCATCTGGATGGCTATATGAATATGAATTATTTAGAGGGATATGGGTTGGCAAATGGGACTAGATTTTATTTAAGATATCTGGTCAGCATGGTCAAGTTAGATCATTTCCAACACTCTAAATAAATGCTCTTTTGCGAATAAGGTAGATCCAAGGATTGTACAGATTTGAATTGAACTCGGGTTACTTGTTTCCATAAACTGGATAAAGGATTAGGAACACAGGAAATCACAATCATGTGTCAAAGGGTACACTTGCTAAATAGATTCAGGACAAACCAGAGCACCTTTGCAGTTCAAACCCCTTATGTATTTCTGAACAGACACAAACAATGCTGCAAATTACTGATCAGTGCACCTTCTATAGGCTAAAAGAGAATTCCAAGGTTTGGTTTGGGAATTTATACTCAATGAATAAATACTGGCGACTGATGTTATATGCCCAAAGAGAAACGTTCCATTCTACATTCAGCTCCACGTGTACCAAATTTAATACCTAATTGAATAGTAAAGTTGGGTTAAACAGAAGATATTGTTAATGAGTTGCACATGGATGATTGACATTCATTTGAGCTCCTATAAATGGATGCAGGCTAAAACTGTGGGAATGGGGTTGGGAAATATGTTTGTAAATGTGTAATTCTGTAAATAAAAACTGCAGAGTGTAATATTAGCTCTAGTTCTTCCTTTCAACTGACATTTTGAAGTAGGACAGATGTGAAGAAGTCTTACCTGCAGACTTTGATGCTGTACAGTGCTTCAGCAAGATGGAGGCCCCAGGCCAACCAGTACCTGCAAAAGATTGAAAATAAACAAATATACACTAATTTGGTCTGAAATGGCAACAACATGCCAATTAGATGTAGTTCAAAGTTTCCATTCGTGTTCTCCAGTTTTCTGAAGGACATGCCAACAGTCCAAGACAACCCACCATGATGTTGAACTTCAGAATGACTTTTGACTGCAAGAGCATGTACACCACTATATGGTTCCTTGCTAATTAAGCATGAAAGGGAACATTTGTCTTCAACATCCATTCCGTTCAGCAGTGGTAAACTATCCATAAGTACTGCATCAACTTCAACAAACAGTAACTCTCAAAAACAATCTCCTTGACTTCAAAGAACAATAATATCACCAAACAGCACGGTGGGTTAATCCTGAATACACAGTATAACGGTCTAAGGCAGAGGCTCACCACAACCTTCTTGATGACAATTAGGAACCTATAATAGATGCTGGCTAGCGTGATCACATCCTGAGAATGATGCTTTAGAAAATATGCAACAGCTTGCTCACAGTTGCACAAGGTCACATGATCATTTTTTCCAGGCAATGTTGTTGCCAGCTTCAAACCTTCCTGAAGGTGCACAATATCTTGGACTTCCCACTTTACACAAAGTTTGAGTTTGGAGCCAGCTAGGGAACTTTCTGGCCTTTGGAGGATTCCAGGACTGGACAGAAAAAAAAAAGACACTGAAAATGAGAGAAATCAGTCAGCTGTTGCATAGGGTCTTGGGGCGTGGATAGGGCTACTCTGGCAATTAAATTTTAATCTTTATTCTTAGTAATTCCCATATAGCTCATGTTACAGATCATGATAGATCTCAGATCTATCCACCCAACAAGGTTGGGAAAGTCCTTTTCCCTAATTCCACTTCACTACATTCATTCAGGAAAGGTTAAGTGCAAGACATGGACACACAGAATTTAGGCTTCAAAAATTAGAGTTCACAGTTCATGGTGGGGAGCAAAAAGAGAGTGGTGGGTGAGCTGGAGAGGGTTGCAGCAATCGAGATGTTTTGCGCAGCGCACGGCAGGGACTTACCCAAAGTACAAATGGGTGTAATAGTTGTCCATCAGATACTTGGAGAAGATGCCCAAGGGTCCAAGACTCTGATAAGGGATGCTCTGTGGCCAAAACATCAGCAACTAGAAAGAGAACAATGAATAGTTTGCAGAGGAATATAGGTACAGAAGAATGCACAAATGGGGGTAAGCTGATGAAGAATGGGAGGAGGATTGGGTGTCGGTTAGGACTAAAAACAAATTACTGTGATACAAGATTATTTCCTATTTTTCAGTAATCATGGGACAGCTTTGAATTCAAAATGGTTCCTGGGCAGTCAACTCCCTGGTGAACTCTGCACTATATAGGTTTGTGGCATTGTGCTGTTATCCTTCACCCATTCGCCCTCTGAATCCTGGGTTCTCTGGACTCAAAATGGGAAAAGTTGGAGCACTTTTGCCCATCCTCAAAGCTAACTAAATTATCAGCTTAAAAAGCCTCTGTCTTTAACCTCCATTTCCCAATCCTACTTTGAGAGACTTGGGAAATATCTGAAAGACCTATATATACACACTCACAAATCTGGGTTCAAATTCCTGGGCTTGACATGGCAGACAACTGGTCAACTAAGTATCAAGAGATCTGAAATAATATGAATGTGAACAAAGGAGGTATAGTTAGTAAGTCCGCAGATGACACCAAAATTGGACGTGTAGTGGACAGTGAAGAAGGTTACCTCAGAGTACGACGGGAAAGTACAGACTGGCAGATGGAGTTTAATTTAAATAAATGTGAGGTGCTGCATTTTGGAAAGCAAATTAGGGCAGGACTTATACACTTAATGATAAGGTCCTGGGGAGTGTTGCTGAACAAAGAGACCTTGGAATGCAGGTTCATAGCTCCTTGAAAGTAGAGCCACAGGTAAGTTGGATAGTTAAGAAGGCATTTGATATGCTTTCCTTTATTGGACAGAGCACTGAGTTGGGAGGTCACGTTGCAGCTGTACAGGACATTGGTTAGGCCACTTTTGGAATATTGTGTGCAATTCTGGTCTCCCTCTTATTCGGAGGGCTGTTGTGAAACTTGAAAGGGTTCAGAAAGATTTACAAGGATGTTGCCAGGGTTTGAGGATTTGAGCTACAGGGAGAGGCTGAATAGGCTGGGGCTGTTTTCCTTGCAGCGGAGGAAGCTGAGGGGTGACCTTATAGAGGTTTATAAAATCGTAAGGGGCATGCATAGGAGAAATAGACAGGATCTTTTCCCTGGGGTGGGGGAGTCACGAACTAGAGGTTAGGATCAGAGGTGAAAGATTTAAAAGGGACCTAAGGGACAATTTGTTCACACAGAGGTGCTGCATGTATGAAATGAGCTGCCAGAGGAAGTGGAGGAGACTGGTACAGCATTTAGGAGGCATCTGGATGGGTATAATGAAGAGGAAAGGTTGAGAGCAATACAGGCTAAGTGCTAGCAAACGGAACTAGATTAGGTTAGGATATCTGGTTGGCATAGATGAATTGGACCGGAGGGTCTGTTTCTGATTAGATTAGATTACTTACAGTGTGGAAACAGGCCCTTCGACCCAACTAGGGGCAATTTAGCATGACCAATTCACCTAACCTGCACATCTTTTGGACTGTGGGAGGAAACCAGAGCACCCATGCTAACCACCATGCCGCCCACACATCTCTGTTGTACATCTCTGTGCTGTACATCTGACTCAATGAAACACAAAAGAAAATCAGCTCCTTCTCTCCTCTGTTGTAACTGCTCACTATTCCAGTAACATCCCAGAAATCAAAAATTGGACTTGGGTTGACTACAAAGTTGTTTTTTTTTAAAAAAAAGCCTTTCACCTGCTCTAGATGAGCTAAAAATTCGTCCAATTCACTACTGAAAAAGATAAAGCCATTGCTGCCACATTACACTCCCCAATTTTATTTTCTTCCACACAGACCTTTAGCAAAACTGGACCCATAGAGTGATGCATGTTACAGGTAACATTATTTCCAGTCCTTCAGCAAATTCTATACCATTCCTATGCCTAGCAACTGTCTAAACCATACTCTTCACAACCTCAATCCTATCTTTGACTTGAAGGTGAGCTTCCAATCAAATGTTCATGTTATCACTAAGACCACCTCCATAACATTGCCTGCTTTCATCTCTGCCACTGAAAACATAATTTATGCAAACTCAGGCTTAACTGTTCCAACAGTTTTTATTTTAATTATTTCATAGGATATTAGCCAACATTTGTTACCCATTCTTCATTACCCTTGAACACTGGAGTCACATGCAAGTCAGACCAGGTAAAAATATCACATCTCCTTTCAGTAAAGGATTACTGAAAGGCTGGGTACTTGATGACTATTGATGATAGTTTTATGCCACCATTACTAAGATTCACTGTATATTTCAGTTTTAGTAATAACTAAATTTAAATTCCACCTGCAGCTATGGTGGAGTTTGAACTCTTAACTCCACAACAATCTTTAAACGACATTTAGCTAAGTGGATGAATAGGACAAGTTTGGAGGGATATGGGTCAGGAACAGGAAGGTGGGACTAATTTAGTTTGGAATTACATTCAGTATGGACTGATTGGACCAAAGGATCTGTTTCCATGCTATATGGCTCTATAATGGTGAGTGTCTACAGGGTCTGTATGATATTTCCCTTCCATGCCTGTTACTGCAGAACTTTCCATCAAACAGGTAGGAAGTGTAGAATTACAATTAAGGAGGAGGTATTGAATATTAAAAGGATCCAAATGGGAGACCAATAATGGACAGCATCGTTCACATTGGCTATCTGTCGGTACTTAAGGAAATAAGTCAACACCTTATACAGAGGAATCTCAATTATCTGAATATCAGATTATCCGAAGGGGATCTCAAGGTCCCGATAGAAACATTACGTCAAAGAGCTGTTTCAACCCTGATCGCATCTTTTGTTTATAGGTACGGAGTGGGGGGGGGAGGGGGAGTGGGGGGGGAGGGGGAGAGCAGTGTTTTTTGGCTCCATATCTTATATATGACACAGAAACAAGCTTTAACTGATCATGCCAGTACACGCACATACGTACAGTGTAATACCCAAAGGATAGAGTGATGCAGGCTATCCAGAAAAGGCTGATCCTTCTGAAATAAGCACCAGAGACTTTGTCCACGAGCATCTTCCCACACAACTCTTACCAACAATTCTACTTGCAAACAGCTCCTGAATAAATCATTGTTTGGAGAAGGTCAAAGGTCACTCGTTCAATTTCATTTCCTGTTTAACTCAGCAAGAGCCTCTTAAAGGTAAACCAATCCACGGAACATTATGATCTACAGACTCAAATCACTTTTTAGCACAAGAATGTTAGCCTACATGTGGTAATAAAGTCTTTCACTACAGCTTAACTAGAACTTTGAGTGAGTCCTTATTTTGAAGAGCAAGGGTGGCTGTCTCATCCCTGTTTCAAGGTGGACAAGCAGGAGGCTGGAAGAACACAACAAGCCAGGCACCATCAGGAGTTAGAGAAGTCGATGTTTCATGTATAACCCTTTGTCTACTCTGGAATCCGGCATCTGCAGGTTTTTTTTTGCCTCTCTCATCCTTGATTCAGGCAGTGAAGAAATGGGACCTGCAGGGACCAAGGCTGAAGGTGGGGCAGAGTGAAGGTAAATCCAAGGTACATTTAGTATGGTAAATGATGTTATGATTGTGTGGCATCAACTGGTGCAGTGAGTACCATTTATTTGGTGCATTTTCCCAACTCCTTACTCCAGTTTATGCACAATTGAGTACAAATTCACCATTAAATGGGCAACAATATATCATTTTAAATCAGTTTTTGCCATAATTATTGTTTTAATTTGGAATTGACTGTTAAAATTATATTCCTCCTTCTGACCTTTAAATGCTTTATGATTAGATTAGATTCCCTACAGTATTGAAACAAGCCCTTTAGCCCAACAAGTCCACACTGACCCTGTGAAGAGCAAACCCACCCAAAACCCACTTCCCCCACATTTACCCCTGACTAATGCACCTAATGCTACAGGAAATTTAGCATGACCAATTCACCTAACATCTTTGGACTGTGGGACGAAACCGGAGCACCCAGAGGAAACCCACGCAGACAAGGGGATAATGTGCAAACTCCACACAGACAGTTGCCCGAGGTGGAAATTGAACCTGGGTCCCTGGCGCTGTGAGGCAGCAGTGCTAATCACTGAGCCGCCACACAATACAGCAAAAATGCTTTAGGGATGGAAACCACATCAGATAACCATCTGCTCCATTAGGAGAATCAAAGGCTATTGAACTGTTATCTCCACATCAAACACAAAGGGAGACATTTAGAATTCGGTTGGACAACAGTGGGTACTTATGAAGATGTGAGAATTGAAAGCTTCTGAGAAAACAGAAGACTGGAAGGTCATATAAAGAATTCCAACATAATTAATGTTTTTACCTGGTGAAACAATGGCTCTTTTAAAATTGAGCAGCTATTTTGTCTGGTTGTGATATGTCAGGCCGTAAGTCACCATTTTAAGCTGAGCTCTAAGAAAATCTCAGACAAGCAGTCAGCAAGCAGGTTCTTAACAGGAAGGGGAGGTGAGGCTAAAAGACTGCTATACTGAACTGAACTGGGCTATCAAGGGGCACAACTTGCAGTGGTGTAAGTGAAATAAAGGAGCCTTCACTCCCTTGGAGAATCTGCTCTGCTGAAATAAAACAAAGAACCATGGATGCTGGAAATTTGAAATAAAAACAGAAAAGCACAGTAGGTCTAGCAGCATCTGTGGAGAGAAAGCACAGTCCTTGAGAAGGATCACTGAACCCAAAACGTTATTTCTGCTTTCTTTCTACAGATGTTGCCTTGTTTAGTTTCTCCATCAATTTCTGTTTTTGCTGTGAATTCCACTTGTGGGAGAAACCTCCATCTATTTATCTACTGAAGCCATTAAAGCTGCTCAATTCTGACTTCAACCCGTTTACCTCAAAGAGTGAAGAAGGCTTGCAAAGATAAGAGACCCATCTTATTTTCATCTGTATGCCTTTTATCCATCTTTACTTTAAATCATTCTGTAATTTAGCTAATCATTTAAGTACTTTTTCATTTTACTGTTAACTTTCAGCAATAATAGTGTAACAAACTAAACTTCTTTCTTATGTAAAACATAAAGCTGGTACTGGTGATTATTTTAAATTGAAACTCTCAAAAACTAACAAGTCTAAATACACTGAGCAAAATTCAAAGTTCAACTATTACTCAGCAAACATGCCTGGTTCAGTTGTGACAAGAATGAAGTCTCAAAAAAAGACCAGCTGGTTCTCTGAACCTGCTTGTAATATCTGGAGCAATATGACCAGCTACCTCCTTTCATGCGTGATCTCCTGGAACAGGGAAAATGTACCTCATGTCAAAGGAGAAATAAATTCTGGAAAATCACTTTCTGGCCCAATAAAGCAATCAAAACTAGTCCATGAGTTCAATGAACATCTGTACATCGTTTAATACTCCACCTTTCTTTTACATGATCCAGTCTCTGCCCCAAGACTACTGTAGTTCCCACTTTTATGCTACACACTGCACCAACTAGCAGTATATAATGTATTTCAGAGAATCTCTAATCCCAGATGAAAAAAGCCCAACATCCGATTTATTCCTACTTCTGTGCAGCTAACATCCCTCTGAAGTCTTTCAAATCTATCTTCCAAATCAGTTTTTAATGGTCCTGTTTTTTCATTATTTTATAGAACTTTGTAGATCATATTTAAGTCTCCATTGGTCTGTAGTAAATAGACCCAGCTCTCTAAGCTAATCTGAGTAATCAATTTTAAAAAAATTGAAGTAGTGAGGCTCCACATCCAGGTAAGAGCATCATTCAATAGAAGGGCAGATTGGAGAATCAGAGATCAGTTCACCAGATTCTGTATTCTTTATTTTCAGTGACTAATTTCAATGCAGGAGTATCTGGAATCCTGTGAATGTTCATCTTGAATTCTCCAATTTGTGCTGTTGTCAACGGAGGTATGGTGCTGTGAGCAAAACCTTGCAACAATTCTGAATGGCTAAACGAGCAAAAATATAAAGTTCAGTTTTCAAACCACTGAACAGGTTTCTTATGAATCTTGAATAACTATTGAAAACTCGAGTATTTTTAGTTCATTGCCCTGCCCTCTTGTAAACTGAAAGATTCTTGGCAACAGCCCACTGACATATTTTCTTAAGGCATATTTTCAGTCTATGCACCAGATAATTAATGTTAGCTTTAAAGTAACAGAAATAATTAAGAGAAAAACGCTATTCAGCTTCTCAGGATTATTTGTGGGAAGCAAAATGCCTAAAGGCATAAGCATAAACAAAGGAGCACAGATTTTGAGTGGGAGATATCCAAGATGTTGCATTTTGCTCTCCCTAAAGACTCTTACAGTTGCACAAGTGCTGGTATCTCTCCAGTCTCCCAGCAGCGGCAATCCTACATGTTGAGAAAAGACTTACTACTTTTGTTATTCACTCATGGGATGTGGGTGTCACAGGCTGGGCCAGCCTTTATTGCCCATCTCTAGTTGCTATTGAACTTAGTGGCTTGCTGGGTCATTTCAGACAGCAATTAAGAGTCAACCTCATTATTGTGGGTCTGAAGACACAACTAAGCTTGTCGTTTCCTTCTCTAATGGACATTAGTGAACCGGATGGATTTTGACAATAATTTTGTGGTCACCATTTGACTTCTAACTCCAGACTTTTTAAAACTGAATTCAAATTTTAACATCTGTGGTGTTGTGATTTGAACCCAGGTCCCCAGAATATTATGCGGGTAATTAAAATCCTTCAGGAAGTGAGTTAAAAGTATCCCTTTTAAAATTCCATACTGACTCTTCCTAATCAACCTGCCTTTTTTCCATGCACTACTAATTTTATCCTAAGTAATTGTCTCTAGGTGGTCCCTCACCAGTGAGTTTGGATACGCTGGTCTACATTTTCTGGGCTTATCATTACAATCTTTCTTGAATAAAGTCATAATATTTGCATTTTCCTGTCTTCTGGCACCTATCCTGACTTGAGGTAAGATTGAAAGATTAATAGTCAGTGCCTTTGTAACTTCCACTCTCACTCCCTTCAAAATCCTTTGATGCAACTTCTCCAGTCTCAGTGCCTTGTCAACTTTAAGTACGTACCATCTATCCAATGCTTCTTCGTTAGTAATTTGGACGCTTCTACTGACAGAATTTCTCCTGAGTGTCACCAGGGCCTGGGTAGCATCTCCATCTTTGGCAAAGATTAATGCAAAGTATACAGTTAACTCCTCAGCCATGTCTTCTGCCTTCAGGTGTAAATCCCCCTTTTTTTTCCCCCCAATCGATCCAACTTTTGCTTTAACCACAATGTTACTATTTGTATGCCTACAGAAGATTGAATCCACAATGTTCTGATTCAGAAGGAAAAGTGTAGCTAACTGAGAAAACCCTGATCTGTGCCAATTTGTGGGATATACCATTGGTTTGAATTGTTTTTGCTGAGTGAGAGTATAGAGGTTGATGCTCGATACTTGTACACCTGGCATAATTTTCTTAACTGGTGAAATTAAATATCAGAAAATATTTAACACACATTTAGAAGCGTCAATGTGTAACACTAGAAAAGCACAGCAGGTCAGGCACCATCCGAGGAGCATGAGCATTGATGTTTTGGGCATAAGCCATTCATCAGGAATGGTGGGGGGGGGGTGTAGCTGGGAAGGCAGTAGGTAGATAATGCAGGTGGGGGGGTGATGGTGATGGGTCAAAGGGGACAGGTGGGATAGTTCAAGAGGGGGGTGCCAAGTTGGAGGGTTGGATCTGGGATAAGTGAGGGGGAGAGAGATGAAGATAAGGAAAGTGATGAGGTCCATGCCAATGCCATTTGGTTGGAGGGACCCAAGGCAGAAGATGAGGTGTTCTTCCTCGAGGCGTTGGGTGGCTTAAATTACTTGGGGTGTGCAGTGAGATAGAGACTCGCTGAGATCCTTGTGGAGGGAGGAGGAGAACTTCTTCAAAGTGGGCATCCTTGGAAGATGCTTTGTAGTAAGGTTAAAGCGCCTGGGAGAAAGTGAGAACTGGAGATCAGAGTCGAAAAGTGTTGCGTTGAAAAAGCAAAGCCCATCAGGCAACATCTCAGGAGCAGGAGAATCCTGCCTCCTATTTATCTCAGCCACCTTGCCCCACCCACCATTCCTGATGAAGGGCTTATGCCAGAGTCATCGACTCCCCTGCTTTAACATGTTATGCTGAAAAAATGGGAAAGGCAGAATTGTACTTCAAAAAGTAAGCGACGGACCGCAAATTGGAACATATAATTACAAATGGCTCTTCCACAACCAAATATCTTCATTCAGTGCCATAAGTTGCCAAATTTAAAAAAATTTCTATGACACATACACTTGTTACCAATTTAAAAATCACACAACACCAGGTTATAGTCTAACAGGTTTAATTGGAAGCACTAGCTTTCGGAGCACCGCTCCTTCATCAGATGGTTGTGGAGTACACAATTGTAAGACACAGAATTTATAGCAAAAGTTTACAGTGTGATGTAACTGAAATTATACATTGAAAAATACCTTGACTGTTTGTTAAGTCTCTTATCTGTTAAAATGACCATGATAGTTTCACTTCTTTCATATGTCTAGATTAGAGTGGTGCTGGAAAAGCACAGCAGTTCAGGCAGCATCCGAGGAGCAGTAAAATCGACGTTTTGGGCAAAAACCTTACCTCACTTCTTTCATATGTAAATCATAAAACTTTCTTTAAAAGTTATATTCTCAGGTTAACTGTAACAATTGGTGTCAGCCCAGATAAGATGTTATGTTGAAGGTGTCAGCCCCCTGTGTTCCCTGTCTGTGCCATAATGTTTAGACTGATTCTAATCTAAAAAGTGAGTTAACAGAGTCTTACATGGATTCGTACAGTTTTTGAGCCAAGTACAATGTAACTCTGCAAGTACAAAGTCACCCCACAAACGTGTATGTGTGTGTGTGTGTGTGTGTGTCTGTCTGGGGGTTTGTGAGTGTCTGAGAGAGACTGTATATGTGTGAGTGTAAAGTGTCTTAAGAGAGGGTACATGTGTGTGTTTGAGAGTGTCTGAGATAGTGTATATGTGTGTGAGTGCGTGTGTCGGGGGGGGGAGGAGGAGGAGAGAAGAGTTGAGTGTGTGTGTGTGGGTGTGTAAAGTGTCTAAGTCTGATAGGATACATGTGAGTGTAGGCATGTGCGTAGGTGTGTGAGACAGACGAGAGACTTAACAATCAAGGTATTTTTCAATGTATCATTTCAGTTACATCGCTTTGTAAACGTTTGCGATAAACGGTGTACTCCACAACCACTAGATGAGGCAGCGGCGCTCCGAAAGATAGTGCTTCCAATTAAACCTGTTGGACCATAATCTGGTGTTGTGTGACTTTTAACCAGTCCAACAACGGCATCTCCAAATCTTGTTACTAATGCACCCTAAATGCCTCTTCAAAATCTTCATTCCTTACGTGTCCAGTTTTGTTTTGGAGGGGAATGGTCCTCCTTCCCTTCCCTAGGCCAGCGAAAGTAGTTTTTGATGTAATTTCATATCGGTCTATGTTTAACACTATGATAAATACTTGATGCCTATTTTCGACGATTCTGTTATGACATCAGCGACGGCTCAAACTGTCAAAGACGTTTCCAGAACCTCACTTCGGCTGGGGTGGGAGGGGCCAGTGCTCGGGGGCGGAAGAGAGCGCCGCCGGAGGGCGGGGTCAGTGCACGGGCTGAATACAGAACCTCCGGGGGGCGGAGTCAGTGCACTGGGGCTGGAGACAGAACCGCCGGGGGGCGGAGTCAGTGCACTGGGGCTGGAGACAGAACCGCCGGGGGGCGGAGTCAGTGCACTGGGGCTGGAGACAAAACCGCCGGGGGGCGGAGTCAGTGCACGGGGGCTGGAGACAGAACCGCCGGGGGCGGGGGGGTCAGTGCTCGAGGGCCGAAAACTGCGCCGTCGGGGGGGTCAGGGGCTCGTGGCTGAAGACTATGCCGCCGGGCGGGGGTAGGGTGAAAGCGAGGGGTGGAGGCTGAAGACCAATCCACCCGGGGGGGGGGGCGTGGTGAATGCTGGGGGCAGGGGCAGTGCTCGAAGGCTGAAGACAGCGCCGTCGGGGGATGGAGTGAGTGCTGGGGGCGGGGTCAGCGCTCGGGGGCTGAAGTGAGTGCTGGGGGCGGGGTCAGCGCTCGGGGGCTGAAGTGAGTGCTGGGGGCGGGGTCAGCGCTCGGGGGCTGAAGTGAGTGCTGGGGGCGGGGTCAGCGCTCGGGGGATGGAGTGAGTGCTGGGGGCGGGGTCAGCGCTCGGGGGCTGAAGACAGCGCCGCCGGGGGGGGCGGGGTGAGGACTCACGGAGGCTCGAAGACAGCGCGCGGCGAGGGGCGTGGCTAGTGCTCGGCGGGTTTTTGACGGTTGCGGGCTCCGGGGACGGTTGGGAATCGAATGGTCGGTGTAAGTGGGTTGTCTAATTTATATATGTGGGACGTGGAGCGTTGGTTTCTCTCATCTGGTGGTTGTGTGTATCCTCCAGAATGACCCTGCATCTTCTACCGGCTTTTAAAGACAGACTTGCATTTACATGGCGCCTTTGACATTCTCAGGATGTACCGAAGCTCTTTGCAGCGAACGAATTGTTTTTGAAGCGTAGAAATTGTTGTACTGTAGGAAAGATCCCACCAACAGCGATGTTGGGTGAGAGACTAATATTAATCCAGGACCCCGGTGGGAGTTTCATTGCTCTTCTTTGGAGTAGAGCAGCTCTACCCGAGAGGGCAGAGACGGGCTCGGCTTATAATCTGAAAGATGTTACCTCTTAAAATGCAGTGCAACCTCAGCCCCATGCTAGAATGTAGTTTGAGTGCTCTTCAGAGCGTCATTTTGTCATATTTGGGCTTGAACTCACACCTGACTCAAAGTGGAGAGGGTCTTTAGCAGTTGCAGGAGGGGGAGGATTAAGATTTCCAGGGCTTTGTTTAGTGCAACATTGGAATCGGATGCCTGAACTGCTGTGCTCCTCCAGCACCACTAATCCAGAAATTGGAATTGGATTGCAGAGTTTCCGATACCCCATGTAAGAACCGAGATGGTGTGGAAGGAGAATAGCAGACAGTGGTCTGTACAGGAGAACACATTTGAAATAATAGTGAGCACCTACTTGACGCACAGTCGCCTATACAGGGTCAATGACAATCTGCATTCTTCTGGCAGGATGGCTGGTACCAGGGATAACAAATTTTAAAGTAATTCTTTTGTTTTAAGAAAAGTCATTTGGATGCGGGGAAATGAAGAAATGGTCAATGTTAGAGTTGTGTTGTAGAAAAGCGCTGCTTGAAAGTTTGGGGGAAGCAGATTCAACATTCTATTTCAAAAGTGAAATAGATAGCAATGCAAAGGAAATATGTGTTGGGTGAGGGAGTGGGAATAATTGGATAGTGGTTCGAGGTTCAGTGAGTATTTTGGTGAGGCAATTTTGTAAAATCAATAAGCTGGATTTTACATTGTAGAGTTGAATGTACAAACATAATTGTTAATTAGTGTGGGGTCAGACATGTCTGTTATGAAGATGCAATGTTTAACATGATTGATGTTCCTCTAATAGTGAAACATGACTGCTGTATGAGCTGTGAAGGTATGCTTCACTATCCTGTTTGATACCAAAAAAAATGGAAACTAAGTTGACTCTTCATCCTATGTCCCAGTACATGGAAAATCTGGAAGAAATCAGGAGAAATTTTATATAAAGCCAAAGAAAAACTTATATTTATACATCTCAAAGCACCTTGTAGCTAATGAAGCACTTTGAAGTATATTCACTGATGTAATAACTTGGCAGCCAATTTCCACACAGCAAGTTCTCTCAAATAATGTTCAGATAATCAATTCATTTTTGTGATATTGATTGAGGGATAAATGTTGACCTAAGATATTACTGCCAGACTCTTCTTTGAAGCAGTGCTGTGGGAGCTTTTACATCCACTCAAGCTTTGGTTTAACATCACAGCCACAGATGGCAGCATTCCTTCAGTACTGCACTGAAGTGTCAGCCTTTATCTTCGTCCTCAAGCTCTCGAGTTCAACTTGTACCCTGAACATAGTGATTCAGAGGTAAGGACACTACCAATTGAGCCACAGTTGACCCAGCAAGTTAAAGTTTTAAAGACTGTAGATGAGCGAGCCACATTCCACATCAAGTGGATAAAGCCTCAAATAGATGTATAGGATTGCAGTGACTTGGAATTATTTTTGTATTGCAGTTATGATTCATAAAAGGAACCTTTAGTCTTTTTTTTAATACAAATCTTTATTCAATTTCCACCACCGGGAAGATAGGAAAACACCCGAGTGGCCAGTGACAAGCACTGCCCTTCACATCAAAGGGCAATGCTGTGTGATCAAAACAGTGAAGGGGAGGGTAGGGATTAAATCAAAATAGAGTTGGACGGGGAAATAATGCACTCCACTCCCTGCGGTGCCCACCTCTCCCTGAACAACTCCAGGGTGTTGGTGGACACCGGGGCTCTAACGTAACCGCGGAAGAGGGGCAGGCAGTCGGCCCTAACGACCCCCTCCACGGCCCGCTGCCTGGACCAGTTTGGCCAGGCCCAGGAGCAGACCCACGAGGAGGTCTTCGGACCTGCCCTCCCTCCCTCCATACCGGGTACCCGAAGATCAGGAGCGTGGGACTGAAGTGCAACCAAAAGCAGAAGAAGTGGTTTTTAAAGAAAATCAAAAAGAGTGCAAACGCCCACACCCAATATATACATGGTCTACGGACTCCACAGAACAAGCAGTTGGGCTGGGAGTCCGTGAACCACTGCAATCTACAGTTGCAGGGGACTGCTGCGTGCAGCACCCTCCACCCCAGATCCGAGAGAAAGGGGGAGGACTCCTGCGTAGAGAGCCCTCCAATGGGGATCCCCACCGCCCAGTGGCAAATGGGCACACTAAGGCGTGTCTGGACGGTGGATGAGGGAGAAGAGGTGGACAGTGTGCAGCAGCAGTCTATACAGGGCCCTTCTTTTCACATCCTTGAAAGAAACAAAATTAAAATTCCGGAAGCGGCTCAGGTTGTGGGGCATAGGCTCCCGCGGGAAGTACAGGACCTTGGGGCCAATGTGAAATTCCGTCCGGGCTGGGGTGAGCGCGGACGGGATCCCACCGCACACCTGAGCGTCCTCCAACTGGTGCACTATGTCGGGTCCGAGCACCGCCGTTTTAAGGCGTCGGATGGCGGTGGCCACGTACCGGACGTCTACCGCTGCACTGCTCGCTATGTCCTGCGGCAGCGTCCAGCCCAGGCCCCCGGCACCCAGTACGTCCCGACCCTGGTCACCCTCGCCGCCACGGCCCTCCCCTCTGACAGCCACTCGAACCCGCGAGTATGGAGGTGTAGATTCCTGAGCAACGGCTCCCTGACGACAGTTGCTACTCCAGCCGGAGGGTAGGCGCGACGCGATTCGACCATGTTCCAAACAGTGATCAGGTCCTGGTAAAAGACAGGCAGCGTCTTGAGGGCGACCTCCAAACCATCACGGTCGGCGAACAAGAGCTGTGTGTCATAGTTGAGGTTACACACCTGGCGGAAAAAAATAAGTCACCAGGGGGCACCACCTAGGAGGAGGCTCGACGTAAAGGTATCGCCGCAAGGTCTGAAGGCGGAATGTCGCGACCTGGGTGCGGACGCACACCGGTGACTGACTGCCCTCCTCAATAGGGAGACTCAAAACCTGCATGGCGACCCAGTGCATCTTTTTGTCCCAGAAGAAGTCGACCAATGTTCTCTGGATGTCAGCGACAAAGCCAGGAGGAGGGACCAAAGTGACCAGCCGGTACCACAGCATAGCGGCCACCAGCTGGTTTATGACCAGCACTCGACTCCTGTAAGATAGCACTCGGAGCAGTCCTGTCCAGCGGCCTAGGCGAGCCGAGACTTTGGCCTCCAGCTCCTGCCAGTTGGCCGGCCAGGATTCTTCAGCGGGGCTGAGGTAGACCCCCAGGTAGAGGAGATGTCCACCCGGCCTGGCACTCGCGCATCCTCCCCAGGTCAGTGAAAGTGAGGAGCACGTCGGTGTAGGCCGAGAGGACCACCCCTGTGCCCGTGCCGCGCAGAACCAGCCCCGACAACCTCCTCCGCAAGAGGCGCAGGAAAGGCTCCACGCACAGGGAATACAGCTGACCGGACAGGGGGCAGCCTTGACGCACTCCTCTCCCGAAGCGAAGGGCAGGCGTCAGGGACCCGTTAACTTTAACCAGACACTCTGCGGCGGCGTACAAAAGTCGGGTCCGGGCAACGAAATGCATCCCAAACCTGAATGCCCCCAGAGTCCCGAGCAGGTACTCGTGATTGACCCTGTTGAACGCCTTCTCCTGATCGAGGGACAGGAAGGCGTCCGGCAGACCAGCCCGTCGACAGAAATGGATCAGGTCCCGGACCAGGTGGACGTTGTGTATCCTCCGGCCCAGGACTGTGTAGGACTGGTCCGGGTGAATCATGTGGGCCAGCACGGAAGCCAGGCGAGAAGACAACACCCTGGCAAAGATTTTGTATTCCGTGCTGAGGAGGGAGACCGGACGCCAGTTCTTTAAGGAACGAAGGTCCCCCTTCTTTGGCAGCAGGACGATGACCGGCCTGCGCCAAGAAAGGGGCAGCTGTCCGGCATTTAGACACTTCCCCAGGACCTGTGCATAGTCGCTCCCCAGGACATCCCAGAACACCCTGAAGAACTCCACAGTCAGCCCATCCAGCCCTGGGGTTTTGCCCCTCGAGCCGGTCGAGGGTGCCGGTCAGCTCCTCTAAAGTGACGGGAGCGTCGAGCCTACCGGCGTCCTCCGGGCTGAGCTGCGGCAGGTCCTCCCACAGAACTGAGAGCATCCTCGCTGGACAGATCCGGAGAGAACAGAGCCTTGTAATAGTTTTAAACGTGGGCCCTGATGCCCTCCGGATCCGAGACGAGGGACCTGTCGTCGGCCAGCCGCACAAAGAGCTGCTGACAGGTGCCGCGCCTTTTTTCCAAGCGAGTAGAAGAAGGGGGAGCCGCGGTCTAGGTCCTGGAGGAGCTGGATCCGTGACCTCACATACGTGCCCTGCGCCCCGCCGAGCTGCAGGTGCCGGAGCGCAGCCTTCTTCTCTTCGTACGCCCCGCGCAGGGCCGGGTCCGCGTCGGGCTGACCGAGGCGTGACTCCAGGTCGAGCATCTCCCTCTCCAACTCCCCGATCCTAGATTTCCGCCTCTTGGTCGACCCCCTCGCGTACTCCTGACAGAAGATGCGGACGTGAGCCTTGCCCACGTCCCACCATGGCCTCCGGGAGGGGAAGCTTCCCCGCTTCCTTCTCCAGCCGGCCCAGAAACGACAAAAAGAGTCCCGGAACCGCTCGTCCTCCAGTAGCAGGTTGTTAAAGTGCCAGTACGTGGAGCCGAGCCTGGTGCCGAACGGAAGGGGTTCCGCCCACACCAGGTGATGGTCCGTGCACGTGATGGTCGCGTGGAGGCCTTCGGAAAACAGGAGGCGTACGCCCGCGAAACGTACAGGCGGTCGATTCTGGACGCTCCGACCCCAGGCCTCACGAAGGTGAAGGCGATGGAGTCGGGATGGAGATTCCGCCAGACGTCCACCAGGTCGAAGGACTTGACCAAATCCCCCAACCTCTTCCCCGACGCCCAGCCAGTGCGGGCACTGCCGTGGGCCCTGCCCTTGAGGATGCAGTTAAAATCTCCCCTGAGGGCAACGCACTGGTTCTCGTCGATGGAAGCGAGATGAGCGGACAGTTCTTCGAAGAAGCTCGCATGCCTCGGCCCGGCAAGGGGAGCGTAGACGTTCACCAAGTGAAGCACTACGCCCCCCAGCCGAACAGTCAGGTGAAGCAAACGGCCTGGCACTGGCTCCCTGATCCCCAAGATCTCTGGCTGAAGATGCGGGGCCAACAGGATAGCCACCCCGCCAGATCTGCGGGTGAGGTGATCCATGTAGACCCCCTCTCGCCACTCCAGGAGCCAGGTGGCTTCGTCTCCCGGCGTAGTGTGGGTTTCTTGCAGGAAGCACACCGCATATCTCCCATCCCGAAGGACCGAGGGGGTCTGGAATCTGCGCTGTGACTCCCTGCTGCCGTTGATGTTGAGGCTGGCTATAGTTGTCTCCATGTCGGAAGCATTGTGCTACCACCACCAGTACAGTTAAAAAACAAGTACAATTACTGGGAGGACGAGGGAGGGGCACAGGAGTCCCTCGCCCTCACCAGGAGTGCTCTTAGGAAGTTCCTGACTCGCTTTCGCTCGTTGACGTCGAGCCCAGGCGCCTGGCGAGCAGCGTGGGCCGACCAATAAGCTTTTTCATAAGAGCTCCTGCGGTCGAGAGCCAGTTGGACTCTATCCCGGCGACCTCGAGTTTCCTCGACAAATTCCCGGAGTTCCTCGAGGGGGATGAGGGGGAGATCGGTGGGGGGCACCCGGGACTCAAAAACGTCACTGCAGACGGAGTCCGCGTTGTCCCCGGTGTCCGCCACCGATCCCGAACCCTCCTCCGGGAGGTCGCCCTCGGTCGCCGACCCCTCCCCCACCGAGAGGATGGGGGCTGGTCCGGCACCGCCAACCGGCCTCGAACCCCCGGCGACCCCACCCCCAGGGTCACCGGCGGTACCTTCCTCGGCGCACCCCGTCCCGGAACACCCCGAGTTCGGGTCGTCGGGCGGCGGAGGCTCGGGGCCCCGCTCCTCTCCCGACACCGGGACGCCTGGCTCCTCGGGGAAAAGGTCATCCCCCAGGAAAAGGTCATCCCCCAGGGCCAAGGCCCCTGGAAAAACAGTCTGGGAGGGAGGAGCGGGGATAATACCTACCTCCCCTCCGCCGCTCGGTGACCCAGTAAAGGGTCCTTTGTCATCACCCGCACCGCGGCCCTCGTGGTTGTCAAAGTCCCCCCCAGGGGCCAGTGGAGTCGAGGCAGCAGGAAGCCCTGCTGCAGCCCCTGGGGGTTTTGGCAGGTCGGTCTGCGGTGCGGGATCATCGGGAGGTCCCGTGGGCCCATCCCCTGGAGAGGGGCAGCGCTGCCGGCGCGCTGCAGGACTGTCTCTCCCCTCCAAGGGCCAGGCCCTCTTCCCCAGAGAGACAGGGGGGGATTTATGGGCCTTATCCTCCCCGCCCGCCTTGTTGGTCATGGGGTCTGAAGCCCCTCCCCCCAGCCTTTCCCGGAATACGATTGGCTGGGGGAAGGCAGTGGGCGTGGCCAAGGTGGGGAGGGTCAGCCGTGTCACTTCCTGCCCCGCCCCTGGTTTATCAGGTGATGGTGGGCTGGGCTGGGCTGGGCTGGGCTGGGCTGGGCTGGGCTGGGCAGGGGCCCAGTCCCCTCTCCGGGGCCCGGAGACACGGTCGCTGCGGGAGGTTGGGCAGCGGTGGTTCCCCCGAGGTTAGTGCCAGGGTGTGTCTGGGTGGGGCGGGGCTCGGGCTCAGGGTCCCCCGGGCCAGGTGTTGCAGTGCCCGGGGCGGGCGTCGCAGCCCCAGGGGTTTCTCCATCGGGGCGGGGGGGTAGATGTGGGGTCCGTGGGGTCAGGGTCGGGTACGGGTTCGGGGGTTTGGGGGTCAGGGTTCCCGCGCCGGGGCGACGCTGGCACGGCCGCAGGGGCATTGTTGTGCCGGGGCGGGGCAGGTCGTGGGCTGGGTGTCGGGGATGAGGATAGGGTGGTCTCCCCGTGGGCAGGCTTGACACGACGCGTCTTCTTTAGCGCCTTCCGGCCGGCTGGACGCTCACCCCCCTCCCTGCCGGAGGCTGGAGGATCGGAAGCCTCCGGCTCAGGCTCCGGTGCCGGGGCCTGCGGTGTTGACTTTGGGGGAGGGGGAGGGGGAGTGGGTGCGGCGGCACCACCGTCAGCCGTTGGCGAGGGCTGAGCGGCCTTCTGGGTGGGGCAGTTTCTTCTAATGTGCCCCACCTCGCGGCACAGGTGGCACCGCACTCCGTCCGCCGTCCAGAAGGCACGGTAGGCCGCGCCCTCGTGGAGGAGGGTGAATGTGCCCTCCGTGACCTCCTCCCGGGCCAGGCAAATGAACACCTGGCGTCGGAAGGAGTAGATGTGCCGGAGGGCGGGGTCTTTGAGACCGAGCAGGAGCGGTTGGATCCCCGACCGGATCTCCCCCAAGGTGGTGAGGTGGGGGAGAAGGAGCTCGCTGGCAATGAAGGGCGGGACGTTGGAGATCACGACCCTCTGGGCCGTAACCTCCAGAGGGTCGACGGGCAAATGTGTCCCGCCCACAGCGAGCCCCCTCTCCACGGCCAGGTGGACCGCCTGCTCGGTCCTAAGGAAAAATACGGCCTTCCCGTACATCCGGGCCGCAGCGACGTTGGCCAGTGGGCCGACCACACTAGCCATGGCCTTGCTGCAGGCCTCGATGGTCATGTTAGGGTGGGGATAGGCCTTGACCCCCAGGCGTTTAGTGAGGTGCCTGAAGGGGGTGTGGTTTGCAGCCGGGGCTGGGACAGCCGAGCCTAAGGCAGCGGCTACCCCGGCGTAGGTGCGGCTGGGCCCCGCGACCTTCGGGCTCGCCATGTTCTGCTGCTGGACGTTAGGCCCCAGGCAGCAGTGGTGGAGGTGGGCCTCTGGCAGCAGCAGTGGTGGAAATCCTGGGGATGTGCCCAAGGCCAGTCACCCAAGGCGAGTCCCAGGCATTGACGGTAGAGACTGGTCTCAGGTGACAATGGTGGTGGAGGCAGGCCTCAGGCGAGTCCCAGGCAGGCCCTCGGTCGTAGTGGTGTGGGGCAGACCTGTTGGGGAGGGTCCCCAAGGCAAGTCCCAGGCAGCCCCAAAATTGAGTCCCAGGCAGCTGTAGTGGAGGTGGGTCTCTGGCAGTGGTGGAGGTCCTGGGGAGAGGACAAGGCGAGTCCCAGGCAGCGGCGGTGGAGTCAGGCCTCAGGCAATAGTAGCAGTGGAGGCAGGCCTCTGGCAAGTCCTAGGCCGCAGCGGTGGGGGCTGACCTGTTGGGGAGGGTCCCCAAGGCGAGTCCCAGTCAGCAGCGGAAGTAGCAGTAGTGGTGGTGGAGGGGCCCAAGGAGAGTCCCAGGCAGCAACAGTGGAGGCAGGCCTCAGGCAGCAGCAGCAGCAGTGGAGGCAGGCCTCTGGCAAGTCCTGGGCAGGCCCTTGGTCGCGGCGGGCGGGGGGGGGGGGCAGACCTGTTGGGGAGGGTCCCCAAGGCGAGTCCCAGGCAGCGGTGGTGGAAAGCAGGCCTCTGGCAAGTCCTGGGCAGTTCCTCAGTCGCAGCAGTGGTGGGAGCAGGCCTGTTGGGGAGGGTCCCCAAGGCAAGTCCCAGGCAGCCCCAAAAATGGAGTTCCAGGCAGCAGCAGTGGAGGTGGGCTTCAAGCAACAGCAGCAGCAGTGGTGGAGGTCCTGGCGAGGGGCCCCAAGGCAAGTCCGAGGCAGGCCCCAAGCAGCAACAGGGAGAGTCCTTACACGTGTGCACACACAGTCACACTGATCCAATTCTCAAAAGGGAAAACACCCAAGTGGCCAGTGACAAGCACTGCCCTTCACATCAAAGGGCAATGCTGTGTGATAATCTCCTGTTTTTTTTAACAGTGAAGGGGAGGGTAGGGACAATCTCCTGTTTATTTTCTTTCCCCATGTTACCTTTAGTCTTTATATGTCTAATTCCAGCAAGCTGATTGGTGTGGCAGGTAATGAATGACCCCAGCAAGTGGTTACAGAGGACCAACCAGATGTGAATACTCTGCCAGTCTTTTTTTTCTTGTGGATAGTCCAACACAATAAATGAATCTGGAACAGAATAGGAACTACGCATTGAGTAGCTGGTTCTCCAACTCCAGCATATACAGGGTGCCATCCATTTGGGCCAGCAGTGAATGGCAAAGTTAAGTGAAGAATATCACTTTTGAGATGACTGCAGGCATTAAAATTGGAAATCCTTCTGTAAGGTGAAACCATTCAAATGCTTTTTGTCTACAGGTGGGATCTTGTTATTGATCAAGTATTGCTGTCATGGCATTGGAGAAAATTATCCAGGATGCACTTACCCAGTTTGTTCAACTTCACATCCCAGATGCTGATCTCAGGTGGGTGGTAAAGGAAACAGCTTGCACTTGTGTAGCACTTTGGGTTACCAAAAACTACTTTGCAGCCACTGAACTACTTTGAAATAGAGTTACCATTTAGGTGTACACAGCAATCAATTTACATACAGCAAGATCTCAAAAACACAAAGGAAATTGATCAAATGATCTGATTTTAAGTCATGTTGGCCAGGGCATTGGGATACTCCCTTGCTCTTAAAAATATGCTAGACTTTTTTGTTTTACATCCACTTAGTATGACCCGTGGTTTAATGTTTCACAGTAAAGACAGTACCCTCGACAATGCCTAAATACTATCACTTCTCCACTAAAATGCCAACTTGAAATATGTATTTAGACCTTCCTTTCTAGTTTGAAACTAATGTTTTGAATCGGGTCAGAGTATGAACTCTGAACCAAAACTGAACACCCTGACAAAAAGTTGTTCACTTTCACCGTATGACCTGTTGATGGTTAGTGTCTGTTGATATAGCTAATTGCTATAGTTAAAGAATAAATGGAGTGGTACTGTGTGACAGTTCCCTTGTAATCTGAGTTGCTGTGACAAGCACTTTCTCCATGTTACAGTCTGGAGATGTAGTTAGTGACAGGTGAGGTTCCAACATTCTCTCCATAAAACATGGCTGACCAGGAATCTCTCCGTCTCTTACCACATGCTACTGGCATGCTTTAAAGGATTTGTAGGTCGTTACTCAAATGTTTAGCCATGTTATGAATGCACCTTTGGCCATCATGTCCCAGACTGGCATTTGAACCCATAGCTTCGAGCTTATAGGCAGTGATGCTCCCTACTGTGCCACAACACTTTTACATTACGTAAAATGGTTTAATGGCCTTAGTGACCTGGGATTAGGATGCAGTTGTTTTTAAAATGGACTCTGGGTGGGGTCCGGAAAGATCTTTGCTGAGATGTTCTCTGATTTTGAATGGATTGCCAGAAATCCACATCTTGGCACAACAATGGGATGCACTTGAATACAGTACAAAACAGCTCAGAGGAGAATGATTGTGACCTGGGCATATTCTCCAGGAGGGGGCTGAAAAGCAGGAGATTTGGACCACATGGGGCATCAGCAAAATCTCCAGCAAGGAAGGGAAGTCACAGGCACCTCACAGAAAGGGAGCACAGGAACTAGAGGCACAGCCATCCAGGGTAAGACACAGGGATCACAGAACAAATTCTTAGCGAAAGAGCAGGGACACTGACCCAGGGAAGAGAACACAAAGCTCAATAGGTCATTGGGAGCTAAGAAGGGAATGACTAGTAATGGACCCAAGGAGGAAATGAAAGAAAGCACAATGAACATGTTGTCTACAGAGGTGGTTTAGACCAAATGAACCCTCCATGCAATCACTTGGAACAAGCAGAATAATTGGGTGGACACCTCTCATAGCAGATGAATGTTTGAAGAAAACCTGACCAATTGAAAATATTAACTCTTTCTTTCCCCAATATGATGAGTGCTTTCAAGCATGTTTTGACACTGCCTAATTCATAACCCAAATTTTTTAGAGCAAATTAAGTAGTTCTGAAGTATTCTAATGTTGGAAATGTGGCAACAATTTCCACAAATCAAAGTTCCACACGTATCAACATAACTGACCAGGTAATTTGTTTTGGGTAAAAGCAAAGCACCGTGGATGCCAGAGTTCTGAAGGTACTGAGTATGCCAGAGTAGTGGAGAAACTCAGCAGGTCTGGCTGCATCTGTGAGAGAGAAAAACAAGTTAATATTTTGCACCCAATGATTCTTTTAGCAGTTATTGATTTTTAAAAAAATACTACTTTTAAGCAGAATCAAGTTGGAATCTATGACATATACAATCAGACAGTTGTACTTTATTTCAGTAAAACAAAAGCAAAGTGATCGAGCTGAAAGTGTTTCAATGGCCTGGCAGAAAGGGAGTTGTGAAACAATACAGTCAGGCTACTCGAAACGCATTTGCATGTTCGATGATCGACACTGTGACTGTGTTGAGATGGGACAGTCACATTGATGATTTTTTTCCTCCTGTAGTGTGATGGATGAGGTGATTCTGTCCTATATCACCAGTGTACTGGAGGAACTTGGATCTCCAGACTCGTCTGAAGAGAACTTTGATGTGGAAATGTTTGTGGAAATGATGGCAGCTTATGTCCCAGGCTTCGCAGAGATAAGCAGGTGGGCAATTTTTTGCACTTGCAGGTAGATTGATAGTGTACTGAATAATCTGAGTTTGAGAGGAGTCCTGTAGAACCTCCACTATTGTTAATAATAGGGTACAGCACCTGCAGTCCTCACTTTCTCCTACAGAACTGTATAGTGTAACATTTGAAAATTTGGGGAAATACAAGTTTATCATCAATGTTAATGTTTTGACATGGAATATTCTGCTCGGTTCTGGTTTGTTCACTTTAGTCCTCTTGAATTTGCAGAATCACTCATTATAGTTCAGCAAATTGTTGGTGACTCAGTGGCTAGTGCTATCATTTCTGAATTAGAAGGTTGTGGGTTCAAGCCCCTCACCAAAGACTTGGACAACATAAATCCAGGCTGACACTCTAGCTGCACTATCAGATCCGAGCTTAATCTGAGGCTCCATTGTCCCTCACAAGAAGATGTCAAAGGTTGCACAGCTATATTTCATTTTAAAAAAGCAGGGGCTTTCTCCCCAGTGTCATGTTCAACACTTACCCCACACCATGATGACTAGCACCTGATGAAGGAGCAGTTCTCTGAAAACTTGTGTTTTCAAATAAACCTGGTGGAATATAACCTGGTGTTTTGTGATTTTTTTTGACCTTAACCCATATTAGCATTGGATGTAAAGTGCTTTGGAGTGTAATGAAATGTAACCTTCCTGTCGTTCGGATGGTATAGTCTGAAGTGGTCATTCTTCGTGTTGCCAGCATAAGTTGGCAATTTGCTAATGTGCTGTTTCCAATGGCCACTGTTTGGTATTGAGGAGTTACATGTTTACTTCTTCCCTCCGTTGTCGATGGATTAGAATAATTAATTGGATTATACTTTTGGTCTTCTGATATATTTACCTCAGCACCAGAAAAGACAGTGCCATTATCTGTTAAGCAATCAGAGAAGCTTTAAGACGATGCTGTGCTCTTGCTTGAGTCAGAGTGCACAGTTAGACTTCATATTGAAGACAGGCAGCAAGTAATTTCTGTGAGCACGAAAGCCCTGAATAAGATAAACCCATAATGGTCAGATTAAGATATGATGGCGAAATATACATTTGTTTTAGACTTAAACTTCAATGTCATATGTAATCAAGTACAAAAGTACATGAGTACAGTGAAAAGTTAGCACGTTTTGAGAAGATTTGTAGCTCAGGTTGAGGTTCTGGATGTAGGTTTGCTTGCTGAGCTGGAAGGTTCATTTTCAAACGTTTAGTTACCATACTAGGTAACCTCTTCGGTGAGCCTCCAGGCGAAGCATTGCTGATGATTTCGGCTTTCTATTTATATGTTTGCGTTTCTTTGTGTTGGTGATGTCATTTCCTATTCGTTTTCTCAGGGGGGTGGTAAATCAGGACCAAGTCAATGTGATTGTTGATAGAGTTCCCATTGGCATTAATGGCATTAATGGAACTCTATCAACAAACACATTGACTTGGACCCGATATACCACCCCCTGAGAAAAAGAACAGGAAATGACATCACCAACCGAAACATATAAATATAAAGCAGGAATCATCAGCAGCGCTTTGTCTGGAGGCTCACTGAAGATGTTACTTAGTTTAGTGCTAAAATGTCTGAAAATGAACCTTCCAGCTCAGTGAGTAAACCTACATCCACGGTGAAAAGTTTTCAGTGTCGCCACACATGGTGCCGTCTTGGGTATGTGTACCTAGGTGCAAGATAGAAATAAATAAGGAACAATGTTAAAAGGTAAACATTGCAGTCAGTCTTAGTATATCACAAAAAAGATTGAAGTTAAACATTACAGTCAGTTTTAGTATTGAATGGAAAATAAAGCTAAAAGTTCAACCAGTGCAGTCTTTAAATGCTTAGCCATGTTGGACTGGACTTCCTACAAGGGCTCGGTCACCTCTTTTGGCACACTTTCTCTGCCCTGGCTCGATTTCCTCTGCTCTCATCATTGCTGCAGATGTTGGGGGAACCTCCACCACCACTTTGGGCTCACTCCTGAGATCTCAGATGCTACTACACACCAGACTGCCATAGCCCTGATCTAAATGCCATCTGCGCTGGGCATCAGTCTTGCCATTGGTCCACGTGTCGGGCGCTGGGAACTTACCAAGTGTCCCAGCTGCCTCACACTGGACATCTAGCCAGCTGCCAAAATCAGTGTGCCCAATGGTGGTGGTGGTGATGCTGCTGCTGTCTGTCTCCAGAAGGTAAGTTAGTAGAAAAAAAATCTAAAAAAAATTAAAACTATAAAGAAAAAAGAAAAGTAAGAGTGGATGAGCATACTCCACTGCCATCTTGCCGAAATATGTGATTAGTGGTTAAGTGATATAATGCAGAAATAAGTGATTTCACAATCAGTAGATGAGATCTAAAGTGCTGCAATCCTGCTACATCAGTTATCAATGGTAGAGCTCAGTTAAATAACATACCACAGAAGAAGGCTTCTCAAATATCAGTATCCTGTATGATGGAAAAACCCGGAACATTGTTGCACAAGATCAGGCTGAAGCATTTCTAACCACCTTTGTCACATGTGCTGAATGAGATATCTCCAGTATCACAGATGTCAGTCTTCAGCCAATTCAATTCACTCCATCAAGAAATGGTTGAAGTCACTGAATACTACAGATGCTCTGGACCTTGACTGCATTCTGTCAATAGTACTGAAGACTTGTGTTCCAAAATGAGCCCGTCCTTAGGCAAGTTGTTCCAGTACAACAACACTTGCAGCTACCTAACAACGTAGGAAATTGCACAGCAAAGTCCTGCATACACAATGTTATACAAATACAACCAAGCCAATTATCACCATCACTCCATTCTCGACTATCTACAAAGTGGTGGAAGGTGTCATCAACTGTGTTCATGAGCAACACTTGCTTAGCAATAACCTGTGCATTGATGCACAGTTTGGGTTCTGTCAGACTGCTCAGCTCCTCTCCTTATTTCATTCTTGGTTAGAATATGGACAAAAGAGCTAACTAGCAAAGGTGAGGTGAGAATAAATGCCCTTGACATTAAGGCTGTGTTGCGTGTTGCATCGTGCAACCCTAGGAAATCTAGAGCCAAATGCAATTCTACATTCTTTTTAATCCTACCATAGATGTTGATGATTATTGGAGGTCAGTCATCTCAGCTCCAGGACATCTCTGCAGGAATTCCTCAGAGTAGTATCTTAGGGCTAGTCGTCTTCAGCCACTCATCAGTGACCTTCACTCCACCAAAAGGTCAGGAGTGGAGATATTTGCTGATTTGTGCAATGTTCAGCAGTTTGAGCTGACGAATGGCAAGTAACATTCACACCAACGTGTAAGGCAATATCTTTGACAAGAGAGAACCTAACCATCATCCCTTGACATTCAATGGAATTAACATTACTGAATCCGCAACATCCTGAGGGTTACCATTGACTAGAAACTGGACTGGACTAGCTATATGAATACTGAAGCTGTAAGCATAGGTCAGAGGCTAGGAATCCTGTAGTGTGTAATGCTCACCTCCTGACTCCTCAGACCTGCCCATCTTCTACAAGGCACAAGTCAGGAGTGTAATGGAATATTCCCCACTTGCCTGGATGAATGCAGCTTCAGCAACAAGCTTTATTGCATCCACTTGATTAATTCCACATCCACTTCCTCCATGTCCGACACTCATTAGCAGCAGTGTGTACCATCTGCAAGATGCACTGTAGAAATTCACCAAGGTTCCTGACAGTGTCTTCGGAAGACATGACCACTACCATGTAGAAAAACAAGGGCAGCAGATATTTGGGAGCTTCACCAGCTGCAAGTTCCCAACAAGCCACACACCATCCTGACTTGGAAATATATCACTGTTCATTCAGTGTTGCTGGGTCAAAATCCTGGAATTCCATTCATAACAGCATGGTGTGTCCCTCTACCGCATAGACCAAGAATGAGGCTCACCATGCCCCTCAAGGGCAATAAAATGCTGGTGGTGCCAACATCCTCTGAATGCATAATTAAAAAAAAAGTTTTCAGATCTGACATAGATAAATGGCAACATTTCACACACGTATGGGCACCAGCATTCCCTCTAATTTTCTTACTGTCTTTGCAGGCCTCTGAGTCCAGTGCACAGCACTGACTTCTGGAACAATGCCATGTGCAGCACTGTGGAGTGGTTGGGTATCTGCACAGCTTAGAGGGAGTATTGATGGGAACCATATTTTTCTTTTTCTTTTATTAATTTACAGAATGTGAGTGTTGTTGGCTAGGCCAGCATTTATTGCATATCCCTAACTGCCCAAGAGCCAACCACATTGGTTATGGGTTTGGAGTCATATGTAGGCCAGACCACGTAATGATGTTTCTTTCCCAAAGGGCATAAATGAACCAATTGGATATTTTCCAATAATCAGTAGATTCTTAATTCTGGATGTCTTTTTATAAATTGAATGCAAATTCCACCATCTGCTGTGGCGGGATTCGCACTGAGTCCCCAGGATAATAATAGTCTAGTGATAATACCACTATGGCAAGGCCTCTCCTGATTTAAGTCAAGATTAGAGTGGTGCTGGAAAATCACAGCAGGTCAGGCGGCATCAGAGGAGCAGGAAAATCAACATTTCGGGCAAAAGCCCTTCATCAGGAATGACGTTTCTTGCTCCTCTGCTGCCTGACCACTCGAATCTTGACTCTAATCTCCAGTACCTGCAATACCCACTTTCACCTCTCCTGATTTAAGTCAGAGTGAGGTTTTAGGAGTTCCAAGATTTTATTGGTTCACAGAATACAGGTATTGCTGGCGCGATGGTATTTAATGCCTATCCCCAATTGGCATTCATAGGTGGTAGTGAGCTGGTTTGAGACAGGGGGAGTTGTTAGTATGTATATACGCAATGATGTTTAGAAGAGACTTGCAGGATTTTAATCCAGCCACAAGTCAGGATAGTGTGTAGTCAGAGGGTATCAGTACATGAAGTCCTAGGTTTGCAACTAGTGCTTTGGACCTTACAAAATTAAACGGAGTTTGTGATATCAGCATGATTACATGTGGAATGAAAAACACATATCAGTCTTCATGTAAGATGCTGTTTAGTCTTCATCTGGAGAATGGCAACCAATTTGAGTCCTTGTGCCATTTGGATGATAAAGAGAAAACAGTATTATCTACTTGGAACACTGGAAGCTTTTCAATTATTGTTTCCCTGTCCCACCCTCCCTTTCAGCACAGATCAGTTAGGCTATGCATCAGTTCCTAATCGCTCATTGAGGCCAGTTGCTACCCCGTTGGAATTGGAGAATTGGTTTCCCCTCTGAACCTCCTATATACTGGCGTTATCTGTGAATCAGTTGCTCAGCACAGTGATCAAACCTGTAGCCTGTATGTTCAGGTGATAAATAGGGAGAATCATTCACAAAGAAGAATTTGTACAGAGTGGATTGAGAGAAACTGTTGCCATTCATGAAAGGTTCAAAATGAGAAGGTAGGAAAAAGAATCAATGTGTGTGTGTGTTGGAGGCAGGTTCAATTAAAAATTCAAGGGGGAGTATAATTGGCTGAAAAGAGAGAATGGCACAAGTCGATTGTTCATTTGGAAAACCAATGTAGACATGACAGACCAAATGGCCGCCTCCTGCGTTGTGACAATTCTGTGACAAATGTTTGATTGTTTGGCAATTGAAAAATGACCTGTTTATTTTCAGTGTCACTATCTGCGAGATGATGTTTGATTTGGCTGCACGTCTGGTAGAAGCTCGTAACAAAGGTAAGATCCGAGGATTTTGTCAACTGGGACTGCTGTTGAGACAAGATGGTATGTATTAAGCTCAGCATTGGTGCCTCTGCCAGGGAATGGGAGACACTATACTCTGCATCCCATGCCTGCAAGACCAGGTGTCTGTATGCAGAGAGGGTGGAGGAGAAAGGCAGACAGAGAGGCTGTGGTAAATGTCAGTGGTTTATTTGCAGGGGTGTAAACATGAGCAGTAATTATTCAAAGCTGCAATTTTTCCCAACAATCATGTTTATGGGCTCTTTTATCACTTGAATGCATTCTTATGGAATTGAGAATATGGTGACATTTAAAAAGAATGCATTCCCAGTGTCAACAGAAATGAAAGGAATGTTTAAGGAGCCAAATGTGGGTGTAGTCAAAATGGCTGCATTTTTAAAGATCTCTATTAGTCATAATTTGACCATCATGTAGGTCATAAACTAAACGCTGCAAAAAACTTTGACCAATTTGACATCAAAATGTGGATTAGCATACCATATTGACAAAAGGGATGTTTGTACATAATGGGGGTCATTTTGTTTTGGAAAATTGACACCACATCAGATCTTTTTTGCAAACCTTGGAGGAACCTGCTATATTAAAACGATATGACTGGTTCTTTTTCTCATTTATTGTTTGTGGGACTGTCTGGTCAAATAGGCTACCACATTGGCAAACAAAACAATAGCTACACTTAGCTTCACATCTCAGGATGTTGCAAAATGAAAATCAGTTGCCATTTTAGCTGCTGTTTTTCTAACTCTCACCTAGTTTTGATATCCTCATGGGCTGTGCTCTCACCATTTTACGTTGGGGAATGTGTTGAATCCGGTAGTGGCGATGAATGGGTAATGGAAGAGATGGTGATCCACATCTCCCTGGTGAGCAATAGAAGGGTGCTAATGTATTTGGAAAAAGGTGGTATATATTAATTGTCTTTGAGCACATGTAAAGAAAAAGCAGCTGTAATACTGGATGTGGGATTAGAGGGGTAAGAATGAGCAAGTCAATAAACTTTGTTTGCAAAGAAAAAGACGTGATCTTTGTTCTATATCTCACCAACCGGCTTGGAATCTATTAACAGAAGTGGTAACTCACTTTGCCCTCCTCTTTGCTTTTATGCAACCCCCCCCACCCAAAAACAAACTTTGCCCCCTCCCCTCAACATGTAACAGAATAGAGAAGCAGATTCACCAATCGAAACCCAGTACTCCAACTCAGTAGCAGAGGCATGCGCTGTCATTTTCATTTCTTTTTAAATTATTGCCTGATACACAGGTCTTCAGTGTTTTTGCTTATAGCATTGTTGCTTTGATAAGAGAGAGCATGAAAGGGTTTAGCAGGAGTGTTGAGTAATCAGATCAGCGATGATCTTGGTGAATGACAGAGCAAGCGCGAGACGCTGAGTGGCCTACTCTAGCTCCTAACTTGTAGTTTTAACATTATATTTCAATCATAAGTCTGAGGACCAGAAGTTGACCATTCAGCCCATAGAGACTGCTCTGCCTTTCAATGAGATCATGGCTGATCCCATCATTCTCAACTTCACTTTTTTGCCTCTTCTCCATAACCCTTGAGACTCTTACTGGTTAAAAATCTACCTATCTCAATCTTAAATATACAACAAACATTTTAATTAACCAGCACCAATGGACCAGGAATGTGCCTGTTGATCAAATATTCCAGATAATCAAGAGGTATGTGTAATCTCAGTAAATCCTGACCAACCGAAGCTTTGAGACATTGAAATCCCTCAGAATCTGTGTTTAAAAAAACGCAGTAAGTAATAGAAACTTAATTCACTGAAGACCTGTATATCAGGTAATAATTTAAAATGAATTAACATCATTGTTATACTTCACTTACGTCATAAATACTCTGATATCGAGATTGTTCCTGATATTTGAGACTGGTTTATTTTATTAAATTTTTTTTGGTTTATCAAGAGTACCAGTTGACAAGGCACCAGTTAAAATAAAGTTTGCTTTACGTAATGATCCACCTTTGATAGTCTTCTGCAGTGAGAAAGTTTCACAAATTCACTCCATTCTGATATAAGAAATTGCTTTTCATCTGTCTTCAATATGCAACTGCTTGTCCTGAAATTATGCCCTCTGGTCTTACACACTCCAACATGAGGAAACAACTTTTCCATGTCCACCCTGACAAGTCCCCCAAAAGTCCTGTGTGTTGCAATAAGGTTCCTTTTCATTCATCTACATTACAATGAGTACAAGTCCAACCTATTCAACTACTCATAAGACATTCCGTCCATACCTGGAATCAGTCTCGTGTGCCTTCTCTGGAATACCCCCAATGCCAATTTGTCTCTTTTTGGATGGCATGATAGCTATGGTTAGCACTGCTGCTTCACAGCACCAGGAACCCAGGTTTGATTCCTGCCTCTGGTGATTGTGGAGTTTGCACATTCTCCCAATGACTTCATGAGTTTCCTTTGGCTGTTCTGGTTTCCTCCCACAATCCAAAGATGTGCAGGTTAGGTGAATTGGCCATACTAAATTGCCCATAGTGATCAGGGATGTGTAGGTTAGATGTATTAGTCAGGGGTAAATGTAGAGTAATAGGGGAATTGGTCTGGGTGGGATATTCTTCAGAGGGTTGGTGTGGACTTGATGGGCCAAAGGGCTTATTTCCACACAGTAGGGATTCTATGATTCTATAAATAAAGGGCTCAAAATTGCTCACAGTATTCTATTTGAGGTCTGACTAGCACTTTTGTAAATTTTCAGCAAAATCTCCCTAGTATTATACTCCATTTCCTTTGAAATACAGGCTAACGTTCCATTTGCTTTCTCTTTAACTGCTGAACTTGGATCCTAGCTTTTTATGATTCATGGATGAGGACTCTTGAATCCCTCTGTTCTGCAGGCATCTGCAATCATTCTCCATTTAAATAATAATCAGCTCCTCTATTCTCTGTCAAAGTTTATAACCTCACGTTACCCCACATTATATTCTATCTGCCAAGTTTTTGCCCACTAGCTTAACCTATTTATATCCCTTTGCAGACTCCATGTTATTCTCACCACTTACCTTTCCATTTATTTTGTGTCACATTCAAAAAATTGTATATAATACATTCACTTTCCTCATCCAAGTTACTAATATACTGTACTGGGCTAATAGTAAGATTCTTGGTAGTGTAGATGAGCAGAGAGATCTGTGTCCATGTACATAGATATCTGAAAGTTGCCTCCCAGGTTGATAGGGTTGTTAAGAAGGCATATGGTGTATTGGCTTTTATTGATGGAGGGATTGAATGTCGGAGCCACAAGGTCATGCTGCAGCTGTACAAAACTTTGGTGTGGCTACACTTGGAATATTGCATACAGTTCTTGTCACCACATTATAAGGAGGTTGTGGAAGTTTTGGAAAGGGTTCAGAGGAGATTTACTCAGATGTTACTGGTATGGGTGGAAGGTCTTATGAGGAAAGGCTGAGAGACTTGAGGCTGTTTTCATTAGAGAGAAGAAGGTTGAGAGGTGACTTAATTGAGACATATAAGATAATCAGAGGGTTAGATAGGGTGGACAGTGAGAGCCTTTTTCCTTGGATGGTGATGGCTAGCACGAGGGACATAGCTTTAAATTGAGGGGTAATAGATACAGGATAGATGTCAGAGGTAGTTTCTTTACTCGGAGTAGTACAGTTGTGGAACACACTGCCTGCAACAGTAGTAGACTTGTCTTTTAAACAGTTATTGAATAAACATATAGATGAAAATGGAATAGTGTAGGATAGATGGGCTTCAGATTGGTTCCACAGGTCAGTGCAACCTCGAGGGCCGAAGGGCCTGTATTGTGCTATAATGTTCTATGTTCCATGTATTCAAAGATAATAATCCCATCATGGATCCCAACATTAGTTGCAAGTTACCATCCTGAAAATGTCCCCTTTATTCCAAAACTCTATCTTCTATTTTTTAGTCAATCCTCTATCCATTCTATGACATCCACAACTATGGGCTCTTGTCTTATTAAGAAGTCTAATGTGTGGTATCTTATCAAATGCCTTCTGAAAATCCAAATATATCACGTCCACTGCTTCCCCTTTTACCTATCCTTTTTGTTACCACCTCAAAGAATTCTAGTAAATTTGTCAGACATGCTGACTCTGCTTAATTATGTTATGTATTATTAAATGCACTGCTAGTAAACCTTTATTATAGGTTCAAAAATTTTCCAATAACAGACATTAAGCTAACTGATCTGTAATTACCTGTTCTTTGTCTCCTCTTTTTAAATGTGTTATATTGGCAGCTTTTCAATCCTCTGAGACTTTTCAGAATCTGAGGATTCCTGGAAGATTGCTACTATTACATTCACGCCCTCTAAATTTTTTAAAATATCCCAGGATGCATCCCATTAGGTCCAGGGACATATAGGTCTTTAGCCCCATTAGCTTCCCTAGTACTTTTCTCTAATGATTAGTTCTTGTTTTTATTTTCTCTTCTCCTTTTTCCTCTTGATCATTTAGTAACTTTGCAATGCTATTGGTGTCTTCTGTTGTGAAGACTGTTGCAAGTTATTTACTCCACTCCTGTGCCATTTCCTGGTTCCCCATTGTTATTTCCTCAGCCTTATTCTGTAAGGGGCCTGTGTTCACATTGGCTTCTCTCTCCTTTTTTATAGATTGAAAGAAGTTTTTGCTGTCCATCTTTATATTACTGGCAAGTTCACCCTCAGAGTTTTTTTTCCTCTTTAGTTTTGTTTTGGTTATAAAACATAAGAAATAGGAGCAGGAAAAGGCTATCTGGCCATTTGAGCCCGCTCAGCCATTCAGTAAGATCATGGTTGATTCTTCGTGGTCTTAGATCTACTTACCTGCCCTCTCCCCATAACCCTTAATTCCTTTACTCTTCAAACCATTATGTATCTTAGCTTCACAAACATTCAATGAGGAAGCCTCAAACACTTCAGTGGGCATGGAATTCCACAGATTTACAATCATCTGTTGGTTTTTAAAACTTTCCCAATCCTATGGCTTACCACTTATCTTTATCATATTGTGTTTTTTTTTCTTTCAATTTGCTGCTATCCTTCACCATAATTGGTTTATCCCCTTCCTAGAATCCTCCTTCCTCACTGAATATTATCTTTGCCATGAGCCATGAACTATTTTATTAAATGTCTGCCTGTAGAAAACATTGAAAGGCCACTTTTGGTGCAATTCTAGTCACCCTGCTATAGTAAATGTTATTAAACTTGAAAATATGCATAAAAGATTTAAAAGGATGTTACCAATACTGGAAAGTTTGAGTTATAAGGAGAGGATGAGACTTTTTTCCCCCTGGAGTGTAGGAGGCTGAGGGGTGATCTTATGGGGTTATAAAATCGCGAGGGGCATAGATAAAGTGCATAACCAAGGTTTTTTCTCCAGGGAAGGGGAGTTCAAAACTCGAGAGCATAGGGGAAAGATTTGAGAGAGACCTGAGGGGCAACCTTTTCACATAGAGGGTGGTGCATATGTGGATCAAGCTGCCAGAGGAAGTGGTTAGAGATAAGTACAATTAGAACATTTAAAAGGTGAGTTGGGCTGAACGGTCTGTTTCAATGCTGCATGACTCTCTGAAAATTGTTTCCAATCTGAGTTGCTCCCCGGGGGAATGAGTGAAACTGTTTTTCTCATTTTGCTGTTGAGACTTTTGTTGTCTCCTTGCTTTAATATGTCTGTGTGAGTTAAATGTAATTCTTTCCTGTGGGGATGGGGTAAAGAAGACTGTAAGTCCTGAAAGACTGCTCTCGCTATTATCAATGTCAAGATATCCTCTCTTTCTTTTAAAAAAAAAGTTCTAGCAATTTTGTTGGTTGGCTTTGTAATGTTTGCTGCTCCACAGTTGGTAATATTCCTGCATGTATTTAAGCATTCAGAATGGCCATTAAGAGGACCATTAAGGGGTGCAGGGGCAGCCAGTTGGAGTTTGAACTCTTACTTGTGTAAAAGAAAAGGCTTGAATATATAGATCGTTCATTGGGACTGTCCCATCTGATTGTACTTTTCTTTATCTTTACAGAAAATGTTCACCCCCTGACTGCCTCTCAAGACCGCGAGTCCTTTTCAAAGGAACTGGCTAGCAGCAAAGAAGACAAGAAATCATCAGAGCCAGAAAGCAACCCAGTGCCAAGAGAGGGAGCCAGCGCAAAGGTTAGGCTACCTCCTGATGATTAAAGGAACTGGTTGTGTTGATCCAGGTCAATTCCTCCCACTGCTGAGGACTTCAGATATCAGGGAGAACCTACTTTTGGTGTTAGTAAAATGGGAGGCTAAGAGGTAGTCCAGTAGAGCTTTTGTATCCAAAGGGTAACTGCTTCAACATAAGGAGGCCACTGAAGCTGACAGTGTGAAGATGGAGCAGAATTGTGACCTGGAGTCTCTGGGTATAGGCAAATCTGGAGTATGTATGTGTTTCAAGTTTATTGAATGATAGTAATGAGGACTGGACCTGAAGGTGAGCCTGGCAGAGTCTTTGGGGCCAGGGGAAGATGATTAGTCAAGAAGGTTTTCTGGACACGTCTGCCACTGCAGTTATTTGCTGTAGGATTTTTAAAATACATTCACTGAAAGTGGGTATTACCTATTGGGCCAGTGTTTATTGACCATCCCTACTTGCTCTTGAGAAGGTGGTGTTAAGCTAATTTCTTGAATTGTCTGTGGTGTGGCACCTGCAGGGCTGTTAGGAAGGGAGTTTCAGGATTTTGATTCTGTGTCAGTGCTGGAACAACAATTTAGTTCTAAATTGGGATGATGTGTTTCTTAGAGAAGAAGTTACAAATGGTGTTGTTGCCTTGTAACTGCAGCCCTTGTCCTTCTCGAAGATAGATGTGAGGGTGCTGCGAGAGGTAGTGAATGTAATAAAGCATCTATGCCAGGAATGACAATAAAAGAATAACTTTGGGAGCTGATGGGTTGGATTGAACTAGCAATAGTTTCAGTCTGGCTTTTGAAGGTGAACATGAGTCTGTGACCCTTTGTTGACCTTGCAACACTAAAAATATCCCGGTTTTTACATGACATCAACGTGTTCCTGACACATAAATAACCTATGGAAATCATCCCAGTACATCTGATCTATTTCTGTCCCATATATAACCTGAATAATAACATCCTCTTCCCTAAGAATTGTATAAGATGTAGAAAGTGAGGACTGCAGATGCTGGAGATCAGAGTCGAGAGTGTGGTGCTGGAAAAAGCACAGCAGGTCAGGCAGCATCCGAGGAGCAGGAGAATTGACATTTCGGGCACAAGTCCTTCTTCAGAAATGAGGCTTATGGGTCAGAGGGCTGAGAGATAAATGGGAGCGAGGTGGGGTTGGAGTGGAAGGTAGCTGAGAATGCAATAGGTAGATGAAGGTGAGGGAGAAAGTGATAGGTCAGAGAGGAGAGTGGAGCGGTTAGATGGGAAAGGTGATGGACAGGTCAGGGGGGCAGTGCCGAGTTGGAGGCTTGGGACTGGGATAATGTAGGGGGAGGGGAAATAAGGAAACTGTTGAAATCCACATTGATCCCGTGTGGTTGCAGCAGTGTCCCAAGACGGAATATGAGACTTTCTTCCTCCAGGTGTCTGGTGCTAAGGGTTTGGTGATGGATGAGGCCCAGGAACTTCATGTCCTTGATGGAGTGGGGGGAATTGAAGCGTTCAGCCACGAGACAATGGGGTTGGTTGGTGCAGGTGTCCCAGAGATATTCTCTGAAATGATCTGCAAGTAGGTATCCTGTCTCCCGATGTAGAGGAGACCACATCGGGTGCAACGGATGCAGTAGATGACATTGGTGAAAGTACAGGTAAATTTCTGTCTGATGTGGGAAAGATCCTTTGGGGCCTTGGACAGAGGTGAGGAGAATGATGTGGGCGCAGATTTTTCACTTCCTGCGGTGGCAGGAGAAGGTGCTGGGAGTGAATTGTTGGCTGGTGGGGGGTGTGGACTTGACGAGGGAGTTGTGGAGGGAATGGTTCTGGAACGCTGATGGGATGGGGAGGGATATGTATCTTTTTTGGTGTGGAAGTGCCGGAGAATGATGCGATGTATGTGGAGGTTGATGGGGTGGAAGGTGAGAACTAGGAGGGGATTCTGTTCTTATTGCACTGGGAGGGATGGAGTTCAAGGGTGGTGGTGCAGGAAGTGGAGAAGATGCAAGGTGTGCCTAAAAATTAACTGTAAATAGTTAAAGAATGATATAGATCTTGTAGGTGTCAGTGAAAACAGAAGGTGCAACCTTTGCCTGAAAGCTGTTTAAAGGGGCAGACATTTTCACCCGGAAAGCATGTAAAAGGCAAAGACAGTTCTTCGCCACTGATTTTTTTCCCATACTCTGTGACTAGTCTTCTATTTCTTTGGTGAAATAACGACACTTCAGATTGTGGCATTTCTATCATTAAAAGCAGTGTGGGCCTGACTCCCTTATCACATGATTAAGACTAATAAAGTGTGGTGCTGGATAAAGCACAGCTTCTGAGGAGCAAGAGTCCCGTTTCAAACTTGACCTTTCATCAGGTCCAAAATGTCAATTCTCTTGCTTCTCAGATGCTGCCTGACCCGCTGTGCTGTCTCCAGCACCACACTTTATAGACTCTGACTTCACCAGCATCTGCAGTCCTCACTATCTCCTACATGATTAAGGCCAATATTTGGAGGATGAAACCTACCTAACCCCAATAAGCCTGTAACTGACAAAATAAGAATTCCCTGAAGAGAAACTTCCACAAGCTATTTGAATGCATTTCGGGTGTGACTTTAAGCAGCGTCTGTTAACATCCTGTGGGGGTTATGGTGGAAACAATCCTTACTTTATGTTCACACATTCGCTCTTCTGACTCGAGCAAGGGCTTGGTAGTAAAAAAAACAGGAAAATTCTGGAAAGCTCAGCTGGATCTGGCAGCATCAATGGAAAGAGAAACCAAAGTTAACATTACAGGTTGATGCAAAATCACAGGCCCTAAAATATTAACTCTGTTTTTCTCTCTTCGCAGATACTTCCATATCTGCCTTATCTTCCAGCCTTTTCTGTTTTCATTTCAGATTTGCAGCATCTGCAACATTCTGTTTGCTGCGTTTTTTGACAAAATGCATAAGAATGTTTTTTTTTCCAGTCGATAAAATGGATGTTTGGGCACAATCTGATGTTGCAGTGGCTGATGAGCTGCTTTTGTGGTGAAGTAGCTCCACCTGCTGGTTTCTGTTGGTGTTTTAGCAAAAAACAATAACTTGCATTTGTATAATGTGGTAAAATGTCTTGAATTGCTACACAGGATTGTTATTGAACAAAATTTTACACCCAGCCACATCAGGAGATATTCGTGCAGGTGAACAACATCTCTCAAATAGATTTTAAGAAACTTTGGAAAAGGAGTAGAAAGAGTTATAGAGAGAATTTCAGTTTTGGACCTTGTACATTGAAGTTTAGCTATCAGTGGAAATTGGATGGAGCTTAGATATGTTGGAGCACTCTAGGACTTGCAGAGATGACAGAGATGGGAGGAGACAGGGAAGAGATCTGAGAACTACAATGGGAACTTTAAAATCAGGCCGTTTTTTCACTGGGGACCAGTGTAAGTCAGCAAGCACGGAGGTGATAGGGAACTTAGGAGATGGGCAGCAGAGTTTTGGATGAGTTTAAAATGATAAAGGAAGAGAGGCTTGCCTAGAAAGTCTTTAATTGTCAAGGGCATTGATGAAGGTTTCAGCGACAGATGAGCTGAGGCAGTGATAGAGTCTAGCGTTCTTATATGTGGACATAAGCTATCTTCCTGATGACCCCAAACAGCTGATGCCTTGGTTGCAAACAATCTTGTTCAGCAGGGAGAGGAATGGAATTTCTCATTATTCAGAAATGGATGAACATCTGGATGGGTATATGAATAGGAAGGGTTTGGAGGGATATGGGAGAGGTGCTGGCAAATGGGACTAGATTAGGTTGGAATACCTAATTGGCATGGACGAGTTGGACCGAAGAGTCTGCTTCTGTGCTGTACATCTCTATAACACTAAGACTCTTTACAACCATGATATCATACATGACACCAAGATGAATTTCTAACGGCATCTAAGTCATCAGGAAGATTGTCTGTTTCCACATATGAGAATGCTGGACTCTCTCACTGCCTCATCTCATTTCTTGCTGAAACTCTCATCCATTCCCTTGATGCCTTGACAATTTCCAGGCCAGCCTGCCATCCTTTATAAACAACTTTTTGTTTTAAAACCTTCTACCCCAATAAAGTAAGCAAAAATTTAAGAGATCTGTGTTTTCTCATCTCTCGTAACAACTGTAGAACTCATTGCTGTAAAACAAAATTCAAATGCAGAAATATTAGGAGAAAATGGTAGATATTGTTTGCACAGTACTCTAGAATTGAATCCCTTAGTGCCAAATGTTGCTAAGCTATTTTTGGAAGTTCATATATTGAAATTGGGATTTGGAACAGCAGAGATTAAAATTTTAAATGGAGTTGAATACTCTTAACAATGGAAAACTTTGTAATGATCCTGAAAACAAAAATTGTCTTCAGTCCTTTTCCTTTTTGATTTATCCAGTCATTTATTTTATGTGGGGATGTTTGATTAAACCTAAACCCTAACCTTGTGATATTCAGGATACCTCCTTAGCTGCAAATATCCAGACTCCAGGCTTCACCTTTCACTGTTTTTGCTGATCACGAGTTCCATTCTCTTTTACATTCAGCCCCAAGTGGGAGAAAGCTTTGATTTTATAGTTAAGAACTTCACCAAGGATTGGGTACTAGGGATGAGCAGTAAATGCTGGGCCAGCCAGCCAGCGATGCTCACATCCCATAAGGGAATAAGAAAAAAATAGAAAGGTGGCACCATCCTTCAGTGGCTGTCTCAATTAGCTGCTGTATTCTTGCAGTGGGGCTTGAGCCCAGCACCTACCACCCAGCCTGACTGTATTCTTTAGGTAACCGCACCCCTCTGAGGAGTGTGCTGAGAAAGAAAAAGCCAGTTGATCAAAGCACTCTGTCTCATCCAGATTCTTTACTTGGAAACAATTCTTTATGTCAGCACTTAATGACTTCTCAAGACCAAAATTCTAGAATTCCAGGTTGAGGTCTCTACTCTGGGTCTAACTATTCAATGATTTGCCATTTCTTATTTCCAGGAAGGATGTGGCAAGGTAGATGATGGCGTCCAGCTGCTTGTCGAGATGTTTCCATCCTGTAGTCTGTCAGTCATGCACAAAGCTTTGTCTGTGGCTAAAGGCAACTTGGATTATGCGGTGCAGTTAATCATGGAGGGTAGGGTGAAGCAATCTGAAGCTGAGACTCTGGAGGTATGTTCACTTGGGGCATTCAAGCGAGAAAGCAAAACCTTAAATTGTCTACGTTAGTGTTATTGTAACTGTAATGTTAAGCTAATAGTTCAATGGTTATTCCTAATGTTTTTACATTTACCCTGGAAATTATCTCACCATTATACACATTTAATTACTGTACTGGGGATGTGTCACTCTGAAGGTGTGCCAGAAATGGAGTGCTGAGGGAACACTCTGGTTTTTTGGGTGTGTGTGGTGCACTGCAGAAAGGGGCATTGGCAATTTGTAAGTACCTTGGATTTGCACACCAGCAAAAAATGCTTAAGGTCATTGAATTTGGACGGAGCTACCTTTGGTCACAGCATCTGAACAGATCTTTTCAGGATCTCCTTCGCTCGCCCCAAATAAGCAAGGGCCTTGAAAAAAGTACAACAAAAATAGGCCATCATCATTATCAACTCTAGGAAGCAGGCTGAGGAAATCCTTCCAGAGAAACCTCCAAGATGGATGTCTTTGCTGCCAGAAAAATCCAAGAAAAGTGTGGAGAAATACCCCAAAAACTCTTCATTGCTTTCGAGTCCGACTGAGGGATTTGACTGAGAGTTGCAAGGCTGTGTGGATTGTACTTCAAAGATTTGGATATTTATGAAACTTTATTACAATCCTTCAATTGCTTCATGACCTGACTGCAGCTGTCTTGAATGGGAGATCTGAAACAAACAGAACATCAGGACCAGGGTCAAGCAAGGCTATCCTTTTATTGCCCATCTCTAACCAAGTGTCTTGCTAGGGCAATTTCACAGGGCAGGGTAAAGTCAACCATATTGCTGCTGATCTGAAATTACATGTATGCCAGACCAGGTAATGATGTTAGTCTCATTCCACATTAGTGGACCAGCTGGGTGCTTTGAACAGTCATGGTCACCATTATTGAGACCAGCTTTTTTTAAAAAAAAAATCTAATTTGACCAACCGAATTTAAATTCCACCTGTTACCATGATGGACTTTGGACCTCTATCTCCAGAGTATTAACCTGGGATTTCCTGATTATTAGTTCTATGACATTACAACTTCACCAGAATCACTGCCATAAAACTACCAAATCAGCTGAGACCAGTCAGTTATTTCACCACTCATATACAGGCTGAAATGTGTTAAATCGTTCCATACCTTGGAATGCACATTTCCCAAAAGTGAAGGAACCTTGGGTGACAAGGGATGTAGAACATCTAGTCAAAAGGAAGAAGGAAGCTTGCTTCAGGTTGAAGAAGCAAGAATCAGATGGGGCTCTAGAGATTTACAAGGTAGTCAGGAAGGAACTGACGAATGGACTTGAGAGAGCTAGAAGGGGGCATGAAAAGTTTTAGCAGGCACTTCACATTTATGTGAGGGACAAGAGGATGGCCAGAGTGAGGGTAGCGTTGATAAGGGATAGTGGAGGGAACTGTTGCCTGGAGTTGAAGGAGGTAGGGGAGGACTCAATGAATACTTTGCTTCAGTATTCTCTAGTGAGAGGGACCTTGTTGTTTTATGAGGACAGTGTGAAACAGGGCTGACTTATTCAAACAGGTTGATGTTAAGAAGGAGGTTGTGCAGAAAAGTTTGAAAAACATAAGGATAGGTAAGTCCCCTGGGCCAGAGGGGATATTCCCAAGGTTAGTACAGGAAGCGAGGGAAGAGATTCTGTGCCTTTGGCGATAATCTTTGCATCTTCGTTGTCCACTCGAGTAATGCCAGATGATTGGAGGGTGGCAAATGATATTCCCTTGTTCAAGAAAGGGAATAGGGATAATCCTGGGAATTACAGACCAATCAGTCTTATGTCTGCCCTGGGCAAATTTATTGGAGAGGATTCTGAGACACAGGATTTATGGTTACTTAGAAAACCATAGTTTGATTAGAGATAGTCAGCATGGCTTTGTGAGGGGCAGGTCATGCCTCACAAATCTTAGCAAATTCTTTGAGGATGTGACAAAACACCATTGAAGGTAGAGCAGCGAATCTGGTGGACATGGATTTTAGCAAGGCATTTGATAAGGTACCCCATGGTAGGCTCATTCAGAAAGTAAGGAGGTATGGGATACAAAGAAATTTGGCTGTCTGGATACAGAATTGGCTGGCCCATAGAAGACAAAGGGTGATGGTAGATGCAAAGTATTCAGCCTGGAGCTTGGTGACCAGTGGTCTTCTGCGGGGATCTGTTCTGGGACCTCTGATCTTGACTTGAATGAGGAAGTGGAAGCGTGGGTTAGTAAGTTTGCTGATGACACAAAGGTTGGTAGAGTGGTGGATAGTGTGGAGGGCTGTTGAAGATTGAAGTGAGACATTGACAGGATGCAGAACTGGGCTGAGAAGTGGCAGATGGATTTCAACCTGAAAAAATTGAAGTCATTCATTTTGGAAGGTCAAATTTGAATGCAGAATACAGGGTTAAAGGCAGGACTCTTGGCAGTGTGGAGGAACAGAGTGTTCTTGGGGTCCAAGTCTGTAGACCCCTCAAAGTTGCCACCCAATTGATAAGGTTGTTCAGAAGGCATATGGTGTATTTGCTTTCATTAACAGGGGAATTGATTTTTAAGAGCCATGAGGTTATGCTGCAGCTCTATAGAGCCGTGGTTAGGCAACACTTGGAATATTGTGTTCAGTTCTGGTTACCTCATTATAGGAAGGATGTGGAAGTTTTAGAGAGGGTGCAGAGGAGATTTACCAGGATGCTGCCTGAGCTGGAGGGCATGTCTTATGAAGAAAGGTTGAGGGACTTAAGGCCTTTCTCATTGGAGCGACAAAGAGTGAGAGGCGATTTGATAGAGGTGTACAAGATGATGACAGGCACAGATAGTGTGAATAGTCAAGGACATTTTTTCCCTGGGCAGAAATGGCTATAACAACTTGGCATAATTTTAAGGTGATTGGAGGAAGGTTTGAGATGTCAGAGGTCGATTCTTTACACAGAGGGGTGGGGTGCATTCAATGCACTGTCAGCGGTGGTAGCAGAGTCAGATACATTAGGGGCATTTAAGCAACTCTGGATAGGCATATAGATGATAGTAAAATAAAGGGTATGTAGGTTATTTTGATCTTAGAGTAGGATAAAAGGTCAGCACGATATTGAGGGCCGAAGAGCCTGTACTGTGCTATGTCCTGCACCATGTGCCAAAGGATCAGTGGGTCAAGAATTAGCTGCTGTTTTGTGCACCGAGGAGTGCAGTCATCATCATCATCATCATTATCATCATCTCTTTGTGCAACTCATCTGCGCCAACCAGATCCTAAACTGATTTCGTCCATTTGCCAGCATTTGGCCCATATACCTATTCCTATTCATGTACTCATCCAGATGCCTTTTTAATGTTGTAATTGTATCCACCATCACCAACACCTCCGGCAGCTCATTCCATCATACCCTAACCTTGTCTTAACCCTCCACCCTATCTTCTGTACTCTCCCAATCCAACCCTGAATGAGATTAATTTCTGTATTCAGTAATTTGCTGAAGTACAGATTGAGTAAGCCAGCCAGCTGGAATCACTGGCATTACTTGCTTCATTTTGGCTCTGATAAGCCATTAGCCAATGTAAAGAGTGAGTAGATGAAGTTCGGAACTATGTACTGCAGATTCAGTATGGCATAATTTCTATTCACCTGTGTCATGTTTTATGTTTGATTTTTCAGGAAACTCTCCCCAAAGCAGATAAGAAAATCAAAGCAAGCATCTTGGAGAAGTGAGTATAAGTTCTGTAAACAGAACAGTACAGGAACATAGGATAATGTTTCTCAAAACATTTTACTGGCTGGGGAAAACGTTTAGATGAGAAAGAACAAAGTTAGTGGAGTGTGAAACAGACACAGAATTTTGAGAGAGGTTTTATTTTATAAATGGAAAGGGATAAGTTGAAGGAATGGCAGAGGATGGGAATAAAGTGGCTGAAAGATTAAGATGGCGAGCAGGAGTAGGCCATTTGTCCCAAAGAGCCTGCTCTTCAATTCAAACAGATCCCGGCTGATCTTCTATCTCCGTGCCATTTTCCTGCACTATTCCTTGATAACTTTATATTTAGAAATCTATTATGAATATACTCAATGATAGAGCCTCTTCATCTTCCTGGGTTAGAGAGTTCCAAAGATTCACCTCTTTGAGTGAAGAAATTCCTCTTTATTTTAGTCCTAAGCACTTGGTCCACATCTTACAAGACTGTGTTCCTGGTTCTTGATGCCATCTGCAAGGGGGATCCATCTGCATCTAATACTATTTCTGGACTAGACAATGAGCAGCAATCTACTGGGGGCAGGTAAAGTAGCAGAGAGGATTAGGGAACGGTTTTTAAGAACTCCTCCATGGCTTATGAATAATATTGGTAAACCCTGTATTTGCTTCCCATCCTCAATTGCCCTTGTAGGTGTATTTGTAGAGAATTTTAGTTTGATTTTCTAGTACATGTGGTTTACAAAAATAAAATAGACATCCTCATGCTTCTGAACTTGTTTTGAAAGGAAATTTAAAGCAAACTGAGATGTTTCCAAGTGAATTGACAACTGTAACAAAATTTCAGAACTGCCACACACTAATATATTCAAACTCTTGCAGTTTAGTATCGGAGCCCCATTGAGGCTTGAAAAATCAAAGATTCTTTGATATTTTTACATTTTTAACCATTTAATCAGACATTTTAGGGTTAGAGAGTCATGGAGAAATACAGCACCAAAACAGACTCTTCGGTCCAACTCGTCCATGCTGATCAGATATCCTATATAAATTAGTCCCTGTTGCCAGCATTCGATCCATATCCCTCTAAATCCTTCATATAACCATCCAGATGACTTTTAAATGTTGCAATTGTACCAGGCTCCACCACTTCCTCTGGCAGCTCATTCCGTACACACACTGTGTGTGAAAATGTTGCTCCTTAGTAGATCCCTTTCAAATCTTTCCCCTGTCACCTTAAACCTATGCCCTCTAGTTTTGGACTCCCCCACCCCGGAAAAATACTTAGTCCGTTCACCACCCTATCCATGCCCCTCATGATTTTATAAACCTCTATAACCTCTTCAGCCTCTGATGCTCCAGGAAAAAGCCCCATCCTATTCAGCCTCTCCCTTTAGCACAAACCCTTCAAACCTGGCAACATAATTGTAAATCTTTTCTGAACCCTTTAAAGTTTCTCAACATCCTTCCGCTAGCAGGGAGACCAGAATTGAAAACAGTATTCCAGTAGTGACCTAACCAATGTCCTGTATGGATGCAACATGACCTCCCATATTAATGCACTGATCAATAAAGGCAAGGATACCAAACACTTTCTTTACTATACTGTCGACCTGAGACTCCACTTTCAAAGAACTGAAAGGGAACAGATTAAGTTCATCAGATTATAATAATTCAACCTACACTCCAAGGTCTTTTTGTTTAGCAACACTCCTCAGGACTTTACCATTAAGTGTATAAGTCCTGCCCTGATTTGCTTTACCAAAATGCACAACTCACATTTATTTAAATTATACTCCATCTGCCACTCCTCTGCTCATTAGTCCATCTGATCAAGATCCTGTTGCAAGCATACCAAACTCCTCCTTCACTATCCTGTCTACTTTCAATTCCACTTTCAAGGGACTATGAACCTGCATTCCAATGTCTCTGTTCAGGAACACTCCCAAAACTTTACCATTAAGTGTATAAGTCCTGCCCTGATTTGCTTTACCAAAATGCACACCTCACATTTATCTAAATTAAACCCCATCTGCCACTCCTCAGCCATTGGCCCATTTAATCAAGATCCTATTGTAATCTGAGGTAATCATCTTCGTTGTCCACTGCACCTCCAATTTTGGTGTCATCAAACCATACCTCCTATGTACACATCCAAATAATTTATATAAATGATGAAAAGTGGTGGACCCAGCACCAATCCTTGTGGTTCACTGCTGGTCACAGGCCTCCAGTTTGAAAAGCAACCTTTGAGCCAGTTTTGAATCCACATAGCTAGTTCTCCCTCTATTCTGTGTGAACTAACCTTGATAACCAGTCTACCATGAGGAATCTTGTCAAACATCTGACTGAAGTCCGCATAGATCACGTCTACTGCTCCACCCATATCAATTCGTTGTTACGTTGTCAAAATAATTGATGAAAGCAATATGACTCTCTCGTTAGCGAAGTACACATTAAATCAAATAGGAATAAAATTTCAGATGCACTGGCTGGATGGCTACCAGAGTAAAGTTTTGTATCCTTTGCACAGACTCTGATATTCTTCCTGGGTAAAGTATGTTTTCAATATTGCTATTCCAGGTATATGATGGTGGATAATGAGGACGACGTCAAAACATACAAGCCTATTGCACCCAAAGCGGTAAGAGATATCTGGAATGTAAATCTTGGATCAGGACTTAATGGGCATGATCAACACCGCTATTCACATTGACCTTTGCTGCGCCTCGCCCACCATATATGTTGTAAAATCCTTCAATGTCTGCACTCCATGCCACTCCTGTAATCCCTGCTAGCCCTTCCATTCTGCAATCTCAACTCCCAATAAAGCCTTCAACCATAACACACCAGTGATCTGGAATTGTACTGGATATCAATAAAATCTGACAGTACAGACAGAGACCATGTGGCCCATCATGTCAATGCCAGCTCCTATAGGCCCACTCTTCCTGACCATTTCCCATGGTCTTGCCTTTGCAGAAACTTACTGAGTTCACTATTGAAAGCTGTGATAGAATGTTTAAATACCTTTTCAGGTTGTGCATACTAGATCAAGAGGAAAGTGTTATTACCACTAATTACATTTGGTAATGAGTGCTAAAGTCCATTTCTCCCATTGTTAAGCGCACAAGGAAGTTGTTTAAAACCATACCAGCTGCTGGTCATATGATTGAGACCTGAGCTGTTAATGTTCCAAACCTTATCTCTGCAGTGCTCAGGGAAAAAAAGAGTACTGATTGGGATTAATTTAGACAGTTTTTACAAAGAAATGTCATGGGCAAGATGGCTTCCTCTTTCAATGCTATAAGATTGTTTTCTATTTACTGTTAACGAACTGTGCTGTATTGGTCTTACTTGCTTGTTGTGTCTTCTATTTTTCTGTTATTCATTTCCAGCAGATACATTGTTAGTTATTTTAATTGACCTGTACTATTCAGTCCGAATGAAGCAGAAGACTTGCCATTTCTCTGTGACTACTCCAGTACTGAATAAGTAACTCCCTGCTAAACAGTGTAAATGAGTATTTGGCCCTCCAGGGAGTGTCAGTACAAGCACTTATGGTATTTTGATCGTATCCTACACTGATGCAGTGTCAACAGAGTGCTTCCCTCTTGATGTAAAAATTATCATTCAAGTATAAATTAGTAGAAGTAAAAACATGACTTGATAATTTTAACAAAAAAATTTGAGGAAAGGTAAAATTGGACATTACAAGTAGCTAAGCCTGTGTGTTGCTTATAAATAGAGTCCAGCCAATGAAGAATGCAAGGCACAGGAAATTTTGTGCTGTAAGCTGTTAATATAAAGGTTCGCCTTTGAATGAAGAAGTGCCGAAATGAATTGCATAACTGAATTAAACAATTACTTGTGTTTATCATTTTGGAAAACTTTCCTTTTATAATTCAAGAACTAGATGAAGTCATTTGCAAAAATGTTTTGAATGATGTGATAGATCATTAACCAGGATAGTTTAGCAAAATGATCTTTATGCCAGTTTGCAATTTGCTTAATTATGTCGGCGCAACATTGTTGGCCAAAGGGCCTGTACTGTGCTGTAATGTTCTATGTTCTACGTGTCTACCTGTGCAGTTATGATTTCTTGCTGTAATTCAAATCTGACAAGTTTAAGAAATAGCATGATGTCCAAAATCTCAGACCCTGGATCTGAGCACAAAGTGATATATTTTTCACAAAATTGATCTCATTCGCTTGATACACTTAGTCATGTTTCAAGTTCAATAAGTGTCCCATCAAAGGTAACACTTCGATTTCCACAACACAGGCGCTCAGGAAGGCTATTGAAATACTTGTGTTTTTTTAGAAATAGGGGCCTCTGACTTCAAGGAAGTCAATTTAATCTTTACAATTATTGTATTTACTGAGTCCAGTTCTAGGCACCAGAACATTAGCAAGAATGCAGAGGCCTTGGAGAGATATGGAAGACATTTATACTGGGGTGAAGAACTTCAGTTAAAGGGAGAGATTTTGAGAAGCTGGGACATTGGGTGCAGGCTCAGACAGTCTAGTTAATAGAGGGATGTGAGTGAGTGAGAAGACATAAAGAGAAGCTCCTTCAAGGGCATTCTATTCTGCTATCTGGTTTGGTTCAGTGTATTGATTCTCAGCAAATCGACAGGAAAATCTGAGGGAGCTACCCAGCAGAATAGGAACAGCTGTAGAGCTATTGAAGTAATTTTGACCTGGTGACAGCAAAAGAAAGGCAATATAGTTCCTTGTTCATATGGTCTGAGCTTGGGGGCAGCTTGAAGGTGGCACACACTTTCGTCACACCAGCTTGGTTTGAAGGCAAAGTAACTGACTAGCCCAGTGCTTCCCAAATATTTTCGTAGTGCGACCCTATTTTGAGGCTTGGTAAAGGTCATGATTCTATAGTTTGTGGTACACTGTGGAGGAGCAGTGCAGAAGACCTCAGAACGGGGAGAGGGATTCAGCCATTGCTGCCTTCGAGCTCACAATCCCATGTGGTCCTGACCCCCATTTTGGGATGCCCTGCTCTGGCTTTAATCATGTCCCAGGACATCCCACATCCATCCACATCAAAATTTTCTGTTGCCAACAATTTGTAATACACAGTGGGAATAAATGGACACCACCAGACTGGCTTTTGACTGATAGAGTTGTCTCCTCTGCTTCCTACCAGGCTCCCAAGAAGCTTATCCGATACATAGACAACCAAGTGGTGAGCACAAAGGGAGAACGATACACTGAAGTCAAGAAAACTGAAAGTGAAGAAATGAAGAAAACCTACATCAACCTTAAACCTGCCAGGAAATATAAATTCCACTGAAATGCCAATTGAGTGCTTCCCAGACAGATCCAGCATGGGCTAACTTCATTCCCTTATTTCCTATATCCAACACGGTTCAAGAATAAAATATTTTTTCTTTTCAGAACTGGACAATGGGTGGGGTTAAGAGTGCAAAGCATTCATTTGTCTCTTTCTTACAAAGGGGTCTATGTCTATTAATCACTGAGAATGCTGATTTCCTTGTTAAGACCCCAGCAATATTTTTTTTCCAATGTACATTGTTACTGTGAGCACTGCACTATTGCAGCTTAGGGCTCTGCATCTGGTGGTATACAAATACAGTAACATTGTACAGCTGAATTTACTGACACACTGCTTCAGAACAGCATTATCTAAATGTGGCCTTGATGTCATTACTTCAGTAGATCTTTTAAACTTTAACTCTCCTCCCATAGTGTTAAATAGATAAATATTTTTCAGTGTGGGTTTGGACAAAGTATTTTTTAAAAATTGTCTCTCTCCAAGTCAATTAATTGGTCAAGCAGGGATCCACTGATCTCAACGTGTTTCTGTTACTGTGTGCTCACTTCAGAGGCTTCTATGACCAACAGAGCACCTTAAAGGAAAAATGCAGTCATTTCATTTAGATGTCTCTAGCTGCAACTCACTTTGAGCTCTCTTTGATAAATTGGTGCAAATGTTTGTTGGAGGAGCTGAAGACTGGATTTTTAATTTTTTTAATCAGGAACGCTACTTCCCTTTAAAAGAATTGACTGAGTGGAGTAGCCTAGTTTTAAATTATTTTTTATGAATAGAGCTAAAATTAGGTTTGTTAGTTTGTTATAAACTTATAATGGTTCATGAAAGAATAGGAGCAAGAACGTTTGAACACCTCAAATGCACAGACTGATCAGAATGTAAAATTTCTCAGTACATGTGTTCTTCAGAGCTGTATCTCCCCAGCTAGAATTTGGTTAATATATAATATTAGTATGGCACTTTAAAAATGATGTGGTTTTGTCGATAATGATTGAAGCAGTGGGGTGAGTTGAGGTTTTAGACAGTTTTGTTTTAATCACTGTACCTGTCTGTGAAAGAATATAGCAATCTATAAAGTAAATAATTTGTACTGCTTTTATTATAATATGTTCCCTTATGTTTACAGTATGTATGATTCTGTGTTCTGTGGCACTATTTACATTCAGTAAATTTGCTGTGTTGCTTCTCAGTAATAAAATGGGTTTTGATAGTTTTGCTATCAGCATGCTGCCTGATATTTTTCATTTCCTTCAAGGAAAGGAACTTTCCTCCTTGACCTGGTCTGGGCCAACACACACTGGCTAAAAGATAGTCTAGTAGCAAACTGCACTAGTGTACAAACAATCATTAGAAAGACCCACCTCATAGCATTGACAATATCGCTGTATCAGAACAATAACTGGTTAAATCAGTATCCCTAATCAAGAACACTGTTGGCAAATACTGTTGTTCTTGAGCTCAATTATTCAGGTGAGAAAATGAACTTTATATAACATTTTCTCAGGATGTTCCCAAGTGATTCATAACCATGACACATTTTCTTTAAATAAGTTATTTATTGTGCAGAAATTGGCAAACAAAAGTAGCCAATGTTCATAGACAGCAGTGACCAGGGCTGACACAGTTGGTCAGGATTCCCAGTCCTTTGTAAACATTGGCCAGGACATCAGATAATCTTTCATGGCTCAGCTGGAAACCATATGACTGACAGCTTAGCTTCCCTTCAAGACTGCATTGTAATTTCAGTTCAGATGATGTCTCAAAGTACTGGAATGGAGCATGGACCCACAGCCTTCTAACAATAGAGCTGTATGTGAGTTTCAGTTTGAAAATAATTATGCAATTAATTTCTTGAGCTAAGAATGTTCAGATCAAGAACATTGGCTTGTCTTCTCAGATGAGACAATGGAGATTTACTAAAATAGTACCAAAAATGATACTGACTACTGATCTCGAAGACTACAGAAGCTGACATTATTCACCAGGAACACAGGTTATGATCTGGAATGTGCTGCCTGAAAGGGTGCTGGAAGCAGATTCAATCAAAATAGAAGTGTAATGCAAATATACTAAAAAAAAGACAGCTTTGCAAGGTTTCGGGGAAGGTGTACTATAGTCGGTGTGTTATGTTAGGACAGTGTCCCTTTTAAGAGATGAGTCACGTGGGCTGGCATGCATGCAATGGACCAAATAGCAGCCTCCTCTTTAGTCTGATTCTGGGAAGGTCTTTCACAGCTGTCATCAAAAATGGTTACAAATGGTTGAAAATAGGAACTACTAGGAGCTCACTGGGGTGCTTGGTGCTGTGTATCTGCTCCATTGTGGAGCTATGGCTAATGTTGGAAATGCTGTGGGTGGTTTTGTCCCACCTATTATGGAATCAGTGTTGACTGATTCCATGAGCATATTAAAAGGCCTACTCTCCTCAAAGGAAGCATTGTGTAGATCTGATGGGCTACTGTTAGGGATCAGGTATTACAGACTTAAACTAGAGTAGGGGAAGTTGATTGTCTACACTTAAAATTTGGAAAGGCAGTGTGAAGTATTTCCTGAAGTAGGTGAATTTAGGACCATGATTCACAGTTTAGAGAGGGAGATCAAGATAACTTTGTGAAAAGATAAATGGTGCATTGCTAAAAGTGGCTATTGAAGCTTATCTGTCTGTTCCAAGCAGATCAGTGAGGCAGAAGGGCCTCCACCTGGCTAAGGCCAACTCTATGACCATAACTTCACTATCAAAAATATTACTCAAGCAACAGTCATATCTAGGGATTTTCCTGATTCTAATCTCAGTTCTAAATCTCAGGCACAGCTCATTTCTACCTTCATTCCAAGATACAAAAAATAATCTTGTTTCAATTGTTCTAGGATGCTCCTACCCACCCCCTGGCCAATTCTCTGATATGGAGACAGTGAAGTCTGCAGATGCTGGAGATCAGAGTGATGTGTGTTACTGGAAAAGCGCAGCAGATCAGGTAGCATCCAAGATGCAGGAAAACAGATGTTTCGGGCCGGAGTCCATCATCAGGCTCCTGATAAGGCTTCGTTCATTCCTGATGAAGGGCTCTGGTCCGAAATGTCGATTCTCCTGCTCCTCAGATACTGCCTGACCTGCTGTGCTTTTCCAGCAACACACTCTCAATTCTTGCTCTTCTATTGTGCAAGGTTTACACATCTATGTGTGTGTCTTCTCTGACACTTGCATGATTTTGAAATCTCCAATCCCAATCATCTTTTCACTGTGGACATCCAGTCTCTCCCCAAACAATCCTCACACAGGTAGCCTGTGGTTCTTCCTTGAACATACCCATCCATTTGCCACCCCTTAATATCTTTTACCTACAGGGTGCGTTGTTTAAAATGTGAACCTGTCTTTTTGCAGGATGTAATAAATGCACTTAGTCCTGGTCTTACTCAGGCCCCCTTCCTAACCTTACTTATTGCATCAGTCACTTGTGAGAAATGTGTTGACTCCGCTTAAAATTAACACACTCATGTTACCATACTTCTGTTACTGTGCTTTCCACAGACCATGACTAGTCACCAGCTGCATGCTGCTAACTGCAAGTACTCCACCTGTTACCTTCCAGACTAAAACAGCTTGAATGTAAGTGAATAACTACAACCTCTTAAATCAAATAAATACTGGTACCTTTTTAGGTGAGCTGGAAAGACAAGACTGTTGATTTACTGTTAACATTTAGGCTTTTGAGTTCACTTTGTAAACAGAAGTAAAACTATCACAGCCTACATAGCCACTTGTCAATATACAGTACCAAAAATCATTTACAGAGAACTTAGTCTCAATGACTCTGCACCACAGCAACCCACACCTGAACAGAATGTCAGTAACTGGTCTTGATTCAATTCAATATTACACTTAGCCATGGCAATACTGCACATTTGACAAAGGATTAGCAGTTCACTGCTGAAATATTATACCATCTACTTTAATATAAGTTTACATAACCACCACAAGTTTTGAGTGCATATGTGTGGGATGGAGGAACCAGTTCACCCAAATAGTTCAGATCTGAAGGTTGATAAATGGAGCAACACCCACAACGTCCTGCAGAAGGACAAGTGCCCGCTGGAGTGGTGGCTGCACGTCAATATCCACACCTCTCTTGCGCAAAACTTCTAAACTCCCTTCAGTAATGTTATGACAATGGTTCACTTTCAGCGAGTGGAGATTCGTGCAATATTCTGCAACTGTCCTGGAAAACACAAGGAGTTGGAATATTTTTCTAGTACAAATCACACAATGTCACTAATTTAAACTATCAGCTATTCAGGGAAATAAAAAGCATTTGTTACACAATGACTTCAGTACAACAGATCAAAGGAAAAGCACAAACTTTATTGAAATATTGTTTATAAACATTTCTACTTGTGTTATGTTGGACTTTGAAAGCTCTGAACAAACCTCAAGTGGAAATTTTGGTCATATCTCGTTAAGCAATATCTTGGTCAGGAGGACACTCATCTCTTTCCTATGTAATGATCTGTTGGTGGAATAAAATTCGCAAGATCCTGGAATCCTGAAGACGAGAAGTACTGTAATCAGGTCTGTAACTGTCCACGACCCATTTCCACAAGGAGTTAACGATTAACCTTGGTGTTCTTCTTTCCCCTATCCAAACCCTGGGGACAAATACTTATTGCTACTGATCATGTCACACCTATTATAAGCTGATTCTCATATCCCAATATCATCCTGGATGGTACTGTCAGAATCTACCCATCTGAGTGCTGTAATACCATCCTGAACCTAGTGTACAATCCTAGCTTCATTTTTATTTTTAGTACATTTAGTCCAAGAGAATAAATAGTGCAGATTTCAAGCTAGTTCTGCTGAGAAAGTAATGGAATCTGATACAAATGAATGGTTTGCTAGGCCACATCAGATGGCAGTTGAGAGTGAACCACGTTAGAGTCACATGATACCAGAGCAGGTAAGTATGGCAAGATTCCCTACTTAAAAGATATTAATGAATCAACAGTTAAGGGTCATTTTTTGCTGACTCAAATTTTTCTAGATGGTTTTAAACACCATCGAGGCAGTCACATTGAGAACTTCTGGTTGTTTTCTTCTTTATTCTTTCATGGATGTGGGCATCACTGGTAAGGGCAACATTTGATACCAATCCTTAATTGCCCTAGAACAGAGTGACTTGCTCTGCCATTTCAGAATGCAGTTAAGAATCAGTCACATGTAGACCATACTGAGTAAATGGCAAATTTCCTTCCAAAAGTATTAGGGACCCATAGACTTTTACAACAGTAGTAAGTTAGTTACCATTACTGAGATTACCTTTCAGTTCCAGATTTACTACCTGAATTCACTTGAAATATTAGGTTCTGGGGGAGGATCTGACCCAGTGTCCTCACAGTATTAATCTGGGGTTCTGGATTACCAGGCCAGTGACACACTCATTATGCCATCTTCTCCCAACTGTGAATCCAAGACTGAAAATAACTTATCCACTGTTTTGCAGACAATAATCTCTTTATGAGGGACACTTTACCAAAGTTCAGACCTTTGTTCTTTACCTCATGCACTCATTCCGAAGGCGAAGACAGCCAGTCAGATCAAGGTGTTCAAGCTCGCTGCACTGTTTCGCCACCTCCTGCACCGAACTATCGCTGAGGTTCGCATTGACTGCTAGAGACAGCGACCTGATCTTTCGGCACTTCCGGACAAGGTAACAGACCGCTTCGTCATTCAGCTGCTTACAGGCGGTCAGGTCAACTGACAGAAGCTGGCCGCAGCGATCAGCCAGGCTCCGCAGGGAGAGGGGATCCACCCAGTCGCACTGCCTGAGGGAAAGGTGCTGCAGGTTCGGGCAGCTCAGGGACAAAGCCACCAGAGACCGTCGGCTCAGGCCACGGCAGCCCGTGATGTCAACCTTCTCCAAGTGATGGTTTTGACCAATCACCGGCAAGAGCTCGCTATCCGTCAGCCAATCGGAGCAGCTCCCTACCATCAAGTGGTGCAGTACCGTGTTGTCTTTCAGTAACTTGCAGAAAGCGTGTTGAGGGATGGCATTCCCGACCTGAACTCAAATGAGAAGAAGAAAGGAAAGAAGTAAATACTTCTAACACACTCGTTTCACCCTTCCGTATCTCCACAAACTATTCCATGCTGGCCCAAATTCCTCCTGTCACTTGCTGGTTACCCAAGGTAACATAAATGCTAACGCTCTACTCACCATACAAGCCTCCTCCCACTTCACCGGGATATCTCTTTCATTCTTTGCCTTCATTTATTTCTGCAGCTTCCCAGTGAATGGCTAAAGATCCTGCTGTTCCCCATCCACCACATCAGTACAGACGAAATCCAGGACCTACCACTCTGATGTCATACGAAGTTCGGAGTTAGTATCCTTTTTATACATTTCCAGCGCCCTCTATTAGCTCCTGTTTGTGACACACTGTGTAAAGCTAAGCCTCAATCAGTTTACAAATCTAAGTAGCATCAAGTTCCCAAAAACATTCAGTGTTCACAAGATCTACTGCACTCCCTATAGTCTCAATACCAGCAGGTTGCCTTGTTCAAGCTGCAATCTCACTGTGAAACAGAATGAACAAACAAGTGAAAGACAACTTCTCTGTAATTATTTTTCCTGTGTTTTTTTTATTTTTGAATAATTCTTCTCCAGTGCTTTCTGCCACTGTATTGGTCACTTTCATTTGCAGTAGTACCATCTACACCCTGTTCTTGAATTGGATAGCAACATTCTCTGGATACCAAGACTCAGCCAGTCATGTAGTGAGGAACAATTTCTATCAAAATCTCTTCATTGAGATTGATGTGGTGATCACTGGAGCAGAGTGTGCCTGGCAAAACAACTTTCTCTGTCCATTCACCCTACAGCATACGTAATAGCAGAGCTATACCCAAGCCCTAATCAGAACCAAACTTTCATCTGGCCAACTCTTTACCCTTGAACCCGTAACTCCAAAGAGCTGGTGACAAGAGGGAAAAATAGAATATTCCACCTTTCCCATGTGGCACAGTACTGATTATGAAGTCAGAGAATCTAACAGCACACAGAGAGACCATTCATCCCATTACACTTATGCCAGCTCTTTGGAACAGCAATCGAATCAGTCTCGCCCTGTGTTCTCTCACCATTTTCAGCAACTGTTTTCTCTTTCAAGTTTAGATCCAATTCTTTTCTGAAAACTATGACTGATTTTGCTTTCCTGTCCCCACAACACCTCCCCACGTTCAGACAGTAAGTTCCAGATCAATGACATGACCCTGGCTATCTTCCCAGTCCATCATCCTTTCCCCTGCTCAAAACGATTCACAGGAACTGGCAGCTGGGTGCTGTGTCCCCAACAAGTTACCTGTGAGGTGTCCAGAGTGTGGTAGTTTGCCAAGTAAAGCTGGATCAAGGTGCGGAACTGTTTGCTAACCCGCTGCAGGCAGACCAGCTGGCACAGCGGGAGGTGGCACAGGACATGGGGAACCAGCACATCCTCCCACGGCAGCTCCAGAAGCTGGCACCTAGGGGAAAAGACAGAGAGTTTGAAGTAGGAACCAGGCACAACGGTGGCCTGACTAGAATCCAACAGAGAGCAACCGTTTACATGATGTCCCAGAGTGCTGCAATTCCAACGGATTAAATTCTTCAAAGATTCCAATCACTGCAGCCAAATTGATACACAGGGTCCCACAAACAACAATGAGACAAGTGCCCGGTTAACTTGCTTTTTGGGTGTGTTGGTTAAGGGAGAAGGTTGCCCATGGCAGCATCATGGGATCTCTCAACAAACAGACATTGCAACAACATATCAACCACATCAGATGACTTATATAGGTTATGCAAAGGTTGGGATCTAAGCACCAGATCTATACATTCTTCAGGAAGAGCTTATGCTCAAAACGTCGACTCTCCTGCTCCTCAGGTGCTGCCTGACTGGCCATGCTTTTCCAGTACCACGCTTCTTGACTCCTCACTTTCTCCTATACACTCTTTCCCTAATTTTAACTGCAATATATATTACTTTGTCCACAAACCCAAAGGACCCTCATAGCCTCCCCTAAATGTCAATTTACATGTGTCACCAGGAATGATTATCACAACTTTAGCCTCAGGCCACTGGGCAGGTGAAGGCAGCATATTACTTCAATGAAGAGAGATTGGAATGTATTGTTGTACTCAAGCTAGGAATCCTTCAGCTAACTCACCACCTGACTCCCCAAGGCCTATCCATCATTTACAAGGCACAAATCAAGAGTGTGATGGAATACTCACTTGCTTAGATAGGTACAGCTCTAATAACACTCCGGAAACTTGACATCGTCCAGGACAAAGCAGTCCGCTTGAGTTGCGCCACATCCACAAGCATTCACACCCTCAACACCAATGCTTCAGTTGCAACAGTGTGTACTGTCTACAAAATGCACTGAAGATTTTCACCAACCATCCTTCGACAGTGCCTTCCAAACTCACAACCAGTTCCATCGAGAAGGACAAGGGCAGCAGAAACACGAGAACACCACCATCTGCAAGTTCCCCTCCAAGCCACTCACCATTCTGACTTGGAAATATATTACTGCTATTCCATCACTAAATGGTAGAGAAGGACTGATGGGCTGAATGGCCTAATCCTACCGCTATGTGATAACTACCCTGTAGGAAACATGCCCACTGCAGAAAAGGGTGTCTAATGAAACAGTGTGCCAGTACTCTGTCACTAAGCTGTTTCTCACCCAGCTCAATGGCACAGTTATCGCATCCTCCAGCTCATAGAGGCTGGTATTTTTGTGTTACACCTCCCTGTTACATCTGTGGCTCAGTCCACTCTCGCCAATGTCCTTTCCAAAGAGTCTCATTCACTCTGGCTCCTGGCTGCTGTGACTCTGGAGGGCTGAATGCTCATGCCGGGAGAAAAGTTCCTGATCCAGAAAATCACTGCAGGAATTTGACCATAGCCACTAACACCACTCTCAGGCTGTGTAGAAACAGGAAGAAACTGGAAGTGGTGAGGAACTGGCCTAAGCAACAAGAGGCAGGGAGATGCTCTAATGAGCAGGGCTGATGATCAAGCTAATAATCATTCGGTAGTACAGAACCTGAGTCTTGCACTCATCAAGACATTTTGCAAGAATACAAATTCAAGGGGAAAACCAACATTCATACTGCATGGGAGGAGAGTGACAACTGGTTGACATGTGGACACTGGAGAATATACCCATTGGTGCTGATTGACAGCTAACTGGCCTGGTTTAAATTTTAGATCAGGTTGCTTGACTCTGATAGGGCACTAGAGCTTAAAAATGTGTTGCTGGAAAAGCGCAGCAGGTCAGGCAGCATCAAAGGAGAAGGAGAATCGACGTTTCGGGCATAGGGCACTACTGAGCAAAGAAATAAACCAAAGAATGACAGTTACCTATTTTGTTGAGTTGAAACAGGTTCAGCGTTTGTTCACATTCTGTCTGCAAAGAACTGGGCCCTGTGAATTGGTATATATAGCTTCAAGTATATAGATGCACCATACTGAGGCAGATTGATGATCCTAAATTAGCTGTCAGCATATTGTGAAGAAGTAAAATACTCTAAACACTTCACAACAAGTATGTTTCACTGGCACTCGTACAGGATCGAAGGAGAAACATGGCATAAAGAGTTTTCCATCAGGTTTTCCACTGATAAAAGTGTTTGTCCAATAGTTAATTTAGCTGGCACCTTAGATGTAACATGAATATTTACCACTTCTTAGAAAATAATAATAAACACAAGCGAAAAGGTGAGTGCACCAATGCAGCAAAATATGATCAACTACATGCAGAGACATTAACATTAGAAGAAAGAAAGCGAGACTATCTTCACTTGAGAATGTGTATAGGGAATAAGCAGGTAGGGAAAGAATTAAGTTCTGAGTTTTGTGAAACAGGAGGTTCAGCTGAGCATGACTCAGATAAGAACTTGCAGTTAACAAAGGGGTGCTACAGGTGAGGATAATGGGTTAACAAGATGGAAAAGCATTCATTATGTAGAGCCATTTAACAATATTGGAAGCATTCAGTATGTGAGGTCAGTTTAACAAGATGAAAAGTATTCATTATTTGAAACCAGTTATTCATTGTGTAACAGCAGATGGCTTAACCTTTGCTATTGACACTCGCTGATCGTAAAGGCAACATTCGTATTGAATGGCTGACTGTATCTGGATGCTCCTCCCTGTAAAATGACTATATAGTTCACTGAGAAACTGGTGTTCCAGAGAAGACAGAGGACCCATGTCCTTGTGTATATTAGCAATCGTTCTCTCTCCCTCCAGGGCCCAGAATAAAGATGAAGGAGGTAAAACTACAATGTGTCTAAGCATTTTGTTTTAACTGAGGGGAGAAAACGGAATGACAGGATGGTTCAAAAGCATTCAAGATTATAAGGTTTCAATGCAGTAAATCCACTTTCCTGAACATGTGCATCTCCAGCAACACTCAACAAGCAAGTCATCATCTAAGACAAAGCAGCCCACTTGATTGGTACTCCATCAAGCACTTTTTAACATTCACTCACACCCTCTTGCAAAGATGCACTGTGACAGTGTACAACATCAATGAGATGTACCGCAGCAACTAGCCTAGGCTTCTAAGATAGAACCTTCCAAAACTGCAACCACTAACACACAAATGAACAAGGAGAGCAGATACAAGGGAAAATTACCATTGAGTCATAGAGCTGTATAGCGTGCAAACAGACCCTTTGGTCCAATTCATCCATGCCGACCAGATATCCTAACCTAATCTAGTCCCATTTACCAGCATTTGACCCATAGTCCTCTAAACCCTTCCTATTCATATATCCATCCAGATGCCTTTTAAATGTTGTAATTATACCAGCTTCCACCACTTCCTCTGGCAGCTCATTCCATACATGGACCACCCTTTGCATGATAAAGTTGCCCCTTAGGTCTCTTTTAAATCTTTCCCCTCTCACCCTAAACCTATGCCCTCTAGTTCTGGACTCCCGCACCCTGGAAAGGAGACTTTGTCTATTTATCCTATCCATGCTCCTCATGATTTTATAAACCTCTACAAGGCCATCCTTCAGCCTCTGATGCTCCAGGGAAAACAGCCACAGCCTATTCAGCCTCTCTATATAGCACAAACCCTCAAACCCTGGCAAAATCCTTGTAAACCTTTTCTGAAACCTTTCAAGTTTCACAAAATCCTTCCTATGGCAGATGGACCTGAATTGCAGACAGTATTGCAGAAGTGGCCTAACCAATGCACTGACCAATAAAGGCAAGCATATCAAATGCCTTCTTCACTATCCTGTCTACATGCAACTCCACTTTCAAGGAACTATGAACCTGCATTTTAAGGTCTCTGTTCAGGAACACTCCCCAGAACTTTGCCATTAAGTAGAAAGTTCTGCCCTGATTTGCCTTTCCAAAATGCAGCACCTCGCATTTATCTAAATTAACCTCCATCTGCCACTCCTTGTCTTATTGGCCCATCTGGTCAAGGTCCCATTGCATTCTGAGGTAACCTTCTTCGCCGTCCACTATAGCTCCAATTTTGGTGTCATCTACAAACTTACTAACCATACCTCTTATGGTCACATCCAAATCAACCACCTGTGAATTCCCTTCCAAATCTCACACCATTCTGACTTGGAAATACATGGCCATTCCTTCACAAGTCAAAATTCTGGAATTCTACTCCCAGCAAGTCTACCTACATCACATGGACTACAGTAATCCGAGAAGGCAGCACGCCACCAGCTTCTCAAAGATCATGAGGAATTAGCTACAAATACTAGCCTGGCCAGCAACCCCCATATCCCATGAAAGAAACTTAAGAGAAAGAAAAATTATCATTTCCACTGGGCAGTGAGTGAGTAGCTAAAAGGACATGAGTTTAAAGTCAATGCCAAAAGAACAGAGAGCTTCAAAGTGACAGAAGTCATTATGACATGGGCAGTAACAATATAGGAGAATCCTAAATAGCTCTTAGTTAAGGAAAACATACAAACATACAGATTTAGGAACAGCAGAAGGCCATTCTTCCCCTCAAGCCAGCTCCACCAAGTGATAAGATCATGGTCTTATCCCATCTACCTACCTACAGTCCATAACATTTTTACTCCATTGTCAATCAAAAATCTTGCAAGTGTTTTAAAATTCTTGAATTTTTAAAAAAATTCAATGACTGTGCCCCCATCACTTTCAAGAGAGGAGAATGCCACAGACTCAACCCTCAGAGAAAAACATTCCTATCTTCATCTTAAGTGGGAAACCCTTTATTCTTACAATTCCTTGCTGGGAGAACAGTTTTGTAAATGAAGATTTAAAAGCTGACAGGGAACAACAGAAAGGAGAAATTGTTCTTTTAGCTCCTGCATGCCTTGTAACACCAGGTATAATCGAGTACTGTCACATCATTCTCACTGTGGGACAAACAGAATGTTCTATTGTAAAATGTCCTTTACCTGGTGGAGTTCACTTGACAGCAATTGCTTAATCCCATCACACATGCATGTATGCACATACATCAGGCCCATTTCAAAGATCATCTAAGGTTGCCACCTGGTTACACATTGCATTGTGCTCCACTGACATCTCAGTTACCTGCCCTGCCTTATTTCTCAATAGTAGGTCAGGTTTTGCACCTTCTCTAGTAGGTACGTCCACATACTGAATCAAAATGTTCTTGTGCACACATAACAAATTCCTCTCCATCTAAACCCTTAACACTATTCCAGTCCCAGTCTATGTTTGGAAAGTTAAAATCTCCTACCATAACCACCCTATTATTCTTACAGATAACTGAGATCTCCCTACAAATTCAGACCAGTCTCATCAGTGACAAACTCAATCCCCAGCCTGACCACTCAACCATAGTGACCTGAAGCTATTATCACACTTTCTATCTTCTGTGGGCTGTGTTGGAGCATTCAGTCCTAGAACTCATAGGCTGTTTGCTTACACACATCTTCACTTTGAACATCAACCACACTGGACATCTTTCCCAATGCCAGCTGGTCTCATTGGATGCTGACTGCATGCCCTCAAAATGGAGCTGAATTGGTTCATGGCTAAGACAGAGTTTGTACCAATACACAAAAAGACAGATAACAGCTTGAAAAATGTGATCACTTGTGCTGATTAATCACTAATGGGTGCTGTGGGGGAATTTTAAAGGTTGTTTCCCACCAGAAAGCCCTCCCAACCAACCAATTAGTCTCAAGTGTTTTTGTCTCTCCCAGTTTAGCCAGTTGCAGGAAGTGGGGGAGGGGAAAGGTAGGAAGTGTCTGATTATGACACACCAACTCCATGAGTGTGGGCATCTAAGTCAATTAACTGGCCATTCCCTGTCCAATCATTTCATATTGGAGATAGAAAATGAAGGCACATCTGCACGTGACCATAGCACAGGGACTGAGTTCTGGCTCGTGATAATTAGTGAATGAAGATAAAGTTCTGGAATTTCAGAACAGTGCATATGGTGGCCATGATGATGAAAAATATGAAATGCCTGTTTGAACCAAAACATTGTCCATCTTTATTTAGACGTTGCCATGTTTCAGGTGCCTTCCAGCATTTGCTGTTTGGATTTCAGATGTGTTTGACCCCCACACTTCACCTGTATCAGTTACATACGGTGGAGGGTAGAACCTATATAAAGGGCTCATTATCAATTTAAAAAAGAAATCCAGAAAGCACAGGAAGAGTCTGAAATTTCCTAATAGGGAGAAAATAGGGTTGCAAAAGATTCCCAGCTGAGGATTGGGAAACACATGTCATCCTGGGGAAAGGGTCAGAGGTGATAAAGGTGGGACATCCAATGGGAAAGACAAGGAGGTGGTACATACCTCTAGTTTGGGAGACAGGAGATAAGACATGGCAGAAAGATAGAGATGCAGGGGACAATGTCCCCTGAAGAAGAGTTACTTGGAGGGACACATCATCCTCTTTCCCCAAATCACTCCACTGAGGAGTTAGGTGGTGGGAAAGATTAGATGGGGAGACATCCCCATCTCTCTCCACCTCCCCATGGAGGTGGGACACCCAACTCCCGGGGAAGGGTTAGTGTTGGACATCCCTCCTCGGGGAAGGGTTACAGTGTGGGACAGATCCTCCCTGGGCCGTTTGCTCCCACTGTCTCTCGGTCTGACCCGCTCGCGGCTCCTCACCTGCTGCTCTCACCTGTCTCCATGACACTCACCGCACCACTTCCGGCCGGCGTCACCGCCTCTCGGGTCCGCCCAGAAGCCGCCGGTGTCACTGCCTTCACCTTCCCCCCGCGGAGCCGCTGCTGAGCCCGCCCTCTGGCGGCCCCTGATCGCCACAGCAGCTTGTGGTTCTTTTACCGGTAACTCAGCAGGTAAGGAGGTCACATCACTGTGTGATGGGCACATCCTCCAGCTCAAAAGTTTCTCATATACATATAATATGTATAAATGAGTCAAAACTGTGGAATGGTAGGTATATGCACATAATTGAAAAAAAAATAAGTACAAGCAAAATACTGCTGGAGATCTGAATTAAAACTGAAATTGCTGGAGAAACTCAGCAAGTCTGACAGCATCTATGGCAGGAGGAACAGAGTTAATATTTCAAGCTTGACAGGAGTATTATTCTGAGCCTGACAAGACTGACATTTATTGACCTGATGTCACTGTTTGGGGGATGTCGTTGTTGTCATTCCTAATTGGCTCTAAACTGAGGGACTTCCTTGTCTATCTAAGAGGGCTGTCAAGAGACAACCATATTGCTATGGGTTTGGAATCACTTGTAGGTCAGACCAGGAAAGGATGGCAGATTTCCTTCCCCAAAGACATTGGTGAACCAGATGGGTTTTACAGCAGTCAATGATAGTTGGCATGGTCATTGTTACCAAGTCTGGCTTTCTTTTCAAAATTGATGAATTGAATATAAATTCCACTAGTTGCCATGGTGTCATTTGAACCAAATTCTCAGGAATAGCATTCCAGATCTTCATGAAGAAGATTTTCCCTCATATCTGTATTGTGACATTTACCAATTACTTAAAACCTGCGCCTGCTAATTCTCCATCCTTCCAACAGTTGGAATAGTTCTTTTTTCTATCTGCTTTACTCAGACTTTTCATGATTTTGAATGCCTCTATCCTATTTTCCCTTACCTCACTTCTCCAAGATAAACAGTCCCTACTTCTCCAATCTACCCACATAACTGAAGTTCCTCATCTCCGCGACTATTACCATTTATCTTTTCTGCACCCTCTTTAATGGCTTCATATCCTTCCTGTTTAGCTCAGTCGACTGGCTTGTAATGCAGTGTGATGCCAATAGCAACTTCAATTCTTGCACTGGCTGAGGTTACCATGGAGGACTCTCTTTCTCAACCTCTCCACTTACCTGAGGTGACCCTCAGATTAAACCACCATCAGTTGTCTCTCTCTCTTTCCCTCTGTCTAAAGAGAGAGCAGCTGGTAGGACAATTGTGACTTTAACATTTATTTATATCATATGATTGTACAATACATATAATCATACATGTATTTTGTGACATGATTCCTAAAGTGTGACCCAGAACTGGAAGCAATGCTCCATATGAGACCTAACTAGTGGTTGCACAATAACCTCTTCGCTCTTGTGTGGAAACAACATTTATCTTTCAACCAGCATCTGCAAAGTTAGCTCAGTGTTTGTGGGATATTACTGTGTGCAAACCATTCTGTGTCCTTCACTTGAATTTTGACTACTCTTCAAAAGTATCTCATTGACTGCAGTCCAAAACCAAAACCCTCAGTTGAGTGCTCCCCTGCCCTTCTACTCAATGGGGCCATGGGAACATTTATACCCATCTGAGAGGAGACAGGGCCTTGGTTTAATATCCCATCCAAATGTCAGCACTGTTAATAATGCAGCATTGCCTCAGCACCGCACAAGCATCTGAAATAGGATTTAGCGAGACAACAGTGTAATCCATTTTAAAAAATTTTTTAAAAAAATTTAAACCCCACACTACCGCCTAACTGCGGTAGTGCTTATATTTTTCCCAGCACCCATGGTGTGTGTGTGTACAGGTGTGAGACACAGTGAGAAACACAAGGTGCATGAATCTTTATTCGATTACCACCACCAGGAAGATAGGAAAACACCCGAGTGGCCGGTGACAAGAACTGCCCTTCACATCAAAGGGCAATGCTGTGTGATCAAAACAGTGAAGGGGAGGGTTAGGGACTAAATCAAAATAGAGTTGGAGGGGGAAATAATACACTCCACTCCCTGCGGTGCCCACCTCTCCCTGAATGACTCCAGGATGTTGGTGGACACTGCATGCTCCTTCTCCAAGGACACCCGGGCTCTAACGTAACCGCGGAAGAGGGGCAGGCAGTCAGCCCTAACGTCCCTCTCCACGGCTCGCTGCCTGGACCTGTTGATGGCCAGTTTGGCCAGGCCCAGGAGCAGACCCACAAGGAGGTCTTCGGACCTGCCCTCCCTCCTCTGTACCGGGTGCCCGAAGATCAGGAGCGTGGGACCAAAAGCAGAGGAGGAGGTTTTTAAGAAAATCAAAAAGGGAGTGCAAACGCCCACACCCAATATATACATGGTCCACGGACTCCACAGAACAAGCAGTTGGGCTGGGAGTCCGTGAACCACCGCAATCTGCGGTTGCAGGGGACTGCTGCGTGCAGCACCCTCCACCCCAGATCCCCGAGAGAAAGGGGGAGGACTCCCGCATAGAGAGCCCTCCACTGGGGATCTCCACCGCCCGGTGGCAAATGGGCACGCCAAGGCGTGTCCGGGCGGTGGATGAGGGAGAAGAGGTGGACGGTGTGCAGCACCAGTCCATACAGGGCCCTTCTTTTCACATCTTTGAATGAGACAAAATTAAAATTCTGGAGGCGGCTCAGGTTGTGGGGCACAGGCTCCCGTGGGAAGTACGGGACCTTGGGGCCAAAGTGAAATTCCGTCCGGGCTGGGGTGAGCGCGGACGGGATCCCACCGCACACCTGAGCGTCCTCCAACTGGTGCACTACGTCGGGTCCGAGCACCGCCGTTTTAAGGCGTCAGATGGCGGTGGCCATGTACCGGACGTCTACCGCTGCCCTGCTAGCTATGTCCTGCGGCAGCGTCCAGCCCAGGCCCCCGGCACCCAGCACGTCCCCGACCCTGGTCACCCTTGCCGCCACGGCCCTCCCCTCCGACAGCCACTCGAACCCGCGAGTACAGAGGTGCGGATTCCTGAGCAACGGCTCCCTGACGACAGCCGCTACTCCAGCCGGAGGGTAGGCGCGACGCGATTCGACCATGTTCCAGACAGTGATCAGGTCCTGGTAAAAGACAGGCAGCGTCTTGAGGGTGACCTCCAAACCGTCACGGTCGACGAACAAGAGCTGCGTGTCGTAGTTGAGGTTACGCACCTGGCGGAAAAAATACATCGCCAGGGCGCACCACCTAGGAGGAGGCTCGATGTAAAGGTATCGCCGCAAGGTCTGAAGGTGGAATGTCACGACCTGGGTGCGGATGCACTCCAGCGACTGACCGCCCTCCTCAATAGGGAGACTCAGAACCTGCGCGGCGACCCAGTGCATCTTTTTGTCCCAGAAGAAGTCGACCAACGTTCTCTGGATGTCAGCGACAAAGCCAGGAGGAGGGACCAAAGTGACCAGCCGGTACCACAGCATGGCGGCAAGTGTAATCCACTGTGCTGCTGAGTTACAGCTAATAGGTCAAGGTTTAATTAAGTGCTGGATTAATTAACATTGGGATAGGAGGTAAGCACAGTGAATGAGTAAAATACACGCCAGCTGAAAGCTGCTGAGTGGGCACTGCAGAAATCCCAATGCAGCACTTTTCTGTGAACAAAGAGCTGGAATACTCTGGGATTTGCTGTCTGTATTGATACTGAAGGTTCATTCCAGAGACACGGGTCAGCAATAAAAAAACATGCATGAGCACTACAAACCAGCAAACTTGGAGGGGATTGCCTCACATTTGTCTGAAAACCTTGAGCATGGCAACATCAACAGCCTCAATCGGCTGAAACAGCACTCAGGGCAAACTTATTTATAAAATGATGAATTGCTTCGAAAACCCATTGATTACTCGATGGGCAGGGGAGCACTCAACTGAGGCTTTTATTTTTGGATGCAGTCAATGAGGCACTTTTGAAGCGTAGTCAAAATCCAAGTAAAGACAATAGTTTGATATTTTTGTCACAAAATGAAGAAGATCGAGGAGGCTGTGAGCTGTTGTACATTCACATTTCCTCATTTTAATGGTTGCCTCTGTTTGTTAAAAAACTCGTAATTCCAAACTTGTCCTGAGGGAACTGGCTTTGTTTAAAATGTACGAGCAAATTACTGCAGAAGCTGAAATCTACTGAAAGCAAAAAATGCTGGAGATGCTGCCTGGCTTGCTGTGTTCTTCCAGCCTCCTGCCTTCAACCTTGGAAATCACAGCAGGTCAGACAGTATTCATGGACAGAGAACAAGCAAAGGTTTCAAGTTTAGATGACTCTTCATCAGAACGTCATCATCATGCTGATGAAGAATCATCTAGACTCAAAACATTAGCTTTTTTAAAGTGTATTATTCCATGAGTTGTGGGCCTCACTGGAAAAGGCCGTATTTGTTGTCCATTCCTAATTACCCTTGAACTGAGTGACTTCCTCGGCCAAACTACTGAGCCACCGGGGCTGCGCGGTGGCTCAAGTGGCTAGCACTGCTGCCTCACAGCACCAGGTTCGATTCCAGCCTTGGGCAACTGTCTGCGTGGAGTTTGCACATTCTCCCTGTGTTTGTGTGGGTTTCCTCCCACAGTCCAAAGATGTGCAGGTTAGGTGAATTGGCTATGCTAAGTTGCCCATAGTGCTAGGTGCATTAGTCAGAGGGAAATGGGTCGGGGTGGGTTACTCTTCGGAGGGTTGGTGAGGAATGGGTGTGTCAAAGAGCCTGTTTCCACACTGTAGGGAATCTAATCAATTCAGAGTTAATGCAATGAATCTGAAGTCACATGTAGGCCAGACCATAAAAGGACAGTAGATTTCCTTCCCTAAAATACATTAATGAACGAGATGGCTTTTAATAGTTTTTTGGTCACCATCACTGCAAGTCAAGCTTGAAATTCCAGATATTCTTTATTTCATCCAAACTTCTCAGCTGCTGAACTCCTATCTCCTCGATGATCAATCCCCAGCCACACCATCACTACATCATCATCGTCTCCTCCCCTGCAGTTAAGTCGTGCCTGGCTCCACCTCCTCAGCCAAGTAGCTCTTGCTTATGATGAGGTAGAGAATATCCACAGGCTACTTATAGAATCACAGAATCTCTACAGTGTGGAAGCAGACTATTTGGCCCACTGAGTCCATACCGACCCTCCAGAGAGCATCCCATCCAGAACCAACCTCCCCTACCTAATCCCTGCAATTCCCATGGCTAATCCAACTAGCCTGCCCATCCCTGGACACTATGGGACAACCTAGCATGGCCAATCCTCTTAACCTGCACACCTTTGGCCAGTGAGAGAAAATCAAAGCAAACCCACGCAGACACAGGGAGAATGTGCAAAGTCTGCACAGGAGGTCCCTGGCACTGTGAGACAGTAGTGCTAACCACTGAGCCACTGTGCTACCCTGGAAATGATTCACATCTGTCTGCCAGCAAATCCTCATATCAATGCAGCTGACTAAAAACGGCAGACACCAGATGAATGGGAACCCTCATCTTCATTTGCACCCTCCAAGAATGCAGCATTGCTGGATTTGCCGTCATTTGAGTTGTGTCAATATCACAATGTGTTCCAGTGTTACAATGGGTGATAGAGATGCCATGAGATTGTTTGAGGAAGTGGTAAGACAGTTCTGGAGTCCGAGCCAATTCTTCCTCCTGAAACAGCCTCAGCTACAGCAGAAAGGCTACTCATTGATGTCGTACATACTCCTTGATTACTGGCCCTGGCTACATGTCTGCAATTCTAAGTAATTCATTATAAATGAAGGGTTTTGACCGCTTCCAAAATGTTGCTGCGGAAATGCCAATCTCTCTCTCTCGCTCTGTCTTTGACTCTTTGTCTCTTTCATTAACCTTTCTCTTCCCCATTCACACAACTAAAACTGCACTGCTGTAGTGAATGAAGGCAGCTGACCACCACCTTCTCAAGGGCAGCTAGAGATAGACAATTAATGCTGGCCCAGCACACACATCCCATACATATATATTAAAAGACACAGGCTTATACAATATCCAAAGATTATCCAGTGAAATGTACGTGTCAAGACAGAGTGCTGAGTGCAGGGTAATCACAGTCCAATAGCAAATCTGTGTTGGTGCTGAGGCAGGAGAATCAGAATGCTGGGGAACTGGGGGATGGTACACTAGCAGTGAAAGAGAGTGAGAGATAGAAAAATCTAATGAGTTATTCTTACCGCTCATGATGTCTCTGCCACTTACAGTCCAGGAGGAAGTGCCCGTTGCTCCTCTGTATGAGTTTACAGTTCAGACACTGGACGGAGCTCCTGTGTCTCTGCGACAGTATCAAGGGAAGATCCTGCTGGTTACCAACTTGGCCACATTCTGAGGGTCAACGATAGCACAGGTAAAGAGCAGCTCTTGTTGTTCAGTGTCAAAGATGATAGTGTGCCTCAATGGAATATTTTACCAGACTGTGTATAGTGTAGTGGTAATGTTACTGGTCTAGAAATCTAAAGGTCTATTAATGTGCATTCAAATCCCACATTTAAACTCAATTGATTTTTTTAAAACTCTGGAATTTAGAGCTAGCCTCTGGGATGGTGATCATGATATTAAATGTCATAAAAACTTATCTGATTCACTAATTTCCCTTCGAGGAAGGCAATCGCCTGTCCTTACCTGGTCTGGCCTACATGTTGCTCCAGACCCAGGTTAATGGCTGCAATTCTGATTCAGATAGGGAGACACATTGGGCTCAATGTGTTTGACTCTGAACTGCCTTCTGAACAAGTCACTCAGTTGTAAGGCCATCAGGAAAGAGCAAACACTAATGTACCCACATCATAATGACATTTGGATTATGACAGAAAACAAATTCTAAGGTTATAGAGTCATAGAGATGTTATAGCATGGAAAGAGACCCTTCGGTCCAACCCGTCCACACTGACCAGATATCCCAACCCAATCTAGTCCCACCTGCCAGCAACTGGCCCATATCCCTCCAAACCCTTCCTATTCATATACCCACCCAAATGCCTCTTAAATGTTGCAATTGTACCAGCCTCCACCACTTCCTCTGGCAGCTCATTCCATACACATACCACCCTCTGCATGAAAAGGTTGCCCCTTAGGACTCTTTCATATCTTTCCCCTCTCACCCTAAACCTATGCCCTCTAGTTCTGGACTCTCTGACCCCAGGGAAAAGACTTTGCCTATTTATCCTATCCATGCCCCTCATAATTTTGTAAACTTCTATAAGGTCACTCTTCAGCCTCCGACACTCCAGGGAAAACAGCCCCAGCCTGTTCAGCCTCTCCCTGTAGCTCAGATCCTCCAACCCTGGCAACATCCTTGTAAATCTTTTCTGAACCCTTTCAAGTTTCACAACATCTTTCTGATAGGAAGGAGACCAGAATTGCACACAATATTCCAACAGTGGCCTAACCAATGTCCTGTACAGCAGCAACATGACCTCCCAACCCTTGTACTCAATACTCTGACCAATAAAGGAAAGCATACCAAACGCCTTCTTCACTATCCTATCTACCTGTGACTCCACTTTTAAGGAGCTATGAACCTGCACGCCAAGGTCTCTTTGTTCAGCAACACTCTCGAGGACCTTACCATTAAGTGTATAAATCCTGCTAAGATTTGCTTTCCCAAAATGCAGCACCTCACATTTATGTGAATTAAACTCCATCTGCCACTTCTCAGCCCATTAGCCCATCTGGTCCAGATCTTGTTATAATCTGAGTGGACCCTCTTCGCTGTCCACTACACCTCCAATTTTGGTGTCATCTGCAAACTTACTAACTGTACCTCTTATGCTCGCACCCAAATCATTTATGTAAATGACAAAAAGTAGAGGGCCCAGCACCGATCCTTGTGGCACTCCACTGGTCACAGCCTCCAGTCTGAAAAACAACCCTCCACCACACCCTCTGTCTTCTACCTTTGAGCCAGTTCTGTATCCAAATGGCTAGTTCTCCCTGTGTTCCTTGAGATCTAACCTTGCTAATCAGTCTCCCATGGGAAACCTTGTTGAATGCCTTACTGAAGTCCATATAGATCACATCTACTGATCTGCCCTCATCAATCTTCTTTGTTACTTCTTCAAAAAACTCAATCAAGTTTGTGAGACATGATTTCCCACGCACAAAGCCACGTTGACTATCCCGATTCAGTCCTTGCCTTTCCAAATACATGTACATTCCTGTCCCTCAGGATTCCCTCCAACAACTTGCCCACCACCGAGGTCAGGCTCACCGGTCTATAGTTCCCTGGCTTGTCTTTATCACCCTTCTTAAACGTGGCACCACATTTACCAACCTCCAGTCTTCCGGCACCTCACCTGTGACTATCAATGATACAAATATCTCAGCAAGAGGCCCAGTAATCACTTCTCTAGCTTCCCACAGAGTTCTCGGGTACACCTGATCAGGTCCTGGGGATTTATCCACTTTTAACCATTTCAAGACATCCAGCACTCCCTCCTCTGTAATCTGGACATTTTGCAAGATGTCACCATCTATTTCCCTACAGTCTATATCTTCCATATCCTTTTCCACAGTAAATACTGATTCATTTAGTATCTCCCCCATTCTCTGTGGTTCCGCACAAAGGCCGCCTTACTGATCTTTGAGGGGCCCTATTCTCTCCCTAGTTATCCTTTTGTCCTTAATATATTTGTAAAAACCCTTTGGATTCTCCTTGATTCTATTTCCCAAAGCTATCTCATGTCCCCGTTTTGCCCTCCTGATTTCCCTCTCAAGTATACTCCTATTTTCTTTATTATCTAAGGATTCACTCGATCTACCCTGTCTAGACCTGACGTATGCTTCCTTCTTTTTCTTAACCAAACCCTCAATTTATTTAGTCATCCAGCATTCCCTATACCTACCAGCCTTCCCTTTCACCCTGACAGGAATATACTTTCTCTGGATTCTTGTTATCTCATTTCTGAAGGCTTCCCATTTTCCAGCCATCCCTTTACCTGCAAACATCTGCCTCCAATCAGCTTCCGAAAGATCTTGCCTAATACCGTCAAAATTGGCCTTTCTCCAATTTAGAACTTCAACTTTTAGATCTGGTCTATCCTTTTCCATCACGATTTTAAAATGAATAGAATTACGGTCGCTGGCCCCAAAGTGCTTCCCCACTGCCCTGCCTTATTTCCCAAAGGTAGGTCAAGGTTTGCACCTTCTCTAGTGTGTACATCCACATACTGAATCAGAAAATTGTCTTGTACACACTTAAGAAATTCCTCTCCATCTAAACCTTTAACACTATGGCAGACCCAGTCGATGTTTGGAAAGTTAAAATCCCCGACCATAACTACCCTATTATTCTTACAGATAGCTGAGATCTCCTTACAAGTTTGTTTCTCAATTTCCCTCTGACTATTAGGGGATCTATAATACAATCCCAATAAGGTGATCATCCCTTTCTTATTTCTTAGTTCCACCCAAATAACTTCTCTGGATATATTTCCAGGAATATCCTCCCTCAGCACAGCTGTAATGCTATCCCTTATCAAAAACACCATTCCTCCTCCTCTCTTACCTTCCTGTAGAATTTGTATCCTGGAACATTTATCTGCCAGTCCTGCCCATCCCTGAGCCATGTTTCTGTAATTGCTATGATATCCCAGTCCCATGTTCCTAACCATGCCCTGAGTTCATCTGCCTTCCCTGTTAGGCCCCTTGCATTGAAATAAATGCAGTTTAATTTATCAGTCCTACCTTGTCCCTGCCTGCCCTGACTGTTTGACTCACTTCTGTTCTCAGCTGTACCTGTCTCAGATCGATCTCTTTCCTCACTATCTCCCTGGGTCCGCCCCTCCCACCTTACTAGTTTAAATCCTCCTGAGCAGTTCTAGCAAATTTCCCTGCCAGTATATTAGTCCCCTTCCAGTTTAGGTGCAATCCGTCCTTCTTGTACAGGTCACTTCTACCCCAAAATAGATTCCAATGATCCAAAAATGTGAATCCTTCTCCCATACACCAGCTCCTCAGCCATGCATTCATCTGCTCTATCCTCCTATTCCTGCCATCACTAGCTCGTAGCACTGGGAGTAATCCAGATGTTACTACCCTTGAGGATCTCCTTTTTAAGTTACTGCCTAACTCTCTGTAATCTACCTTCAGAGTCTCAACATTTTCCCTTCCAAAGTCGTTAGTTCCAATGTGAACAATGACCTCTGCTGGCCCCTCTCCCCCTTGAGAACATTCTGCACCCTCTCTGAGACATCCTTGATCCTGGCACCAGGGAAGCAACACACCATTCTGCTTTTTCTCTGCTGGCCACAGAAACGTCTATCTGTACCTCTGACTACGGAATCCCCTAACACAATTGCTCTCTTGGAAGCCGACATTGCATTAGAGCCAGTCTCCATACCAGAAACTTGGCTGTTCGTGCTACATTCCCCTGAGAATCCATCAGATTTAGATTTAGATTAGATTTAGATTTAGATTACTTACAGTGTGGAAACAGGCCCTTCGGCCCAACAAGTCCACACCGGTCCGCCGAAGCGTAACCCACTCATACCCCTACATCTATATCTACCCCTTACCTAACACTACGGGCAATTTAGCATGGCCAATTCACCTGACCTGCACATCTTTGGAGTGTGGGAGGAAACCGGAGCACCTGGAGGAAACCCACGCAGACACGGGGAGAACGTGCAAACTCCACACAGTCAGTCGCCTGAGGCGGGAATTGAACCCGGGTCTCTGGCGCTGTGAGGCAGCAGTGCTAACCACTGTGCCACCGTGCCGCCCCTACATTTTCCAAAACAGCATACATGTTTGAAATGGGCAACCACAAAAGACTCCTGCCCTAAGTGCCGATCTCTCTTACCCTTCCTGGAGTTAACCCATCTATGTGACTGTATCTGAGACTTTCCCCCCTTCCTATAACTGCCATCCATCACATACTGTTGCTGTTGCAAATTCCTCATCGCTTCTGTCTGTCTCTCCAACCGATCCACTCGATCTGATAAGATTCGCATCCAACAGCATTTATGACAGATATAATCCACAGTAACCCTTAAACTCTCTTTAAACTCCCACATCTGACAAGAAGTACATATCACTGCAAAGGCCATTTTTGCTCCTTCACAATCTACAGACCCAGAAAGTAACACCGTCTTATTCCTCTACAAACACTGCCCCAGGTTAAATTAATAGCTATGGCTTATATTTTAAGTTTAATCAAGAGACTTATCCCCAAAAACATATAATCAAGAAAGAATCCACTATACTCTCAACTGCAGCCTTTCTCTTGGACAGACTTAAAACAACGATTAACTGATCTGATTCTGTGCTGTGAACTTCGCCCAACAGTTCCTCCAAGATTAGTTGTGAATTTCACTGTTTGTTAATTTTCCCAGATGCACTCCGATGTCCAGCGACACATGAATTCAAACAGCAAAGGCGGCAACTGTACAGGTTCTCTTTCTCTCTCTCTCCTGCACTGTCCTCACCATATGCTTCCTTTGTCTGCTCTTCTCCCTTTTAAACTGCTGTTGTTTTGACTTTTTTTTTCCAAAGTTCCAAAACAATGCAACAGCATATAAGGCAGTAATTACTGCTCCTGGAATTCGAGGATATCACCTCCAGCACCTAAAATACCTCAAAAAAAGGAGCAGCTCTTACAGCCAGAAATTTTTCCTGTCCTCCGTCTTGGATTACCCAATTCTGATTACTTCTCAAATTCTGCATCAATATAAATTTTTATTTAACCTATTTTTCTAATCAACGTGTTCAGAAATGTTATTAAATGTCTCTGGCATGGGTGCGACTGAACCTGAGCCTCCAGGTCCAGCTGCAGGGATATTACCACTGCGCCACAAAGCCCTTTCTGCTTTAATAGATCCAGCACAAAAAGGTTTTAACCTGTAAATCAATCTCTGGATGATGAATAGCTAGATTTCGGACAATTTTGGCTCAGCAATCATTTTGGTCTATTTCACCTAGATTGGGTTGATGCTCGTTAGGTTGGTTAGTTTAATTTGGTGATTGTTTTTGACCAGTGCGGAGAAGGGGCCTTTTTCCATGCTGTAGATCTCGATGACCATAAGCTGCAGTTACCAGCCCCCTCACAATTGTTTTCTTGTTTTCTGTTCAACAGTTTCACAAACTGAACATTCTAATGGATAAACTTTCCCAATCCCAATTCACTGTTTTGGGTTTTCCCTGTAACCAGTTTGGACAACAGGATCCAGGTGAGGAGGATACATCAAGTTCCCCAATTGTGGGGTGACCTGACAATATGAATCTTGTGAACTTGTTGGTAAATGGTCAATGACTTTGCCTCAATTTACTGGGTGAATCCCAGCCTTTTACAATTTCAAGGTGGTGACAGAGCTGCCAAAAAGGTTTCTGCCACTTGTGCCAAAGAAAAATGTCAAAGTGGCCGATGCCTGCAGCCATATTGTGACTGTTGACATCGGAAAATGGAATGGTAAATGTAAAATCACAACCAACAATCATAAGAACAAGCGATGAAGGTTCAGAACAGGTGATATACATTGTTAGTGTAGTGGTTAATAAATTATGACAGTCTAGTGCAGTACTGAGGGAGTGCTGCCTGTAAAGGTGAGGTTCAGATGAGATGTTAAACTGAGGTCCCATCAGCCTACTCAGGGGTGAATGTGAGAGATCCACTAAGAAGAGCAGAGAGTCATCCTTGGTATCCTGGGCAATATTTCTTTCAATCAACATCATGAGATTACCTGGTCGTCATCACACTGGGGCTTGTGGAATCTTCCCATGGATAAATGGCATTTTCAACAATGACTGCCCTTCAAAATTATTACTTTGGTTACACTTTGAGACATCCAGTAAAAAGTGCTATATAAATGCAATTCTTTCTCCTTCTCCTCTACATTTCTTGACTAATAATCCATTGAATGATGGTCTTGGCGAATTGAGAAAATTTAATGGAATTTTAAACTAAACTGTTATCAATAACAGTGATCATGAAGCAGATTGTGGTAGGAATCCATGTGGCAGACAAATGTACATCAGGAGAAAAAAAACCCATTGTCCTCAGGCAGGTTGACCTTTTTTTTTGCAACTCCACTCCTGTATCAATAATGTTGACTCATAGCAACCCTCTGAAATGGTTTTAGAAAGCCATTGAGCTGTGTCAAAGCCACTTGCAATGGTGAAAATGTGTTGCTGGAAAAGCGCAGCAGGTCAGGCAGCATCCAAGGAGCAGGAGAATCGACGTTTCGGGCATGAGCCCTTCTTCAGGAATGAAGAAAGTGTGCCAAGCAAGCTAAGATAAAAGGTAGGGAGGAGGGACTTGGGGGAGGGGCGTTGGAAATGCGATAGGTGGAAGGAGGTTAAGGTGAGGGTGATAGGTCGGAGTGGGGGGGGGGGCGGAGAGGTCAGGAAGAAGATTGCAAGTTAGGAAGGTGGTGCTGAGTTCGAGGGTTGGGACTGAGACAAGGTGGGGGGAGGGGAAATGAGGAAACTGGAGAAATCTGAGTTCATCCCTTGTGGTTGGAGGGTTCCTAGGCGGAAGATGAGGCGCTCTTCCTCCAGCCGTTGTGTTGCTATGGTCTGGGATGGAGGAGTCCAAGGACCTGCATCTCCTTGGTGGAGTGGAAGGGGGAGTTGAAGTATTGAGCCACGGGGTGGTTGGGTTGGTTGGTCCGGGTGTCCCAGAGGTGTTCTCTGAAACGTTCCGCAAGTAGGCGGCCTGTCTCCCCAATGTAGAGGAGGCCACATTGGGTGCAGCGGATGCAGTAAATGTGTGTGGAGGTGCAGGTGAATTTGAGGTGGATATGGAAGAATCCCTTGGGGCCTTGGAGGGAAGTAAGGGGGGAGGTGTGGGCACAAGTTTTGCATTGCTTGCGATTGCAGGGGAAGGTGTCGGGAGTGGAGGTTGGGTTGGTGGAGGGTGTGGACCTGACGAGGGAGTCACAGAGGGAGTGCTCTTTGCGGAACGCTGATAGGGGAGGGGGATGGAAATATATCCCTGGTGGTGGGGTCCGTTTGGAGGTGGCGGAAATGACAACGGATGATATTGTAGGTACTGGTTGTCCTGGTTGCATCCAAATTTTGTTGGTCTGAACGTAGCCCGGAGTCGGTATGGGGTCAGTCGATTCCATAGGCAGGTGCTGAGGAAGGAGATGTGGCTGTGGTAGTGAGTCTGTTTGAGAACGTGGCTGAAGAGCGTCTGGGCAGAGGAGATGACCTGGGGTGTGCAGTCAGAGAGGGACTCACTGAAATCCTTGTAGAGGGAGGAAGAGAGCTTCTTCAAGGAAGGCATCTTTGCAAGAGGATTCGCAGTAGGTTAAAATCTTCTAGGAGAAAGTGAGGACTGCAGATGCTGGAGATCAGAGCTAAAAATGTGTTTGACCCCGCAAGGACTCCAGACTACGTCCAGACCAACAAAATTTGGACCCAACCAGAACAACCAGTACCTACATCTCCTCTGCCCAGACGCTCTTCAGCCACGTTCTCAAACAGACTCACTACCACAGCCACATCTCCTTCCTCAGCACCTGCCTACAGAATCGACTCACCCCGCACGGACTCCGGGCGACGTTCAGACCAACAAAATTTGGATGCAACCAGGACAACCAGTACCTACAATATCATCCATCATAATTTCCACCACCTCCAAACGGATCCCACCACCAGGGATATATTTCCATCCCCTCCCCTATCAGCGTTCTGAAAAGACCACTCCCTCTGTGACTCCCTCGTCAGGTCCACATCCCCCACCAACCCAACCTCCACTCCCGGCACCTTCCCCTCCAACCGCAAAACTTGCACCCACATCTCACCCTTACTTCCCTCCAAGGCCCCAAGGGATACTTCCATATCTGCCACAAATTCACCTGCACCTCCACACATATCAGCTATTGCATCTACTGCACCCAATGTGGCCTCCTCTACATTGGGGAGACAGGCCGCCTACTTGCGGAACGTTTCAGAGAACACCTCTGGGACACCCGGACCAACCAACCCAACCGCCCCGTGGCTCAACACTTCAACTCCCCCTCCCACTCCACCAAGGACATGCAGGTCCTTGGACTCCTCCATCGCCAGACCATAGCAACACGACGGCTGGAGGAAGAGCGCCTCATCTTCCGCCTAGGAACCCTCCAACCACAAGGGATGAACTCAGATTTCTCCAGTTTCCTCATTTCCCCTCCCCCCACCTTGTCTCAGTCCCAACCCTCGAACTCAGCACCACCTTCCTAACCTGCAATCTTCTTCCTGACCTCTCCGCCCCCACCTCCACTCTGGCCTATCACTCTCACCTTAACCTCCTTCCACCTATCGCATTTCCAACGCCCCTCCCCCAAGTCCCTCCTCCCTACCTTTTATCTTAGCCTGCTTGGCACACCTTCCTCATTCCTGAAGAAGGGCTGATGCCCGAAACGTCGATTCTCCTGTTCCTTGGATGCTGCCTGACCTGCTGCGTTTTTCCAGCAACACATTTTCAGCTCTGATCTCCAGCATCTGCAGTCCTCACTTTCTCCACTTGTAATGGTGCAAGGAAGTGACCCAACTTCATTCCAGGGCATCGAAGAGCAGCTAATAAATGTCACTCTTGTCATTGATGGTCTCATCCAACAGAGAATTAATAAGCAACTGCGTGCTCTGCACAACATTTTCACATAATGATGACTTACCAGTATTGTAAATGTATTTAGCAAATACATTACACTCCATTGCTGGCTGCTTCTTACTCACAGCCTGAAACTGCCAAAAGCCATCTAATCTGCAATGTTTTTGAACAAAACAACAAGCTCACTTAACAATACACCTTCCAGTCTTAAAGAGATACATCTCTATCTGAGCAGAATAATGCACTGTGTACAACATTACTGGCATTACATTGAGCGGCCCATGACAGGAATGACTCTGATGACCGGAACACTGCAGTGGCCAGCCTGATACCCAATGCCAGCCCTGAACTGGGTGGCACCTCACAGCGCCAGGGATTCAGGTTCGATTCCAGTCTCGGGCTCCCCATGTTTGCGTGGGTTTACTTTGAGTGCTCCGGTTTCCTCCCACAGTCCAAGGATGTGCAGGTTAGGTGGATTGGCCATGCTAAATTGCCCATAGTGTCAAGGGATGTGCAGGTTAGGTACATCGTTTAGAGGAAATGTAGAGTAATAGGGTACGGGCATAGATCTGGGTGGGTTACTCTTCGGACAGTCAGTGTGGACTTGTTGGGCCAAATGGCCTGTTTTCACACTGTAGGGATTCTATGATAAACTGAAATTACAATTCAGATGGGATCTCTGTCTTGTATTTTTAACAAGTACTGTTAACACATTACCTGATCAATCATTAAAAGCCTTTTGAGATGAGATATTGCTGTGTCTGTGTTAGACTCCAGGCTTAATGTTGTGCTAAACATGCCTTTTTAGAGAAAGACCACGAGACTCTGAATTTTCTCAAGTTTGTACGTCCAGGAGGGGGCTTTGTTCCTAAATTTCCCATATTTGGCAAGATTGAGGTGAATGGCGAGAAAGAGCATCCTCTCTACACGTTTTTGAAGGTCAGTGTCATTGAGAAGTCACCCAATAAATTAGTAACGCTAATTATCATTGACCTTCCCATCTATATGTTATTTATACTCAGGGTCTTGTTATTCAGTGACTATTGTTATTCACTGAATATTTATATTCAGTGACTGTTATTAACGATCACCCTCAGCTGACTTGCTCTCTCCTTACATTAAAGCATGCAATAACAGTGGGCAGGATGTGAGTAGTTAGTCCATCAAGCCTGCCTCATGTTCATGTTGCCTGAAGAATTACAGAGATACTTCCTTCATCCCTGGAGTTCCCCCCATCCCGTCCAACTCCCTAAACTAAGTAGCCTTGATACAGAAGAAGAGAGAGAGAGACAGAAAGAGTGAGAGAGAGAGGCAATAAATCAGAATCAGAAAGCACAGTGCCATGCCGGAGTCTGATTTACCTATTGCCTTTTGACTGCTGACATTGGCTCTTGGTTAAGCAATGCCTCCGATTTAAAATTCTCCTCCATGTTTTCAAACAGCTCCTTGCCTTTCCCCTCACTATCTCTGTTAACTCCTACTTGCACAACGCACCTTGATATCTGAACTCCTCTCATTCTGAACCTATTGGGCATCCCTGACTTTAGCTGCTGCACCATTGGTAGCCATACCTTTGACTGCCTACATCCTATGTTCGGGAATTCCCTCTCTAAACCTCTTCCCCCGCACTGAAGATGCTTCTTAAAATCTACCTCCTGGACCAAACTGTTAGCCACCCGCCCTAATGTTGCCTCATGGTTTGGTTTGCTCCATAATATTCTTGTTGAGAATGACCCTTAGGGCACTAAAAGCTCTTTACAATCTCTTCTGGTCTTAATGATAAGTTTATGGCCACGTCCTTGCGTTGTATCTAAATGTCACTCCAAATGTGTATCTACTGAATGTCCATAAGACCATTAGAAATAGGAACAAGAGTAGGCCATTCAGCCCATCCAGCCACCTCCACCATTCAACAGGATCATGACTGATCTGACATTCCTCATGTCCGCTTTCCTGCCTTTTCACCCTTGATTCCCCGACTGATCAAGAATTTATCATCTCAGCCTTAAGTATACACAAGGACATTGTCCCACACCTCATCCCCAACAGCTCTTTGTAGCAAGGAGTTCCAAAGACTCATTGAGACAATCTTACATTGGTGCCCCTTTATTCTGAGAGGATGTCTCCTTGTCCTAGACTCTCTCATGAGGGGAAACATCTTCTCAGCATTTACCCTGTCAAGCCCCTTAAAGAATCCCATATGTTTCAATTAGACCACCTCTCATTCTTCGAAACCCCAGTGAGTAAAGACACAATCTACTTAATGTTTGATCATGAGGGTGTCATGCATATTCTTCAGAAAGAGTGGGAATAAAGAGGTAAATCAGTCTCTAAACTTGCTTCATTGATGGACAATCTGAATGGACTGTTATTGCCATTACCCTGTGTCTGAGTCAGGCATTCTGATGCTATTGTCACCCTATGACAGTGGTCTATGGTACATAGTGTTCAATGATTTAATTGCTCTGCGTTTGTTTGGTTAGTCTGGTGGCTGTGTTTATTATTAATACCACCACTAGATGGTAGTCATGATTTGGAGATGCCAGAGTTGGACTGGGGTGTACAAAGTTAAAAATCACACACCAGGTTATAGTCCAAAAAGTTTAATTGGAAGCACACTAGCTTTCGGAGCACCGCTCCTTCATCAGGACAACCACCAGATGAAGGAGTGGCTCTCCAAAAGCTAGTGCTTCCAATTAAAACTGTTGGACTATAACTTGGTGTTGTGTGATTTTTTAACCACTAGATGGCACAGTAACTACACATGTGCAGAAACACAGGTTTGTCAGGGCCATGTCACTGTGAAGCGAAGGATTGGTAGTTGCCAGGATCAAATTTACATGTAAATGACGAATAGCAGTTGTCCCAGCAATGTTTTCGGTCGAACACCGTTTCCCATCTTTACAAGTTGTATTAATTCCTTTGAACATGCAGTGAGGAGAACGATGGGGGGGGGGAAGGGGGTGTGGTATTAGAAGCTGAAATCTGTTCTTGTGTTTTGTTTCTGGTTTGCCATACAGTCCAGTCTGCCTGATCCACAAGGTCAGGCTGTGAGCTTGCTAGGTATGAACTATTTTTTTTCTACATTATAGCTGAGACTCCAGTTCAAAAAATTGGCTGGAAAATATTTGGGGGAAGTTTGCAAAAAGTACTAACAGCTGTCCTTTCTGTAGTGATTGTAATGAGGTCAGTCAGCTGAACATTATAGAATATGAGTTCCCTAACTTGGGTTGTTAATCTGGTACAATCAGGAAAGATTGGGCTAAATGTCAGTGTTATTGAGACTCCTGAATGCCTGACTCAGTGAGAGGCAGTGCTATTGTCAAAGGCTACGCATTTATGAATAAAGAGTGATTCACGATGGGATGCCGGCCTCTGAAGAGTTATTTCACTTTCCAGGTTTCATGTCCCTTTGTCAACCCTGTCATTGGTGACCAAACAAGGCTGCACTGGTCACCGTTGAAAGTGAGTGACGTTCGCTGGAACTTTGAGAAGTTCTTGGTCGATCTGAATGGGCGACCATATAAAAGGTAAGGCGCACACTAGTGTGAATGGGAAAGTGAGGTATCTTCCACCAATTCCGCTCCACCTGAATCCACAGGGACCCAGGTCCCTAACAAATTTCTGCGAACTCCATTCTAAGTCGACAATGGAAAGAAAACTCATGATTGGGAAATTATTGATGACTTTTAGAAAATAAGAAACAGGAGCAAGAGTACACCATTCAGTCCGTTAAATCTATTCCACTGTTCAGTGTGAGCATGGCATATCTCTCCCCAAACTTCACCGTCCCTCCCATCTCCGTATTCCGTATTTCCCTTTAATGTACCAATTCCCTAAAAATGTGCCACTCCAATTCACTAAAGATCTTTAGACAGCATCTTCCAAACTACTACCATCTAGAAGGGCAAGGGCAGCAGATTAATGGGAACACCACCGCCTACAAGTTCCCCTAACCATCTCGACTTGGAAATGTATCACCATTACTTGTGACTGGGTCAAAATCCCGGAAGAGCCTCCCGAAAAGCATTGTGGATCCACCTACATCATGTGGATGGCAGCAGATCTAGAAAACAGCTCACCATCACCTTCTCAAGGGCAACCAGGAACAGGCAATAAATATTCGCTCAGTACCACACTCATCCTATAAGCAAATCAAAGAAAATCTCAGCCCTGAACAGACTCATCATTTGAGCTCCCATAGCCCTCTCAAGTTGAGAATCCCAACGTTTCACACTGCTCTGAATGAAAACTTTTCTCTTCATCTCAGTCCCGAATGACCAACTTCTTGCTCGAAGACTATCCTGGATTCCTCAGCCAGAGGAAACATTTCCAGCATCAATGCTGTCAAATCCCTCAAGAACCCCTCACACTGCTGCAAGATTGCCACTCGATCTTGCAAATTCAAGAGGATTGTTTTCTCAATCTCTCCACGGAAGACAGTTCGCTTGTGCCAGGAATCAGCCGGGTGAAAGCGAGGACTGCAGATTAGAGTCAAGAGTGTGGTGCTGGAAAAGCACAGCAAGTCAGGCAGCATCCGGGGAGCAGGAAAATTGACGTTTCAGACGTAAGCCCTTCATCAGGAATTCCTATGTCGATTTTCCTGTTCCTCAGATGCTGCCTGACCTGCTGTGCTTTTCCAGCACCACACTCTCGACCAGGAATCAGCAGCATGACCCTTCACTGCACATTCTCTAAGGCAAATATCTTCTTCCTTGCAAAAGGAGACTAAAGCTGTACACAGTACTCCAGGCATATCTATACTTACAGTAACAATTCTCTCCTTTAAAACTGTAATGCCTTTGCAATGAAGGCTAACATGCTATTTGCCTCACTAATGAAATACTGTCCTCTGTGCCTTAACTTTCAGAGTTATGTACAAGGTCACCCAGGTCCCTAACAAATTTCCAGCCTGTCACATTAAAAAAAGTCTTTTTTCTGTTTTTCCACCCAAAGTGAATAACATCATATTACGCCACATTGTATTCCCTCTGCCATGCTCTTGACCACTCCCTCCATCCCTTCACACCCACTGTGTCCTCCCTACAACTTTCTTTCCTTTCTACCTAACTTTGTATTGTCAGCTAACTTGACTGCACAACATTACAGGCCTTCTGATTTTGGTCATTGCAGCTGGGTGTCATATCAGTATCGTGACCGTGCAGCATGGAGCGGTCACACATTTGACTCCTGAGCTGTGCTGAGACAAACTCCTAAACTAGCCCCATGTTCCTGGGACAACAAAGGGTCACGATACAGACTTCACTGCAGGAGGTTGCACCAAGACACTCTAGTGCAGTACTGAGGGAGTGTTTCACTGGAGAAAGTCCTATCTTTCAGATGCGATACTAAGCGGTGAGGCCCCACCTTCCTTCTCATTTTTCCCTCCAATGGCACCATTTTGAAAAGCAGCAGAGTTTGGTGTGCTGACCAAAAGTATTTTATTTTCGTTATTATTTCACAGGATGTGGTCATGACTGGCAAGGCCAGAATTTGTTACTCATCCTTAAACTGACCTGTATTTCTGAGGAAACCCATTACAGTGTATGCTGTGCAAAAATTGATTGGCTTGCCTTCCACGTTGTATCTGTGATTGCACTTCGGAAGGATTTAATCGGCTTGAAAATGCTCGAAGATTATGAAAGGCGCTATATAAGTGCAAAATCTTTCTCTTTGGTTGGGAAACAGCATTCAATATTTTGCTTCTACTCACTGTCCAGACTGGTATCTCGAGAGTAGCCAGTGATCACATGATGACATAAAAGACATTTCCATTGTAGGCAATTTGTACAAAATAGGCCAGTCTCACCTTTGTTATTGATAGCCTCATTTCCCCGAACTTCATTGTTTAAGGAGCGAAGGTGAGATTGTGGAAATGTTACTGGAAGTGATCTGGAGGTCCACCATGCAGCTATTTAATGAATAAAATCAGCCATAAAGTGATCATTGATTTTCGTTAAATATTAATGTTCTTTAACTGCCCCCTGAAAAATGTTGCTTACGTCTGATTATGTTACGATGCACCTCACAGGAGAAGGTGATTCAGTTCCTTGAGCTGATGCCACCATTCAAATAGGTCACAGTGAGTTTGTATCTTATCACCATTTTGTTTGCATGATCCTTGCTATTCCTACCCCCAAACAGTCTCGGTTGTGAATTTTTCATTCATCATTGCGGTCTCGACCTCCTTATTTTTGTGGGGAGGTGAGTTCTGAATTTCCAAAATCTCTGTCAGATCAAGTGTGGCTTGGCAGCACCCGGAGTGGCCTGGCTCAAAATCTAAGTTCCTGTCCTTTTGTTCTGGACTCCCAGTCGCCAATCACCAGTCTGGTCTCTATTTGTAGGTATGACCTTGCTACACCATTCGACGTTATTGAAGATGATATCTTGATGCTGCAACACCAGAAGAGTTACGTTTAGATTATGTAAAGATAGAAATCCTTCATTAAAAGGACCTGTTTGAGACCAAGTCTAGAAACAGATGGAGACTAAATGAAGAAAGTTGAGGAAACGACTCAACCAGTGGGCTCAACTGTTCTGATCCAGGTGGGGGAGCGGTGGAAGAGGGGTTGAAACACTCCGAATTTATATTATCCCGCCACAAAGTGCTCCCTTCATCAGTTTCCAGAAAGTTTTTGACACAATAAAAAGCATTTTAAAAATCATCAAGTCTGACATTTGAGTGAATTCGTGCGAAATTAGGAATAATCTGAATTTTAACTATCACAAATGGAGTATATCCATCCATTGCCAACTGTCCCTGAATGAGGGAGCGAGCAAGACAATGTTATAAGTTTCACCTTCCCTCACAGTGACTGTCCAGTGTAGATCTTGGAATGAAGACATGGTACGGCTCCATTACAATGGCTCCAATAATTGATTGGACATTTGTGGAAGGAAAGGCTTTTGCTTTGGTTGCTTTCGAGGGATGCCCAATTACAGAAGTGTTCAAAGTTGTGAAACCATATCCCACCAACAGAAGAAATATTTGTATTTAATTATTTTTTCCGCTTTGAAGTGTTTTCTTTGTCCTCTCCTAGAATCTTGGCAATTTGAGGGTTGAGCAAAAACGATCTGGTAGGGAGGCACTATTTGAGTGCCCAATTCATTGAAGTTATTCTGCTAGAGTATCATCCAAATGCTTGTGGAGCTAGCTTCAGAGTAGCATTTGTTCGCTGGTTCTCCCACTGAATCTGGAGACATTCCTAACATAATTCCTCTAGTGTTCATATGTGTCATTGATACATAGTCCAGGCCACTCTGAAACTCCTCTTGAAGCACGTCAGCTTTGACATTAATGACCAGGAGGAGCCTGTTACTAATTGTTCCGAGTGGTGCCAACCTGTCCATCAGGTTGCGCTGAGCTTGGATTTCAACAACCTTAACGTTGAGGCTGAGAATGAAAGTAATGAGCCCTGCCCTCTGGGTTCCACTGCCTTGTGGGGCAGCTTGCTCACATTCAACTGAGTTGTTGTGGCCTGTGGGCCCTTCTCTAATATTGTGACCATTCCATCTGGCCCCTCACTCCTTTAAGCCTGCTCATTTTTTTATTAGAAGACCCTCGATTGCAAATAGCAATTTCAAACTCAGGCCTTGCCATCCATTGGCCATTAAGGGAATTTCTTTATAAAAAGGCAAATTGGACAGTGGAGTTCCATGAATTGAATTCCTTGTTTGATCTGAATCACTGGGTGGTGATGGAGGCAGGTACAAGGAATGGAAGGATATGAACCAAAGGCAACCAGAAGGGATTAGTTTAATTTGGCATCATGTTGGGCACAGCATCGTGCACTGAAGGGCCCATTCCTGTACTGTAATGTTATATACTCTATGAATGCGTCAGGTCCCAGCTCAATCAACAAGCTCAGCAAAAGCTGGGATTCAAACAATCTGAATGGTTTACCATCATACCAGTTGATTTTAACAATTAAAACAGCCAATATTAATCTTCAATATTTTATATCTTGGACAATTTACACACATATCATTAACAGAATTACAGCAAAACAGCGGGATTTTAAAAAATGTTGACTTGGAACATTTTGTACAGGAATTTAAATTATACATGTCAGGTATATACCAGACATTAATTAAGATTATTATTGTTAGGCTTATGAAATGTAAGTGTGTGTGTGTGTGTGTGTGTGTGAGTGTGTGAGTGTGTGTGTTTGGGGGGGGGCAGGGTTTGGTGGGAACAGAGGGAAATAAAACAGTTTAGCTGAAGATTTTCCCAGCACCCTGCTTTAAAATCACTGATCAAGGTCACTCGCTGCTTGTGAATCCAATACTTTCTCCAGGAAATGCTTAAAACAAAAATCCCACAAAATATAAATGAAATGGTGTATACTTTGACCTTCCAATTCACCTGTGTTACTTCCAAAAATTGATCACTGTTTTTCACAAAGGGATAATAATTTTATGGATAGTAACCATTGAGCACTCTCTAATGGGGGAATACTGAGGGTGCATCAGAATTGAAATGTGTCTGGTATAGGACGTTTCAGAGTCTTAGAATGAAGGGTTTGTCACTCAGCGAATTTCTTTATGTGGTTCCATGATGGAGTACACCAATCCCTTCTGAAGTTACAGACCAACATATAACAGTCATAGTTTTGAAAAATAAATCTTTTGATAAACTGCTCCTTTTGTGTTCTTGTCTGAGACTACATCCACATTGTTAAAAAAAAAATTGTTTTGCTCACAATCACGAATATCATCAAGGCCAAAATACAGTCCCATGTTTGTCACTTACAGGGCAAAAACAAAAGGCCAGCAGCCATGCACAAAATCAGGGACTGTTAAATTTCACCCAAAGAAAACATCATAAAAAGCTTTCAAATGAGAAACCTTTGAAAGGCTAACTATCCACAGTTCACACCTGCTTCAGCATCAAGATATGTGAGACAGTGAGAGATATTCTGTCATCCATTCTCTCTGTCTCTCCACCAACACTGCTAGCTTCTTTCACAAGGCAGGACCAACAGTAATTTGCTGGCGCAAAGGCAGTTAAAGTAAAAACGCTGTTGGTTTCTGACGAGATGGCAGATGGAAAATCTCAAAGTGCTTTTGTTGTGAGTCAGAAAGGAAACTGTCTAAGGCCACATACTAGTTTAAAAGAAGAAAAGCTTTTCCATTTTGTTGCTGTCGAGGGATGTCCAATTACAGAAGTGTTCAGCCACAGAATGATTCAACCAGTCGTGTCTATAGCTCCTCACAGATAATCTGACAGGGCTGCAGTGAGGAAAGTATTTAATCCTGATCGATCTGATCAAGGAGCCCTCAGTGTGGCCCTATCAAGCTGAGTCAGTAACATCACAAGCACACAAATGTCACAGGATGAGGAGCTCCACTTCCTTGTTTGGTGAGTTCCTGATCACAGCAGCTGTCTACCACCTTGGCTAATCTTTCTGCCTCCTTTGCTCTCTTAGGTACTTAAAATACTTCCCTCAAAATCACCATGTGTCTGCAAGCTCAACAGTCTCAACACTTGGGACAAGTAAGTTTTATTGGATTAATCCATGAATATCTTATATGTATGTATTCCTCCCTAGTTTTGCTCTCCAATCTTCTCTAGGTTTCCCTTAGGAAACCTCGTGGCAATTATAGATATCACTTCTTAACTTTTTTTTCCTACAGAGAGAAAAATTCTAGCTTGTTCAACCCTTCCCAATAGATAAAAATTCACAATTCTGCTATCAACCTCATGGATTACATAGAGAAGGAGGGAGGTATCAAAAGAAGAGTCACTCAACTCTAGTAGCTGATCCTCAGCAATGACATTGTAAGGAAGGAGAGAGATGGAATGGGGGAGTGGGACAGGGTCTGATTTTCTTCCACTGGGGACAGACCAAAACAAACCAAACCATAAGAAGCAAATTTAAGTAACACTTTTTAGTTTTAGATTTAAAAACGGTCTCAGCTGCACCCACTTGTTTACTTGGTTTCTGATTATGCAGTGGCTGATAAAAGATATACAAGAGCAGCCTTTCGTCTCCCTACTGATGTCCCACCTAAGACAGAATTCCACACCCTGGATTCTTACTGTATTTCCAAGAGGTAGCACTCAGACCGTAGCTATGTTTAACTTAGCAGCAGATGAAGAAAAAGTGATATTTAATATTCTTATTACACTACCAAGGTGCACTCTATTATTGACAAAGGCAGAAACAAATTCTCATTCCATCTCCTTCCTTGAGTAAAAGACATATATATAGTTAATGAGAAAAAAGGAGATTTAGACTTTAGAAATTCTCTCATTAATTCTAACATAACTAAGAGCATGAGTGCTTCAACAGACTGAGTAACTTGCTGGGATATACTGAGCAGTAAATGATGTGATGCCTTCCAGCAAGGTAGTTGGAAGGAACTTGAAATGAGTTACCTCTAGGCAAAGACAATTAGGTGGGAAGTGAAGAAGGTTATTTCACATTTAATAGAACAACATAAGAGGTGTTTTTGGTTTTGAAAACATCTGGTCTGTTTGCTCCAAGATGTTCTCTGAGCTGCTGAATACAGTGATCTTTGAGTTTTGATCAGATTTCCAGCATCTACAGTGTTTTGCTTTTTATTTGATTTTAAGATTGTTCAGGTGGGAAGTTAAGCAGGGCTGTCTACGATTTAGGATTGACAGTTGACAGGCAGTTTGTTTTTTGATTGAAGCTGACATTATGATACAGAATGTGATATTAAACCTCCACCAAGCACTGTTATTGTCAGTTTTTGTATAAGGTCTCTTATTAAAACTGAAAACGCATTCTTACAAAGTGCTGCTCAGGGTCAGATAATAGAGTGGGGAGACAGTGCAGCGCGAAGAGGAGAGGGAGAGACAGAGAGAGGAAGGGAGAGTGAAAGACAGACAGACTAAAAAGAGACATACAGGTGGAGAGAGAGAGCGGACAGTGAAAGACGGAAAAACATCTGAACATGTCGGAATGCTCCAAGACTAAATTATAGAAGTGCAACCAGGGGTTCCTAAAGTGATGTTGTTCATTATATTGTCCCTCATAATAGCAACAAGATTCATTTGGGTAACAGAATAACAATCAATACTGCGGCATTACATCACTAGGACACAGACTGGTAATCTGCTTTGGATCACAAACACTTGCTGAATGTTGTGTAAAACATAAAAGTCTGGCTTTCAACCGGAGATTCATCTCCAAATTGTTGACAGCGTTTTAATTTGGGTGCTGTACGCCACTGCCACCTGTTAACATTTCAAACCAAGTATTCTAAGACACCAGTGTAAGTCACAGGCATTGATCATGAACTATGAGCTATTAAAATGAAAAGTAGCCAATTTTTAGACTCAACTGTGGAAGAGCCTTCTCTTTTTTTTTAAAGAGTCACACAAGGAAACCAACAGCATTTAGCCCAAGACCATCATTCCAACAGAATCGGCACAAAGTGCTCATTTTAGTTTCGGTTTCAAAAAGAAACTTAAAACCGTACAAATTGGTGGAATGTGGTCTACATACACACTCAGTGCTATAATGCATCTAGGGCAATGTGCCAATCAGTTGATATCAGACTTTAGTTTTCAGAATCTTCTGTCTGACAGGCACACAGATGGTGGATATAAAAATTCACTTCAACAATCAATGGCAGCCAACTTTGAACAAGAGGAAGAATTTCCTGCATCTGCATTCAGTCCAGGCATGTAATGCTCGTGTACAATTTGCTCGGCGCCATTTACTCCAAGAAAACGTCGACAGGATGACGGTTAATCATATCGGCCTTTTATCATCATGTTTAATAATGGCCCAACCTAGCCAGGAAGAAAATAAAATAATTCGTTTTAGGATACCACCCAAATAAATGGGAACCTGCACAATATGCTGGAGTGATTGTACAAAGTATGATTATAATCACATCTGCACAATAACTTTGCAAGTTATGTACTCTGCATTGCAGTTAGTCTGTTTTACAATCTTGTTCTGAGACTAATGGTGATATTTGCTACTTGTTCAGTCATTGATTAATGTAGCACTGTTCTATACTTGCTGGAGTGTCTTTTTAAGTTGGGAACATTCTTGCCCAAGTCAGAAGATCAGGGTTCAAGCTCCACTTCAAGATCTCAGAACAAGCTGAGCCCGAAACTCGACACAGTACTGAGGGAGCGATGCACTATGACAGGAGCTGTCTTTTAAATGAAAATGTGAAATCAGGACATTCGGAAGTTGTCACTTTTTCTATCTATTTCAGGTAAACGCGAGTTTCTTCTTGCTTCACTCACTGAGCAGGTAATTGTAACTGCAGATGTTTTCTATTGAGAAGTTTCAGTGAATAGCTAAAACCCATTGCATGTGACACCACCAGAGTTAAAAATAGGAAAAGACAAAATAATTTGGAAAGAGCAATTATGTGAGGTCTGGTCTGAATGGAAATGGCTTGGTGTCACATTTTGTTTTGTAATGTATCCTTGAAACAGCTGGTGGGGTTTTACTGCAGTAAATGTAAACTGATGTTGTAGTCCAGAGGATTGGACTAACGAAACTTCAAATCCTACCACATTAGCTGGGAAATTGAAATTTAGTTCAGAAAATAAGCCTGGAATTAAAAAAAACAAAGGATATCTTTAATGGAAACAATGTACTACTGGACTGATAGAAAAATTGACCTAGTTCACCAATGTCTTTTAAGAGAGGAAATTAGTTTGTGTGGCCTATATATTTTGGCTTTGATTGACTTGTAACTGCTCTCTGAAAAAAGCCCTATTCAAGACAACTGCTCAACACTATCTTCAAGGAAAATTAGATATGGACAATAAATGCTGGCCTTGCCAGTGACTCCCACACCCTGAAAATGAATAAAACCAATGGATATTTTCTGTTACAGCAGAATTTTGTTACTAAAGGCTACAAACCAGGTCACTTGGCTGTATTGCATCTCTACATTAGCTGTGTTTCATGCTGCCTACTACTAATTTGCATTGAGTTATTAAGGATATACATGGACTAGCTGGAAGTTGGCATCTAGTTTACCTCCTGTGGCTCCCCTAGAGCTTCTCCCAGCATTTTTTCTATATTCCTCATAATTGCGACCTTCTGATGGGATTTCAATGGATACTCAATCCTCTTTGGAGTTGGTGCACCCTTAAAATAAACAGGAACATTAATAGCAGCTTTGCTGCACTGCACTGCTGTTTGAAAATTAAATTTAGCATGCCTGTCAACATCGCAAATCCTTCAAAGTTCAAATATTACACGTACACTGCATTTGTGTGGATTTAACAGCAGAACATGTTAGAAGAACCTGACCCACATCTTATCTCCTGATGAAAATAAATTATTTCACTGATACGTTAAGTTTACAAATATAATATTTGAATGGCTTACACCAATCAATGTCTGATAGTTGCTGGTTTCAACTGTTAGTCAACAGAGATTTTAACTGTCCTCTCCTCTTCTTCATTGTATTAAAAACAATAACAGTTTTTACTGGTATTTCTGCTTGAACAATTACAATGTATACTGGTACAGTGTCTTCGATGCAATGGATCGAGGTGACAGCAGTCCCACCAAACTGGACAACAGAGAGGTGCTGGGAGAAGGATGGTGTGGCCAGCCCTGTAAAAGCTGCAGCTGTGTTGAGAAAGGTGAGGAGGGCACAGTGACTTTGATGCAAGCTAATTTGGTAAGGGGCAGAACCTGACTGAAGGAATTCCTGGAAATATCAGTAAAGATTTGGAAGGACACAACATATTCAAGAACTTGACTTGACATGACTGAATGTAAGAATGTAAATTGATCTCTTGCGACACTTACCTTGTACCAGAAGTTGACAGTAATAGTGATTCCTCCATTAAGCAATGATTCAATATGATGCCACCTGTAATTAAATTAAATTATTACTATGGGGCACGGATTAGAACAATGTTAAAAATTACCAGCAAAAACATGTTGTTAGAGTTGGATAAATTATTATAATTAGCTGCCTGTTCATGTTACATAAAACCATGTTACTTGTCATTCTGATAATTTTTATAAGTCAAGTTGCCAGGTAGCGACATGATCACAGCTGGACTCCAGAATGAGTCCGAGTCATTATCTTGTCTGATATACAGAAGTGCTGGATATACTTAAGCTGCATTTTGGGAAAGCAAATCTTAGCAGGACTGATACACTTAATGGTAAGGTCCTAGGGAGCATTACTGAACAAAGAGACCTTGGAGTGCAGGTTCATAACTCCTTGAAAGTGGAGTTGCAGGTAGATAGGATAGTGAAGAAGGTGTTTGGTATGCTTTCCTTTATTAGTCAGAGTACTGGGTACAGGAGTTGGGAGATCATGTTGTGGATGTGCAGGACATTGGTTAGGCCACTGTTGGAATATTGCGTGCCAATTCTGGTTTCCTTCCGATCAGAAAGATGTTGTGAAACTTGAAAGGGTTCAGAAAAGATTTACAAGGATGTTGCCGGGGTTGGAGGATTTGAGCTAAAGGGAGAGGTTGATTCGATAGGGCTGTTTTCCCTGGAGTATTGGAGGCTGAGGGGTGACCTTTTAAAGGTTTATAAAATCATGAGGGGCATGGATAAGATAAATAGAAAAAGTCTTTTCCTGGGGTGGGGAGTCCAGAACTAGAGCACATAGGTTTAGTGTGAGAGGGGAAAGATATAAAAGAGACCTAAGGGCCAACATTTTCACTCAGAGAGTGGTATGGGTATGGAATGAGCTGCCAGAGGAAGTGGTGGAGAGGCTAGTACAATTGCAACATTTAAGAGACATCTGGATGGGTACATGAATAGGAAGGGTTTGGAGGGAAAATGGCCGGGTGCTGGCAGGTGGGACTAGATTTGGTTGGGATATCTGGTCGGCATAGACAGGTTGGACCGAAGGGTCTGTTTCCGTGCTGTACATCTCTATGACTCTAATTGCTGGAGCTTCACCAATCTCCACAGGGTGGGGAGGGGCAGGGATATACAAGGGGGGAATTCCCAATCCTTTGGCAGCCAATGTTGGGTAGAAATTTACTCTCCTCTTATGATCACAGCCAAAGTATTTTGAGGCAGATCTATGGCTTAGTCTGTTCCTCACTTAAGCATATTATGAATTTGAGAGAACCTGCTCTTTAAAAAATAATTCTAGATGTGAATGCATCTAATCTTTTCCACCCTTTAGCACAGCAAAATCACACAATCAAATTCTTGGGAACAGAGCAGCCGTTGAAGATCTTGCAGGCCTAAAGGAAGCAGGGGAATAATGGAAACTGATGTCACCACTACAGCTATATAAAATTCTGACCCAATTTCACCAGAACTTGAAGCAAAAAGGTTTTTATTACACATGGGTATATTATTCTTGCCAGAATATGTGTTTCAGCTCTGATGTTATCAGTAGTTGTAGCTGCGGCAGCACCAGTTAAAGAATCAGTTCCTCACCCTGCTACTTTGCAGACTAACATGCTTTACCTAGTCACAGCCCATTTTACAGAAGCAGAAATCTATCACTGCTGAGTGTTACTTAAAGAGTCCAAACGACATATTTGTTAAAAATCCACACGCATTACCAAAATTCCTGTGACAGCCTGGAAACAGAAGTGAAAATTAAAATAACAAAACAAAAGCAACCATCAGAAAGCTGAATAATATTTTCCAACCAGTTTAAGCTCCTTCCAGGAGATCAGAACATGACTTGATCTGATAAATCAATCAGTATTGAATGAAAGCTTCACTGCCTGAAGGACAGTCATGATGTGAGACTTTCATCTGATGTTCTACCTAGTTACTTCGGATGCAAGGGTCCATATGGAAACATTTCAACAAAAGCAGGGAGTTTCTCGTGGTACACTGGTTATCTCTCGACCAACACCAACAAAACAGATTAACTATTCACTTTATTTAAGTCTTGCCATGTACTAACTGGTTACCACATTGTAAGACTAGTAGGGAGAATGATGTTTTCTGTTTGGTTTAGTTTATTTATATTCATTGATTAATCTAATAAATTATTCTGCTTAACTATAACCGGTGTAGATTTTAATCTTTAAAATCATTTGATTCTGCTTCAATTCACTTGAAGAAATTCACCATAGGATTGCAAGCAGAATGAAGGTGACACATTTTTTCTTTAAATTACAAGACAAATTCTAAAGGCCCCTGTGCACCTGATTTCCATTTCACAGGTTATCCTTACTGTGCCTGCCAACACTATTGTAGGGAAAATGTAAAGTCTTCCAAATCAAAAACAGCTTACCCAACGTGAAGAGCAAATGTTTGATTTGATTTATTATATGTTGTTTCTGCTTCCCATTTGTGCCTGATACATTAAAGTATATTGTATATTGCTTTAATTTCCAATAATTAGCATCCAATAATGAATTTCTTTTTGAACCAAAATCTGCTCTAATAGTTTGTAAGAATGTTAACTTTAATGTTTACTTACCAGTACATAGGGATGTACAATACATCTCCAGGTCCAACCACTGTTTCATATCCAACAATGTTCCGAAAATTAGGAAACCTTTCATAATCTGGATTTTCAAAATCCACCTAGATGGATAACAAAAGAGAAAATCTAATTCAATTACCAAGGTTAAAAAGAGAGTTTCATGTGCATGGGTGAATGTTTGTTTTCTATTTGCACTGAAGTAAAAAACTAGGGGGCAAAGTTTTATGGTGACAGGAGAAAGACTTGAAAGAGACCTGAGGGGCAACATTTTCACACAGAGAGTGTTCATGTATAGAATGAACTGCCAGAGGAAGTGGTAGATGCAGATACAGTTAGAACATTTAAAATACATTTGGTTAAGTACATGAATAGGAAATGTTTAGAGGGATATGGGCAAGTGGGACTAGTTTACTTTCAGAAATTTGGATGGCATGGACTAGTTGGACCGAAGGGTCTGTTTCTGTGCTGTATGACTCTATGCATGAATGTGGTTATCTACCATCGAGGTAAGCCATGCATTTGAATTCTGCACTCGGCTTTGGTTGGTCTTGCCCAAATAAAATGGCTTCCTTTCTTCTCTTGGTGTCGCCTTGTTCAGGAAACATTCTGATGTGATTGAATGTGTGCACTACCCACAACCTTGTCTTTTCTGGCGCTGCTCAGTCTATTTGTCTGCTCTTCATCTGCTTTTATTTTTCTGTTTGTTTCTTACACTTCGTCACTTTGATGGCTATTTTCCTGTATGCTTATATTTCTGCCTGCTGTCCTAGAACTCAGATGTAAAAACTGAGCAGATGTACAAAAGACAAATTAGATTGTCTGTACTTTTTCCATTTTTCAGCTTTCTTGTCAAAAAGCCAGCTAGGCTTTCTTGTATCAACAGTTGACTGCTTCTCTAGTCTTATAGAATATGGGAATTCTGATAAAGAACCGAGTTGCATTAAGTCTTAAACTTGACCTCGGCAGACTGTCACTGTTATTCATATTCCTCAATTGTTCCCATGCTTAGGATGAGCTCACAGGGTGGCACGGTGGCTCAGTGGTTAGCACTGCTGCCTCACAGTACCAGGGACTCAGGTTCAATTCCAACCTCAGGCGACTGTGTGGAGTTTGCACATTCTCCCCGTGTCCGCATGGGTTTCCTCTGGTGCTCTGGTTTCCTCCCACAGTCCAAAGATGTGCAGGAAGGATGAATTGGCCATGCTAAATTGCCCATGGTGTTCAGGGATATGTAGGTTAGGTGTATTAGTCACGGGTAAATATAGGATAATAGGACATGGGAATGAGTCAGGGTGGGTTGCTCTTCGGAGGATCAGTGTGCACTTGTTGGGCCGAAGGGCCTGTTTCCACACTGTAGGGATTCTATGATTCAGCATTGAATGAAAGGGCAGCTTTGTTGACTGAGAAAAGGATCCAAACTCCCTGAAATATGAAGTTAGAAGACTTTGACCTTTCTGATGAAAAGTTAGTCTCTCAAAAATCGGTGTGAAGTGCAGATCAGCTAACCTTTCTGCCTCATTGCTGCTGCTGAGGAAAGCACAGGGGATAGGAATTTTAAGATTTCCCTGGCCGTCCTCATGAACAAACAGGTTACATCAAATTAATTCAGCACTGTTCATACAGTAGGAGTAGATTAGTGTGCAACCAGGGGATCTGGGTGAAAATCTTTAGTGCAAGGAGTTCAGAGTGTCCTCTTCCTATCAACTTATATTTACACGCTGTCCATTTGGCCCATCGGGTCTGTAACACAGGAACATTCAGCAAACCCCACTTCTGGAATTTCTCTGTAAAAGACTGCAACTTTCTCCCCTTCGGGTGCCTATCCAATTCCCTTTCAACATCTCTGAATAATAGGATGATATATGGGGAGAGGACCAAAGGGGTAGATCTTAAGGATTATCTTAAAGGAAGAAGGAGCATTATAAAGAATTACAGCCATAAGGACTTGGGCAATTGCAGGGACACCACTAACATTAAAATAGGAGATGTTCTACAGTTGGAGGATTGCATATTTTTGGAGTTTTGTAGAACTGGGGCAGCCTATAGCAATATGGAGGGTACAGGCCATGGAGGAATTTATTGACAACTGTAGGAATATTAAAATTGAGGTACTCATTAACCAGCGATCAGTGAGCTTTGGTGATGGGTGAATGGAACGTAATGTGAGTTAATATATAAGGAACAGAGTTTTGCATGACCTCATTACTATACAGTTGAGGCTGGCCCACAGCATATTGCAGTAATCAAGTTTATAATTAACAAATGCCTGGAAATGAAGTGGGGGGGGGGGTGCGAGGGGGAAGTGTGAGATAGGTAATGTTATGCAGGTGGATAAAGGCTGTCTTACTGATGGTATAGGTATGTGATGATAAGTCATCTTAGAGGCAGTTATGACGCCAAGGCTGTGAACATGTCAATTCGCTCTCAGGTAGCTGCCAGGAAGAGGGATGGTACGGTGGCTGGAAAATTGATTTTGTGATTGAGGAAAGGAACTATCGCCATTATCCCATAGGACTATGGGACTGCTCTCATTACAGAGAGACAACTGATGGTGAGAGAAACCTGATGGCTACCATGCCTCAGGTGAGGGCTGAGATTGAGTAGGTGGGATCTTCAGGGTATATGAAAACAACGGTTTTGTTTTACTCAATCTTTATTTGGGAGGAAGTCTCAGGACTGGATTTTAGACAAGGAACCTTACAATTTAAAGACAGTTGAAGGGTTGACAAAAATGGTGGGAAGATGGAAATGGTGTCCTCTGTGTACTTGGCTATACTGACACCATGCTTCAAAACATATCACCGAAGAACAGCATGTTCTATAAACCAAATGGTCAATTCCTGCTCCTATTCCTTATACTCCTATGTAAAGAACAACAGCTCACTTTGGAAAATTTAATGCCTACTTCACGCAATTTCTTCCAACAGATTGATCAATTAGAAGATGTCTTACCTGGCTCTGTCTGTCACACGGATGATGGACTGGGTATGGATATAAACAATCAAACTGATCAGGTGGGAAGAGAATACAACGTTTGTAACCTTTAATTTGTGCAAAAAAGTTCTGCTGTTCATCATAGTGTGCTGGTGTGACATTCCCTGGAAAAAAGAGAAATGCAATGGAGTAGTAATCTAAGTAAGTGGACAGAAAAAAAAATGCACCAATTTCACCAGGAAGTACAAAAAGGTTCCTCCTTTTGGGATTATTCTTCATAGTAAGAATATATTTATTCTATATTCTGAAAAATGTCTTTAAGTGTTGCCATTGCATCTCTATTGATCGATCCCCAAGCCTAATACATTAATTCACTTCAGCTAGATTAACTTTGATGCACCCATGGTTGCATTTATTCAGGTTTAAAATACTAGTCTTAAGACTCACTCTTGTTCCCTTCAAACTGGGTGTAAAATTCAATCATTACTGCATTGGCTTATAGGAGTAGCTTTACTCTGTGGTCATTATTAATTCTATCACTTACACAATACCGAACACATTATAACCTGCTCTCTGGATGGTCCCAGAATGTGTTGCTCTAAGAAACTCTCTCAAAAGCATTCTGTGAACTCTCAATCCAGGTCACTCGTGCCAATCTGATATTATCAGTTTATATGTAGATCGAAGTCACCAATGATTATTGCCACCCCTTTATCATAAGGACCAAATATTTCTTTTTTTGTAAATTTTGCCCTACATTGTGGTTACTGATCAGGAACCAGTAGACCACTCCTACTAATGACTTATTTTCTCTACAGTCAGTTCTGCTATAATGCGGTAGTTCCATTCTCGTGCAATCCCATGTTATAAGAAAATCGAGTGATAGCAGCACCATTTAAACTAATGGAGCCAGAATTGTGTTGTCACCAATAAAAGATTTAAAACTTCATGCTTGAGAAACAGTGTTCCCAATTCGTCAATCGTGCTATAGCAAATTCATGTTAACAAAACACACATTATAGCAGCACAACCTATATTACACCTCTTCTCCATCCAAACCGATTCTACATCCTAATTTTTGAATCAAGGTCATTTCGAAGTACTGCATCAATGTGACCCTTGATTAACATCTTCACTTTTGCCTAGCTTTTTATTCTTCTTGAATACCATCTACCATACAATACTCATAATCCAATCCTCATCATTTTGCAGTCACCTCTCTGTAAAGGCTCAATGTGCGTTATCTATTTGCTTACTTTATTATGAATACTATGCAAATTCAAGTACAGAGCTTTCAGTGTTGTCTTGACGAGTTTTGCCCTGATCAGTGCAAGACAAAAAATATGGACTGCACATCCTTTTTTCTTCAGCAGTACCTAAATAAAGTATGAAAACATCATGGTTTTTAAAGTGATGTACTTTATTATTGTGAAGAGGTTTTATTACTAGGACAACTGACATGTCAATGAATTAAAGAATTTTTAAGAATCTGAGAAGTTAAAGGCTAATACACAAGTATGAATGATCCTGGGAAAAGATGACTACGAACCTTCCATTCCCACAAGCAGCAAGTTGGATGTGAGCTGGCCCCAGTTTCGCTTTGTCTGTTGCTTGTTAATCCAGTTCCAGTTAAAACCCAGGAAGTCCATGACAATCTTCTTCCCTACCGTGTCATTCAGCGTTTGTTGTAAGTAATACCTGCAATAAAGTGTTGGGGGAAGGTTAGATCACATGGAATACAGGGAGAAGCATTTGATACAAAATTTTGAAACAGAAGTGTGCTGCAAGGCTCAGTGCTGGGTCCAATGCTTTTTGTCATTTATATAAATGGTCTGGATTTGATTTTGGAGGTGTGGTTAATAAGTTTGCAGATGACACCAAAATTTGTAGTGTAGTGGATAGCGAAGAAGGCTACCTCAGAGTTCAACATGACCTTGATCAGCTGAGCAAATTTGCTGAGGAGAGGCATTTGGAGTTAAATTTAGATAAATGTGAGGTGCTGCATTTTGGTTAGGCAAATCAGGGAAGGATTTATACATTTAATGGAAAGGTGCTGGGGAATGCTGCTAAACAAAGAGACCTTGAGTGTGCGTTCACAGTTCCTTGAAAGTGGAGTTGCAGATAAACAGGGTATTAAAAAAGGCATTTGGAACAGTTGCCTTTATTGGTCAGTATAGAAGTTGCAAGGTCACATTGCGGCTGTACAGGACTTTTGGAACAGTGTGTTCAATTCTGGTCTTCCTGCTATTGGAAACAATATTGTGAAACTTGAAAGGGTTCAGAAAAGATTCACAAGGATGTTGCCAGTGTTGGAGGGTTTGAGCTACAGGGAAAGGCTGAACAGGCTGGGGCTGTGTTTTCCTCCAGCATCAGAGGCTGAGAGGGTGACCTTATAAACGTTTATAAAATCATGAGGGGTATGGATAAGATGAATAGCCAAAGCATTTTTCCAAGGATAGGAGAGTCCAAAACTAGAAAGCATAGATTTAAGATGAAAGGGGAAAAATTGGAAAGGGACCTAAGGGATGACTTTTTCACACAGAGGGTGAAATGTATGGAATGAGCTGTCAGAGGAAGTGGTGGAGGTTGGTACAATTACATTTACAAAGCATCGGAATGGGTATATGAATACAAAGGATTGAGATGTTAATAAGCAAAACCCTGGCAAATGGGACTAGATTAATTTAGAATATCTGGTCAGCATTGACAAGCTGGACTGAAGGGTCTGCTTCCATGCTGTACATCTTTATGACTCTATTGCAACCTAGGACTTGTGAGAAGAGGGAAGGAAAATAAGATAAGGGAATAAACGTACATACATTTTAAAAAATTCATTCACAGGATGTGGAGGTTGTTGGCCAGGCCAGTACTTATTGTCCATCCTCAATTTGCCCAGCAAGCAGTTGAGAGTCAACCACATTGCTGTTGGTATGGAGTCACACATAGACCAGACCAGGTAACCATGGCAGATTTCCTCCCATAAATGACATTAGTGAACCAGATGGGTTTTCAGACAATCAGCAATGGTTTTACAGTCTTCTTTAGAGTCTTAATCACAGGCTTTTAAAGAATTCAAATTTCATTATCTGCCATTGTGGGATTTGAACCTGGATCCCCAGAGCATTACCTGGGTCTCTGGATTAATAATCTAATGATAAGACCATCACCTTCCCCTAAATAAAAATTGACACCTTACAGTGTGTCGCAGACTGTATTCTTTCTCTCACTGTTATTTTTGCCCCACCCAAACATGAAGACATTTTATTCTGCATCTCCATTCCCCAAATATTTACACAGATTTACTTACTGTTGTTTATAGTACAGAAACTAGCCATTGAACCTATCTGGTCTATATTGGTATTCATGGTCCCAAACAAGCTGTCATTCGCACTACTTCATCTCACATCAACGTGACTTTCTAATCTTTTCCCCTTCATGTATTCATCGAGTTTCCCCTTAAAGGTATTGATGGCATTCACCTCAAGTGCTCTGTGTGGGGGCCAATTGCTCTTCCTTCAATAACGTGCAGCATTTATTGAACATCTTTCAACGTCTTCATGTACTTTACAGGAACAAATTTGATAATAGTTAGTTTGTCTAAAAAAGCTTCTCCTTAATTCTTTACTAGATCTTATTTCCATGGCCCAAAGGTTTAGACTCCCCAGTTAGTGAAACGTCATTCCTACATTTAGCCTATCAAATCTCTTCATAATTTTAAAGACTTCTATCAGGCCACCTCTCAATCTCCTCTTTTCTAAAGAAATAACTCCACACTGTTTAATCTTTTCCTCCTTCACATCATTCCTTAAGCCACTTTATTGATAAGCATCTGTCCAAACAGCCCCTTTACTAACAAATTTTGTGTAATAATATTTCTTACAAATAATATTAATTACAATTTTTGCATAATACCTTGGGGCGTTTTATCATGTTGAAGGCACCAAATTAATACATTATAATGAGCTCTAATTAAGGTACAGAAGAAGAAAAGTCTGGGGAGAAGGATTGTACTCAGAAAATAATTTGACAATGATCTTTTATCTTTCAAAGTAAAGGTTATCTGAAATAAGATTCCTGATAGAACTCTGAATTAGGCAAAGTAGAACTAGTCCAGGTCTATAAAGAACTTCATAAAAAGGCCTAGAAGAGATATTTTAATTAAGTGTTATGTACAGGCCAACAGTGACAGGGAATCACTGTTGCTCTCTGTACTGAGCACAATGAAATACATCTTTACTGTGCTGTTAGGCACAAGCTGTCCAACGTCTATGTAAACCATCCCTGGTCCTAGGCAACACCAAGGACATTCTGTTCAGTTGGCATCAAGTCGTTGCTTGCTTATTCCCAAATGTCATCCCTCTGGTGAGCTGATCAATATTTATCCTTCAATCAACGTAACGAGAAAGACATTATTTGGTCATTATCTCATTGCTGTTTGAGGTAAGGTTAGCTGCTGCACTTCTTATATTACGAAAGTCAATTCATCTGAACTTTAATGCATGTAAATTGCTTTGCAATTTCCTGTGTTCATGAAAGGGAATATATACATGCACATTTTTCATTTGTCTTGGCTCCTGACTCTTGACATTGTTTGATATCAGCTTCCCATCAACCCAAACTTAAATGGTGCCCAAACCTAAGCCAAGCTTCAAATTTACCAATGGAAGGGTCTTCTTACCCCTGTAATACTGTCCACCTCTGCCTTTATCTTCATCACGCGGTTTCCATTTTTGCCAGGCTCCCCCAATCCAATCAACTCCAAACTCCTGTGCCAGAGACAGAGGTGGATTTGCTTTGCCACTGGACATAATCCAGAAATATGTGAATTGCATTACTGCAGTTTGAGAATTTGAAATTAGTTTTAAAAGTCTGGAAACAAATTTACTGATTCATCCCAAACAACTGCAAATCTGTCAGACTATAGGGGAAAAACAAATCATCAGAGACCTTGTAATGACTGATTTGTGATTCCAGTCCTTCATCGTGCCCCCTGAAGTAGCTGATAAAACTCAGTCAGGCACGAAGGTTGGCACATAATTCTTTGCTTGCCAGTGATGGACAATCAAATCGCATGAATGTGGGGATGGTGACAGATTACTCACTGTCAAAGCACCAAGTGAAATTCTTTACTTGAGAAATAAAGTACCGCAAGGACTGCATTAGAGCTTAGACAGAGGTTCACCTGCCTCTCTTCCAACCTAGTTTAATGCATCAGGTGCTCCTGGTGTGGTTTTCTCTGCATTGGGGAGACCAAACGCAAACTTAGGGAATGGTTCACCGAGCATCGCAGCCGGGTCTGCAGGGACCGACCAGACCTCACAGTCACCACCCATTTCAATTTCCCGAAACACTCCCTTTCTGACATGATCATCCTTGGTCTCCTCCATTGCCGAAATGAACCACAGCGCAAATTGGAGGGACAACTCATCTTCTGCCTGGTCACCCTATAGCCCGGAGGACTCAACATTTCAAATAACCTCCCTCCCATCCTCCGTCTCCCTTCCCAGCCCTTTCCTCTCCCTTCCACTGCTCCCTACCACCAACCAGATTCATTCCTCCCATTGACCAAGCAGGTCATAGCCTCTACCTGTCTTCACTTATCACCACTTCACTACCCTGCCCCTGCCCCCGCCACCCCCTTTATCTGCAGCTCCCCTTACACCCACCCCCCTGTCCTGAAGAAGGGTTACACCCAAAATGTTGACTTCTCCACCTCCTGATGCTGCCTGGCCTACTGTGTTCTTCCAGCCTCTTGCCTGCCTATTTTGGATTCTAGCATCTGCAGTTTTTTTCTCTCTTTTCAATGCTCCTGGCATGAAAGATTTTCAAAGAAGCTGGAGCAGTGCATGTTAGCTGCTAAGCCTTCTCAACCGATGTGGAGTGTAATTTAACATTCTTTCTATGATTTGGGTGAGCTGCACTCAGAATCAGAGAATTGCTATGGTGTAGAAGGCCATTCAGCCCACCATGTCTACATGAACTCTCAGAATGAGCATCCTGTGTCCTGTAACCCTGCACATTATTTCTTTAAAAATATCAGATACTACCCACTCGAATGTCCCAAGTGAATCAGTCTTCATCACACTTCCAGGCAGTACATTCCAAATCTTAACTAACTGCTGCATGAACACTTTTTTCTGACTTTGCATTTGCTTCCTTTGCAAACTTCTTTACATCTGTGTCCTTTTACTCAAAATACTTTTACAATTATGAAGAGTTTTGTCCTATCGACTCTGTGCAAACCACTCATGATTTTGAAAACTGCTATCAAATCTCCTCTTAACTTGCTTATCTTCAAGGAAAACTGTTCCAACTTATCGTCATAACTGAAGTTTCTCATCCCTGGAACCATTCTCATAAATCTACAATTTTCTACACAGTTTTCCCTCAGCCCAAGGTCCCCACATTCTTTGTTGTGTGTGGTACTGACAAGGCTGACATTTTATTTTGCCATTTATTAATTGCCTGAATTAGTGGCTTTGACAGCTATTTCAGAGGGCAGGTAACAGTATACCACATTGATGTGGACTTGAGTTACAAGAAAGTCATTAAAAGTACAGATTACCTTTTTACAAACTTTGTGGGCATTTTGACTGGTCGCCTTCATGTTTCCAAATTTTCCACAAGTTATCTTAAGTTTGCAAATTGTGGCATAGGATTTGCAGTCGTGGTCCAGTGATGCAAGTCCATGATCGTACTCTGCACTGGACAGACTCTGGTACTTTGAAGGTACTCCCGCTCTCAGTGTTAGGACAGGAGAATCAAGCTGTTTCAGAATTTTCTCTAGAATCTCTACAGTATTTCAATTACAGTACTTCTGATGAGTTTTCCTAGAGAAGATAAACTGCAAATTACAGTCACAGGTATGACTAGTGTTCGCAGTTGCTAGAAAGGCATGGCAGATGTAGCTTTTCAGCTAATTTACATCGAAGAGAGGCTGTGCACAGGAGTAGTCACATCGGCTTCACCAAAATGACTTATGCTTGAAGCACAAAACTCAACTAAACAAAGACTTATACTCCAGAAATGTAGTGTCAGCACCAAGACGGCACAAAGAAACACGGGGGGGGGGGGAAGAAATAATTCCACAAACTCCGTCAACATCCTTGGAAAAGACAATGGAGTAAAAACACTAGATAATGACTAAATGTGATAGCTAGCGTCTGAATAACAATTAGGTTTGAAATATTTTTTCCAGTCAGGAGAGGTAACTAAAATAACCAAATAATGGGAGATAAACAATAAAGATGCAAAACTACACATGGCAGTCAGGTAGCAGATTTCTTCTGTTTGAGGTGGGAACACTGAATAACTTCCAAAATGTGTCGATGTTAGTCATGATTTGGTGTTGGACGGGGGTGTACAAAGTTAAAAATCACACAACACCAGGTTACAGTCCAACAGGTTTAACTGGAAGCACTAGCTTTCGGAGAGCTGCGCTCTGAAAGCTAGTGCTTCTAATTAAACCTGTTGGACCATAACCTGGGATTGTGTGATTTTTAACTTTACAAAATGTGAGTCACCTCTGGTGCTGCCCAAAGTGGGTAGCTACATACAAGAAATACCTAGAATGAGTGCCCATCAACAAGGTGTCCAATTGTTTACCAACCATTCAATCTTTTAAGAGTTAAAATGAATCTCATGCATATTTTTATCAAAGATTTTCTTTGTCTGTTGTCAGTGTAACAGGTGAGCATAATGCAGCTACTTTGATAGTCTGCTGATTAATGGTTTATGGATTTTGTTTTGTAAGTGCTAATTCATTTCACTTGTGTTAAAGTTATCTTGACTAAGTGGAGCTGACAATCATAAGATGCGAGTGCAAAAGAGTGAAATAAAGATCTTGCCTGCAGGTAGGTCAGGATTATGGTGATATGTGATCAAATTTTTAAAAAAAAACTAAACAGGTTAAATTCATATTTTTTCAAGGAAATTTGCTGTTCTGAACTACACAGAAATCACAGAACAGAAATTGCCCAACTGAGCCAACTGCTAATGCTCCACATGTCTCCTCTCATTCTATCTATTACATCTCAGCGTTTTACCCTATCTTTTTATTCTCCTTTCCCTCGTGTAGAAGCACAGAACACGAACTGCACAGAAGGTGGCCATTCAGCCCATCATAGCCAAACTGGTTCTCTGCAGCAGTAACTCAGCTATTCCAATTTATCTGTCACTTTGTACTTGTCTTATTTCTTTTTGAAAGGCTCTAATCTAGGCTTTTCAAATCTTTTCATTTGAGGTGCCTTATTTCAACTGTGTATGTATGGGTGTGTGCACGCATGCGCAAAAGTGAACAAATTTCAGAAAGATGAGGTTTGACGTAACGATAAACATGCATTTAAAAATTACAATACAATCAATCGATAATTTAAGTAAACAAGTAATTAATACAAATAACCACTAAAACCAAGTGAAACAGCTTACTAGTAAAACCTTGTTTTCCCTTACTGGTTAAAAAACAGAGCAAGGAAGCAGACTACATTCCTAGTCTTGATTATTAGAGAAGGGAACTGGGGCTGAACACTGACGTTGCTTCGCCATTTCAAAGGGATAAATACAGGGAAGTCTTGGTAAGGTAGCGCAGAGAAGGTTCACCAGGCTGATCCCAGGTATGGAGGAACTATCTTATCAGTACAGATTGAATAGGTTTAACCTGTGCACACTGGAGTTTAGAAGACTAAGTGGTGACCTTATTGAAACCATACAAGATTCTTAGGGGTTGACAGGTTAGATGCAGAAAGATTGTTTCCCATTCTGGGAGAGCTTAGGACCTGAAGGAACAATCTCAGAATAAGGGGTCGCCCTTTTAAGACAAGAGATGAGGAATCGTAATGTTGGTTTGCTCTCTCTCCGTGGATGCTGTCTGACCCGCTGTGATCTCCAGCATTTGTTGTTTTCAGTATAGATTCCAGCATCTGCAGTAATTTGCTCCTACAAGAATTTCTTCTTTCAGGGCTGTTTGAATCTGTGGAATTATTTACCGCAAAGGGTTTTGGAGGTTGAGTCGTTAAATAAATCCAAGGTCAAAATAGTCAGATTTTTAATCAGTAAAGGAATCAGGATTGGAACAGGCTGCAGATAACAGGAACTGATAAAAGGCTGTTATGTGAATTGAATTATGCTGAATCATTCAGGTTTGCTAAGAGCTAAGATTGCAGGAAATCAGTAACTGCTGTCTGTACCAAATAAGGATGAAACATTTCGCGAACAGATAATCCTAAATAAGGCATACACCTGGCACAGAGACCTGTGTGTAAAGCAGCCTAGGAGACCCCTGACTTTTCAGCAGGACTTGAAAGAATAACACTGCAAGAGGTATTCTACATCAGGAGGTGCAGTGAAGATATTGAGAAGAGCTCCAGCCTGGCCAGCTGCCAATTCTCCTGGGTAATAATACTTGGGGTGAGTCACAGAATCCAGGGCAATGAAAGACAGTGATTGAGATATCTCTAGTAGTTAAAAGCATTAGTTCTTCATTTCAGTATGTAATAAATTAAGTTTTACAGACCTTTGAGAGTCGCTGCTGTATCGTTGTCTATGTATATACTGTTGTCTCTTGAGACAGGCAACACAGGAAACTGGAGCTGAGGATTGTCAGATCAGCAATGACCTCACTGAATGGCACAGAAGACTCAATGGGCTGAATGGCCTACTTCTGTTCTTAAGTCTACTGGAGTGGCAAACTCCAAAATGGTCTTGGCAGAGGGCATAATGAAAGTGGAGGTTGGATGTAGTTGCCTTTTAGTCTAGGATTTCCTAATCTCTCAGTCTGTTTTCTGGGAGGTTTTCTTTAAGGGAGGATGGGAAGGAGGAGGGAAAAGGTGTATATGCCTGGCTTACTCAGTTTCAGCATTCGGATATAAACTCAGTTCTCCTCTCACAACCTCCCTCCTACACAGCTTCACTCCCATATTCTCCCTCTCTCCCACTCAAACACATGCTGCACAGAACTGGAAGCCCTGCTTTAGCTTTTTAACTGCAGCCCTTCAGGGGCCAGTGCCCACAAGGTCTTGCCTGACTCCCAACTCATTGCTCAACATTGAAACAATTTCCGCGCCCAGTTTGACAAAGTCAAGCCCCAATCTCGTTGCTTCACCCACCTAGTAGGAACCCTGTCTCTCGCAGTCTGCCCCAGTGACTGCAGGCTCACTGCCATTTTGTGAGTCCAGTGCTCAGGCTGAAATGAAGGCAGGGATATCAGTAGAAATTGCTGGAAAAACTCAGCGGGTCTGGCAGCATCTGGTGGAGACAAAGCAAAGTTAATGTTTTGGGTCCAGTGACCCTTCTTCAGAACTGTCTGTAGCTCGGAAAAGGTTGATATATATGCTGAAGATGGAGTGGGAAGAAGAGGATATGTGAACAATAGGTGGAGATGGGCCTAGGGAGACAACTGTGCAGACAAAGGAAAGGAAAGATTGGGCAGGTAAAGGTCAGCCTGAGAGAATCAATAGCTGCTAATCGGGAAAATATTCACTGATCTTTGCTGAAGCACTGCATCAAGCTTGAGTCTGAGATGTTGGCTCGGGAACATTGTGTTGAAGTGGCAGGCAACAAGAAGCTCAAGATTTCTTCTGAGCACAGAATGCAGGCGTTCTGCAAATTGGACGCATGTTTTATATGAAGGTAGGAATATTCGCACAGCTTGTAGCTGTTCCAACTAAAAGGCCCATCAGCAGCAAAAGCTTTACAGAAATGGCCTCAGTTGTAAGGAGTAGTTGCTTACAGACTTTTCCATACCCCTCCATGTAGAATCTTGGTCAAGAGTCAGATAGGACTCCTTGGCAGGCTGCATTCTTGCCTTTGGGCCAATTGTTGGCTTTATTCCTGATGAAGGGCTTTTGCCCGAAACGTCGATTTCGCTGCTCGTTGGATGCTGCCTGAACTGCTGTGCTCTTCCAGCACCACTAATCCAGAATTTGGTTTCCAGCATCTGCAGTTATTGTTTTTACCCAACTGTTGGACAAGTCTGCTCTTACCTATTTGCCTCAACCACTTCCTGTGGTAGTGAATACCACATTCCAAAACCAAGTAAATAAATTACACCTTAGTTCCTGATTGTATTTATTACTCACTATCCTGTATTTACAGTCCGTATTAACTCGTTTCTGAGTAGCTCCAGTATTTTCTGTTTATTTCATAATTGCAATATTCGGAGCAATTTGATTTTCATTCCTGTTGAATAAACATCCCTTATAGGTACATCTCATTTATCTTGTTATTCTAACTGCATACTGCTGCTCTCCTGTAATTCTAGATCGCTTTGCACTTGGAGCCTGTTAAATTTCCTAGAAACCACTAAGCCTTTTGTTAACAAGAGCTTACTCTGATTAAATAAAAACATCAGAACCTATTTGGCTGCTTCCCAGGTCACATAGACCTGCATTCCCAGCCTCTGGTTCCTGTCACTGGTGATGGTTTCACCCTTCCTTCACTCACCTAGCTTCTTCCTGACTGGGGTCCTCCTCTCACTATCCTTCCTCCCATTAGTGGTGCTGGTGACTAGCCTCCATTACTGACCTTAATATTAAGGTTGGTTGGAAGTAGCAACAGAGCAACTCATTGGCAGATGATGTGCGACCAATTGCTCCCAACTGATGTGCTGGCAACTCCTGCTCCAAGCTGTAGGTACCGATTCTACTGACTAGTACATCAGTTCACATTTAGCGATATCAAAATGCCACTTAACTGCCCAATCTGTTGGTTTTCTAATCTCTTTTTGCACTATGCTGTATTCATCCTCAATCTTAGCTACAGCATCCCACCATGCAGCAACTCCCAACCCATCCTGGGTTTGGTGTCAACTGCCAATTTCACTTCTGATTAACTTGCTCTTAAGTCCAAATGTAAATTATGGCTGATAGAGAGCCCAACAGAATGGGGACAACCATTTTACTTTGACTGAGTTAGCTTGCAAGCATATGATTGTCCAGGATGGGTCTGTGCAAGTCAATAACATTATCTGAGTTCGCAACCTGCATCATTAGTGGGCGGCATGGTGGCACAGTGGTTAGCACTGCTGCCTCACAGCGCCAGAGACCCAGGTTCAATTCCTGACTCAGGCGACTGACTGTGTGGAGTTTGCACATTCTCCCCGTGTCTGCGTGGGTTTCCTCCGGGTGCTCCGGTTTCCTCCCACAGTCCAAAGATGTGCACGTCAGGTGAATTGGCCATGCTAAATTGCTCATAGTGTTAGGTAAAGGGGTAAATGTATGGGAATGGGTGGGTTACGCTTCGGCGGGTCGGTGTGGACTTGTTGGGCCGAAGGGCCTGTTTCCACACTGTAAGTAATCTAATCTAATCTAATCTAATCACATCACACCAGGAAGTTTCCAAATGGTTGGCCAGCGTTGCTGTGGTAACTCTGACAACAAAGAAACAAAGAAAACCAAATGTGGAAGATCATGTTCCTGTTTAAGAGTGGAAAGTCCAGAAACTCAACTTTTGTTTGTTAAATCACACATTTCAATGAAGCCATTTGTGAAAACTGAAGGAAAGATCAATAGTAGTGAATTATTATTTAAATAAAAACATCCTGAGTACAACATAATCACAAGTGATCTGGTATATACAATTAAACGATCAGGCACCAGACCAGAGGGTAGTACGTGTGTGGAATGAGCTGCCAGAGAAAGTGGTGGAGGCTGGTACAATTGCAACATTTAAGAGGCATCTGGATGGGTATATGAATAGGAAGGGTTTGGAGGGATATAGGCAGGGTGCTGGCAGGTGGGACTAGATTGGGTTGGGATATCTTGTCAGCATGGACGGGTTGGACCGAAGGGTCTGTTTCCATGCTGTACATCCCTATGACTCTAATTAGGCATAAAATCAATGCTATGGCAAACACTTGAAGAATATTTTCCACTATAAAACTTTACACTATACAGTAGAAGAGGCAAATACATGCTTTTGTGACAGGGGCCTATAAACCTTTTACTGAGAGTCAGAAAACTGTATTAGCTTGGAATGAGTTGTTATTAATTTGTATGGCTGAGAAAGCTAGTTTGATAACAATGTTAACAATCCATTCAGCTGGTCCAGTGAGAACAGTGACATCACTGGGACTAGATAGCTCAGGACAGGAGGTCAGGTTGTGGGTGATGGCTTGACTTGGACGGCCACAGTCACAATTCGGGCTGTTCCTCATGTTCCATGGTAGAATAAGTGATCACAGCTTTCCCTGCCCACCCTCAGCAGGTTGAGGTCGTCCAAATTTTCTGTGGACCTTCATAACCTGGGACTAGACCATTCGGACCAGTCACTGTGTAGCACTGGGGCAGGGATGTTGTCAGTTTACATGGCATGCAGTGTGTTGCAATAGGGACTTTGAGATTTCAGACCAATGCATGGATTTTGATTTTAAGGTCCTGTAACACTGAGAGTGCTACCTAGCTGACAGCTGGTGATCTTCCTCGAGTTGGATGTTTTTGCAGACATCAGACACTTCAATATATGTTACAGGAAGCTATGTAAGCTGTGTTGGTCTCAATCTCTTATAATCCTCATGAATTCCTGGAGATGGATATCTCCCATGTTAATGTGGTGGCTCCTGAACCATATTGTAGAGCGATAAAATGCTGTTGGTGTACTAGGGTGAGTGAAGCAGTTCCTGGTGCACTGGCTCTGCTGTCCCAGGTGGTAGAAAACAGTGTATAAATCAGATTCACACTGGTCTTGACCTTGGCCCCTTAGAGGTGTGGCCACCAAATCTTCACTTAATACTGTATAGAGTCCTCATATTCATATAATAAAAACCCAGATGTAAGCAGAAACATTTAGAGCAAGTATTAGAACTAAGAAACTACAGTAGAGAAGAAGATTGAACAGGTTAGGATTCCTCTCAAGAAAAAAAAAAGGCTGAAATGTGACCTATTTGAGATATTTGAAATTGTGAATGGGGTGGACAGGAATTATTTATGGGAGAAGCCAAAACTAGCGACCTTACAAGAGAGTAAGTAATAAATACAATCATGGAATAAGGAGTAGTTCATTACTCAGTGTTAGAATGTGGTACTCATTATCACAGGAAGTCATTGAGGCAATTGGGTTAGAAGAAATCAGACAAGTACACAGGGTGAGAGAAAGCATACCCGTTAAATTACTCCTCCAGACAATCCTTATAGACATGTTGGGCCAATTGGCCTCCTTTCGTACTGCAACCATTCTATGATTATCAAAGATTAATTTATGATCAAAAGTGATTGCGAGATATTTTGTCGCTGGAGCACAGCTGAGTTATTGGTCACAGAACTGGATGCTAAGTTCTTCCCGGAACTTTAAATTATGTCGGTAGAAATATGAAAGCACAGTCTGGGCAGCATTTCGTGGATGTCTCTACTTCTGATGTAGGATTTCTGGTCAGGAGACAGCAGCCTTTAACAAGCCCTCGTGTTAAATTAAGTTTTCTAACCTGAAAACCTGCAAACTATTGCTGTCAAGATGGCAAGCTAACTCAGAAACTGGGATCCTCCACTCAAGCAGTTAAGAAGACACTGAGTGATATATACCAGAAAGGCCCTGCTTTAAATCACTGCTCTGGTGGCATTAAACGATACATCGATTTCAATTATTTACTGGAGGAAGGTTTGAAAACAATACTGAATGGTTAACTAGACACCACTGCACTTTGACATGGGTCAGGCAAGACTAGGCTTAATTGTGCCAACTCAACTACTCAAATAGCTTGCATTATTCTTGTTTGTCTGGTCTCAGAGATGATGTTTTGAGGAAAGTATCATTATTCTCACGAAACACAGTTCAAAATGGTTTAAATGATTTAAGAAGACAGGGGATAAACCATCTTAAAAATGATGTGGAGATGCTGGTGTTGGACCGGGGTGGACAAAGTTAAAAATCACACAACACCAGGTTATAGTCCAACAGGTTTATTTGGAAGTACAAGCTTTCAGAGCGCTGCTCCTTCATCAGGTACTTAGTGGGGCAGGATCATAGGACACAGATTTTATAGTAAAAGATCAAAATGCATACAGCTAAGGCAATGTATTGAACAAACCTAGATTGCTGTTAAGTCTTTAATCACTAGAATGAGGTTGCAGGTTTCAATTCATTAATATGTGACATGAACCCAAGATCCTGGTTGAGGCCATCCTCATGGGTACCGAACTTGGTTATCAGCCTCTGCTTGGCCACTTTGCGTTGTTGCATATCCTGAAGTCCGCTTTAGAGGATGGTCACTCGAAGATCCCAGGCCGAATGTCCCTGACTGGGAGGGAACATCCCTGTTTGGCGAATTGTTGCGCAGTGTCCATTCATCAGTTATCATAGTGTCTGCTTGGTCTCGCCAATGTACCATGCCTCGGGGCATCCTTGCCTGCAGCTTATGAGATAGACGACATTGGCTGAGTCACTTGAGTGCCTGCTGCGCAAGTCTTGGGTGGTGCCCCCCCCCACCTCCCGTATATTGGTAGTATCCATGTCAACACTCTGACACACCTTGCAATGGATGCCATGACAGAGATGTACATTGTTGTGGTCGATGTTGTCCTGAAGACTGGACAGTTTACTGCAAACAATGATCTGTATAAGGTTTGGCAATTGTTTAAAAGGCAAGATGTGGAAGCATAGGGAAGATCTTGGAAAAATGCTCATCCTCATCGATAATGTGTTGCAGGCTGCAAAGAACATGGTGTAGTTTCTCCGGGAAGTACTGGACAACGAAGGGTACCCTATCAGTCATTTCTCATGTCTGTCTCCTGAGGAGATCATTACAGCTTCTCACTGGTGATCGATGAGTTGAGCATCATATCCTGTTCTTATGAGGGCATCCTTCAGGTATCCGTCGTGTTCCTCCACATCTGAACACAGCCTGTGTATATGTCGGGCTTGTCTGTAGGGGATGGCTGTTTTAATATGTTTAGGGTGGAAGCTAGAGATGTGCAACATCATGAGATTATCAATGGGCTTGCGGTAGAGTGAGATACTGAGGTGCCCATCCTTGATGGAGATGAGTGTGTCCCCAAATGAGACAGACATTAAATAGTAGTCTATGGTAAGGCTGATGGTGGGATGAAACTTGTTGATATCACTGTGTAGTTGTTTCAGTGACTCCTCGCCATGGATCCAGAGGAATAAAATGTCATCACTATTTCTGGTGTATAGTATCGATCGGAGGTCCTGCGTAGCAAAAAAAGTCTTGTTCGAACTTGTTGGCATATATGGGGTGCACATTTGGTCCCCACAGCTGTTCCGTGTGCCTGGATGAAGAACTGGTTGTCAAAGGTGAAGACGTTGTGGTTGAGGATAAAGCCGATGAATTGTAGGATGGCGCTTGGAGATTAGCAATTGTTGGTATTGAATGCTGAGACTGTTGCAGCCATGCCGTCTTTGTGAGGATGCTTGTGTAGAGTGCTGAAACGTTCATTGTGACAAGGAATGTTCCTGGTTCGACTGGTCCATGGGTGCTGAGTCTCTGTAAGAAATCTGTAGTATCACGACAGAAGCTGAGGGTCCCCTGGGTTCAAGATACCCTTGACATAGCCAGAGAGGTTCTCACATAGGGTTCCATTGCCTGATAATGATGGGATATCCAGGTTTGTTGGCTTTGTGTGTCTTTGAAAGGCAGACTTCAGAAGACTCTAATCTCACACCTCTAATGCATTGTCTAAGCTGAGATGTCACCTTTATTGATAGGTTATCTTGGAAATATGACTTAAAAGTAGCTCTGGGATTTACATATTAATGAATCACAAGCTGCAACCTCATTTCTAGTGATTAAAAACTGCAATCTAAGTTTGTTCAATACATTGCGTCAGCTGAATGACACTTTGATCTTTTAATATAAATTCTGTGCCCTATGATCCTGCCCTAATAGCTATCTGACAAAGGAGCAGCACTTCGAAAGCTTGTACTTCCAAATAAATCTGTTGGGACTATAACCTGGTGTTGTGTGATTTTTAACTATGTTAAAAATGAACACATGGTATAATACAGGTGTATTCACCTTTCGATGAGACTGTAAACCAAAGTCCTGTCTCCCCTCTCAAGTGGATGTTAAAGATTATAAGGTACTCTTCAATGAAGAACAGAACAGTCATCCTCCATATACACGTATCAACATCACAGATTACCTGCTCATTTTCACACATGTCCTTTTAAAATATCCCTTCTCACCATCCAAGGGATCAAAAAGTGAAATAGCTATTTTCCTATGCACCTTTCAATTCATTGTCCTGTTTTTGTTATTTACAATGTGGTCTTCTCTACAGTGGGGAAAATCTTAAAAGTAAGCTGGGTGATTGCTTTGCAGCAAAGTGCCTTTCAATCCAGAAGTGCAATCCTATGTTTCCAATTGTCTGTGATTACAATTCTCCATCTTGTTCCTATTCTAGGACTTTTCTGTCTTTGATTGCCCGTCGTGTGGTAATGAAGATCTAACCAAGCTTAAGGAATAGCACAGCATCTTTAAGCTTGGCATTTTAAACCCTTCTGGATTCAACAAAGTGAGTTCAACAATTGCAGACCTTAACATACGCTCATATTTAGTTTCCTTTTTCCGAGCTAGTTTAATTTTTTTATATCTTTTTCCCTCTTGTTTGCTTTCCAATGATTCTGTAATTGAGAACTCCTTAAGGTACATAATTTTATTTCCTTACTAAGAGTCATTGAGATCTACAGCGTAGAAACAGGCCCTTTCGCCCAACTTGCTCTTGCCACTCAGTTTTCACAATTAAACTAGTGCCATTTGCCTGCATTTGATCTATATCCCTCGATACCTATCCCTTGTTCCAATACTACGTTTTTGCTCCATGATCCCTTCTGTCATTTACTCTCTCCTGTCTTCCATCCTATTAGAGACTTTCCCTTTTGTTCTTTTTTCCACCTTCTCCCCTTTCAGTTTCTATTACATTTCAAACTTCGCCCAGTTCTGATGAAAATTCATTGAGCTGATACATTAACTGTATTTTTCCCTCTCCATACATACTACCAGTTCTGTTTAGTATTGCTCACATTTTCTTTATTTTTGTTGCTGCTTACGGGACCTTACAGTGTGTCATTCCTCCTTCTTTACAACATTACATTTCTACTTTTAAAGTGCTTTTGGACCTCCTAACGTTGCGAAAGACACTACATTAATGTAAGATTTATTTTTGTATTGCCTAGGGTCAGAGTTTTTCAAGCAAAATTAATATATGTACCTTACAAGCATTGCATTCAAGTATTTAAGTTGTGCAAGTGCTTCAATTGCTCAGTAAAAGGTCTATGGTTCATGCTTTACCTGTTGTCACCTTGATCGATTTCACGAAGTTTTTCCACAAACTCACTGAATTTCATCTCTTCCCTCCTAGACTTTGGCTTGAAATTCTTGAAGTTAACCATTTTCTTTTCATCATAGTACAAGAACTTGTGCGTTTTGGCAACATAAACAGAAAAGTCCCCATCTCCAATATTCTCCTGCAAGTATTCCAGGTCCCATTTCAGTGCTGGGTACACAAGGTTGGTATCTGTTAGCACTACCGGCTCCTGGAATAGAAAAACACCAACAGCACAATGTAGATTTCACTGAAGCATATGTGCAAATTATACAACGGTAACATATTTTCAGCTCTGATCTCCAGCATCTGCAGTCCTCACTTTCTCCTAAATAACCATCACCCTTCCATTAAATTTAAAACCACAACGCACAAGGAGAGCATTCATCTGCTAGACTCCACAGAATTTAAAATGGCACAAAGACAACACAGCTGCCAACAAAAAATATTTTTCAAAATAATTGGCACACTTCAACACACAAATAGCCATCACTCTAAACCTTCCTGAAGAAGGGCTTATGCCCGAAACGTCGATTCTCCTGTTCCTTGGATGCTGCCTGACCTGCTGCACTTTTCCAGCAACACATTTTTCAGCTCTGATCTCCAGCATCTGCAGTCCTCACTTTCTCCTATCACTCTAAACAGGCCTGCCACAGACTATCATAAGTACGCAAAACTGGAAGATTTTAACTAGGCAATTACTACTACTTCTACATCTCAGATCTCAATATCAGATTTACAATGGACAATTACCACAGTGTTCATGACAACAGCTTTCACAACGTTTTCCCAAATAGTATTTCCTGGACATTTGCAGCCTGAAACTAGAGATTTAATTCAATACTGCAACACTCTCATGTTTTCCAGGTTAGCTGAATATTTCTTTCATTGGCCGACTTAAAACTGTTTACACTCATCCTTTCACTCAGTCCCATTGGGGCCTCCCTTTCTCCCAACCTCTTTGTAGCCTCCTCCACCACAATGTTCTTATAGTCTCCTTCTCTCAGCAGATCCCATCTTCTTCCCTTAACCCTTGTGCAGCCTCCTTCTCCCCTCCCACCAACCTCCCTTGCAGGATTCTTCTTTTCAACTGGACCTGGCAAAAGCCAACCCCCTTCTGGTTGAGGAGCCTGTGCCCGTGGGAGAGGGTGCAGCCAGCACTGGACTGCATTATCGAGAATGTATCCTGGCTGTCTGAACCAATGGTCATGGTGGCTTAGGTTCTCATGAGCTGAAATATTGTCCCTGGATGGACCAACTGCATGCTTATTTATGAGTACATTTAGACTGTTGAATGAGAGGCAGTGACATCTGAGCTTGCTTAAAGCTACAGGCCTTGGTGATAAGCAGTGCATGCGCATCCCTCTCCTGGTGTCTGATCCAATGATAAGACAACGTTCCTTGAACTTCCCTTAAGCTTAACTGGTCAAGGATAGAAATTTAAGAGAGAGTCCAAATTAGCAAATTAGAGCATCAAGCAAATAGGGAACTCGGATCATGTTTGCAGGCTAAAAAACATTCCACAAAGCACTCACCCAATCTCTGGATGGTCTCCCCAGTGAAGAGTAGTGAATACACTATATCAGTTAGCACAGTTGGCCAAACAGCTGGTTTGCAACGGAGGATGATGCTATAAGTATGGGTTCATTTCCTGGACTGGCTGAGGTTAACATGAAGGTCCCACCTTCTCAACCTCATCCCTTTCCATAGGTATGGTGACCCTCAGGTTAAACTCACCACCTCATCTCTCTCTTATGAGAGAGAAGCCTTATAGAGTCATAGAGATGCACAACATGGAAACAGATCCCTCCAAATCCCCCCCCCCCCCCCCATTCATAAACCCATCCAAATGCCTTTTAAATGTTGCAATTGAACTAGCCTCCACCACATCCTCTTGCAGCTCATTCCACACAAGTACCACCCTCTGCGTGAAAAAGTTGCCCCTTAGGTCCCTTTTATATCTTTCCCCTGTATACCCTAAACCCATGCCTTCTAGTTCTGGACTCCCTTACCCCAGGGAAAAGACTTTGTCTATTTATCCTATCCATGCCCCTCATGATTTTGTAAACCTCTATAAGGACACCCCTCACCCCTCTATAAGGAAAACAGCCCCACCTGTTCAGCCTCTTAATATAGCTCAAATCCTCCAACCCTGGTGACTTTTTTTAATATTAAATTTATTTGTCCTCTTCCCTTGCCCTTTCATTAGCCAACATCTTTCTGCTTAAGTGTTTAAGAGTCCACTGGACTTGAAACATCAACTGTTTCTCCCTCCACAGATGAGGCAAAACCTCCTGACTTTGTTCAGTACTTTCTACCCTTACTTTATATTAAGAAGTGAATAATGCTTTTCTTTATTCAATTGGATGATCATTAACTGTTAAACAGACATCACCTCCTTCCTCAGTTCTATATTTTCATGCAAATAATTGTAATTTTAAAAATTATTTTAGTTATAAGTGCCTCAATTGATCCTTCTCCATTGTAACCTTGTCTGGAGATAATGTATAATTCCTGAAGATCCCAGGTGTGTCATGACAGTACTTGTTATGCGCAAATATTTTGTTTTATTCATTCATCGGATGAGGGCCCCATTGGCTAGGAGTCTGGAGTCAAACTTGGCTAAGTAAGGATGGCAGTAGCTTCCTTCCATTAAGGACATTAGTGAACCAGGATTTTTCAGGATATCTGTGGAATTCAAATTTCGCCATCTGTCGATGGTGGGATTCAAACCTGGGTCTCCCGATTGTGATAATAACACTAGGCCATCACTTCCCCTACCACAATTTCAGTTACAAAGACAGATTAGATTGACTAGCATTGTTTTCCTCAGAGCAAAGGAGACTGGGCAGTAGGTCGGGCATGATTAAGATGTACAAATTATGAGGGGCATAGACAGGAAGAAATGCTTCCTCTTGGTGGAGGGATCATTGACCATAGAGTTAAGGTAAGGGGCAGGAGGTTTAGTGGGAATGTTAGCAAAATACTTTTCAGCCAGAAAACAGTGAGAATCTGCAACTCATTGCCTATAATGGTGGTGGAGGCAGAAATCCACATATCAGTTAACAAGTGTTTAGATGTATACTTGCAAAGCCAAAGAATACAAGGCTATGGACAAAATGGGACTTGAAGAGTTAGGTGGTTGTGTTTGATTGGTGCAGAGTCAATGGGCCGACCATTTTTTCTCTATGTCGTAGATCATTATTAACCTCTTCAGCCTTCTTCTCTCAAAGAAAAACAGTTCCAAACTCTCCAATTTACCCTTCTAGCTGAAGTTTTTCATCCCTGGAACCATTCTCATAAATGTCCTCTGCATTCTCTCCAATGTGCTCCCATCCTTCGTCGAATGAAATAGCTCAGAATACTACAGCTCAAGTCCTACACAAGTTCAGTATAATCTCCCTACTGTTGTACTGTTAATGAAGGTGAGATATGGAGGTGGCGGTGTTGGACTGGGGTGGACAAAGTTAAAAACTAAACAACACCAGGTTATAGTCCAACAGCTTTATCTGGATGTACTAGGTTTCGGAGCACTGCTCCTTCATCAGGTAACTAGTGGGGCAGGATTATAAGTCAGAATTTATAGCAAAGGATCAGAGTACAAAGCAATTAAAATGATATATTGAAAAAACATAGATTGCTGTAAAGTCTTTCATCTTTTAGAATGGGTTGCAGGTTTCAGTTCATCGGCTGAGAACACTGAATATTATCTGTCTCTACCTATCCTGCCATCCATAATGATTTATACACGTTTACACGTAGTAATCTTTGTTTTATAGTGTCCCTCAAAGCTCTTTGTACCAAAAATGTACGGAATCCCTCACACTCATCGACCCTAAACTTTGTCTACCAACTTATTCAGCCACTGCATCAACTTATCAATATCCTTTTAAGCTACACGCTGCAGTCCTCACACTGGGAATGAATGTGCTAGGTCTGCTTTTAAAATTTTCAAGAACAAAAGGTGAACTAAAAGGCGACATGGCGAAGATGAAGCAGCGGTGAGTAACACCCAGCTCAGGTTTTATGTACATTGGTATCTTCAGCAAAAAGTATGTACCATTCAAAGCGAACCATCCAGGTCATGGTTAAATATAGAAAGATATTCGCTTACTCGCTATATTATTGCGGTTAATAACACAGAAGCACGATGCAAAATACACAAATTGTAGCTACAATGCAATTAGCACTGTAAACAAGGACTGCATTCACTTGCACGCCTATCCTTTCGGTTTCACATCATGTTACAATCGCGGTTCGAACAGCGAGTGACAGCAGCGACTTGTCAGCAGCCGGTGTTGCCGCGAGGTGCCGCTGTCTCAGCTCAGTGCTGACACCAAGTAGCACCCAGAGCCTACGTGACTGGAACAACGTACACAGCGACACGGAAGGGGGAAGGGGGTCAGGCTGTTGCTCAAAAACACCGCAACTTGGAGGGGGGGAGGGAGGGGAGGGAGAGAGAGAGGCCACTCATTTTGGCACTATTTCAACATCACCTCAGCCCAGAGAAACACTTATGCAGCACTGCTGATAGTTAAGCATCTGCCCTCCTCCCCAGACCCAGGTAGAGACAGTCAATGCAGCATTGCTAATAGTTCAGCATCACCTGGATTAGCACCGTAAATATTCACTCCCTGCACCACCGACGTACAGAGTGGCAGAAGTCTGTAAATTATATGAAATGCATGGCAGAAAATCAACTATCTATCAGTCAAAAGGACAAAGGCAGTAGATGCATATGAGGTGCCACCACCTGCAAGCCTCCTTCAAACTACACACCGTCCTCACTTGGGAACTATATCACTGTTCCTTCACTGTTGATGCATCAAAATGTTGGAATTCCTTGCCTCCTGGGTCTATCTATACCACTGGACTACAGGGGTTCAAAAAGGCAGCCTACCACCACCTTCTCAAGGGAAATCAGGGTTCAATAACAGAGGCTGGCTTAGCCAGCAGTGCTCACATGACGTGGACATAGAATCCCTACAGTGTAGAAACAGGCTCTTCAGCCCAGCAAGTCCACACTGACCGTCCGAAGGGCAACTCACCCAGACCCATTCCCCTACATTTACCCCTTCACCTAACACTATGGGCAATTTAGCATGACCAATCCATCTAACTTGCACATCTTTGAATTGTGGGAGGAAACCGGAGCACCTGGAGGAAACCCACGTGGGGAGAATGAGTAAACTCCACACGGACAGTCACCCAAGGCTGGAATCGAACCTGGATCCCTGGCGCTGTGAGGCAGCAGTGCTAACCACTGAGCCACCATGCCACCCCAAATATTCCATATAACAATTTTTAAAAGTCCCCACCCGACCCCATGAATGTTCAATGTAGCATTGCTAACAGCATGACATACAAAGGGCAAACATACAAATTAGGGGCAGCTGTAGGTCATTTGACCTTTAAAAGTGCTCTCCATTTGTGGCCAACTGTACATTCCTACCACCTTTCTTAATAACCTCCGACTCTCTTATTATTTACTTAAGGAGATATTTCTGAATACTTTGAGTACATTTCTACTGTAAAGAAAAATTCTAAGAGGAGGACCCACCCGTTGCGATTAAAAGGAGATTAAACAAAACATCAAACTTAAGGAAAATGCATACCATTGTGGCAGACCAGATGACTGGTCAGAATACAAAAACAAAACAGTACAGCACAGGAATAGGCTCTTCTGCTCAACATGTCTGTGCCAACCATAATGCCATTCGAAACTAATCTCATCGACCTGCATTTGGTCCCTACTTGTCCATGTTTCTGTCTATATGACTCTTAAATGTTGCTACTGTATCTGTTCCTATGACCTCACCTACCACCTTTTGCATAAAAAAACTTGCACATTTCTTTAAATATTCCCCCTTCTAATTTAAACCAATACTCCCTAGTATTTGACATTTCCATCCCGAGAAAAAAACACTCCAGCTGGTAAAGAATGATGAAAGGATTCATCAGGCAAAAGAAATTACAGCAAGTTTGTGAGATATGTAATACAATCAGAATGTTCATATAAAATATATTATGGCTGCTGCGCTACAAAGGTACAGTTGTGGTGCAACCCCACATTATAAAAAAATCGTACTTTAGTAACAGTGCTTGAAGTATCAGCGATGTAATCATGATAAGGCCAACACACATTTTAAACGTTTGTGCTTTAGAAACAGTGTCCCAATTCGTCAATCGCGTTACAGCAAATTCACCTTAATGAAACTTGTACTATAGCAGAATGACCTATATGCTGAAAATGTGTTGCTGGAAAAGCGCAGCAGGTCAGGCAGCATCCAAGGAACAGGAGAATCAACGTTTCGGGCATCAGCCCTTCTTCAGGAAGGTTTAGAGTGATGACCTATATGCCCAGTGATTTCATTGGCCATAACTGGACAAGATGCAAGAAGCATCTGTGCATCACCATACCATGACCATGCTCTGTATACTACAGGATCATCACCAGAGCTGGGAAGAGGAATGTCTGCCCTTTCCAGTCACTGCCCAAACCTCTCCAGTTGTATCAAGCTGCCTCACCTCCCACCATGAGCTGTAGGAGTGGGCTTGCTTGGAGCTAGGAAGTTTCTCTCTCCCGCAACCCCACTCCATTATTTGCACTTGGAGCAGCAGCATTTCCTTCCAACACCTCTGTGATGTTGGGTCATAACAGAGCACTGTTGCTAGGTCAAAATCCTGGATTTTCCAGCTGAACACATTGTCAGTCTACTGCAGCAGTTCAAGAGGGCAGCTCACCACCACCTTCTCAAGGGCAACTAGGGACAGGCAATAAATGCTGGCCAAGCTAGCAACACCCACATCCCATGAATAAAGAAAAATTCTTTAGTGCCACCTCACGATGGTATTCACTATAAACACAACCATAATGGAGAACAAGAGGTTTTTTTTAACAGAGATTTAAGAAGGATTAAAATAAAATGTGCGCTTGTCCTCTACAGAGAGAAAACGTGTAGTAAGTAGTAGATGAAAACAATAAGACAGATTATATTTAGAAATAGTTTGCTTCTCTCTTCAGCGGACAGGATTCAAAACCATTCCAGTAATATTTGTAAATCAGCGGGTAAAAGGGGGAGAGAAACTTGGTGAAATTACAACCACTGAGGAAGTGGTATTGAGCAAACTGACAGAACAGAGTGCTGACAAGTCCCTTGGTCCTGATTTTCTTTATCTTAGGGTCTCAGGCAAGGTGAGAGAATCAATTATTAAGCCTATAGTTGGGCACTTCGAAAAACACAAGGCAATTGGGAAGACTCAGCATTGTTTCATCAAAGAGAAATCATATTCAATCAATTGTTGAGTCCTTTGAAGGAACACTGTGGAGAAAAGGAGCCTAAAGACATACTGTATTCAGATTCACAGAAGGCATTTGATAAGGTACAACAGAAAAGGGTAGTTGGGAATATAAAAGCTCAAGGTGTGGAGGGTAACATATTATCATGGACAGAAGAATGGCTGGCAGGCTGCAAAAAAAGTCATTTTACATAAACGGGTCTTTGGCAAGGTGTGAAAATTGAAGAACCGCATGAGTCTCTGTCATAGCCTCAACTTTCTATTAATGACGGCACCATTGAATATCATAGAATCATAGTTTGAATATTTTTACACCAAAGATAGATAGATTCTTGTTAAGCAAGGTAATAGAAGATAATCAGGAAAATTCAAATGTGAAACTCAAATTCATATCAATGACTTTGACTCTATGATTTAGATGAGGGGAGCAAGGGCATGATATCTGAACATGCTTTCTCACGTGCACTCACACTCACACATACACTCACTCTCTTTCATGTATGTGCAAACACATAAGTCTATGGATGAATTTGTATTTGCAAACTTATATTTGCAGATACATTCTATTTTGCTCAAAAAATGCACAATCTGCAGGCAGTCAATATATGTAATATTTTGTAAATTCCACTTTGGAAATAGAACCAGTCTGACTCAAAATTGGGATACAACCAGACTCTAACCTCATACCTTTAATGCATTGTCTGAGCTGAGATGTAACCTTTTGTTATAAAACCTTAAGTTATCTAGAGAAGGTGACTTAAAAGAAGCTCTGGGATTTACATATTAATGAACCGAAACCTGCAACCCATTCTGAAAGGTGAAAGACTGAACAACAATCTAGGTTTGTTCAACATATCATTTCTGTTGCATGACACTGTAATCCTTTGCTATAAATTCTGTATCTTACGATCTTATGCTCCACAACCACCTGAAGGAGCAGCACTCCTAAAGCTAGTGCTTCCCAATAAACCTGTTGGACTATACCCTGGTGTTGTGTGATTTTTAACTTTGTCCACCCCAGTCCAATACCAGCTCCTTAACATCTCAGTTTGCAGGACATTTGTGAGACCACAACTTGAACGTAATGTACAGTTTTGTTCTAATTATTTAAGGAAGGATGTAAATGCACTGGAGTTGGTTCAGAGGAAGTTTAATAGATTTATATCTGGAATGAGCAGGTTGTCTTATGAGGAAAGAGTAGACACAGATTGGGGTTTGTTTCCACCTGACTTTTGAAAAGTGAGGGGTGACTCGATTGAAGTATACAACATTCTGAACAGTCTTGAAGAGACTCGTTTTCTCTCAAGATGATGCAACTTTGGAACTCTCTGACTCAGAAGATGGTGAAGATAGGGTCATTAAGTATTTTTATAGTGACGGTAGTTAGATTCTTGCGAGGCAACGTAACAAAAGGAAATTGAGGTAGTTCAAAATGTGAAATTTAAAACATAATTCAAAATGCAAACTAGCTGTAATTTTCTTGAACAGTGGGGCAGGTTTGAGGAGTCAAATCACCTCCTTTTGCTGCTAATAATTTGCATGATTGAATAAATACCTGAGAAGAAAGATTCTTTTCCAGACAGCACTCCCTCTAAGCTATGTGGCCTCGCTTTGAGGTTCCCTTCACGTTAAATCTTTAATGCTGTCAACTCTGTTCCTCAAAACTCCATCTAGCAAAGTCTTACTGCCATCCTGGTCTGTAGTTGAAAAAGCTACTTGTCAGCTGAAAAACAATACCCTTAGAGGAGATGGTTACTCTGCCAAAATTGTAAAATTATATTTGAAAAGGACACAAGTCCAATTGTGATAACTACAGAAACGCCTTTCTGTTTTGGAAAGGATTGCAAGGAACCTTCGTAATTGCTCATCTCAGTGGCCGATGAACTCCTTCCAGACTCTCACGGCAGTCTTCACCATTGAGATACACCACAGCCAAGATCTTTACTACACTGTGAATCCAAGAACAACAGCACAGATTGCTGCACTTGATCTTTTTTTAGCTTAGAAAAGCCTCTGACTCTGTCAACCAAGAGGCCTAAGGATCCTCCTCAAATTTAGCTGCCCTTCGTAATTTGTCACCATCCTCTGCATAGTCTGTGATGACATGCAAGCCGTGCAAGACCCTATATTAGTGAAGACTACGATCAATCAAAGCTGTGTCATTGCAACAACCCTTTTCTCCATCCAATTTCCTACAAATCTGTACCTCACATCCAAGATACTATCCATTAGAGTGTTTTTAGAGCAGAAAGGAAACTGTTCAGTTTAGGCTTGTAGGTTAAAACAAAGTCACTCCCACAGCTGTCAATTAAGTCCAGAATGCAAATGATGTTTATGTGTGTTTACTCATCAAGTAAGTTCCAGATCACAGTCAATTCCTTCTCCGGAGCTTATGAGAAACAGGTCATTCAAATAAAAACCTGAGAAGAAAGATTATTTTCCAGACAGCACTCCCTCTAAACTGTGTGGCCTCGCTTTGAGGTTCCCTGCATACTGGTGCATTGACCTCCATTTTCAGAAATCTCTGTCATGCATGGACCTCAGAGATTAAAAAAAAATTCAAAGGAGAATTTCCCACAGCACAACACTACCTCCCCATCATTTAAGATCCACCATAAGATCCATGGACAACTTGCCATATTTTGGGAACCTCCTCTTAATAAAGAAAGACATAGATGACAACGTTCTTCATGGCCACCAACGTGTCAGCTTAGTCTTCAGCTAATTGAAAAACAGAGTATTTGAGGACCAGTGACTCAAATCCAACCCAAACCCTATTCCTTAGATGCTGCTGGACCTGCTGTGCTTTCCAGCATCACACTCTTGACTTAGGTCATTATTAACCAGGTCATAGTGATCTCTGTGTTTAGATGCTTCAGAGATTTAGTCAAATATATCAGTCATATCAAAGCACTGGAGAAACACCATCAGTGATGCCTTCACAAGATCCTCCAAACGAAACAGCAGAAAAGGCAGACCAACAGCAGGATTTTCTGCTAAACTAACATGCTAGGTGCTAATCACTCAAAATCAAATTTACTGGCAGGATATCTCAGTTGGGTACCTCACACCAGACCCCTGAAGTGGCCATTCTGCTCTGAATTCCATCATGGCAGGGAACTCCCAGGAAGTCAATTACTTTTTGGACGTCCTCAAAGCATGCCTGAAGAGGGTGAACATCCCTGTTGACACATGGGAGATCCTGGCTTGTGACCAACCAAAGTGGAGATGGTTTATTTGGGAATCACCAAACACAGTGAGACTGTGATGGGCAGATAAATTGAGAGAGTGCCCAAACTTCTGAACAGCTCAAGAAACCAACCCTCTGGGTACAAACTGCCCCATATTTTCCATAGATTGGAAACTGGACACTGCAATGAAAGCAAGTCCCCCTTGATGCTGAGGGATGGCCTAAGAAGTAAAACTTGTTTAAGACCTGTTATAATTCTAATGGTTTCATTATGATATGATGATTATTCAACCTGAATAATAGTAAACACGTTGTGGAGTTTGCACATTCTCCCCATGCCTGCGTGGGTTTCCTCTGGATGCTCTGGTTTCCTCCCACAGTCCAAAAATGTGCTGGTTAGGTGAACTGGCCATGTTAAATTGCCCGTAGTGTTAGGTGAAGGGGTAAATGTAAGGGAATGGGTCTGGGTGGGTTGCTCTTCAGAGGGTCGGTGTGGACTTGTTGGGCTGAAGGGCCTGTTTCCAACACTGTAAATCATCTAATCTAATCTAATCTATTTTTCTCTTCAGAGATGCTGCCTGACCTGCTGGTCTTTTCAGCATTTACTGGTTTTACTTTGGATTTCTAACATCTTCAGTATTTTGCTTTTAGCTACTCAATGAGGCATTATTAATAATTCAGCATTAACACAGATCCAGAGATATATGCCATGCAGCAAAACTTATGGTTCAGCATCAGCAACCATTTCTAGCCTCAACTGAGTTACGGTATTTGCTTTTAAGTTACTGCTCTGACATTGCAAAAACAGGTTTCACTTTTCATCAACACCTCTACTATAATTTACATGCAGCTTAAATTCCCGATCTAACAGTGAACTGAGACTCCCGAGAGAAGATAGCTCCATTCTGCTTTTCACCAAGGTCAGACTCAGAAGTTCAACGTCTGTACAAAGCAAAATCTGATCCCAGTGAGCACTCATTAGAAAATCCTTGCCAAGTATTTGCATATTATTGCTGTGCCATCACTCTTGCGAGGGGGAACCTATAGCTGAATTGTACATGGATCCTCTTTTTTTTAAAACCATAGCTCGAGAGATTAAAAAAAAACAGATTCAACACCAACCAGAGAGTTTCAGATCAGCCGTATCACTAACCATCATCAGCTCTTCAATGCTCCACACAGCTGTCTGTTTCCTTGACTCTATCCTCTTGGACACTCTTACTTGGCTTCAGCATAAACAGCTATGCTTTCATAGGTCGAGGTCCCAGGTCCTGACAAATTCATCTGTCTAACCAACAATGGACTGTCAGCTGCCTTTCGTCCTTTAAGCCCACCTTTTCCACCAAGCTTTTAGTCAGCCCTCCTAATATATCCTCCTCTAGCTGGTCACTCGTTATTGTCTGGTTAGATCTTCCAAAATCTAATCATATGTAAATATATCCAAATCCTAGTTGCTACAATTGAGCTCATTATCACAGTGCAGGAGAAAAGAAAGTAATATGATCATAACAGTACATCAAGGGCTTCACGGTAAACTAAAACTCAGACTGGCAAATGTTTAAAATGTGAACCAAGCTTGTACTTCAGTGGCACTGAGGACCCAAGAGGAAGTTTCAAAGTCAAACAGAACCATGTTGAGCTAAGGTAACAGAAGGTCTATAGCAGTCAACAAGTTTTCACTCGCATCATTTCTACCTGCTTCAACCCTGGAAAGAATGTATACTCAGTCCAGGCTAAACTGGCAAGAGCCAACTCTCTTACAGCCAGAGAGTGTGGGTTCAACTCCCACTCACAGAGTTGAGCACATAAACCAGTTGACTGTCCATTAGTCAGGAATGATGTATCTTGGGAGATGATGTTTTTTGAAGAGATGTTAAGTACAGCCTTGTCTGCCCTCTCAGATGGATATAAAAGATGAAGGAAAGAAAGAACTTATGGGAATTTCCCTTCTGTATTGGCTAATAGTGATTAAATAACCAGAACCACTATGGTCTGGTCCTCATCACAGGACTTTGCGACATTACAGTGGTAACTACATTTCAAAAGTACTTGATTGGCTATAAAGCTCTGGTATATCTTCAGATTGGGGAAGGGACTACATAAACACTGTAATAAAAGAAAACATTTTGGAGAAACTCAACAGATCTGGCAGCATCTGTGGATTTTACTTTTATCCAAGGTTCTTCCTTTTTCTTCATAGGAAATCAAAACAACTAATTGCTGATTTGGTATAATTTTAGGTTAATATAGATTAGATTCCCTAAAGTATGGAAACAGGCCCTTTGGCCCAACAAGTCCACACCGACCCTCTGAAGAGCAACCCACTCAGACCTACTCCCCTACATTTACCCCTGACTAATGTACTTAACACAATGGGCAATTTAGCATGGCCAATTCACCTAACGTGCACATCTTTGGATTGTGGGAGGAAACCGGAGCAGGAGGAAACCCACGCAAACATGGGAGGAATGTGCAAACTCCACACAGACAGTCGCCTAAGGTGGGAATTGAACCTGGGTCACTGGCGCTGTGAGGCAACAGTGCTAACCACTGAGCCACCGTGCCAACTTGATAAAAGAAAGCACCCTGCAAAAGTGAAATTGAATCTGCAATTTAATAAGGATGTAAGGAACTGAAATGGGCAAATACTGAGGAGTGCATTAATCACTGTCAATACAATGATGTCATGCAGACTAAGGTGAGAAAAGAACTTTGACCCTTGAAGGAGCAAGACTTAGCATTTCGGACGCTCAAACAGCCTTAACAACAATGTCAATCATGCCAACACTGAATCCTATCAATGCAATAAACTACTTTCTGTAAGACAACAACTTGCCCTTGTTAGACTAAACAGTGTTTTTTGTCTGCCAAATTAGTTGCCAATGTAAAAGCAGTTGACCCACTCAATGTAAGGTGACTGTGATGGGGACCCAACTTATAATGTCGGTGATATGTAACTGTGCTAACCCACCTGCTGCTGCTAACTTCTACCTGCTTATACTTAGATCCAGGGCTCTACTGGAACAGTGGTTGTGACCCTACTGCTGAGACAGGAGGCCCAGGTGCAAGTCCCACCTGTTCGAGAGGTTTGTGAATAACATCTCTGAACAAGTTGATTAGAAAATACCAATACTCAGTTAATTAAAGGAATAACTACTGCAAACAGATTAAATGCTAAACAAAAAAATTGCTTGTACCCTTATTCATAATTCGTAAAACTAAGGCAAAATATATAAGTTAACTTCATTTTTTCATGGGCGCAGGCATTGCTGCTAAGGCCAACATTTGCTGGTCATCCCTAATTGCCTTTGAACTGTGTCACTTTCTCAGCCACATTTCAGAGGACAGTTGAGAGTCAATCACATTGTTATGGGTCTGGAATCACATGTAAACCAGGTGAGGACAGCAGGTTTCTTTTCATAAACTATTATGGAACTAGTTATCGCTCATAGAGACATAGAGATGCACAACATGGAAACAGACCCTTCAGTCCAATCTGTCCACGCGACCAGATATCCCAACCCAATCTAGTCCCACCTGCCAGCACCCGGCCCATATCCCTCCAAACCCTTCCTATTCATATACCCATCCAAATGCCTCTTAAATGTTGCAATTGTACCAACCTCCACCACATCCTCTGGCAGCTCATTCCATACACGTACCCTCTGCGTGAAAATGTTGCCCCTTAGGTCTCTTTTATATCTTTCCCCTCTCTCCCTAAACCTATGCCTTCTAGTTCCGGACTTCCTGATCCCAGGGAAAAGAATTTGTCTATTTATCCTATCCATGCCCCTCATAACTTTGTAAACCTCTAAAAGGTCACCCCTCAGCCTCCGATGCTCCAGGGAAAACAGTCCCAGCCTGTTCAGCCTCTCCCTATAGCTCAAATCCTCCAACCCTGGCAACATCCTTGTAAATCTTTTCTGAACCCTTTCAAGTTTCACAACATCTTTCCAATAGGAAGGAGACCAGAATTGCACACAATATTCCAACAGTAACCTAACCAATGTCCTGTACAGCCGCAACATGACCTCCCAACTCCTGTATTCAGTACTCACAATAATAAAGGAAAGCATACCAAATGCCTTCTTCACTATCCTATCTACCTGCGACTTCACTTTCAAGGAGCTATGAACCTGCACTCCAAGGTTTCTTTGTTCAGCAACACTCCCTAGGACCTTACCATTAAGTGTATACATCCTGCTAGGATTTGCTTTCCCAAAATGCAGCACTTCACATTTATCTGAATTAAACTCCATCTGCCACTTCTCAGCCCATTTGGTCCACATCCTGTTGTAATCTGAGGTAACCCTCTTCGCTGTCCACTACACCTCCAATTTTGGTGTCACCTGCAAACTTACTAACTGTACCTCTTATGCTCACATCCAAATCATTTATGTAAATGACAAAACGTAGAGGGCCCAGCACCAATCCTTGTGGCACTCCATTGGTCACAGGCTTCCAGTCTGAAAATCAACCCTCAACCTCCACCCTCTGTCTTCTACCTTTGAGCCAGTTCTGTATCCAAATGGCTAGTTCTCCCCCTGTAGTCCATGAGATCTAACCTTGCTAATCAGTCTCCCATGGGGAACCTTGTCGAACGCCTTACTGAAGTCCATATAGATCACATCTACTGCTCTGCCTCATCAATCTTCTTTGTTACTTCTTCAAAAAACTCAATCAAGATTGTGAGACATGATTTCCCATGCACAAGCCACGTTGGCTATCCTAATCAGTCTGTGCCTTTACAAATACATGTACATCCTGTCCCTCAGGATTCCCTCCAACAACTTGCCCATCACCGACATCAGGTTCACCGGTCTATAGTTCCCTGGCTTGTCTTTACCGCCCTTCTTAAACTGTGGCACCACGTTTGCCAACCTCCAGTCTTTCAGCCCCTCACCTGTGACTATCAATGATATAAATATCTCAGCAAGAGGCCCAGCAATCACTTCTCTAGCTTCCCACAGAGTTCTCGGGTACACCTGATCAGGTCCTGGGGATTTATCCACCTTTAACCGTTTCAAGACATCCAGCACTTCCTCCTCTGTAATCTGGACATTTTACAAGATGTCACTATCTATTTCCCTACAGTCTATATCTTCCATATTCTTTTCCACAGTAAATACTGATGCAAAATATTAATTTAGTATCTCCCTCATTTTCTGTGGCTCCACAGAAAGCCGCCTTGCTGATCTTTGAGGGGCCCTATTTGCTCCCTAGTTACCCTTTTGTCCTTAATATATTTGTAAAAACCCTTTCTCCTAAAATTCTATAAAATTCTCCTAAATTCTATTTGCCAAAGCTATCTCATGTCCTCATTTTGCCCTCCTGATTTCCCTCTTAAGTATACTCCTACTTCCTTTATACTGTTCTAAGGATTCACTCGATCTATCCTGTCTATACCTGACATATGCTTCCTTCTTTTTCTTAACCAATTTCTTTAGTCATCCAGCATTCCCTATACCTACCAGCCTTCCCTTTCACCCTTACAGAAATATACTCTCTCTGGATTCTTGTTATCTCATTTCTGAATGCTTCCCATTTTCCAGCCGTCCCTTTACCTGCCTCTAATCAGCTTTCGAAAGTTCTTGCCTAATACTGTCAAAATTTGCCTTTCTCCAATTTAGAACTTCAACTTTTAGATCTGGCCTATCCTTTTCCATCACGATTTTAAAATGAATAGAATTACGGTCGCTGGCCCCAAAGTGCTCCCCCACTGACACCTCAGTCACCTGCCCTGCCTTATTTCCCAAGAGTAGGTCAAGTTTTGCACCTTCTCTAGTAGGTACATCCACATATTGAATCAGAAAATTGTGTTGTATACACTTAAGAAATTCCTCTCCATCTAAACCTTTAACACTATGGCAGTCCCAGTCTATGTTTGGAAAGTTAAAATCCCCTACCATAACCACCCTATTATTCTTACAGATAGCTGAGATCTCCTTACAAGTTTGTTTCTCAATTTCCCTCTGACTATTGGGGGGGTCTGTAATACAATCCCAATAAGGCGATCTTCCCTTTCTTATTTCTCAGTTCCACCCAAATAACTTCCCTGGATGTATTTCCGGGAATATCCTCCCTCAGCACAGCTGTAATTCTATCCCTTATCAAAAATGCCATTCCCCCTCCTTTCTCGCCTCCCTTTCTATCCTTCCTGTAGCATTTGTATCCTGGAACATTAAACTGCCAGTCCTGCCCATCCCTAAGCCATGTTTCTGTAATTGCTATGATATCCCAGTCCCATGTTCCTAACCATGCCCTGAGTTCATCTGCCTTCCCTGTTAGGCCCCTTGCATCGAAATAAATGCAGTTTAATTTATTAGTCCTACCTTGTCGCTGCCTGCCCTGACTGTTTGATTCACTTCTGTTCTCAACTGTACTGGTCTCAGATCGATCTCTTTCCTCACTATCTCCCTGGGTCCCACCCCCCCACATTACTAGTTTAAATCCTCCCAAGCAGTTCTAGCAAATTTCCCTGCCAGTATATGAGTCCCCTTCCAGTTTAGGTGCAATCCGTCCTTCTTGTACAGGTCACTTCTACCCCAAAAGAGATTCCAATGATCCAAAAATGTGAATCCTTCTCCCATACACCAGCTCCTCAGCCAGGCATTCATCTGCTCTATCCTCGTATTCCTGGCCTCAACTAGCTTGGAGCACTGGGAGTAATCCAGATATTACTACCCTTGAGGACCTCCTTTTAAAATTTCTGCCTAACTCTCTGTAATCTCCCTTCAGAATCTCAACATTTTCCCTTCCTATGTCATTGGTTCCAATGTGGACAATGACCTCATGCTGACCCCTCTCCCCCGTGAGAACATTCTTCACCCTCTCTGAGACATCCTTGATCTTGGCACCAGGGAAGCAACACACCATTCTGCTTTTTCTCTGCTGGCCACAGAGACCTATCTGTACCTCTGACTACAGAATCCCCTAACACAATTGATCTCTTGGAAGCCAACGTACCCCTCATTGCATTAGAGCCAGTCTCCATACCAGAAACTTGGCTGTTCCCCTGAGAATGCATCACCCCTACATTTTCCAAAACAGCATACCTGTTTGAAATGGGTACCTGTTTGAAAAAGACTCCTGCCCTAAGTGCCAACCTCTCTTACCCTTCCTGGAGTTAACCCATCTATGTGACTGTATCTGAGATTTTCCCCCTTCCGAAAACTGCCATCCATCACACACTGTTGCTGTTGCAAATTCCTCATCACTTCTATCTGTCTCTCCAACCGATCCACTCGATCTGATAATATTCACATCCAACAGCATTTATGGCAGATATAATCCGCAGTAACCCTTAAACTCTCTTTAAACTCCCACATCTGACAAGAATGCAAAGGCCATTTTTGCTCCTTCACAATCTACAGACCCAGAAAATAACACCATCTTATTCCTCTACAAAACACTGCACCAGGTTAAATTAATAGCTATGGCTTATATTTTAAGTTTAATCAAGAGACTTATCTCCAAAAACATATAATCAAGAAAGAACCCACTGTATTCACTAATACAGCCTTTCTCTTGGACAGACTTAAAACAATTAACTTATCTGATTCTGTGTTGTGAACTTCGCCCAAACCGGTTCCTCCAAAATTAGTTGTGAAATTCACTGTTTGTTAATTTTCCCAGATGCACTCCGATGTCCAGCGACACATGAATTCAAAAACTCTATGATTGTTTTTGCAGCAAGCAAAGATTGTCATGGTTACTATCATTGAGACCAGTTTTATGTTCCAGATTTTAATTAATCAATTTACTAATGGAATTTAAATGTAATCAGTTGACATGGTTGGATTTGAAATCATACCCCAGGACACTGCAGCTGATATAAAATCAGGCATTCCACAACTTTGGAATCTCAAACATGTTTTAAAAGGCTGCTATTATCCTTCAAATGTTAGATAGGTGAGTAACAGTATTTTAGTCATCAGCAAAGTTTGAGAATGTCAGGGAGGAGGAGAGGAGTGTGACTTTCTTCACAAACAAAATACTTTTGAGCTGAGTGAATTAAAATGTTCAACGTGATAATGGGACCCCAAAGATCCCCTCTGCAAATTGTTCAGTGAGGCACTGAACATAAATGTCAGGAGAAAGAATTTTAAAAATTAAGAGGAAAAGTCAACCCGAAATTCAGAAGGGTGAAACTGTGAGATCAAAACAAGCCTATATAATCAAATTTCAGCAGGATGAAAAGAAGCCCAGTTAGGTAAGTACATGATAATATTGGGAGACAGCTCCAGACAAGTAGTGAGAGAGGATGGACAATGTACAAAGTAATGCTTTTTGACCAGGAGAAATGAAAGGGTCACAACTCCAGCTACAGCTTTAAAAGTGATTCAGGCGATTAGCAAAAAATTGATAAAGCCAAACATAAATCCAAAAAATCAACAAAAGCAGACAAGAGCCAAAAAAGGGAGATCAGAAGGGATATGCGGATGAGAAAAAATTGGTATCTGAGGAATGATTTTTAACAGCAGATTGGAAGATAGTCAAAATTTGCATGTGGCTGCAAAGAGACAACTTCAGATCAAGGAATAATTAACTTTCCAACTCCGCATTACTGCATACTCCTCTGCCTTGGAAGGTGAAAGAAGGGAGTACATCAGAAGATTATTTAAAACAGCAGATAGACTTTACAAAATCTACAAAATAGGCTATAAATAGTAAACAAAGTGATAAATGTTAGTAAAAAGGGGGTTAGGAATACTTAGGTTAATTTAAGATCAATTAGCTTCATACTACTACTGAAGTAAGCAAAATGCAACAGAGCAGCAGAGATAACATTAGTAACTTCTCAGGGGCTATCACCATGGCTTTATGAGGAGAAAATCTGACAGGGACTAATTTCATTAAATTCCTGAACAAAAGGATTTGGAGGTTCATAAACTTTATTTTTGATGAAGAATCACTCCAGAGATTCATTTCCTCTATGTCCATCCCCAACCTGACCTTCCTAAACAGTCAGTATGTTCTGCAGTCAACTACCATTAGCATTTCCCAGTCTATAATTAATAAAAATGATTTTAAATGACTATTATGTAGAAATACAGAAGTGTGACCAATAATGTTTCTTAAAAAGACTTACACTAATATAATAGCAAAGTACAGCGGATTCGAGAGATGGGAAATAAAAAAATTGAAAAGGCTGGAGAAACTCAGTAGACATGGCCACATCTGTGGATAGAGAAATGGAGTTAATGTTTTGCATTCAATATGATTGTTCTTTGAAGCTACATTTATATACTGCCTACTAGACTGCCACCATGCTATCATCCCCCATGTGCTTTTCCCTACTAAGGATATAAATGTTTGCTCCATTTTAAGAACAGTTGACAGTATCATTTAAAAAAAGAAAATAGTCCAATATGCCTTCAATCCTTCATATGGATACATCAATGAAATTAATTTTTGGCAGAGTTCTCAGCTCACACTTCAATGTCATTCACTCTGTATGTCCTCCAACAGAAAAGGAGATATTGAGTGCACAGTTTTCATAAAATTTTTTGCCTCTTTTACACAGGATCTGTTTCTCTGAAGCCTTACTGAAAAATATGATTGACATGCAAAATGGCCAATCTTTTGGGACCAACTATTGTCATTTTTTGCCAGTCATTAGGCTGTATCACCACCCCTTTCTAGGACGCAATCATTATCATGTACTTTGTTTAAACACAGCATTCATATTATTGCACAAAACCATTCCATTAAGCCCAAAAGTCCATTGGCAGCATTTTCTCTCACATTTTACCTCTGACTCCTTCTCTATCTCACCCAACAGCATATCATTCTCTTCCTTTCTCACTCATTCAGTTTCCCCTAAAATGCATCGACGCTTTTCACCTTAGTTATTCCTTGTGGCGTTGGGTTCTGGGTGAAGAGATTTCTCTTGAATTCTTCACTGGATTTAACAGTAATCATGAGGTATTTACGGACCTTCCTTTTGATTTCCCCCAAAGGTAGAAACATCTTAATGTGTCTCTCTTACTAAATCTCTTCACAACTTTAAAGACTCCTCTCAGGTCACCTTTCAGCCATTTTCTTCCAGAGAAAAGAGTCTGTTCAGCCTTTCCTAATAGTTATAAGTTCTCAGTTCTGGTTGCCTCATTGAGTCTTTTTTATTGCACCTTCTCTCTGTCCTATGTTACAGTAACAGAACAATGCACAGTTCTCTAAGCATGTTTTATTTCTATGTAAAACTGGTACATATAGTATACTGCATTAAATTATTCTCTTTTGCTTAATACTCTGATGTGCTAGTATCCTATTCTTGAATTTTCACAAATTAATGTTAATGAAAACTACATCATGTTAAAGTGAAACATGTTGACAATTGACATTTTATCAAAGACCAGTAAAATGTACACTGGGAATATGGACTGCAATATTGTCTTGTCACAATGTGACCCACGTTACTGGGAGAACAGTACAACATCCAAGCCTGATCTAGATATCCACATACGCACATATGGATTAAGATAGCAAGGATGCCAGGATGGACAATCTGGCTGATTTTCCACATCCACAAGTATGGAAGAGAAGGTCAGTTACATTCCCGCTAGCTCAGAACAGATTGGTTAATTAAACCTAGTCTGCTTAGCAGAATCAGTCATATAGAATACAGTCATAAACTGGCTGAGAGATTTGAGACAAATACAATGTCCTGGATAACGTTCAGTGTCCTGGATACTTTTACTTTGTTGATGTTTGTATTGCTGAAGGAATTTTTGCTAGTGGAGGTTTTGAGAATCTGAACAGGGAAAACCCTTTGTGCTAGTAAGAGAATTGGTTATTAAAATGGTCATCAACTTATTGGCACAGTGTTGAAATGTGCAATGCTTTGCTACAGGAAACGGTTGAGGCAGAGATAGTTATATGTAGGATGAATTTTAGGGTTAGAAGAAAGCACAAGACTACAGAGTACTATGAGTAGGACAATGACATTCATTTTGAAATGCCCTGGCAAAGAATCAACATAGAATGGACAAAATACCTACTTCCACAGTAAACATCTATTGTAGGCAATTGGAGGTCTGAAACCAATCCACTCCACCTTCTTTCATGTCCATTGACACCATGGCATACACTTTCTCATTGCTGTTATTGCGACAACTAAAGTAATTTATTTGCATTAGCTACATTTCAAATAATATCAACTGCAATACTCAGGCTTCTACTTAAGGACTGTTCATATTGAATGACTGGGGTAGAGTTCCTCACATTGAAGGTCTTTTTGATGCCATTTCTATTAATGAGAGAGGCAGATACTTCAAAATTGACGCACAGCAGTACTGTGTCACATGTTTACTTGTAACCCAAAGCATTTTTACTTTGTTTAATGCTAAGCCTGTGAAGTATAAATTAGAAGGTAAGTCAAACCTAATTTCACAGCAAGTACTGAAAGACTCATTCCCACAGGAAGTGTCAACTCAATTTGGTTGGCTACAGGTCAGGACCTGACTTAAGATTCAAAAATACCTCAACTTATTGTAGTATTTTGAAACATAAACTCAGCACCTGACCTGCACTCGACAAAGTCCACAAACAGCAGTGGGATAAATGATCAATGAGTCAGTTATGTTGGTATTACCTCAAAGGCAAATATGGCCAAGACACTGGGGAAACACTAATTTTATTCTGAAAAGTGTCATGAGACCATATCAAACCATGAAGAATAAATTGTTTTGAGGTTCAGTGACTGATGTTATTATCAGAAACTATTAAATGACAATATAATGTCCCAGAAACTGTTTCAGTGACTGAAACTAAATCAACAGAACAAAGACGTCCAACCCCTCCAACAAATATTACAGGCCAATGCTAAGTATGCACAGAAGACATAGCAAACTATATGCTTTTCAGAAATCCTTTAGCTGCGTATGTGCTTTCCACTTCAAGACTCATATGGAATAAGGGGAAAAGTATTGCAAATGGGTCAATATTATTCTGTCATAAGACAGTGGCAAAATCAGATTTGTGCCCTCTTATTTATACAAGTAAGTAACTCATAAATGGATAGGATCAATTGTTAGCACTTTGATTTGATGTCAGCTTTTACATGAGCATCTGATTTACACCATATAAGTTTAACACAGAAAGAAAGCTGAAAACCTTCACACTGACAGTAAATCAGTGGCGTAAATCAGGACTGTTTCCCTCTTATGAACTTTGAGACAGCAAACAATTATAAAATTACTTCCAATGTTTTATGAAACAAAGAACTAGGCCAAACATCCCTGAACAGAACAAAATATTTTGATGCTGATATGCTGGAACTAACAGGAAAATGACCAAGTTAGGGTAATATGGCCATTGCTTGAGGTATTCACATGTCAAATTCAATTGCAGAACTTGTCATGAGGGAATCTTAATCCTTAAACTCAGGATTATTAGTCTGAGTATCGTAGTCATTAGTATGGAGGTTTATCAACTTTATTCAAACCTGTTCCTAGAAACTTCATTACTTCACTGCCCACTTTCAATTACTCTGTTTTCCTGCCTGCAATAGATGTTTACTATGGACACAATTTAATTGACACAAGTGTTCAATGAAGATGATTTCATTTTTAAAATAGGCCGTAAGGACATTTCTCCCAGGTTGCCCACAGTCATGTCATGAAGAATAATCTTTAATTCCCAAAGTCTCCAAGGCAATTCTGCATGGTAGGCAATCCTATTTATTTGTGAACCTTCACTCATTTTTTGTTATTTTATCTTATTTTTCTAATGACCTGCTTAGAGATGTTATTACATATCTTGAGACTCGAAACTGGACCTCCTGTCAGAGGGCCCATTCTGACTTAGCGAATTGCAACTTAGCACAGCAGCAGAAAATGCTTTGACAGTAGGTTACTGCAGAATCCTGTATAAGTTATTTCTCAGCTCTAACTTTTTTTTTCTCATTTAATCTCCCTGACCAGACTCATCGGGGCAGATTGTCAGTTTTGGTTCTCCTGTACATCCTAGGCTGGCTCGAATATGATTAAAAAAAACTTTCATTTATACAGAGTTACACAATTTCAGGTGACCCCAAATACTTCCTAAGTGTAGATGCTGTTGCCATACAGGAAATGTGGTAGCCAAGTTGTGCACCACAAGTTTCCAAATCAGCCTTGAGACAGATTACCAGATGATCTCTGCTATTCAGTCTTGACTAAGAGATAAATCTTGGTGAGTTTTGAGAAGAGTTGAGGTTGAGGTTCTGGATGTAAGTTTGCTTGTTGACCTGGAAGGTTAGTTTTCAGATGTGTCGTTACCATACTCGGTAACATCATCAGTGGAGCCTCTGGTGAAGTGCTGGTGTTATATCCTAGTTTCTATTTATTTAGGTTTCCTTGGGTTGGTGATGTCTTTTCCTGTGTTGGTGATATCATTTCCTGTTCTTTTCCTCAGAGGATGGTAGATGGGGTCCAAATTGATGTGTTTGTTGATAGAGTTCCAGTTGGAATGCCATGCTTCTAGGAATTCTCATGCATGTCTCGGTTTGGCTGGTCCCATGATGGATGTGTTGTGCCAGTTAAAGTGATGTCCTTCCTCATCTATGTTATGATATGAGTGATAGTGTATCATGGCTTTGTGTAGCTAGTTGATGTTCATGTATCCTTGTGGCTAGTTTTCTGCTTGTTTGTCCAATGTACAGTCCTTGCAAGGTATTTTGTAAATGACAGAGACATACACAAGATTTTCTAGAAGCATGGCATTCCAACCAGACCTCTATCAAGAAGGACATCGATTTGGACCCCATCTACCATCCTCTGAGGAAAAGAACAGGAAATGACATCACCCACACAGGAAAAGACATCACCAACCCAAGGAAACCTAACCAATAAATAGAAAGTAGGATATAACACCAGCACTTCACCAGAGGCTCCACTGATGATGTTACCGAGTATGGTAACAAAACATCTGAAAACTAACCTTCCAGGTCAGCAAGCAAACTTACATCCAGAACCTCAACCTCAACTCTTCTCAAAACTCACCAAGATTTATCTCTTAGTCAAGACTGAATAGCAGAGATCATCTGAATAGCAGGGACCCATAACACCAGCGCTTCTAAAAACAATATTTAACTTCAAGTAATGCAGTAAATTCTAATCAGATGAAACTTCAGGATATAACTCCAGAATTTAGTTGCTGAATGATTGAATTAAACATATTCAGTCATTTCAGAAAAAAATAGCCCTACACTGTCCTTTTGGAGTTTCAACCTAACATCTCACTCAACATCTTTGACAGGGCAGTACTATTTCAGAACTGCACTGGCCGAGATATTTGGTCCGGTCTTTTGAGCAGTAACTGAACTCACATTAACTGACTAAGGGGTGACAGTCCTATTAATGGGCCAAGATAGAGGGAGATGTGGATTTTGTGGAGGAACAGTAAGAATCGACCCATCTTTATGGCACTGTGCGAATATTACAACTGGTGTCAATTGTGGCTCAGTGGGTAATGTTCTGAGTCCTGTGTTAGAAAATCATAATTTCAGGACCCAATGAACAGACTTGAGTACAAGATCTAGGCCAGTAAACAGGGGGTCACTGTTCCCTGTGCAGTCACATTATTGGGTTTTGTGAGCAAGAACTTTGAGACAGCAACAGCTACTGTGGAGTCTGAACTGATTGCTAACAACTGAGAAGCTCCTTTAAATCTGGAGTTTTTTCCCGATAATCGTGGGTCTTGTCTAATGGACAAATCATTGAGGCCTGACTGCTGCTACAAAAAATACCTGTCAAAAGATAGTCCTTTTTAAAAAAGAAACCCCAACACATTCCTCAATGTTCAACCTCAGCAGCTGAAGTCTGACACACACCCAGTACATGCTCCCATACTCACCAAATTTCCACTCCGGGGTCATATAAACTCTGGGAATTTAAAATGGGGTCACATGCGGCAAAGGTTTTGGAAGTACTGATCGAAGTTGATACTCCAGTACAGTACTGAGAAAGTGCTGCATTATTGCTGATACCGCCTTTCACATGAATCATTAAACTGAAGTTCTTTCTTCTCAATCAAACACTGCATGATCCTATTTAAAGAACAGCAGGAGAGGTTTCCTTGCCAATAACTAGTCCTCAACTAAGATTCCTTTACTGCTGTTTGTGGGTGCTTGTGGTAAACAAGGTGGTTGACACATTTCTGAAATTACAACAATGATTGCATTTAAAAGCATTTTGTTGGCTGTAAAATCCCCTGTGGCGGGGAGGGGGGAGGTGTGGAGGGAGGAGAGAGCTGAGCTGGTGAGCTGCATTTTCTTTTAGCTGTAGTTCACAGAAATCTACTTCTGAAGCCAGAATGTAAACTGAATGGTGGTGTCAAGTCAAGTGGCTATTGAATAAACAGAAACAGAGGTTGGGGGTGTTGCAGAGAGCTAGAGATAAACATCAAGTGGCAACTGCTACAGCTGCATATTCCCTTACTGCTGTCAGCTTATGGAGGTGTTCAGTGATCACTTGCTAAGAGATGAGCAGGATTTTCCAGCAATGTGGCCAACAAGGTTGTTCATAGAGGACAAGCTTTTTCAGTCGTACAATGTCAGCCAAGTATTTGATCAATCACTTTTGATATTCAGCATTAAATTACATTTTATCAGTGACTGATCACAGTTTAGAAATAACTTTGATCCCTTACTTTTGCTCTAAGTTTAAAATAACGAGACTGACTGAGTGACTTACAGTATACAGTGAATTCAACCCCACTTACACCCCGCCTGGGTATTGACCACGTTCCCTTGGCAAACTGCTTGCATTTCATCAAGATGCCTCTTCACTTTCTTGGAGCTGATGTTAGCTGTAAATAATTCACTGATGTTACAGTCAATTCTAATAAATTCCCTGCATTACCTACACCAGATACATTTCTGTTTATGTAGTGAACGTGCATGCAAGTTCCAATATTCATTTCATAAATCCTGTGTCATCCAACACAAATGTAGTGGCTTTTACATGACTGTTCCAGTTCCAGTTTCTCCAATGACTTTTTCCTCCCACTTTCCTGTTTTGAGCGATAGTCGATCCTCTGTCCATACATTTCTAGGTCTACCCAAAATTTTCTTGCATTATCCTTTTGATGAAATGTCTCAGGGAGCCTCTGAAATGTTTCAACATTTTGTGCCACTGGGCATTCTTCCTCCAATGGAGTTTTAAAACTATTTGGATTTGAGACAGTCCTTCACATCAGAAATCAATTGTGCCTTTGCCACATACATCCTCATCCTCAAGTGATTGGGGTGGGGTCAGGTGGGTGGGTGGTGGTGGTGGTGTTTGATTGCTATTGAGAACAGAAACTTGAATTGAAACGGTTATGTAGATCATTTTTCTACAATTCCTGAAATCGGACAACTCAACAGAGATCAAACACACACTATGCCTTCGGCTTGACTCAATTCCATATAAGATACTTTGTCCTTACAGCTGAGAATCTGAGAAAGGTTGTCGTCCACTTTACGGAAGACTCTTTGGAATTGGTCAATTTTTCTTTTCCCATCTCATCATCCTATGATCCTCAAGCCAAATCTTTCTGTAAGATACTGTGTATGAGTAATATGTTATTAACATTTCAACATATTGAGGATAACCTGGAGTATAAAATCAGATTTCTATGACCTTGCTGCATATTATAATTTATACTCTGGTGTTATATATATATTTATAAAATCAGACCATATCTCTTCAGTTGTCCCTCGACTGCATGCTTATTCCCAATAACACTGCACTTTGCATTTTTTTTCACAATTTCAGAGGGCAGTTAAACGTCAATTATGTTACATCTTAGCCAGACCAGGTAAGGTCAGTGGAATTCCTTTGCCAAACGGCATTAGTGACAGATGAGTTTTTACAACAATGGTTGACAGCAGCCATCAGATTGACCCGAGCTTTCAATTTCAAATTTTGTTTATTGAATTTAAATTCACCACATTCACCATGTTTCCCCACTTTGAACATTCTATCATTTAATTTCATTTAAGCTACAATTCCAATACAATATTAAGGGAGCACTGTGAGAAAGTGTTCTTATTTGAATTAAATACTAAATTGCGGTCCCATCTATCTGTTCTGGGACTTGAACTTAATGGTGAGGATTTAAGGAAACCATACAAAGATAATAGATAGGATTTTCAATACAGTGACTTTCCTCAATTGTCACTAAAAACAGATTTTTGGTAGTTCAACTCATCACTATTTGTTCAACCTACTGTGAGTAAATTGGCCATCACATTCTGCTGTTTCACAAACTGACTTTTAAATTCACAAAAAATGAAATGAAATGCAACTACTTCAGATTGGGTACATTATAAATGGAACACCTTTTAAATAAAGTTTTGCATTTCTGTAAAGCTGTTCATGGCCTCAGGTTGTGTCAAAGTGCTAAACAGTTAACCACATACTTGCAGCATTATCACTGTTAGAACATTCAAGTAGAAGCAGCCAATTTTGACATAGGAAGCCACGACAAAAAGCCACAAGGCAGAAGACCAGATGGCCTAGTGTCAGCTGAGAACTAAATATTGGCCAGGACACCAGGGAATACTTCCTTAAGCATTTCTGATCATCTGAAAAGGCAGAAGTGATCTGATTTTAACTTTCATCTAAGAGATGACATCTCCAACCATACGGCACTCCTTGGTACTAAAATAGAGTTTGGGGTTTGAACTCAAAAGTTCAATTACAAGGTGAATAAATCAACACTGAGTCATGCTGATGAAAGGATAATGTAAGTAAAAAGGTCTCATTTTTGGTTATGGTTGGATGATATAATGTGAAAACTGTTGAGCAAAATGTATCTTATGCTGTGTTATTACCGATAATGGTATTAGGTGTATTTAGAATTTGTCTGCATGGCATTCTTCACAACAACCTTAATTGTTGTTAAACCTGTGAAATGCTTACTTTTCTGCCTGTGTTAGTTTCTAAACATAAACTATTGGTGTTTGACCTGTTCATTGATCACAGTTCTCTGAATCTGGCGAATATAGAGTGTGCTATGTTTCACTTCTGGGACAGATTATGCGAGATGCCTGCACCAGGCCTCCCTTTGGACTACAGCAAATGACTGGCCACTGAATTTGAGGACAACATAATATCATTATCAAAATGCAGATAACTGTGAGAAAGTCAACTCAATTTCACTTTTGGCTTGGACTCTGATCCACAGATTTTGTGCCTTCTTGCCTAAACATTTCTACCCACAATATTCCTGAAAAAAACATTTGTCTCGTTTGCCTTATGTGTGAAAAAATGTGCACGTGTTTGATTTTAAAAGAGGAACGTTTAAGTTTACATATTAATAATTTTAAAACTGTTTTGGCAAATATTAAAGAATAAAGAATAAATTAGTATTTTTGTTTTATTGTTCATTTATTAAATCTGGTGTGGGTTTCTCTTATTGTAGGTAGTGGTCACTGTCAGGCATTAACCAACTGAGGGATAAAAAAGGACTTGAATTCCAGTGCACTAGGGTCAAGACAAGAGTTTGGTGGCTCATCCAGATCTTTGAACATAGGCAATGTGAGGTTAGATGTGGAGTAAGATTGATTTGTAAAGGTTAAAAGGGCAGGTTCTCAAACTGGAAAATAAGATGGCCTTGGAAGCAGCTAAATCCTGCAGATAGTGGAAATAAATATGACTATTTTAAAAGATTTAATAACGGCTAAGGCCAAGAATTGGCAAATGAGTGACATGTAAAGCTTCTTGCAAAAGCTAAGAATTGAGATAATTAAAATAATACCATAACATGGGTATGTTGGAAAGACAAGAAAGACCAGGTACAGTCAGTTCTGATATAACATGATAGTTCTGAATCTTGCGTTATAAGAAAATATGGAACAGGAACTGCATTATAGCCAATATAGGTAAGGAAAGTTTGAGTCCTACAAATAATGGTCTAATTTCTTCAATGGCATTGAAGAAACACGCACAAGAGCAGAACTGACTTGTATTCCAAGCAGTGAGTTGTTAGCAGAGGTGGTGAATTATGCATTGAATTTCAGAGAGAGAGTTTACAAAGATAGAACTTGAACTGAAAAAGTGAACGGGAAAGGAAAACAGAAAAGAATGCTGGTTTAGATTACTGCAACTTAAAAAACAGAGGGTTCATTTGCAGAAGAACTGTACACTGAGGAAAGTCTAAGCCATATCTAATGTCCAGTAAAGAAATGTTTAAATTTATATGGGCACTCTTGATGTTTGAAAATATAGCAAAACTAATGAAATGGCTGAAGGAAAAATGACACTAACTATGCCAAGCAGTTTGACAGGTATGGAACATGGAATTTATGTATCACTGTCAGAGGAGGTTTCTGCGCATTTTGATGTTGTTAACTAGAGGCTTTCTTGATGCATATGAATTAGTTCCTAAACGATATAGGCAAAAGATGTAAGGACAACCTGGGAAAACCTACCTTAAATTTGAAAGGGAATTGCAAAGTAATTTTGGCCAATAGACACAAGCAAGTAAACACCATGTATGAAGCTCTTAGATAGATCATTCTCCTAGAACAATTTAAAACTCCCTAAATTTTATAATTTGAAACTATGTTGAAGACCTCAGGGTAGCGGGAATGGCTGATGATCAAGAGCTGATACATAAAACGAAACGGCTTTCCCATCACCCCCATAAACCTGAAAAGGATAGAAGGTGAGAGTTTGAAAGGTAGGCAAATGGCCAGGGTAAAGGAGGGACAGCTGGCAATACCCCATGCTCTCCTCCTCAGTCCAGAAAGGATGATACTGAAGCTAGAACTGACAGTTGTAGGTCTAAGGGTTTCCATAGTCATAAATGTTGCAAGTTGCTAGGAAGGATCACAGGGCTTACTGGAGTTTGTAAGAGAGATTGCAACAACAGAACTCAAAAGGAAAATACCTCTGATCAAACTGCAGCTTTAATTACAACAACCAGATCAAAGATAAATGCTTTTGTGAATGCAAGAGAGGTGAATAAAGTAACTGAGAGATAAAATTGATTTTTTTCAACAAAACAGGTAACCACGCTCTCTTCAAATGATACAACTTAAGTCATAATAATAGAAACAGGAGCTACGCAAACTCTGCTGTTGGAGAATGACTTGGTTTTTCTTTCAAGGAGTGCATTGAAATCAAAAGCTTTAATAAATGGGTTAAGTGAAGCATATATACCTGTTATTTTGTATAAAGTACACTAAGGGTGTGCTTTCATAGAATCATAAAACGTCTATAGGTGGAAACAGGCCCTACGGTCCAACAAGTCCACACCGACCATCCAAACAGAAATCCACCAGACCAATTCCCTGACCCCATTATACTACATTTACCCCTGACTAATCCACCTAACCTACACATCCCTGAACACTATAGGCAATTTAGCATGGCCAATTCACCAAACCTGCACATCTTTGGACTGTGGGAGGAAACTGGAGGAAGCTCAGATAGACGCGGAGAATGTGCAAACTCCACACAAGACAGAAACCCGAGGCTGGAATCGAACCTAGGTCCCGAGCACGGGGAGGCAGCAGTGCTAACCTCTGAGTCACCATGCCACCTCTCAGACAGTGACAGAAGAATCTATTAAGAATTACTTGTGACCAAAGTGAAAGTTGTAGTTTCACCTTTAATCACAGAAAGTTTGAGTAAAGTTAAAGAGACAAAACAGTTCAAGAACAGGGTTTTTTAAAATCATGTGTGTTGACCAGAGCAATGACTAAATAAAATCCATCACCAATGTCAAAGTAATACCACAAGCAAATATTACGGTAGCCAAAATTCTCTTTAAGGGTGGGGATAATTCAACAGAAGGTTTTATCATGTCTTCTTTAAATGAGCTTCAGAAGCAGATCTGATGTTAAACTAACAAAATCAGCTCGTACTGAAGCTTTTAAAAAATCATTTGTGGGATGTGTGCGTCACTAGCTGGCCAGCATAAATCGACCATCGCTAAAAGCTGAGGCTAAAGGGATTCTAGAGTGTGTTATATTAAAATTGGATTTCTGATGAGGAGATAGAGACATTGTTGCAGACGAGGAATGGACAGTTGTTCACCAGATCATGGAACTGCCTAAAGAGACATTGTGAGGAGCACATGAAATTCCTCAGGCAAGACATGTGTAAGACTCAAGCATTGATAAGCGGCATTTTTCATGGTTGAAATTTCGTAAGGAGGCAGCATGGTTCTGTAAAATTTGCCTTCCACGTTAGGTATTGAGGAAATGTCAAAATGTAATCAGATTTTAATATTCAAACTTTTAATATCCATAGCAATTTCTGAAAAGCCATTCAGTACAGTGTCAGTTGACTGTGTAGGATTATTACTGAAAATAAAAGTGGGACACCAGTATATCTTTACAATAATGATATGGCAACCCAATATCCAGAAGCCATTTCTTCAAAAACAATTTCAGCAAAAGTAGTAGTGAAAAAGTTCATTTGTTTTTACTTTTTATGGACTACCAACAATTATACAGTTGGACCAAGGTTCCAACCCTTTGTCTAAATTTTTTCAGGCCACAATAAATAATTTGGGCACAAAGCAACTAAAGTCCACCATCTACCATCTGCAAGTGCAGGGGAGCTTTGGAGAGATACCATCAGATTCTCAGGACAACGATTAAGAACACCCACAAGAGTGGAACAAAGGATGGAATTATTTGTTATTAGCTCAAACTACTATTGTTCCTCAAACTAATCTACTGTGGTTAGTCTACTCGAATTGTTCTGTGGTCATAAGAGGCTCATCAAAATTGATCCAGGAAAGGTTTTATCAAAGTCTTCCCGAGAGCTTCTGTGGGTAAGGGAGGACTCCCTACCAGAGTCTACCCAACCTTCCCTGGTTCTTTCCCCGAGATTGTTCAATTGCCTGGAATAGAATTCTTAGAAGCAGTCCATTAAATGTTTAGTACATTTATTTAAACATTCACTATTTAATACAGTATCACAGTTACAGAATAACAAGACACCAAGTCCTAATCTAAGTAGAGATTCTAAAACCTCAGCAGAGTAGCAGTACTAGCACTTACCAACCTAGTGCCCCCTCAGTAGTGGTACTCACAATCTTCAGTATTTATACAGTTTTTACCCAATCAACTTATCAATCAAACATCTGCTGAACATGATGTCCTCACCACATTCCTGCTGTGTTTATGATAAACTTATGTTAGTCTTTTGTTGACTGTGACTGTTTAATCATATTACTGATTTTGTGGTCTAGAGTAGCAATAACGAAAAACTGCCCTTGTGACTGATCGTATTGCTTCGGGTGATGACATTAATTGCTGGTATCCCATAAAGTTTGGTTACATGCCCATCAACTCAAATCCTTATCTAAACCCGATTACTGACTGTCTTTCATATCTTAACCCCATTCGTTATTATTTTCCACCTCACATGCACGGTCAATAAATTCTTTATCCAAACCCCTATGGTCTTTTCTCGTATGTATTTTAAGTTTGAAGTGATCTGTCAGTTTGTTCCTTTCCACTGCAGTTTTTGTCCCTCCTTAATAACTAATTATAAGTTTCGCAGCTGACTAAGCTTGTTTTTGCTCAGAGCTGGACTTACTGCTTTTCCCAACAAAGCTTGAAACCTTTATTTAAGCTATTTTACCTGATACTTCTTACTTTTGTAAATTTGATGCTTTATTTCTGATGTTATTTTGTTTCTTTAATTCTACACTTTCCCTTCATGTCCTTTCTCAGTTTTTAAGACTAAAGATGAAACCTCAATATTGGAATATATATCAATGTTTCAACAGAGACACAAATGAGCATGCAAAGTAATGCAGAAGCATCTGAAAACATCACAAGCGAAGATGAAAGAGTGGGCAATCAAATATAAAACATTTCAAAACAGGAGACGTTTCCGTGTTTACAAGGTGTACCTTTACAAAATGAACCTCTCAAAAGTGAGTCAGTGTCGATCCACACGGCTAATTAGTAGTTTAGTAAAGTGATATATCTAGGAGATAATCCAGATCACAGGAAAAAGAATCAATTATTAAATCATTATCATTGCAGAAAGGAAGATAAAAAAGAACAAGTATGTCAGGTAATAGGTATAGTGGAGGATGACAGAGGGAGTGAATGTGAGGCAGAAGGACGGGGAGACAATTCACAAAGTGAAGCTCCTCTTATCCAATTAACCAATACTGAAATACAAGGGCAACTGGACACCGAATTCCTGTAATTAGAGGAACGACAATGAGATGGTCTCGTAAAGTGACCCAGCAACTTCAAGGAAATCTCATCAATATGTATAATGTTAACCACATATGATGGAGATATAGGGGAATTAGTACTAATCAAACAACATTCTTATTGTTTAAGCACAGAAAAAAAATTCAGGTGAAAACTGAGATTCAATACATGTTACAAAATCACTTAGTTGAACCTAACCAAAGCAGCTGGAGTTTAGTGGTGGCATTAGTTTCTAAATTGGAAGAATAAATGCTGCACAGACTACAGAAAAGTAAAAGCAGCATGAAAAGAGATCCATTCCCAAGTCCTCAGTTAGAAGAATGTATTGACCAAGGCTAGCCATGTCTCATTTCTTTCCAAGATTGACCTATTAAAGATGTTTAATGATGCTCCAACCTGGAGAAGAGAATGGTAAGTACCAATAACACCAAGAGCTAAAGAGATATATCACTTTTTGCTACACCAAATAGGTTACATCAGTGTTGAGACATGTCATTTGGGTTTAAAAATACCCGAGCTAGATTCAATGGCTATACAGAGGGAGAATAATCCTGGGAGTACATCCAGGGAAGTGTTTTTGGGTGGAACTGAGAAATAAGAAAGGGATAATCACCTTACTGGGTTTGTACTACAGACCCCCCACCCCAGTAGTCACAGGGAAATTCAGAAACAAATTTGAAAGGAGATTTCAGTTATCTGTAAGAATAATAGGGTAGTAATGATAGGGGATTTAATTTTCTAAACGTAGACTTGGGACTTCATAGCATTAAGGGCTTGAACTGAGAGAAATTTGTTAAGTCTATACAAGAAAATTTTCTGATTCAGCACATGGATGTACTACTAGAGAAGGAGCAAAACTTGACCTACTTGTGGGAAATAAGGTAGAGCAGGTGACTGAGGTGTGATTGGGGGAGCACATTTGGGCCAGTTATCATAATTCTACTAGCTTTAAAAATAGTGATGGAAAAGGATAGACCAGATCTAAAAGGTACAGTTCTAAATTTGAAGAAGGCCAATTTTGACAGTATTAGGTAAGAAGTTTCTAAAGTTGAATAGGGGTGAATATTTGCAGGTAAAGGGACAGCTGGAAAATGGGTAGCCTTCAAAAATTAGATAACAAGAGCTCAGAGACAGTATGTTCCTTTTAGGGTGAACTCTGTGGAAAATTAGGGAAGTGATTGTTGGACTCCTTGTTTAGATATTTGTATCAACAACCACAGGTGACCAGCTGGAAGACTGGACGTTGAATAACATGGTACCACTATTTAAGAATGGTGGTAAGGAAAAGCCAGGGAACAAAACACTAGTGATCCTGACATTAGTGGTGGGCAAATTATTGGAGGGGATCCTGAGGGATGGGACTTACACGTGTTTGACAAAGCAAGGACTGATTAGGAATTGTCAGCATGGCTTTGTGTGTGGAAAATCATGTCTCACTAATCTGATTGAGCTTTTTGAAGAAGTAACAAAGAGGTCTGATGAAGGCAGAGTGGTGGACATGATCTATATGGACTTCAGCAAGGCATTTGACAAGGTTCCACAAAGTAGGCTGGCTAAAATACATGGAATACATGGAGAACTAGTCTAGTTGCGAAACTTGAAAGGGTTCAAAAAAGATTTACAAGGATGTTGCCAGGGTTGGAGAGTCTGAGGTATGGGGGAGGCCGAGAAGGCTGGGGCTGTTATCCTTGAGGCGTCAGAGGCTGAGGAATGACCTTAATGGATGTTTAAAAAATTATGAGGGGCATGGATGGGCAAGTCCGAAACTAGAGAGCATGGGTTTAAAAAGAGAGGAAGACTGTGCTGAATTTCTCTCTCTTGGACAGACTGTGGTGTATCACTCTCTCTCTGGGACAGACTGTGCTGGATCACTCTCTCTCTCCCTCGGGGACAGACTGCGCTGGATCTCCCTCTCTCTCGGGGACAGACTGTGCTGGATCAGTCGCTCTCTCCCTCGGGGACAGACTGTGCTGGATCTCTCTCTCTGTCTGGGACAGACTGTGCTGGATCTCTGGGACAGACTGTGCTGGATCTCTGGGACAGACTGTGCTGGATCTCTGGGACAGACTGTGCTGGATCTCTCTCTCTCTCTCTCTGGGACAGACTGTACTGGATCATCTCTCTCTGGGACAGACTGTGGTGTATCATTCTTTCTGTGGGTCAGACTGTGCTGGATCATCTCTCTCTGGGACAGACTGCTGGATCACCCTCTCTCTCGGTGACAGACTGTGCTGGATTGCTCTGTCTCTCGCCCTCAGGGACAGACTGTGCTGGATCTCCCTCTCTGGGACAGACTGTGCTGGATCACTCTCTCTCTGGGACAGACTGCGCTGGATCTCTCGATCTCTCTCTCTCTCTCTCTGGGACAGACTGTGCTGGATCTCCCTCTCTGGGACAGACTGTGCTGGATCTCTCTCTCTCTCTCTCTCTCTGGGACAGACTGTGCTGGATCTTGGATCTCGCTCTCTCTGGGACAGACTGCGCTGCATCTCTCTCTCTCTCTGGGACAGACTGTGCTGGGTCTCGCGCTCTCTCTGGGACAGACTGTGCTGGATTTCTCTCTCTCTGGGTCAGACTGTGCTGGATCATCTCTCTCTGGGACAGACTGCTGGATCATCCTCTCTCTCGGACAGACTGTGCTGGATTTCTCTCTCTCTTTGGGACAGACTGTGCTGGATCGCTCTCTCTCTCTCTGGGACAGACTGTGGTGTAGCACGCTCTCTCTCTCTTGGGGACAGACTGTGCTGGGTCTCCCTCTCTCTCTGGGACAGATTGTGCTGGATCTCTCTCTCTGGGGCAGACTGTGGTGGATCTCTCTCTTGGACAGACTGTGCTGGATAACTCTCTCTCTGGGACCGACTGAATTGGATCGCTCTCTCTCCCTTTGGGACAGACTGTGCTGGATCTCTCTCTCTCTCCCGTGGGGACAGACTGTGCTGGATCACCCTCTCTCTCTGGGACAGACTGTGCTGGATCACTCTCTCTCTGGGACCGACTGAATTGGATCGCTCTCTCTCCCTTTGGGACAGACTGTGCTGGATCTCTCTCTCTCTGGGGCAGACTGTGGTGAATCACTCACTGTCTGGGACAGACTGTGTGCTGGATCACTTTCTCTCTGGGACAGACTGTGCTGGATCTCGCTCTCTCCCTCTGGAACAGACTGTGCTGGATCGCTCTCTCTGGGACAGACTGTGCTGGGTCATCTCTCTCTGGGACAGACTGTGGTGTATCATTCTGTCTGTGGGTCAGACTGTGCTGGATCATCTCTCTCTGGGACAGACTGCTGGATCACCCTCTCTCTCGGTGACAGACTGTGCTGGATTGCTCTGTCTCTCGCCCTCAGGGACAGACTTTGCTGGATCTCTCTCTCTGGGACAGACTGTGCTGAATCACTCTCTCTCTGGGACAGACTGCGCTGGATCTCTCTCTCTCTGGGACAGACTGCGCTGGATCTCTCTCTCTCTCTCTCTCTGGGACAGACTGTGCTGGATCACCCTCTCTCTGGGACGGACTGTGCTGGAACTCCCTCTCTCTGGAAGAGACTGTGCTGGATCTTGGATCTCGCTCTCTCTGGGACAGACTGCGCTGCATCTCTCTCTCTGGGACAGACTGTGCTGGGTCTCGCTCTCTCTCTGGGACAGACTGTGCTGGATTTCTCTCTCTCTGGGTCAGACTGTGCTGGATCATCTCTCTCTGGGACAGACTGCTGGATCATCCTCTCTCTCGGACAGACTGTGCTGGATTTCTCTCTCTCTTTGGGACAGAATGTGCTGGATCGCTCTCTCTCTCTGGGACAGACTGTGGTGTATCACTCTCTCTCTGTGGGTCAGACTATGCTGGATCACTCTCTCCTTCTAGGACAGACTGTGGTGTAGCACGATCTCTCTCTCTCGGGGACAGACTGTGCTGGGTCTCCCTCTCTCTCTGTGACAGACTGTGCTGGATCACTCTCTCTCTCTGGGACAGACTGTGCTGGATCTCTCTCTTGGACAGACTGTGCTGGATCACTCTCTCTCTGGGACCGACTGAATTGGATCGCTCTCTCTCCCTTTGGGACAGACTGTGCTGGATCTCTCTCTCTCTAGGGCAGACTGTGGTGAATCACTCACTCTCTGGGACAGACTGTGTGCTGGATCACTATCTCTCTCTGGGACAGACTGTGCTGGGTCACTCTCTCTCTCCCTGGGGGACAGACGGTGCTGGATCTCCCTCTCCCTCTGGGACAGACTGTGCTGGATCACTCTCTCTCCCTCGGGGACAGACTGTACTGGATCTCCCTCTCTCTCGGGGACAGACTGTGCTGGATCACTCTCTCTCCCTCGGGGACAGACTGTGCTGGATCTCCCTCTCTCTCTGGGACAGACTGTGCTGGATCACTCTCTCTCCCTCGGGGACAGACTGTGCTGGATCTCCCTCTCTCTCTGGGACAGACTGTGCTGCATCACTCTCTCTCTGGGACAGACTGTGCTGGACCTACCTCTCTCTGGGATAGACTGTGCTGGATCTCTCTCTCTCTCTGGGACAGACTGTGCTGGATCTCTCTCTCTCTCTGGGACAGACTGTGCTGGATCTCTCTCTCTCTCTCTCGGGGACAGACTGTGCTGGATCACTCTCTCTCCCTCGGGGACAGACTGTGCTGGATCACTCTCTCTCCCTCGGGGACAGACTGTGCTGGATCTCCCTCTCTCTCTGGGACAGACTGTGCTGGGTCACTCTCTCTCACCCTGGGGGACAGACTGTGCTGGATCTCCCTCTCCCTCTGGGACAGACTGTGCTGGATCACTCTCTCTCCCTCGGGGACAGACTGTACTGGATCTCCCTCTCTCTCGGGGACAGACTGTGCTGGATCACTCTCTCTCCTTCGGGGACAGACTGTGCTGGATCTCTCTCTCTCTCCCGTGGGGACAGACTGTGCTGGATCACCCTCTTTTCTGGGACAGACTGTGCTGGATCACTCTCTCTCTGGGACCGACTGAATTGGATCGCTCTCTCTCCCTTTGGGACAGACTGTGCTGGATCTCTCTCTCTCTGGGGCAGACTGTGGTGAATCACTCACTGTCTGGGACAGACTGTGTGCTGGATCACTTTCTCTCTGGGACAGTCTGTGCTGGATCTCGCTCTCTCCCTCTGGAACAGACTGTGCTGGATCGCTCTCTCTGGGACAGACTGTGCTGGGTCATCTCTCTCTGGGACAGACTGTGGTGTATCATTCTGTCTGTGGGTCAGACTGTGCTGGATCATCTCTCTCTGGGACAGACTGCTGGATCACCCTCTCTCTCGGTGACAGACTGTGCTGGATTGCTCTGTCTCTCGCCCTCAGGGACAGACTTTGCTGGATCTCTCTCTCTGGGACAGACTGTGCTGGATCACTCTCTCTCTGGGACAGACTGCGCGGGATCTCTCTCTCTCTCTCTCTCTCTCTCTCTGGGACAGACTGTGCTGGATCACCCTCTCTCTGGGACAGACTGTGCTGGAACTCCCTCTCTCTGGAAGAGACTGTGCTGGATCTTGGATCTCGCTCTCTCTGGGACAGACTGCGCTGCATCTCTCTCTCTCTCTCTCTGTCTCTCTCTCTGGGACAGACTGTGCTGGGTCTCGCTCTCTCTCTGGGACAGACTGTGCTGGATTTCTCTCTCTCTGGGTCAGACTGTGCTGGATCATCTCTCTCTGGGACAGACTGCTGGATCATCCTCTCTCTCGGACAGACTGTGCTGGATTTCTCTCTCTCTTTGGGACAGACTGTGCTGGATCGCTCTCTCTCTCTGGGACAGACTGTGGTGTATCACTCTCTCTCTGTGGGTCAGACTGTGCTGGATCACTCTCTCCTTCTAGGACAGACTGTGGTGTAGCACGCTCTCTCTCTCTCGGGGACAGACTGTGCTGGATAACTCTCTCTCTGGGACCGACTGAATTGGATCGCTCTCTCTCCCTTTGGGACAGACTGTGCTGGATCTCTCTCTCTCTGGGGCAGACTGTGGTGAATCACTCACTCTCTGGGACAGACTGTGCTGGATCACTATCTCTCTCTGGGACAGACTGTGCTGGATCTCGCTCTCTCCCTCTGGAACAGACTGTGCTGGATCGCTCTCTCTGGGACAGACTGTGCTGGGTCACTCTCTCTCTCCCTGGGGGACAGACTGTGCTGGATCTCCCTCTCCCTCTGGGACAGACTGTGCTGGATCACTCTCTCTCCCTCGGGGACAGACTGTACTGGATCTCCCTCTCTCTCGGGGACAGACTGTGCTGGATCACTCTCTCTCCCTCGGGGACAGACTGTGCTGGATCTCCCTCTCTCTCTGGGACAGACTGTGCTGGATCACTCTCTCTCTGGGACAGACTGCGCTGGATTACTCTCTCTCTGGGACAGACTGTGCTGGACCTACCTCTCTCTGGGATAGACTGTGCTGGATCTCTCTCTCTCTCTGGGACAGACTGTGCTGGATCTCTCTCTCTCTCTCTCTGGGACAGACAGTGCTGGATCTCTCTATCCCTCTCTCTGGGACAGACTGTGCTGGATCTCTCTTTCCCTCTCTCTGGGTCAGACTGTGCTGGATCACCCTCTCTCTGGGACAGACTGTGCTGGAACTCCCTCTCTCTGGAAGAGACTGTGCTGGATCTTGGATCTCGCTCTCTCTGGGACAGACTGCGCTGCATCTCTCTCTCTCTCTCTCTCTGGGACAGACTGTGCTGGGTCTCGTGCTCTCTCTGGGACAGACTGTGCTGGATTTCTCTCTCTCTGGGTCAGACTGTGCTGGATCATCTCTCTCTGGGACAGACTGCTGGATCATCCTCTCTCTCGGACAGACTGTGCTGGATTTTTCTCTCTCTTTGGGACAGACTGTGGTGTATCACTCTCTCTCTGTGGGTCAGACTGTGCTGGATCACTCTCTCCTTCTAGGACAGACTGTGGTATAGCACGCTCTCTCTCTCGGGGACAGACTGTGCTGGGTCTCCCTCTCTCTCTGTGACAGACTGTGCTGGATCACTCTCTCTCTCTGGGACAGACTGTGCTGGATCACTCTCTCTCTGGGACCGACTGAATTGGATCGCTCTCTCTCCCTTTGGGACAGACTGTGCTGGATCTCTCTCTCTCTGGGGCAGACTGTGGTGAATCACTCACTCTCTGGGACAGACTGTGTGCTGGATCACTATCTCTCTCTGGGACAGACTGTGCTGGGTCACTCTCTCTCTCCCTGGGGACAGACTGTGCTGGATCTCCCTCTCTCTCGGGGACAGACTGTGCTGGATCACTCTCTCTCCCTCGGGGACAGACTGTGCTGGATCACTCTCTCTCTCTGGGACAGACTGTGCTGGATCTCCCTCTCTCTCTGGGACAGACTGTGCTGCATCACTCTCTCTCTGGGACAGACTGTGCTGGACCTACCTCTCTCTGGGATAGACTGTGCTGGATCTCTCTCTCTCTCTCTGGGACAGACTGTGCTGGATCTCTCTCTCTCTCTCTGGGACAGACTGTGCTGGATCTCTCTCTCTCTCTCTCTCTGGGACAGACAGTGCTGGATCTCTCTATCCCTCTCTCTGGGTCAGACTGTGCTGGATCTCTCTCTCTGGGACAGACTGTGCTGGATCACTCTCTCTCTGAGAGAGACTGTGCTGGTTACCTCTCTCTCTCTGGGACAGACTGTGCTGGACCTCCCTCTCTCTGGGACAGACTGTGCTGGATCTCTCTCTCTCTCTGGGACAGACTGTGCTGGATCTCTCTCGCTTGCTCTCTGGGACAGATGGTGCTGGATCTCTCTATCCCTCGCTCTGGGACAGACTGTGCTGGATCTCTCTCTCTGGGACAGAGTGTGCTCGATCACTCTCTCTCTGAGAGAGACTGTGCTGGTTACCTCTCTCTCTCTGGGACAGACTGTGCTGGATCTCACTCTCTCTCTGGGACAGACTGTGCTGGGTCTCTCTCTCTCTCTCTGGGACAGACTGTGCTGGATCTCTCTCTCTCTCTCTCTCTCTCTCTCTCTCCCCCTCTGGGACAGACTGTGCTGGATCGCTGTCTCTCTCTGGGACAGACTGTGCTGGATTGCTCTCTCTCTCTCTGGGACAGACTGTGCTGGTTCCCTCTCTCTCTGGGACAGACTGTGCTGGTTCCCTCTCTCTCTGGGACAGACTGTGCTGGTTCCCTCTCTCTCTGGGACAGACTGTGCTTGATCAATCTCTCTGGGACAGAGTGTGCTTGATCGCGCTCTCTCTCTGGGTCAGACTGTGCTGGATCATCTCTCTCTGAGACAGACTGTGTTGGATCACTCTCTCTCTCTCTCGCCCTCGGCGACAGACTGTGCTGGATCATCCGCTCTCTCTGGGACTGACTGTGCTGGCTCATCTCTCTCTGGGACAGACTGTGTTGGATCATCTCTCTGAACTGTGCTGGATCTCTCTCTCGCTCTCGGGGACAGACTGTGCTGGATCTCTCTCTCGCTCTAGGGGACAGACTGTGCTGGATCACTCTCCCTCTCTGGGACAGACTGTGCTGGATCACTATCTCTCTGGGAGAAAGTGAGGACTGCAGATGCTGGAGAGCTGAGCTGAAAAATGTGTTGCTGGAAAAGCGCAGCAGGTCAGGCAGCATCCAAGGAGCGGGAGAATTGACGTTTCGGGCATAAGCCCTTCTTCAGGACTTATGCCCGAAACATCGATTCTCCCGTTCCCTGGATGCTGCCTGACCTGCTGCGCTTTTCCAGCAACACATTTTCAGCACTATCTCTCTGTTACAGACTGTGCTGGATCTCGGTCTCTCTCTGGTTCAGACTGTGTTGGATCATCTCTCTCAACTGTGCTGGATCTCTCTCTCTCGCTCTCTCTCACTATCTCTCTGTCCCTCGGGGACAGACTGTGCTGGATCACTCTCTCTCTCCCTCGGGGACAGACTGTGCTGGATCACTCTCTCTCTCTGGGACAGACTGTGCTGGGTCACTCTCTCTCTCCCTCGGGGACAGACTGTGCTGGATCTCCTTCTCTCTCTCTGGGACAGACTGTGCAGGATCTCCCTCTCTGGGACAGACTGTGCGGCATTACTCTCTCTCTGGGACAGACTGTGCTGGATTACTCTCCCTCTGGGACAGACTGTGTGGCATTACTCTCCCTCTGGGACAGACTTTGCTGGATCACTCTGCCTCTGGGACAGACTGTGCTGGTTCTTCTCTCTCTCTGGGACAGACTGTGCTGGTTCCTCTCTCTCTCTCTCTCCAGGACAGACTGTGCTGGATATCTCTCTCTCTCTCTCTCTCTCTCTCCCTCTGGGACAGACTGTGCTGGATCTCTCTTCTCTCTCTCTGGGACAGACTGTGCTGGATCACTATCTCTCTGGGAGAAAGTGAGGACTGCAGAGCTGAAAAATGTGTTGCTGGAAAAGCGCAGCAGGTCAGGCAGCATCCAAGGAGCGGGAGAATTGACGTTTCGGGCATAAGCCCTTCTTCAGGACTTATGCCCGAAACATCGATTCTCCCATTCCCTGGATGCTGCCTGACCTGCTGCGCTTTTCCAGCAATACATTTTCAGCACTATCGCTCTGGGACAGACTGTGCTGGATCTCGGTCTCTCTCTGGTTCAGACTGTGTTGGATCATCTCTCTCGACTGTGCTGGATTTCTCTCTCTCGCTCTCTCTCTCTCCCTCGGGGACAGACTGTGCTGGATCACTCTCTCTGAGACAGACTGTGTGACATTACTCTCTCTCTGGGACAGACTGTGCTGGACCTACCTGTCTCTGGGATAGTCTCTGGGATAGACTGTGCTGGACCTCTCTCTCTCTGGGACAGACAGTGCTGGATCTCTCTCTCTCTCTCTCTCTCTCTTTGAGACAGACGGTGCTGGATCTCTCTATCCCTCTCTCTGGGTCAGACTCTTCTGGATCTCTCTCTCTCTCTGGGACAGACTGTGCTGGACCTCTCTCTCTATGGCACAGACTGTGCTGGACCACTCTCCCTGGGACAGACTGTGGATCACTGTCTGTGTAGGACAAATTGTGCTGGATCACCCTCTCTCTCTGGGACAAACTGGGCTGGATCTCTCTCTCTCTCACTCTATCTCTCTGGGACAGACTGTGCTGATCACTCTCTCTCTCTCTGGGACAGACTGTGATGGATCTCTCTCTCTTTCTGGGACAGACTTTGCTGGATCTCTGTCTCTCTTTGGGACAGAATGTGCTGGATCTCTCTATCTCTCTCTCTGGGTCAGAATGTGCTGGATCATCTGTCTCTGAGACAGACTGTGCTGGATCACTCTCTCTCTCTCTCTGGGACAGACTGTGGTGGATCTCTCTCTCTTGGACAGACTGTGCTGGATCTCTCTTTGTCTGGGACTGACTGTTCTGGATCTCTCCCTCCATCTGGGACAGAGTGTGCTGGATCACTCTCTCTCTCCCTTGGGGACAGACTGTGCTGGATCTCCCTCTCTCTCTGGGACAGACTGTGCTGGACCTCCCTCTCTCTCCCTTGGGGACAGACTGTGCTGGATCTCCCTCTCTCTCTGGGACAGACTGTGCTGGACCTCCCTCTCTCTCCCTTGGGGACAGACTGTGCTGGATCTCCCTCTCTCTCTGGGACAGACTGTGCTGAATCACTCTCGCTCTCTCTCTGGGACAGACTGTGCTGGATCACCCGCTCTCTCTGGGACTGACTGTGCTGGATCTCTCTCTCTCTCTCTGGGACAGAATCTGCTGGTTCACTCTGCTTCTGGGACAGGCTGTGCTGGATCACTGTCTCTCTGCAACAGACTGTGCTGGACCACTATCTCTCTGGGACAGACTGTGCTGAATCTCTCCCTCTCTGGGACAGGCTGTGCTGGATCACTATCTCTCTGGGAGAAAGTGAGGACTGCAGATGCTGGAGAGCAGAGCTGAAAAATGTGTTGCTGGAAAAGCGCAGCAGGTCAAGCAGCATCCAAGGAGCGGGAGAATCGACGTTTCGGGCATAAGCCCTTCTTCAGGACTTATGCCCAAAATATCGATTCTCCCGTTCCCTAGATGCTGCCTGACCTGCTGCGCTTTTCCAGCAACACATTTTTCAGCACTATCTCTCTAAGACAGACTGTGCTGGATCACTATCTCTCTGGGACAGACTGTGCTGGATCTCTGTCTCTCTCTGGGACAGACTGTGTTGGATCATCTCTCTCGACTGTGCTGGATCTCTCTCTCTCGCCGTCAGGGACAGACTGTGCTGGATCACTCTCTCTCTCTCTCTCTCTGGGACAGACTGTGCTGGATCTCTCTCTGTCTGGGACAGACTGTGCTGGATCTCTCTCTGTCTGGGACAGACTGTGCTGGATCTCTCTCTGTCTGGGACAGACTGTGCTGGATCTCTCTGTCTGGGACAGACTGTGCTGGATTGCTCTCTCTCTCTTGGACAGACTGTGCAGGATCTCTCTCTGTCTGGGACAGACTGTGCTGGATTGCTCTCTCTCTCTTGGACAGACTGTGCTGGATCACTCTGCCTCTGGGACAGACTGTGCTGGTTCCTCTCTCTCTCTCTCCAGGACGGACTGTACTGGATATCTCTCTCTCTCTCTCTCTCTCTCCCTCTGGGACAGACTGTGCTGGATCTCTCTTCTCTCTCTCTGGGACAGACTGTGTGGGATCTCTGTCTCTCTCTGGGACAGACTGTGCTGGATCACTCTCTCTCTCTGGGACAGACTGTGCTGGATCACTCTCTCTCTCTGGGACAGACTGTGCTGGATCACTCTCTCTCTCTGGGACAGACTGTGCTGGATCACTCTCTCTCTCTGGGACAGACTGTGCTGGATCACTCTCTCTCTCTGGGACAGACTGTGCTGGATCACTCTCTCTCTCTGGGACAGACTGTGCTGGATCACTCTCTCTCTCTCTCTCGGGGACAGACCGTGGTGTATCACTCTCTCTCTGGGACAGACTGTGCTGGATTGCTCTCTCTCTCTTGAACAGACTGTGCAGGATCTCTCTCTGTCTGGGACAGACTGTGCTGGATTGCTCTCTCTCTCTTGGACAGACTGTGCTGGATCTCTCTCTGTCTGGGACAGACTGTGGTGTATCACTCTCACTTGGACAGACTTTGCTGGATCACTCTGCCTCTGGGACAGACTGTGCTGGTTCCTCTCTCTCTCTCCAGGACAGACTGTACTGGATATCTCTCTCTCTCTCTCCCTCTGGGACAGACTGTGCTGGATCTCTCTTCTCTCTCTCTGGGACAGACTGTGTGGGATCTCTCTCTCTGGGGCAGACTGTGCTGGATGACTCTCTCTCTGTGACAGACTGTGCTAGATCATTCTCTCTGGGACAGACTGTGCTGGTTCCTCTCTCTCTCTGGGACAGACTGTGATGTATCTCTCTCTCTCTCTCTCTCTCTCTCTGGGACAGGCTGTGCTGGATCAATCTCTCCCTCTGGGACAGACTGTGCTGGATCACTCTCTCTCTCTCTGGGACAGACTGTGCTGGATCACTCTCTCTCTCTGGGACAGACTGTGTGGGATCTCTCTCTCTGGGTCAGACTGTGCTGGATCACCCTCTCTCTCTGGGACAGACTGTGCTGGATCACTCTCTCTCTCTCGGACTGTGCTGGATCACTCTCTCTCTCTGGGACAGACTGTGCTGGATCACTCTCTCTCTCTCGGACTGTGCTGGATCACTCTCTCTCTCTGGGACACACTGTGCTGGATCTCTCTCTCTAGGACAGACTGTGCTGCATCACTCTCTCTCTGGGTCAGACTGTGGTGTATCTCCCTCTCTCTCTGGGACAGACTGTGTGGGATCTCTCTCTCTGGGTCAGACTGTGGTGTATCTCCCTCTCTCTCTGGGACAGACTGTGTGGGATCTCTCTCTCTGGGACAGACTGTGTGGGATCTCTCTCTGGGTCAGACTGTGGTGTATCACTCTCTCTCTCTCTGGGACAGACTGTGGTGTATCACTCTCTCTCTCTCTGGGACAGACTGTGGTGTATCAGTCTCTCTCTGGGACAGACTGTGCTGGTTCCTCTCTCTCTCTCTCTCTCTCTGGGATAGACTGTGGTGTATCACTCTCTCTCTGGGACAGACTGTGCTGGATCAATCTCTCTCTATGGGACAGACTGTGCTGGTTCCTCTCTCTCTCTCTGGGATAGACTGTGGTGTATCACTCTCTCTCTCTCTGGGACAGACTGTGCTGGTTCCTCTCTCTCTCTCTCTCTCTGGGTCAGACTGTGGTGTATCAGTCTCTCTCTGGGACAGACTGTGCTGGTTCCTCTCTCTCTCTCTCTGACACAGACTGTGGTGTATCACTCTCTCTCTCTCTGACACAGACTGTGGTGTATCTCTCTCTCTCTGGGACAGACTGTGCTGGTTCCTCTCTCTCTCTCTGGGACAGACTGTGCTGGTTCCTCTCTCTCTCTCTGGGACAGACTGTGCTGGTTCCTCTCTCTCTCTCTCTCTCTCTGGGTCAGACTGTGGTGTATCACTCTCTGGGACAGACTGTGGTGTTCAGTCTCTCTCTGGGACAGACTGTGCTGGTTCCTCTCTCTCTCTCTCTGGGACAGACTGTGGTGTATCACTCTCTCTCTCTCTCTGGGACAGACTGTGGTGTGTCACTCTCTCTCTCTCTGGGTCAGACTGTGGTGTATCACTCTCTCTCTCTCTCTGGGACAGACTGTGCTGGTTCCTCTCTCTCTCTCTGGGATAGACTGTGGTGTATCACTCTCTCTCTCTCTGGGACAGACTGTGCTGGTTCCTCTCTCTCTCTCTCTGGGTCAGACTGTGGTGTATCAGTCTCTCTCTGGGACAGACTGTGCTGGTTCCTCTCTCTCTCTCTCTGACACAGACTGTGGTGTATCACTCTCTCTCTCTCTGACACAGACTGTGGTGTATCTCTCTCTCTCTGGGACAGACTGTGCTGGTTCCTCTCTCTCTCTCAGGGACAGACTGTGCTGGTTCCTCTCTCTCTCTCTGGGACAGACTGTGCTGGTTCCTCTCTCTCTCTCTGGGACAGACTGTGCTGGTTCCTCTCTCTCTCTCTCTCTCTGGGTCAGACTGTGGTGTATCACTCTCTGGGACAGACTGTGGTGTTCAGTCTCTCTCTGGGACAGACTGTGCTGGTTCCTCTCTCTCTCTCTCTGGGACAGACTGTGGTGTATCACTCTCTCTGTCTCTCTGGGACAGACTGTGGTGTGTCACTCTCTCTCTCTCTGGGTCAGACTGTGGTGTATCACTCTCTCTCTCTCTGGGACAGACTGTGCTGGTTCCTCTCTCTCTCTCTCTCTCTGGGTCAGACTGTGGTGTATCAGTCTCTCTCTGGGACAGACTGTGCTGGTTCCTCTCTCTCTCTCTCTGACACAGACTGTGGTGTATCACTCTCTCTCTCTCTGACACAGACTGTGGTGTATCTCTCTCTCTCTGGGACAGACTGTGCTGGTTCCTCTCTCTCTCTCAGGGACAGACTGTGCTGGTTCCTCTCTCTCTCTCTGGGACAGACTGTGCTGGTTCCTCTCTCTCTCTCTCTCTCTCTGGGTCAGACTGTGGTGTATCAGTCTCTCTCTGGGACACACTGTGCTGGTTCCTCTCTCTCTCTCTCTGACACAGACTGTGGTGTATCACTCTCTCTCTCTCTGACACAGACTGTGGTGTATCTCTCTCTCTCTGGGACAGACTGTGCTGGTTCCTCTCTCTCTCTCAGGGACAGACTGTGCTGGTTCCTCTCTCTCTCTCTGGGACAGACTGTGCTGGTTCCTCTCTCTCTCTCTCTCTCTGGGTCAGACTGTGGTGTATCACTCTCTGGGACAGACTGTGGTGTTCAGTCTCTCTCTGGGACAGACTGTGCTGGTTCCTCTCTCTCTCTCTCTGGGACAGACTGTGGTGTATCACTCTCTCTCTCTCTCTGGGACAGACTGTGGTGTGTCACTCTCTCTCTCTCTGGGTCAGACTGTGGTGTATCACTCTCTCTCTCTCTGGGACAGACTGTGCTGGTTCCTCTCTCTCTCTCTGGGATAGACTGTGGTGTATCACTCTCTCTCTCTCTGGGAGAGACTGTGCTGGTTCCTCTCTCTCTCTCTCTCTGACACAGACTGTGGTGTATCACTCTCTCTCTCTCTGACACAGACTGTGGTGTATCTCTCTCTCTCTGGGACAGACTGTGCTGGTTCCTCTCTCTCTCTCTCTCTCTGGGTCAGACTGTGGTGTATCACTCTCTCTCTCTGGGAGAGACTGTGCTGGTTCCTCTCTCTCTCTCTCTGACACAGACTGTGGTGTATCACTCTCTCTCTCTCTGACACAGACTGTGGTGTATCACTCTCTCTCTCTCTCTGGGACAGACTGTGCTGGTTCCTCTCTCTCTCTCTCTCTCTCTGGGACAGACTGTGCTGGTTCCTCTCTCTCTCTCTCTCTCTCTGGGACAGACTGTGGTGTATCACTCTCTGGGACAGACTGTGCTGGTTCCTCTCTCTCTGGGACAGACTGTGTTGTTTACGGTTGGTTTTGAGGAAATGTGCCCCAACCCCTTCACAAACAGACCTATCAGTTTCCATGCGGCCCTGTGTCGCTATTTACCTCATTGTCTATGAGCGCCTCGACCCGGGGATCGCTGTGGGACATCCTGGGGATGTCCTTGGTGGCGAAGGTGTACTTCCTCAGCTGGACCTCGCTCCATTCGCGGTTTACATCCGCACTCCGCTCCGCCATGTCCGGCCGCCGCTTTCCCAGGAGTCCGGTTCCGTGATCGACACCCACCAACCGACAGCCTCCCCGTCCCTTCAAATCCGCCAACAAAAGTAAGTCCTCACCGGAACCTCACCGTAGCGCCGCCGAGCTCGAACGCCGCGGACAGGGCGCTGCGGCCTCGACCGAAACCGGTCATCTGCCGGCACACCGCCCCCGTCCGTCCGGAGGACCACATCCCACCAAAGGGCGAGTGACAGAAACTGAGCACAGGCCGCCCCCTAGAGGCCGGGAAGAATCCATCCAACCCTGAGTGCCCACTGAACTCAGCAACCGGAGTCACTCAATACGCATGCGCACGGCTCATTCGGCCTCCAGCGCCTGCGCGGTGAAAGATTCCCGCCGTCGTCACTTGTTTTGAGTCTGCGCTGTGAAGGGTAGAGCAATGGCGCTGCGAGGCTGTTGGCTTCGCTTCCTGAGCCGGGATGTCAGGAAGGGCCTGCAATTGGCACGGAGTTCGGACAAGTATGTCCGGGCTGGTGAGTACTGGTCATTTAAACTGTCGGTAATAAAGGCCGGTAGTAATATGGAAGTCGACGAAAGTGCGGTAACCTTGGGACAAATAAGGGTCAGGTTATGCATAGGACATTTGAATTAGCCTCAGATGTTTCTCTCATTTAAAAAAAACAAAAGAACCAGGGATGTTGTAAATCAGAAGCGAAAACACAAGTTGCTGGAAAAGCTCAGCAGGTCTGACAGCATCTGTGGAGAGAAACCAAGCTTTTACTTCTTTCATAGATGTTGCCAGACCTGCTGAGCTTTTCCAGCAACTTCTGTTTTCGGTTCAAATGCTTCTCTGTTAATCAAAGCTCTCAGGTAGATGCAGTGACAGATACTCGGGTTATTATCAGTAGTAGATTGCAAAACGAGCTAATATTAGGTCTATAACGTCTCATTGTTAATTCTCAACCTGGCTGAGTAGAATAGTAGCCATTATAGCCTTAATGAGAAACATACTTAAGTCACAAATTTGTGTACTTTATGTGGGCTAATACTTAAAGTTGTTTATTGGGTAAGATGTTAAACTGTGTCATTATCTATCTTTTCAGGTGTATGTAACGAGTACAGAAGTTTGCCAGCTAAGCTGGCTGACATCTATTCCTCAAAGTGCACCAATTTAAATTGTATTATGGATACACTGATCATGAAAGTTGAAATTGAAAGACCAAAAATAATTCTTAAAAACTGACACCCTGGAAAGATAATATTTGTACTTTTTTCCCATTTAATCAGAGCTAAAACAGTATAGATAAATCTGTAAGAGAAAAGTAGAGAGCAGTGGAAAGTGGTGTTGGTGTCTAGTGTCATCAAATGGTGCCTGGTGACAATTGATATGTGAGGATGGGTAAGACAGATGAATGTGGCCAACTAAGGCAGAAACAGTGAGCCTCATTTCCTGATGAAGGGCTTATGCCAGAAACATTGATTCTCTTGCTCTTTAGATGCTGCTTGACCTGCTGTGCTTTTCCAGCACCACACTCTCGGTTCTGCTATAATGTGACAGTTGTGTTCCTCTGCAATCCTGTGCTTTAGAAAATCGCACTGTGTAGGATCGCTATAGAAAATTACTATAACTGGTCAGTAGAAAGTTTGCATTATCCAAACAGCATCTACAATTCATCAATTGTGTTATAGCCAATTTGTGTTAACAAAACGTGTATTATACAAGAATGACTTGTAAAGGCAGAAAGTATTGGACATACTCAGTAGGGTCAGGCAGCATCTGTAGAAAGAAACAATCTTAATATTTCAGGTCAATTATCGAGCTGCTGAGTATTTCTAGTATTTTCTACTTTTATACCTACCATGTCAATATGTCTTTAAATGGCTCCTTCAACATTGGTGTGAGACGTAAGATGTTTGTCAGAGGTGATCTTAAAGATGAACTGAAAGGGAGAGGTTAGGAAAGATGACCAGAAGATCAATATAGATGCTGCTTTTAGCAAAGTATTAAAGATGCATCAAGACAGAGGCGATGAGGAGCAGAAGTCCAGATCTATCTTTTTTGCCAACTTCCCTGCCAAAACAATCTCCACTTTGGCTGAGGCAAAGATGCTGGTCCTGAAAGCATCTTATCCACTACTGAGATTAAACCCAATGTTCTGTGTACCAAGCTGGCCATCCAGCCTATTGAAAAAAGGCTGGATTTTGTTGTCTATTTTGGCAAATCAATACACTATAAAACATAGGAGCAAAACTCTGCTGTTTGACCCATTCAGTGCAATTGTAGTTGATCTGATAAGCCTCAACTCTACTTGCCTGCCTTATTCCTATAATCCTTAATCTCATGAAAGTTCTCTTTACCTCACCCTTGAATACGCTTAATAACCCAGCCTTGATAACCTTCTGCAATAAAGAAATCCACAGATTCACTAGCTCCTTAGAGAAGTTATTCCTCCTCATCTGTCTTACCTTTAGACCTGAGATTATATCTTCTAAATCTAAAATTTCCAACAGGAGAAACAATCTTTCTACATGTATGCTGTAAAACCCCCTAAGAATCATCATGTTTTGATAAGGTCTCCTGTCATTCTGTAAAACTGAGTACAAGGCTAAAAATTCAACCTCTCTTCATAGGTATTCTTTCCACCCTCCTTCCTGAAGAAGGGCTCATGCCCGAAACGTCGATTCTCCTGCTCCTTGGATGCTGCCTGACCTGCTGTGCTTTTCCAGCAACATATTTTCAGCATCCAGCCTATTGAGCCAACTACTCCTATGTCTGTCCCCCAAGGAGCTGAGTTGCTATGTCAATGTACAACTTTCTGTGTTGTAGTTTGGGGATACGGATAATGATGTCACAAGTTCCAATTTTCTTGCCATCACATAATGGAGCAGTAACCTCTCTTGCTCCTAACTCCCTGCCACTAGCGTATGCTAGGTAGATGTCCAGGTTCACACTCAGTGGTTTTGTAGTGAATGCACCTTTTGTGGTCAAATTCTAGATTACTGAAACAAATATTTACAGCATCGAAGGAGACTTTTCAACCCACCAAGTCTGTGCTAGCTGACAAAGAACGTTTATGCCCAATCCATTTTTCAGCTGTTGGTCCGTAGTCTTGTAGAAACAGCCCTTTTGTGGATATATCAAAGATGTTTAAATCAGATGAGGGTTTACCACACATTCAGGTAGTGAGTAATTATGGAGCAAAGTCATCTTACGACATTGCTAGGATGAACTGAAGAGGGTGGGGGTAAATGCAAAAAAAAAGTAAAACAAAAACATCCTGGTAGATGTACAGCTACAAGAGGTTGCTGCAATATGGAGGAATGAGATCATTGAAAGAATTTAAACACAAGAATTATCATTTTAAGTTAGGTGTTTTGGAACCAGAATTCGGTGAGGATAGAGGGGTTTGTACTGCGATTTGTGTGAAATAGATTGGAAGCATTGTTGGATAAACTCCAGTTTACCGCAAGTGGAAGAGATATGATGGATAGATGAGCTTTGGGAAAGTTTTTAGTCTTAAGGTGAGAAAGGCATGGATGAGGACTTGAGCAGCAGGTGGAGTAAGATGGATTGGAGAAGGGCTGTGTTGTTGGCAGTGTTGGGGGTGTGTTACAAATTCACTTCTGCTCAGTTGTTCCAGCAATGTGTCTTTTCACATGCAGACTGGACTGTAGCCTGGAGCTATAAACATATTTCTTTCCTTTCCATGGAAGACCAAAGTTCTCTGCTCTTGCTGTGTGTTGTAAGATTTTGCATGTTGATAATCAACTTGTTTGGCTGTATTATGATTGTGTAAGTACATAAGTACACAGTGCTAATAAATGTGGGCTGAAAGCTGTTGTCTTTCTGTTTCTGTGGCTCTGTTTACAATTAACAAAGTGTGCACCGAGACAGGAATGGGAGATATATCTCTCAAAAAAAGGGCAGGTGAAAGATTTACTTTGTTATTTTTGTTAATGCTTCATGCTTTTCTTCATAGCCTCCAGCATTTCTAAGGATATGCTGCCAGGTCCACATCCGAGAACACCAGAGGAAAGAGCACAAGCAGCAAAAAAATACAATATGAGGGTGGAAGATTATGAACCATATCCTGATGATGGAATGGGGTGAGTTTATTTGTGCAAAACAAGTTTCCTTTCAGATAAGGAAAATCAGAAGTGTACCAAATTTCACACATTGTTAGGAAAATATGTAATCAAATGCTACGGTAGCAAAGATTAACTTGTCAAAATTCATTCACAGGATGTGGGCATTGTTGGTATGGCCAGCATTTACTGTCCATCCTTAGTTGCTCTTGAAAAAATGATAATAAGTTGCATTCTTTACAACAATTGAGTGGGTTCCTAGAGATTTCAGAGGAGACTTCAGTGTCACCCACAATTCTGCGAATCCAAATCAGACCTATGCCAGATTGCCAAATGTGGGTGACACTAAAGATTTCCTTCCCTGGGGAGACATATTGAACAAATTTTGTTGTGTATTTTGGCAAATCAATACACTATAAAACATAGGAGCAAAATTCCGCTGTTTGACCCACTCAGTGCAATTGTAGTTGATCTGATAAGCTCTACTTGCCTGCCTTATTCCTATAATCCTTAATCTCATTAAAGTTCTGTTTATCTCACCCTTGAATACACTTAACAACCCAGCCTTGATAACCTTCTGCAATAAAGAAATCCACAGATTCACTAGCTCCTTAGAGAAGTTATTCCTCCTCATCTCTGTCTTACCTTTAGACCTGAGATTATGTCTTCTAAATCTAAAATCTCCAACAGGAGAAACAATCTTTCTATCTGTACCCTATAAAGTCCCCTAAGAATCATCATGTTTTGATAAGGTCTCCTGTCATTCTGTAAAACTGAGTACAAGGCTAAACAATTCAACCTCTCTTCATAGGTATTCCTTCCACAACCAAGGTCAGCCTAGTGAACCTTCTCCAGACGACCTCCAATGATAATATATCTTTGATTAGAAATTGGGACAAAGAATGTCTGTCATATTCCAGCTATGGTCTGACTAGTGCTTGAATAGTTTAGCAAGAAATCCCTATTTTTATGTTATTCCCTTTAAAATAAAAAGTTATGTTCTATTAGCTTACGTTATTATCTGTAGAAAGTGGATGTTTTGTGATCTTTTGTGATTCCTGCATGAGAAATCCCAAATCCCTCTGTGCTGCAGCTTTCTGTAGTCTTCCCTTTTAAATAATATTCAGCTCATCTATTCTTCCTGCCAAAGTGCACAATTTCACATTTTCCTACTTGTATTCCATCTGCCAAGATTTCGCTCACTTGCGCAACCTGTCTATCGTTCTCAAGACTCCATGTCACTTTTGCTACCTTCCTTTTTGTTATTTGCAAACTGGTGGTGTTACGTTTTATTTCCTCATCCAAGTCATTGATATAAATACTCATGTAAGTAATTGTGGCCACAGCACTGATCCCTGTGGCACTCCAGTGGTTACAAGTTGCTATTCTAAAAATGCCCCTTTACCCCAGCTCTCTGTCTTCTATTATTTAGCCAATCCTCTATCCATGTTGATACACTACTCCATGGGCTGTTATTTTATTAAGTATCATTAGCTTATCTCATGCCTTTTGGAATTCTAACTATTAAGTCTATTGATTCCCTTGTCTTTATTGTATTTGTTACCTCTTCAAGTAACTCTAATAAATTTGTCAGGTATGATTTCCCCCTCATGGAGCCATGTTGACTCTGCTTTATTATATCCTGTATTTCTAAATGCTCTGTTGCATCCTTTTACAATGAACACTAACATTTTTCCAATGACACATGTTGTGCTAACTGGTCAGTGGTTTCATGGGAGATGCACATTGGGAGAATGGGAGGACATGTACAAAAGAGGAAGGTGAGGGATTTTTTTTTTGAGGGTCTGAAATAAACCACTAAAGCAATGAGAGGAGTGGATATGAGAGGGAGTGAGAGAACAGATAAAGTGGAAAATAAATAGAAAAGTGGTAGAAGATGGAAAAAATGTTCGTACAAGTTGAGAGATGCAAAAAGATAGTGAGACTGATATTTTAGAAGGTATTTTTGTCTATCAACAGTGCTGGAAGATATTAAGTCAGCCTTTAAAAACAGTGTGCTGTTTGTGCAAATTTTGCTGTTCTGCTGACTTGCAGAGGATAGATCCTGAGTTCCTGTGAGGTACATTTATTGAACTAAATAATAATGGAAATGTCTACTGGATAAATATCCCATTTAATTGTAGTTCAAATTAGTTTCTCTGTTTATGAGAATAACAAATTAGCAGATTTTCCAATGAATATTTTGTAGGGGTCCAAATATCTGTTTGAAGAAATTATTTCACTGGAAAATTAGCTCTGCAGTTATGGTCTGCTGGACAATGCACCCAGACTATTGAGGTTTTTTTTTCATTTGACACTGACCATTGTTCATTCCTTCCCTTCCATTTTCTGTCTTATTACTGGTCAGATCCAGCATAACTATTTCAGTTGAGATTATTTTAGAGTAAAGCTACAAGTTTATTTTCCTTATAATAGATTTGGGGACTATCCAAAACTACCAGACCGGTCGCAACAAGAGCGAGATCCATGGTACACGTGGGATGAGCCTGACCTTCGAAGAAACTGGGGTGAACCGGTAAGTGACAATGAGACTGTAAGACATAGGAGCACAATTAGGCCATTTGGCCCATCAAGTCTACTCCGCCATTCAATCATGGCTGATAAATGTTTCAACCTCATTCTCCTTACTCCTCATAACCTTTGACCCCCTTGACAATCAAGAACCTACCTATCTTTGTTTTAAATGTACTCAATGACCTGGCCTCCACGGTCTTCTGTGGCAATGAATTCCACAAATTTGCCACTCTCTGGCTGAAGCAGTTTCCCTTTATCTTCATTCTAAAGGATTTTCCCTTTGTTCTAAGGCTGTGCCCTCAGGTCAGAGTCTCTCCTGCCAATGGAAACATTTTCCCAACATCTAGTCAGTCCAGGTCATACAGTATTCTATAAGTTTCAACTAGATCTTCCTAATTCCAGAGTATAATGAGTATGCAGAGTTTCCATGTAGCATTCATGCCCAATTGAGAACTTTACATTTTTATAAAGTATTGAATTCCTGAAGCCTTGTTCTCTGGTTATTATAATTTTCCAAGAAAATAATGGTTCAAAAATCCCAAGTGTCTTTTAATTTAACTCTGTTTGCATCACGGTTCACAATAAATCCTAATTCACTGTGGGCTTGTGCAGTTTAAAGCAAGGATCATTGGACACAAATTATGAGTGAGGGGACTTTTTTTTTCTACCTAATTTATTATGATTATCCTGGTCAAGATAGTTAATTAGGTAAAAACTGGGAATCAAACATGGACTCTTCCTGGCCGTATGCATTGGCTAAAATAAGACAGAGGATGAGATGAAACACCTTTATGACCTCAGAATGTCCAGACGTGTTTCACAGTCATTGTCTCCAAATAGTTGACCTATATTAGGGAAAGATGGATGTCTGTTCATAGAGAAAGGCTTTGCTAACAGTTTCAAGTCGAATGACCAACCAACTTGTTTGGGCATTGGTTGAGAGATAAATGTTGGCTGGGATATTGGCGCAACATCTGGAAGAGTTACCTTGGAATATTTTGCATCTGCTTGAACAAGCATTCAGGATACCATCTCGGTTTACCATCTCAGCAAAAAGATGGCACTTCTGACAATGCCACATTCCCTCAGTATCTGCTGAGTAATATACATTAAGGTGAAGGAACTTTGGGTAACAAGGGATGCAGAACATCTAGTCAAGAGGAAGAAGGAAGCTTGCTTCAGGTTGAGAAGGCACTGATCAGACAGGGCTCTAGAGGGTTACAAGGTAGCCAGGATGGAACTGAAGAATATATTAGGAGAGCTAGAACGGAGCATGAAAAAGCTTTAGTGGGTAGGATTAAGGAAAACTATAAGGCATTCTACACTTATGTGAGGAACAAGAGGATGGCCAGAGTGAGAGTAGGGCCGATAAGGAATAGTGGAAGGAACTTCTGCCTGGACTCAGAGGAGGTAGGGAACGCCCTTTAATGAATCCTTTGCTTCAATATTCACTACTGAGAGGGGCCTTGTCGTTTGTGAGGACAGCATGAAACAGGCTGTTATGTTTGAATAAGTTGATGTTAAGGAGGAGGATGTGCAGAAAACTTTGAAAAACAGGATAAATAAGTGCCCTGGGCCAGATGGGAAATACCCAAGGTTACTACAGGAAGCAAGGAAAGAGATTGCATCCTCAATGGCCATTGGATGGCAAACGTTATTGCCTTGTTCAAGAAAGGGAATAAGGATAATCCTGGGAATTAAAGACCAGTCAGTCTTATGTCTGTAGTGGGCAAATTATTGGGGAGGATTCTGAGAGACAGGATCTATGATTCCTTGGAAAAGCATAGTTTGATTAGAGATAGTCAGCATGGCTTTGTGAGGAGCAAGTCATGCTTCACAAGCCTCATTGAATTATTTGAGGATGTGCCAAAACACACTGAAAAATAGAGCAGAGGATGTGGTGTACATAGATTTTAGCAAGGCATTAGATGAGGTTCCAATGGTAGGCTCATTCAGAAAGTAAGGAGGCATGGCATGCAGGGAAATTTTGGCTGTCTGGATACAGAATTGGCTTGCTCATAGGAGACAGTGTGGTAGTAAATGGAAAGTATTCAGCTCGGAGCTTGGTGACCAGTGGTGTTCTGTAGGAATCTGTACTGGGACATTTGCTCTTTGTGATTTTTATAAAATGATTTGGATGAGTAAGTGGGTTAGTAACTTTGCCGATGACACAAAGGTTGGTGGGTAGTGAGGAAGGCTGTTGTAGATTGCAACGAAATTCACAGGATGCAGAACTGGACTGATAAGTGGCAGATGGAGTTCAACCAGAAAAAGTGTGAACTGATTCAGTTTGAAAGATTGAATTTGAATGCAGAATACAGGGTTTTAGATTAGATTACTTAGTGTGGAAACAGGCCCTTCAGCCCAACAAGTCCACACTGACCCTCCGAAGACCAACCCACACAGACCCGTTCCTCTACATTTACCCCTTCACCTAACACTACGGGCAATTTAGCTTGGCCGTACCCGGTTAAAGGCAGGATCCTTGGCTACATGGAGGAACAGAGGGATCTTGGGGTCCACCTACATAGATCTCTCAAAGTTCCCACCTAAGTTGATGGGGTTGTTAAGAAAGTGTATGGTATGTTGGCTTTAATTAGCAGGAGGAATGAGTTTAAGAGCCGTGAGGTTGCAGCTCTATAGAGCCCTGGTTAGACTATACTTGATATAAAGTGTTCAGTTCTGATTGCCTTATTATAGGAAGGAACTGGAAGTTTTAGAGAGGGTGCAGAGGAGATTTACCAGGATGCTACCTGGACTGGAGGGCATGTCTTATGAAGAAAGGTTGAGGGAGCTGGGGCTTTTCTCATTGGAGCGATAAAGGTAAGAGGTGACTTGATAGAGGTATCAAGATGGTGAGAGACATTAATACAGTGGATAGCCAGAAACTTTTTCCCAGGGCAGAAATGGCTATCATAAGGGGACATAATTTTGAGGTGATTGGTGGAAGGTTTAGGGGAATTGTCAGAGATTGGTTCTTTACACAGGGAGTGGTAGGTGTGTGGAATGCACTGCCAGTGGTAGTAGTAGTGTCAGATACATTCAAGACTTTAAGCGACTCTTGGATAAGAACATGGACGATAGTAAAATGAAGGGTATGTAGGTTCATTTGACCTTCGATTGGGATAAAAGGTAGGCACAACATCAAGGGCTGAAGGGCCTGTATTTTTCTCTGTTCTATTTAGCAGACTAAAATGATGGCCTCCAGATCTTTGTAATTTGATTTGAGTTTACAATGTGTGTTAGCACAAAAACTACATATGACTGAAACAACTTCATATTTTTTAATGGAGTTCAGAGTAATGGATTAGTGTCAGTTGTTAGCATTCTGTCTCTCACTCAAAAGTGTTAGGTTTGAGTCCCACAACAAACTTCAAGCATGTGTCCTAAGTACACTGTGGTATTGAGGGAATGTTGCATTCTGTGAAATACCAACTGTTATCTTCAAACATGAAGACATCATATTGTAAGAAAAGCTGAAGAGGTTTCTATTTCTTGGCCAATATACACCAGCAATGCAGCAGATCCACTGTTCAGTTTTTAAATATCATCAAATGATTTCAATATTACCCATCTAACAATAGTCTGTACAGTCTACAAAGTAACTTTTTTAAATGTGAGCTACTTTGCTACGCTTACATCTAAGTTTTTAAAATTGTTTAAAATTTCATTTAATACCTTTTAAAATTGGTTTTCCTAGATGCACTGGGATTTTGACATGTACATTAGGAATCGTGTGGACACCTCCCCAAATCCTGTAGACTGGAATACTATGGTCAAAACGTTGGGTGGCTTTGTAGGCTTTATGTTGTTCATGTTCTTCCTTGGAGAGTTATTCCCTTCATATCAGCCTGTGGTAAGTTTTATTTATAAGATTTTTTTTAGCTGAGTTAACCTCTCATTTATGATCTTATTTTGTCTTATTGATTCACTATGGTCAATGCTCCTTTGAACTTTATTCTTTTAAAGCTGCAAACACATTACCCAAGATGACTTTCCATTTACCATCCAAGCTATTCTGAAATCAGCACATCTCTCCGTCACAGACCAGCAAACTATTCTGTTGGAAATCTGAAATAGAAAATACGAGAGATACTGAGCAAGCTTATCAATACCTATAACAAGAGAAACTGTGAATATTTCAAGCTGATGACCTTTTGTCAGAACAGGAAAAAGTGAGGAGATATAAACAGTTATTAAGTGAGCATTGAGATAGGAGAAAGGAGGAAAGAGCACAAGGAAAGGTTTCGTGATAGACTTAGAAAGCAGAAAAGGTAAATGACAAAAGGTTTGTTGGTACAACGCATAATGAGAGAAGTAAAGAAACAAATGTTGGATCAAAAAGACATAATTGGCAATAACAGAATTATCACCAACATCTTTTTCTTGAAAAATTAAATATGATTGTGATCTGAAATTAAATTCAAAGTAGAGATGAGTGTTAAAATACCAACTTGAAGATGCGTGTTCCTAAGTACACTGTGGTATTGAGGAAATGTTGCATTCTGTGAACTACCAACTGTTATCTTCAAACATGAAGACATCATATTGTAAGAAAAGCTGAAGAGGTTTCTATTTCTTGGCCAATATACACCAGCAATGCAGCAGTACACCCCAGTCTAACACAGGTGTCTCCAAATTGTATCACAGGTAGAGAGTGGTCAAGAAGGCATTTTGAAAACTTGCCGTCATTGTTCAGACCATTGATTTTAGGAATCAGGATGTCCTGTTACAGCTGTGGAGTATTGTGCGCAATGCTGGTTGCCCTGGTATAAAAAGGATTCTATTAAATTGGAAAGGGTGCAAAAAGGATTCAAGATATAAGGAGAGGCTGGGACCTTTTTCTCTGGAAAGTAGGAGGTTGAGGGGTGACCTTAGAGGTTTATAAAATCATGAGAGCAATAGGTAAGGTGAACAGCAAAAGTTTTTTCCTGTGGGTTGGGGAGTTCAAAACTAAGGAGAATAACTTTAAGGTGAGAGTAGTGAATCTGCACAGTTACTGCCTTTGCTGTTGAATTCATGTATTGCTGGAAAAGACTTGAGGGGCAACTTTTTCACCCAGAGGGTGATACATGTATGGAATGAGCTGCCAGAGGAAGTGGTGGAGGCTAGTACAATTGCAACATTTAAAAGGCATCTGGATAGGTAAATGAATAGGAAGAATATGGGCCAGGTGCTGGCAACTGGAACTAGATTGGGTTGGGATATCTGGTCAGCATGGACGATTTGATCCGAAGAGTCTGTTTCCGTGCTGTACATCTCTACGACTCTGAGAAGAGAAAGATTTTAAAGGGACCTGAGGCGCAACTTTTTCATGCAGAGTGTGGTTTGCATGTGGAATAAACTGGCAGAGGAAGTGCTAGATGCAGGTACAGTTACAATACTTCTAAAGACATCTGGACAGAGACATGAATAGGGAATTTTTGGATGGATATGGGCCAAGTGCAGGAAAATGGGACTAGTTTAGTTTGAGAGACTTGGTTGGTGTGGAGAGTTGGACCAAAGGGTCTGTTTCCATGCTGTATGACTTTTTTTTGTATAATTTACATGAGTTAAGAAGAGAGAGGAACAATATCCAAATGTAATGGAGTGGGATACATTGTCTTAACTGCTATTTTACTTGAATTTTCTTTACAGGCTCCTAAACAGTATCCATACAATAACCTCTACCTGGAGAACGGAGGAGAACCTGACAAAGAAGTACCTGAAGTGAAAAATTATAAAATATGACCAGTCTTCTTTGTCTGACTGTCAGGCTCTATTCATTTTAGAATGGTCTCTTATTCTGTACAGCTAATATAATAAATATCTGAATATTAATGAAATGACTGACATCATATTTACGGAAAATAAAAAATGCTAACTTTTTTAAGATTATTCCTGCAGTTATGATGGAACAAAGAAATAGACAACATTAAAGAATATAATTTACTATATTTTTGAAGTCTAAGCTTTCAACCAAAACACAATCTATAATTGTGGTTGATGGCTGCATTCAGTGTTTGAGTCATAACCTCTTTTAGCCACAGGAGCCAATGTGCTATTAATCTGATTCATTTGATCATAAGCATCATGCCATTGTCTTCAGCTGTGAATCACAATTCAGTCTCTGATTTTAGGTCAAGATGAAAAGGAAACGAAAGTGAGAAGTGATCTTATTAAAACATATAGTTTCCTAAGGGGATTTGACAGAGTGGATGCTGAAAAGATGTTTCCCATTTTGGAAGAAACTACAGCTCGGGAACTGGCTTTATAAAAAGGAGTCTTTGATATCAAATTGAGATGAGACTTTTTTTTTCCCCCAAGGATACTTAGTCTGAAGTTCTCTTTCTCCAGAAAGAAGTGAAGGCAAAGTCATTGAATATTCTAATGCAAAATTAGAAGTATCCTTAGATTTGTTTGACAAAGGGAGTCAAAGAGATAGACAGGAAAGTAGACTTGAGGCTAAAATCAAATCAGCCTTGACTTTATCAACTGTCAGAGGTCCTGTTTCTAATTCATATGTTTGTATGAAAAAAAATTAGTACATAGCTAAGCCGAACAGATATATTCAAAGCAATGAAACTATTTCAACCATTGAGAGCCACTAAATTGAAATAATATAGCACGTGGACATTAAACCTCTTTTTGTGAGGGGCCATGTATCAATTTCAACATTGTGTTGTCCCAGTCGAGTGGGACACAGATGACAAGCACCACAAATTCAACTGGCAAAACACAATGATTAAAGGGCAAGCTAAACTGGGGACAGCCAGAGAATTTCTAGAGGCATAGCACACATCCACTGACTCCATCAACAAACACAGACCTAGACCCAATATACAGCCACTACAACCAACAACCAGAAGGAGCAGGAAATGAACTAAAAAGGCTAGCGCTTCACAGGAGGCTCCAAAGCATTGAAGATGTCACCTAGATGGGACAAAATGTCTGCAAAACAACTTTCCAGCTCGATGAACATACCCACAACCATGGCAACTGGCACCTGAGCTTGCGTAGTTACAAAGGAACCCACTGCTTGAAAGTTTTCCTCCAGGCCACACGTTATTCAGACTTCGAAGTTTCTAGTCATTCCTTCACTACAGCTGGGTCAAAATCTTGGAACCATTGCCTAACAATATTGTGGATGTTCCTATGCCAAATGGACTGCAGCTATTCAAGAATGCTGCTCACCACTACCTTCTCCAGGCAGTTAGGAATGAACAATAAATGTTGGGCTAGCTAGCAAGGTTAACAGTGAAGAAAATTAATTTTTTAAAAACTTATTTTCATATTCTTACTGCACATCCAATCACAGACTGCCCTCTCCCACATTTGCTGCTGATAGGCTCACAACTGAATGTAAGGAATAGAAGCAGGTGAGAAACAACTAGTGCTTAGACAAGCAAAATCTCACTTCCATTCATCTGTATGTGAAAGTTGTTTGTCACTTGTTGGATGGTTGGATAGAAACCCTTGGAGGACTGGACCCTAGTCTGCAGGCTGCCATTGGCTAACATGGACATAACATCTTTAATACACCAAAATGTCCCAGGGCATTCCAACAACAAATGTAATTTACCTAATAGAAAATAAACTAATCAAGCAAACAGTGTTTCATACAGCAATGAGTGGTAATTTTATAAGTTTATAGCATAAATATGTTGAAAGAAATCTGGATAGCAGCAAATTAATAAAATAAGCACATAACCAATAATGTAATACATCAGCGCATCAAATTATTTTTGTAGGACAATCAAGACTCAACAATCAATTCTATTGTCACAGTTGATGACCACTAGCAACCATATCTTCAGTTACCTAAGCCTAAAGCTTTCAAATTAATGCCCTTAATGTCTTTACCCTTTTGTACACTTTTTTTTTAAAATCCACCCTTTGCCCACATATCTCAAGTGTTTCAGTGTCAGTTTTTTGTGTGGTTAAGAAAGCACATAAGATACTTGCCTTTATTAGTCAAGATGCTACCTTAAGTTATCTTGGGAATGTGACTCAAATGAAGTTCTGGGATTTACATATTAATGAATCAAAACTTGCGACCCCATTCTAAGCGATTAAAGATTTAACAGCAATCTAGGTTTGTTCAATACATGGCATCAGTTGTATGACACTTTGATCTTTTACACTAAGTTCTGTGTCCTATGATCCTGCCCTACTAGCCACCTGACAAAGGAGCAATGCTCCGAAAGCTTATACTTCCAAATAAACCTGTTGGACTATAACATGGTGTTGTGTGATTTTTAACTTTAGTAGTCAGGGCATTGAATACAAGATCGAGGAGATTGTGATGGATCTGTGTTTAATATAAATTAAGCCACAGCTGGAGTACATGTGCAAGTTTGGTCACCACACGATGGGAAGGTCATGATTATATTACAGACCGTGCAGAGAGACTTGCCAGGATGTTGCCTAGGCTGGAGTGATTCAGCTACGAAACTAGATCGGCTAGGATTGTTTTGTTAGAGCAGAGAAGGCGGTGTTGGGTGCGGGGGGAGGAATCTGGTTGAGGTGTACAAAGTTATAAGGGCTATAGATATGCTAGATAAGAAGAAACTTTTCCCTTGAGTTCCTATTATTAGGGGGCACAGTTTAATATTTACAAAAAAAGAAAATTAGAAGGGATTTGAGGATGTTTTTCATTCCTAGGATGTGGCTGTCACAGCATTATATTTCCAAATCCTAATTGCCCAGAGGACACTTAGGTATCAACCATGTTGCTGTGGATCTGGAGTCACACATAGGCCAGATCAGGTAAGAACCAGAGTTTCCTTCCCTAAATGACATTAGTGAACCAGATAGGCTTTTTTCTGAACATCAACAAAGTGCTTTATATCTATCATACCATGCATGAGGAAGGAGCTGAGCTCCAAAAGCTTGCAATTTTAAATAAACTGTTAGACTACAACTTTGTGTTGTTTGGTATGGACACTATGTTGAAAGGCTTTTTTCCGTGCCGTGAAAACTCTATGACAGGAAGAACTAGCCATTTGGATACAGAATTGGCCCAAAGGTAGAAGACAGAGGGTGCTGGTGGAGGGCTGCTTTTCAGACTGGAGGCCTGTGAACAGCCACAAGGTTCAGTGCTGGATCTGCAGTTTTTTTGTATAAATGATTTGTCTTTATATTTTTATATAAATGATTTGGATGTGGACATGGGAGATATGGTTAGTAAGTTTGCATATGACACCGAAATTGGAGGTGTAGTGGACAATAAAGAAGGTTACCTTAGAGTACAACGGGATCTTGATCAGATGGGTCAATGGGCCGAGAAGTGGCAGATGGAGCTTAATTTAGACAAATGTGAGGTGCTGCTTTGGAAAGGCAAATCAGAGCAAAACTTAATGGTAAGATTCTGGGGAGTGTTGCTGAACAAAGAGACCTAGGAATGCCAGATCATTGCTCCTTGAAAGTGTAGTTACAGGAAGATAGGAGAGTGAAGAAGGTGTTTGGTATGCTTGTCTTCATTGGTCAATGCATTGAGTATAGGAGTTGCAAAGTCATGCTGCAGCTGTACAGGACATTGGTTAGACCATTATTGGAATACTGCATGCGATTCTGGTCTCCCTGCTATAGAACTTGAAAGGTCCGAAAAGATTTATAAGGATCTTGCCAGGGTTGAAAGGCTTGAGCTATAGGGAGAGGCTGAACAAGCTGACGCTATTTTCCCTGGAGCATTGGAGACTGAAAGGTGACTTATAGAGGTTTATATAATCATGAGGGGTATGATTTTTTGGTTTGTTTGGGATGGTGCTGGTGATGGACTGAACGGATCACTAATTCCTTTAGGAAGATGGTGTTAACTCACCGACTCCAATAGCGGTGCCTTCCTTTGGAAACAAAAATAGAAATAACTGGAGAAACTCGGACTGTCTGTCAGCATCTGTAGACAGAAAGCAGAACTAGCGTTTCAGAAACAGTGACCCTTCTTCAGGACAGCCTTTAGCAAGATGGTTTGGAGATGCCGGTGTAGGAATGGGATAGACAAAGTTAAAAATCACACAGCACGAGGTTATAGTCCAACAGGTTTATTTGAATGCACTAGCTTTTGAGTGCTACTCCTAAGATGAAGGAGCAGCGCTTCGAAAGCTCGTGCTTCCAAATAAACCTGTTGGACTATAACCTAGTGCTGAATGATTTTTTAAAAAAACTTTAGCAAGATGGCGACTCTCCATCTTGACGAATTTCTTTAGAAAGATGGTGGCATGTCTCACTTCACTGCCGTCCCTGCCTCCTTTACCAAGATGGCATCCAGGTCAACGTGGCCCCGCCCCTTGGTCACGTGCCCCCGTGGGTGGGTGTGAGTGAGGAGTTTTGGCGCCGGCGCAGTTGCCACGTCGGTGAACACTGTGTGAGCGGGGACTCGGTGGCGTGTCCGCCGCGGGTGTTATAGGCAGAGTCCTCTCACGGTAAGCAGCCACGAGCCAGTACTCGCCGATGGAGCCTGAACTCAGGGTTTCGCCACACGGCTTAGGTGCTGAGGAGGGAGTCGTCAGAGCAGCCGGCGGAGCCTGAAGCTGCAGGCCCAGGCTGGAGGGGAGGCTGCAGTCGGGCACGGTGCCCTGTGACAGCACGGCGTGGAGGGAAGGCGGTCTGGGAGCACTGGCCGGGTCCCTCTATACCGGCTGCCCCTGACTCCCTGAAGGGCTTCAGTCTGCAGCCCCCACTTTTGCTCAGGGTTACCTTTGCCTCAGTGACTCAGGGCCCTCTGTTGCTGAAACTCACAACTACATTCAAACTCGACGTGACCGTGCACACATCACCATCCTTTTGTATTCTGCAGTTTAACTTAATCACTTGTTGCCTGTATCCTATCCCACATCAGGCCCTGCTCACCAGCGACACCCCTTCCATTTGTTGGTTCACTTACCCAGTGCTTCAGATTTACAAGTCTTAATTGTTTCCTCATCGATCCCCCTGCGGCCTTGTCCACCCAATCTCCCCTGACTCTGTGCTCCTCCTTGAACTCTTTCCATCTCTTTCTCCACCATAACCTGCCATGTTTGTTGACTGTGCCTTCAGCTGTCCAGGCACTCTGCCTGTTCACTGTCTCTCCAACAAGACTTGTTCAAGATGTCACCTTTTTGCTCAGATGGTGGAGCATTTGTGTCTGAGTCAGAAGATTGTTACCTTAAATCTGTCTCCAGACACAACCTAGCATGGTGCATCATGTAATTCCGAGGCATATGGCATACTTGGTGTTACTATAGTCTCCAGTGAGTCATTAAATTGAATCCTTGTTTGCAATCTCAGTTGCAATCCTGATGTCTTGGCCAACATGTCCTTCAATCAGTTCCCAAAACAAGTGAAACAAAAACAAATGCTGAAGAAATTTAGCAGGTCTAACATCATCTGTGGAGAGAGACAAATTAATGTTTTGATTTCAATGACTCTTTCTTTGTTGGTAAAAGAGTTATTAGATGCAAAATATTAACTGTGTTTCTCTCTCCACAGATGGTGCCAGACATACTGAGTTTCTCTGCTAATGTGTACTTCAGAACTCTGGCATCCACAGTATTTTGCTTTCACCCAGAATGTATAATCTAGTCAGTTATGTTGCTGCGCATGGAACTTTGATTTGTGTAAATTGTTGCCACATTTATAACACTAGAATACTTCAGGACTATGTAATTTGCTCTAGAATGTTTTGAGTTATGAACGAGGCTAAATAAAAACATGCCTAAAAGCACTCATCCAACTGGGGGAAGAGAGTCAGAGTTAATGTTTTAAGTTGGTCGGGTTTTCTTCATCTCTGTCTTTCTCAGACATTTCAATGTCCATTTATTCTCTTGTTCCTGGTGATTGCATGGAGGGTTCATTTGCTCTAAACCATCGCTATAGACAACGTGTTCATTGTGCCCTCTTTCGCCTCCTGCTCGGGTCTATGAACGCACTCTCCCTTCTGAGATGTTTTCTCTGCTCCCAAAGACCTATCGAGATTTGTGTTCTCTTACTCAGGGTCATTGTTCCTGCTCTTTCCCAGTTATTTGTCTGCAATCCCCGCATTGACTCTTACCCTGAAAGGCCAAGCTTCCAGTTTCTGTGCTCCCTTCCTGCAAGGTGCCTGTGTCTTCCCTTCCTTGCTAGAGATTTTTCTGATGCTCCTGTGGTCCAAATCTCCTGTTTTTCAGCCCCCTCCTGGAGACTATGCCCAGGATATAATCGTTCTCCTTTGAGCTGTTTTGTACTGCATTGTAATGCACTCCATTGTTGTGCCTCAGATGTGGATTTTTGTTTTGCAAAGTGCCCTCTTGAGATCGTGCTCATTACTGGATCGTGATGTTTGGGGCAGATGATAACTTGTACTTTCTTTGGTAATCAGCAATTTAATGACTGAATCTGATTTTTTCCATCTTAAAATTATTTCAAATGAATAGAAGTTGACTGCACATTGATCATTTCACTATTCCAATATCTAAGCTGGTTAGTTTTTGATTAGTGTTTAATAACTAATTTTTGATTCCTACAAACCTCTTGCTAATATTCCAGTGCAATGCTGAGAGTGTGTTGCATTTTGAGGTGCTACCTTTCAATTGAGACATTAACCTGAGGCCTAATCTGGATCTGTGCTTTCAGACAGATGTAAAACAGCAGTTCCCAAATGACAGGGGGCTGGTTTGGGTGGTGAAGTGGGGTTACTGAGACAGTGAATGGGATCATGAGCTCAGTGCTGTAAGCAGCACATTTAGCACCTGAGTCATTGATTCTTTTCCCCCGCCCCCCCCCCATTTTTCTGTCTTTGAATGTTTTTACTAGATTTGACCTTGGCATCCTGGTCACTGTTTTTCCCTTCTAAAGACTGTTTAAAGTCACATGTAGGGCTGCAACTACCCTCGGGCTTGGTTTGGCTGAGCTGTCAAGATTCCTCACTGCCTGCCATCACTTTATTTACTACTGTTTTCAGGGGATGGAAAAGGGGCTGCTCACTCTGCTTTTGGTGGAAGGATGAAAGTGGGTTTGATTGTGTGTGTTTGGAAGGGAAGAGAAGTTGATAACATGCATGGTGAGAGATATGGGAAGAGAGAAGGGCTGTTTACCGAGTGTGATGGGGAGGAACGAGGAGTTAGTGTGCATTGGAGAATGGAGAAGGTCCTCACAGCTTTCTGTTGCTGGCAGAAATCTCTGACATAAATCATTTTGTAAAAATATTGTTTTAAAATTCTATTCTCTCACAGTATGTAATATTAATTAATGAGTTATAAAATGCAAACTTTAGTAATTATATTGAGTGTTAATATGTTGCTTTTTTTGTTGGGTATCTGAGATCCTGTTAATTTCCAAGTGTTAAAAAGGGATCACATTGGAAAATATTTTTGGAAGACCTGATGTAAAGCCTCCCCAGTGGCACCATTGGAGAAAGAGCAGGAGATTTTTCTGACAATTTGTTTGCTGACCAATTTGTTTCCTTCGATTATTGTTACCAAAACAGATTTGCTGTCATTATTACATTGCTGTGGCCCTTTCTGTCTGCCAATTTGTTGACATGTTTCCTCGTCATATGAGTGACTGCACTTTAGAATATTTGACAGGCTGGAAATCGCCTTGAAATACCTGGGGTTGTGAAAGGTATAATGTAAGGGCAAATCTTTTTGCTGCTGTGAAAAACATCTCCCCATTACAGTCGTAAAAATACTTCAGGCAACCTCCTTGATCCTCATCCTTTGGAGATGATATCTTAGTTGTTCCCTGATGGGGCTGTGTTAGATTGTACTGGTTAGACCGAAACCCTAGACTTTTTTTTAATATATGTGCCTATTATGTTTCATGTGCATAGAGTTTTTTATTAATATTGGCAAATTTCCAGGCTAATCTGCTGTTTCCAGGGATATTCTAGTGTAATGGAGCATTTCTGTGCTGTGGTTGACATCTTTACAAAGTTGTGGAATAGTATATCTGGTGTATCAGTTGTATTGGCTTAAATGTGTGGTGATTGTAAAATTTATGCATAGTTTGGATGTTCTTTGCTAATGTCAGGTTGGTTTATTTTTGCAACAGTGCTGAATTTTATGTAAAGAACTTTAAAAAGCATGTCAGAATCCTGGCACATTTGCCACGTACTTTGTAAGCATCCAATTTGGAACCAGTAAACATGGGCACCTCTGCTTCATTTTCTTTTGTGCCAAATGGCAAAATCAGCCAGATGTCTTAATGCTTTAAATACAAAACAGCTCAACTTTGCAAACTGGTATTAAGTTGTTCAGTACCAATTATATTACTGATTTCTCTTGGTCAGCCCCACATGCAGAATAATGTTGTGGTCAGCTGGATGTTTTACTAGTTGGTTGTAACATGGGGTGGTTAGGGTTCGGGTTGAGGGGTGTGGCAAGATTATCTCCAGATCAGAAAGATGTATAATAGCAAGAAATAGCTTTCTCTCTTGTGCATTTTTTTGGACTTTGTTGTAGTTAAATATCTACCTATACTGTATTTATATAGAAAAATAAAAATGTTCATCAATGTTCCTGCAGGACCTGTCTTTCCGCTTTTGTGTGCAGTTTCCTCCCCATCCAAATTAAACAGGTTTGTCCACTTCCCATTTGTAACTAAACCTCTGCAACATAGGTGCTTCTGAGACATGTCTTCTGCTGCTACCAAAATTCTTGCCCCATCCTTAAATCCTTAGCTCCTTCAATGCCCTTCTACCCATCCTCCCCATGTTTACCATTGACAAGGTCCAGCTTATTTGAAATAACCTCACTCATTCTGGTATCCTGCACTGTCATTGCCCACATTTTCCATTGTATTTTAGTAACTTTAGCCTTAGACATTGACAATCTTGGTCAGCAGAATTTGCTGACTAGTCACACTCTTGACTGTTCTCTCCTTGTGCACTAATTTAGTTAGAAATTGCCTTACACATTACGTGTGAATGTGTTTTTATTTACTAATTAAACATCTTCCAATGTTAGTACGCACCTTGCAAATCTGTCTCTTCTACCAGAGATTGGGAATCTGGTATAAATTTATTGTACATATATATGTTAAGCAGGGCTTTGGTTTTTGTCTTAGGAGCAGTACTTGGACTTCAGCAAAATAATTACTTTGTGTTACTTTACAAAGTGATGTGCTGACCCTGCCCTTGTTCTTCATTCAGATCATAGGTTGAATGACAACATGATGTGTTATGTTGGATTAATTCATTATTGATTAAGGTGGCATCCTCATAGTTTAGAGCAACAACTACCTGCTATCAGTAATAGTTCCTCACTCTATCCAATTTTAGTAGTGTACCTGTACCAGCCAAAATCTAAAGCTTTAACCCATTATACACCATTCCAGCAGATAGCCAGTAACCATGAAAGTAAAGCATGCGCAACGGTCAGCAGACATTTTTGTGTTTGCCTTTCATCTTGCTGTTTTAATTTATGCACAAAAATGGATAAAATTCACATGCCCATGACATGTCAATGAGTATCTGGAACAGATGCCTAACAACAGTATTTATTAAAGTATTTAATTTTTAATTTACAAATAATGAATGTAATAATTATCCACATCTGGATTCCAAAGAAACCAGATGTGGTTAATTATTGGGGAACATCCCTTCCCTCCACCATTGACAACTATCTTTTTTAACTACAGTGCTTTTGCTTTTGTTTTAACAAGCCTACTCTGTTCACCTTTTGTACCTAATTTCAAGACCTTACTTCTAACCCACCTCCTTGATCACAATTTTAGTTCCTCCATTTCCCTTTCATTTCCTATGCACAGAGTATGTGGGGAAATGGGAGTAGGTTGGCCCCATGAGCCTGCTTTGCCATTTAATATGGTCATTGCTGAGCTGCGTAGCACCATTTTCCTACATGAACCCAATATCCCTTTGATATCTTTAAAACCTAGAAATCTATTGATCTCTGTCTTGGGTGTACTCAGCTGAGGCTGTGCAGCCCTCTGGATAAAAATTCAAAGATTCATAATCCTCTGAGTGAAGACATTCTACCTCCTCTCCATCTTAAAAGGCCTGCCTTTATTCTGAGATTGTGTTCCTTGGTTCTCCATTTTATGACCTATATTTCCTCATTTTAAAGGTCAAGGATTCTGTTTTCCTTTAAGAGTGGAGCTTTAAATAAATGCAAGATGCTGGCAGAAAACTTGTCATCTTCATTTTGAATATTAAAAATTTAAATTATTGTGGAGAAAAGCAGCTTAAAAGGTTTTAAATTAAGTTGAATGATTTGACTGCCAACTTTCTCCTGTAGTAATGGTTTCCTCTTATTTCAGTGGGGTGGTTGTGTTAATAAATGATTTAGCGGTTGACATAAAATGGTTAGCTTGCTGTTTTTCTCCAATTATTTTGTTATCTGAACATTTGTAGCAAATGAATCAATTCAAAATTTGAGGCTGTAATGTGGAAGTGTGAGACTGCATTTTACGAACATGGAAACGAAGATATGGGTCATTCTGGCATAAAGCATGTTTTGTTAACACAAATTGTGAACATTGTCTGGACAACACAAGCTTTCTACTGAATGGGTATGGTGATCTTGTAGAGCGCGATCTTGTACAGTATGATTTTCTATAGCACAGGGGTTGCAGAGAAACGCAACTGTTGCATTATAGCAGAACGGCCTGTAGTGGGGGACCCATGATGGGCAGGAACGTTATCACATAAAAGTTTTTAAACTGCTGATAAATGGTCGATCATCAACTGTACTCTTGTTTAAGAGTAGGAGTAGTAGATTGTTTGGTTAAACAATACGTTCTGCTGAAATTGGACGTGTGTGTTGATGAGTAAACATTTGAACTTCAAAGGCTGATTGCTGTTCAAGCTAGATATGAGAACTTTGTCTATACCAGGGCTGGGGAACCTGCGGCCTTTTAGGCCATTGTGTGGGGCCTTTTGGATGAATCCAAACTTTGCAGAATAAATCTTTTATTTTTAAAATCTTAAAATGAATGTATTTAAAATACCAGAGAGTAAAAGAAAATTCAACGAAATAATCCTCACAGACTGGCCATCACAATTTTAAAAATTGGTAAGTCATAAGGCTCCTAAAGTACTACAGATGGAATTAATTGAGCTCTTAGAAGATGACATTTTAAAGTCCTTATTTGACGCTGATTGAAATATGGAAAAATGCAATGGAATACCCATGCCTTCGGCAACATGCACGGAAAATGCTTTCTTGCTTTTCAACCCCTTATTACTGCGAATCTACATTCTCCGACTTAACCAAAATCAAGACGCCCTTAAGGTCACAAATGACGGATACCCACCTAGAGAATCAGCTAAAACTGCAGACCTCCATGCTGCAACCAAATATTCAAATGCTTTCCTACAAAAAGCAGTTACAACAAAGTCATTAAAAGGTTAGTTAACTTTAGAATTAACATTTTTTTCTTTTTTTTATTTAGTTAGTACATAGTAGTTAGATTTTTCCAAAATAATGTGAATTTTGAAGAATATATAATTGAAGTTTCTTGGATGTGGCCTTATTAGATTACAACTAACATAATGCGGCCTTCCAACAAGAAAAGGTTTCCCACCTCTGGTCTATGCTATTAAGAGCAGGGGTAGACTGGACAACCTCTTCTACACCAATGATTACAATGATGGCTGATCATTTGCCTTAATAACACTTTCTGCCTTTCATGCGAAAGCCAGTATTGCCTGAAAAACCAAAAATCTGTGAATCTGAACCTAGGTATTTCCACAACCCTCTGGATAAACAGTTCTGAAGATTTACAACCGCTGGAGAAATTTGTCCTCATCTCCGTGCTAAAGAAGAATATACTTCCCATTAAGGGAGTTCATCAGACTAATTCATGAGATGACAAGATGGCCCTCCAGGATGAGGAGACTGGGTCTGCATTCTGTAGAATTTAGAACGAGAGATGATATCATTGAAACACACACAATTCTACAGGGCTCAACAGGGTAGATGTAAGAAGGATGATCCCCCTGGCTGGAGAAACTAGGGCATGTAGTCTCAGAGGCAGAGGTAAGCCATTTAGGATTGAGACAAAGATTTTTTTCACTGAAGGTGGGTGAATCTTTGGAATTCTCTACCCCAGGGGCTATAGATGCTCAGCCATTAAGTATGTTCAAGGCAGAGATTAATATCGAGAAATTTATCAAAGACATCAAGCGGTATGGGAATAATGCAGGAAATGACATTGAGATTGTAATAGTTGAATGACAGAGCAGGCTCAATGGGCCAAGTGGACTTCTCTTCCTATTTCCAGGTTCCAATGTAAATGATTGGTGCCATATTCTAAGACCATGCCATTGTTCTTAATTCAATGTTCCAGATTCCCCAGCCAGAAGACAAACTATGTGTCTACTCCAGGTGTGGTCTTGCCAAACCCCTGTAAAATCTGTTAATTCAGAGAACATTTGAGTCTTCAGGTGTTATGGCTTTGATATTGCGTTTCTCTGGGAATCTAACTGTCTCACACATTCAAGCGTGGGAAGAAATAAATGTTTCGGTGCAGCATTGGAAGTCCGCAGGAAGGAGTATGTGATGTGAATAGGATAGTTGTATTTAAGGGGAAGCCAAATTAGTACTTTAGAAAGGGAATAGAGGATTTGTTACTTGACTGTGAAGGTTTATTCAATTGGACTAAATGGCCCTATTCTATATAATTTACTGAAGGATTGATAAAAGTGAGATACATGTGAATCTCCTATTGTGTTGCATATACTTAAGTGCCACATCTTGCTCGACTGGGACTGTTGTACCACATAAATTATAATCCTGTGTTGCTTTTCATAATTCAACGCTATATTTAGTTTCCAGTCAGTGTTTTCCAATATTTGACTTTTAAACATTATTCAAGATATAATATTGGAGACAAAATCACAGGGAACTTCACAATGTTTTTGTCTCAGTTAGTAAAGGATGCAGTTCTATTTATGCTAGAAGTACTTGTGTGTTAACTTCTTATTAAACAACCACTTCATTCAGCATTTCTGACAGGCTGGCTTTGATCAGCAGCCTGTTAATGGAGAGAATTACTTGTGTTCACCCACATCACCGCAACACTAGCAAGGTGACTCAGCTCACTGGTATCTCTTTCATCCTTTATGCCACAGGCAGTGAGGCAGTTTGTAGTAGATTGGAACTGACTTCAGCAGTGAAGACTTAGCCTTGAAGTCAGCTTGGGATCAGAACAATGCCACAAATCATCTCTGTCTATCTATCTGATCGGACCACTGATTCCTTGGAAATAATGTGCTTGCTCAAAGATAAAACTGTGCCAGTAATTTCTCAGTGATTCCCTGAGGAACTCCAAATTGCACCTTCCCACTATTTCTGATCTTGTTAACAATCTCTTCTCAGTTGAAAAAGGGCGTCTTGTTCCATGTGACTTTGACGTAAGTTATGTTGCAGTTTCAATTCAGACCCTTGGTCCTTTCTGGCTACCTGATTACATACCCATGAATCAGTGATCAATATCAACCTGAGTATCCCTGTGAAACTTTTCAGCTTATTTATTGGCATTTATAATGCAGTAAATGAACAACGTTTTCCTATTTTAGTTCACTTTTTGGAATGAGCTGTGTCAACTTATGAATTTAAATGCTGCACAAGCATTGCATGGCTTTTTTTATGTGCTCAAGAGCAACTAGCTTCTGGAAAAGTGGCTTTCTGCACATGTTTTGCAGACAGTCTTTTCATGAAGTCTGTATCTTAAATGTTCGTTAACTTTCAATTTAATAATCGCAGAGACATGAGCAAATGGAACTTACAACTACTTTTCTATGAACACTCTCCTCCTAGGATCATCAAATACTGCCTGAAACTTTCCTTTTCAATTTTATTTTCAGGATATCTTGCTGGGCAATCTTCTCTGTGCTCCCTCCACCACACTTAACAACCCTTGACCACGTTTTGCAAAGACAAATTATTGAATTTGGAGAAAAAAATTAGTTGATGTTTTTACAAAGCTCCAGCATTGTAATACAATCAGTGCAATGGTTATAGAATTTGATCTTTGAGGGCCCTCTTGTGGTATAGTGGTAGTGTCCCTACCACTGGACCAGGAGGGCTGGGTTCAAGTTCTATCTGCTCCAGAGGTGTGTAATAACATCTCTGAACAGGTTGATTAGAAAGATAGAAATTGTCATTTTGAGCTTGAATTAGAATCTGCAGGGTGCATTTTGAACTGCTTTACTGTTCTGGTGAAATACTCATAGTTGCTGGATCTTGTAGCATTGGTGGGAAAAATGAATTGCAATCAGTTAAGAATACCACAGGAGTGTTAATGTTGAGACGTCAGTATGTTTTCTTCACCCATAGTGTGCTGAAAAACTAGCTGGTGACAGATGGGTGCTTCTAAAAAATCCTGATCCACCAGATCACTGAAACTGAGTTTGTGAGTAGCAACATAAACACCAGAGTTGGTGTTCTGCATGTGTGAAATTCATTAAAGCAAGTGGTCATAGAGTCATAGAGATGTACAGCATGGAACCAAACCCTTTCGGTCCAACCTATTCATGCAGACCAGATAACCCAACCCAATCTAGTCCTACCTGCCAGCACCCGGCCCATATCCCTCCAAACCCTTCCTATTCGTATACCCATCCAAATGCCTCTTCAATGTTACAATTGTACCAGCCTCTACCACTTCCTCTGGCAGCTTATTCCATACACGCACCACCCTCTTTGTGAAAAAGTTGTCCCTTAGGTCTCTTTTGTATCTTTCCCCTCTCACCCTAAACCTCTGCCCTCTAGTTCTGGACTCCCCAACCCCAGGGAAAAGACTTTGCCTATTTATGCTAACCATGCCCCTCAATTTTGTAAACCTCTATAAGGTCACCCCTCAGTCTCCGACACTCCAGGGAAAACAGCCCCAGCCTGTTCAGCCTCCCCCTATAGCTCAAATCCTCCAACCCTGGCAACATCCTTGTAAATCTTTTCTGAACCCTTTCTAGTTTCATAACATCTTTCCGATAAGAAGGAGACCAGAATTGCACGAAATATTCCAACAGTGGCCTAACTAATGTCCTGTACGGTCGCAACATGACCTCCCAACCTTTGTACTCAATACTCTGATCAATAAAAGAAAGCATACCAAATGCCACCTTCACTATCCTATCTACCTGTGACTCCACTTTCAAGGAGCTATGAACCTGCACTCCAAGGTCTCTTTGTTCAGCAACACTCCCGAGGACCTTACCATTAAGTATATACGCCCTGCTACAACTTGCTTTCCCAAAATGCAGCACCTCGCATTTATCTGAATTAAACTCCATCTGCCACTTCTCAGCCTATTGGTCCATCTGGTCCAGATCCTGTTGTAATCTGAGGTAACCTTCTTCGCCGTCCACGACACCTCCAATTTTGGTGTCATCTGCAAACTTACTAACTATACCTCTTATGCTCACATCCAAATCATTTATGTAAATGACAAAAAGTAGAGGACCCAGCACCGATCCTTGTGGCACTCCACTGGTCACAGGCCTCCAGTCTGAAAAATAACCCTTCAACACACCCTCTGTCTTCTACCTTTGAGCCAGTTCTGTATCCAAATGGCTAGTTCTCCCTGTAGCAAGGTGAGATTTAACCTTGCTAATTAGTCTCCCATGGGGAACCTTGTCAAACGCCTCACTGAAGCCCATATAGATCACATCTACTGCTCGGTGCTCATCAGTCTTCTTTGTTACTTCTTCAAAAAAACTCAATCAAGTTTGTGAGACATGATTTCCCACAGACAAAGCCATGTTGACTATCCCTAATCAGTCCTTGCCTTTCGAAGTACATGTACATCCTGTCCCTCAGGATTCCCTCCAAGAACTTGCCCACCACTGACATCAGGCTCACTGGTCTATAGTTCCCTGGCTTGTCTTTACCGCCCTTCTTAAACAGTGGCACTACATTTGCCAACCTCCAATCTTCCGGCACCTCACCTGTGACTATCGATGATACAAATATCTCAGCAAGAGGCCCAGCAGTCACTTCTCTAGCTTCCCACAAAGTTCTAGAGTACACCTGATCAGGTCCTGGGGATTTATCCACTTTCATGTGGTTCAAGGCATCCAGCACTTCCTCCTGTGTTATATGGACATTTTGCAAGGTGTCACCATCTATTTCGCTACTTTCTATATCTTCCATATCCTTTTCCACAGTAAATATTGATGCAAAAAACTCGTTTAGTATCTCCCCCATTTTCTGCAGCTCCACACAAAGGCCGCCTTGCTATTCTTTGAGGGGCCATATTATTTCTCTAGTTACCCTTTTGTCCTTAATATATTTGTAAAAACCCCTTGGATTCTCCTTAATTCTGTTTGCCAAAGCTATCTCATATCCCCTTTTTGCCCTCCTGATTTCCCTCTTAAGTATACCCCACTTCCTTTATACTCTTCTAAGGATTCACTCGATCTATCCTGTTTATACCTTATATATGCTTCCTTCTGTTTCTTAATCAAACCCTCAATTTCTTTAGTCATCCAGCATTCCCTATACCTACCAGCCTTTCCTTTCACCCTGACAGAAATATACTTTCTCTGGATTCTTGTCATCTCATGTCTGAAGGCTTCCCATTTTCCAGCCATCCCTATACCTTTGAACATCTGCCCACAATCAGCCTTTGAGAGTTCTTGCCTAATACCATCAAAATTGGCCTTCGTCCAATTTAGAACTTTAACTTTTAGATCTGGTCTATCCTTTTCCATCACTATTTTAAATCTAATAGAATTATGGTCCCCCACTGACACCTTAGTCACCTGCCTGCCTTATTTCCCAAGAGTAGGTCAAGTTTTGCACCTTCTCTAGCAGGTACATCCACATACTGAATCAGAAAATTGTCTTGTACACACTTAACAAATTCTTTTCCATCTAAACCCTATGGCAGTCCCAGTCGATGTTTGGAAAGTTAAAATCCCCTACCATAACCTTATTATTCTTTCAGATAGCTGAGATCTCCTTACAAGTTTGTTTCTCAGTTTCCCTCTGACTATTAAGAGATCTATAATACAATCCCAATAAGGTGATCATCCCTTTCTTATTTCTCAGTTCCACCCAAATAACTTCCCTGGAAGTATTTGCAGGAATATCCTCCCTCAGCACAGCTGTAATGCTATCCCTTATCAAAAACACCACTCCCCCTCCTCTCTTGCCTCCCTTTCTACCCTTCCTGTAGCATTTGTATCCTGGAACATTCAGCTGCCAGTCCTGCCCATCCCTGAGCTATGTTTCTGTATGCTATGATATCCCAGTCCCATGTTCCTAACCATGTCGAGTTCATGGGTGGCACGGTGGCACAATGGTTAGCACTGCTGCCTCACAGCGCCAGAGTCCCGGGTTCAATTCCCGCCTCTGTGTGGAGTTTGCACATTCTCCCCGTGTCTGCGTGGGTTTCCTCCGGGTGCTCCGGTTTCCTCCCACACTCCAAAGATGTGCAGGTCAGGTGAATTGGCCATGCTAAATTGCCCGTAGTGTTAGGTAAGGGGTAGATGTAGGGGTATGGGTGGGTTGCGCTTCGGCGGGGCGGTGTGGACTTGTTGGGCCAAAGGGCCTGTTTCCACACTGTAAGTAATCTAATCTAATTCATCTGATTTCCCTGTTAAGCCCCTTGGTTTGAAATAAATGCAGTTTAATTTATTAGTGACCAGATTGTTCTCTGTTTAATGTTTCTGTAAAGGCTGCCAATTCAGACTACAGTGCAAACTATAAATTAAGGGCACTGAAAAGGCTTCCATTTTTTTTAAACACATGCCCTTGTATTCAAATTATGATTTCTCAATAAGTGTATTCTTTTGCTTGTTTATATAGATTTCTCTCTGCTTAAATGGTATTCCCCTGTTCGCTCTTGAATATACAGATATCCCACTTGACTGTTGAAAGCTGATGAATATTTAAATCGCAGGAACTCACTCTCCAAACTTAATTTCTCTCCATATGTCTTTACATTGAAATGAAATTCTTGTGCCCAAGATAAGACGGGTGAACTGTCCTCTCTCTCAACTCTAGCTGGTGACAACAGAGTTTAAATTTAAGAGGGCGGTGACATGGCCAATTTAATTAATAATCACACTGCTGTGTACAAATTGGTCTAAGATGTAAGCCAGCCAGTTAGCCAATGAGTTAGTTTTATTTCACACACTCAAGTAAAATTGCAGAAATCTGTAAAAGATTAATAGCTGCGAGTTGCAGGGTTTCTCATTGGAGCAGTATTGTCTGATAATTTTATCTTTTCCACCGAGAACTGGGGTTGATTCTACCTTAATGGTTGCAACATTGAAGCCTTGTGGTAGATTTTCAACTCGTAGTTTTTGAGGAAAAAATTCTGAGAGAGTGAGGGAGCTTTTGCTTCGTGGCAGTTTCCTTCTGTATTCTTAGATCAAATACAGTATGTTTTTCATCTGACCTCCGCCTTGATGCCACTGCCAAGCAGCTTGTGCTCACCTCAAATGCAACATATTAGCGATAATACCAATGTCCTTTTGCTTTGAAAAGTTATTTTTAGAAAGCTTTCAATACATGCAGTTGATGATCAACTTATAAATGCATGCATCCAGCCAGTGACATTTTACATTTTCATATTTTATCTGACACTTTTTTTTTAATAATGAAAGGCTGGTTCTGAAACTATACTGGATTTTCCAGCTGCACATAATCTTCCATAAGTAGCTGAAGCAAAATACAAGAGATGCCAAAAATCTGAAATTAAGGTGGGAAATGCTGGCACTTTGGCAGCACCATAGTGAGAGAAACAGTTCATGCTTGCAACCACTCACTCTTTATAAGAACATTGTGTGCTGTCTCTCATCAGGTGCTTTTTAATGATCGCTTTGATTTGTTCATAGGGTCATTTAGAAAACATGAAGCTCAAGGAGATTGAGAGGACAGCCATTCAGTCCTGGAGTCCTGCTTCTCACCATCCACTCTATTTGGCTACAGGTAACTTCAGACAATTTATCGAAACTGAAATTATAATAAACTGTTGCTGCTTTGGAATGAGTAGTAATCATCAATTATTGTGATTATTGAAGTGAAATGCATACTTCATGTCTTTGTGTGGAATTATGCTTAAAGAAATAATATTTGCTTTATTCCTACATTGTGTGAATTTACAAGATAATTTTTGGAGTATATATTTAGGAGAAAGTGGGATAATGCACTAGAAAATGGATTCATTTTCCAACTGATTATTCTTCATTAATATCAATTGTTCCAGGTCTAAGATGTAAGGCAGCCAGTTAGCCAATGAGTTAGTTTTATTTCACATACTGTGAAGTTCTTTCTGTTTTCCCCAGCAATGTGCCTCAGCACCAATATCAAATGGATAACCACTGTTGCATGAATGTGACTTTACCAATTTCATTTATAGCTTTTTCCTCCCTTAAGGTGACAAGTTGTGGACCGTTCGGTGCCACCCCAATCATTGGAATTGAAATTGTGACCAATCTAAACCTACTTCATGTTGGGTTCATACAACCAGAACTGATGTTTATACTTACAGATTGAGCTGAATTGAATACAACCTTTAGACTAAAGGATTTTGTGCATTGTACAATGCCTGATGACTTGAATGGGCTTTCAGCTCAATGTTTAAAGACCCCTGGTTATGTATAAGACTTAAGATAGAGGAGCAGAGTAACAATTTGGCCCAGTAAACCTCCTCTGCCATTCAAATTAATCATTGCAATCTTGGGCTTTGAATCCACCTTCCAGCCTCCCCCACATATCCTTTGAGTCCCCAAGAGACCATTGATCTATTTGTCTCAGCCTTCAATGTATTCTGTGGTGGAGCATCCATAACCCTTTAGAGTAGAGAATTCCATCGATCCTTGAGTGAAGTAACTTCTTTTCATCTCATTCTTAAATGATTGGCCCCTTATCTGAAGGCTGACCCCAACAGTTTACATTCCTTGACCAGAGGAAACAATCTCTCTGCGTCTACTGTTACAAGTCTCATGGCATTTATGAACTGCTCAGTGTCCTTAGTACAGTAACGTTAGAGAATGATTATGTAAATGTATCAGTTTTTATTTGAGGCATATTTTGCACTGCAGGTACCTCAGCTCAACAGTTGGATGCTACCTTTAGCACAAGTGCAGCGCTGGAGATCTATGAGCTTGATTTTTCAGATCCTTCACTGGATGCAAAATTGCGAGGGAGCTTACCTGCTACCAGTAGGTGAGTTCTTGATGCATGTGCCTAAGTGCTTGGTAATAAAATTAGACAACTTATTTTTTAATTGTCTGCACTTATACATAAACAAATGAGGTTAGGATTCATGACATAACTTGTATTTATTACTGGTAAAATGTATGTGTGAATATTCCTATTTAGGGTACATTGTTACACTTTTTCTTCTAGTGTATGGAAATGTAGGTCCTTATTCACAAGCTAATGATCTCTTGTCTAAAAGAGGTTAGTTGCAGCTGCACCATTGTTTAATACACCTTTGGAACAATATTAAGTAACTATATTGGCCAGTCTCCAGTGTGATCCATATTTTACAAATGGGTGTGTGGCCAGGTGGACTAATGGTAATGAGGATGAGGGCAAAAATTTAATTGTTGAATTTTGGGAAAGGAAAGTAAATCGTGTGGTAACTGTTACAGATTTCACAAGCTGATCTGGAGTAACTATGGCACAAGCTCCAATGGAGTCATAGCAGCAGGTGGAGATACAGGAACCATCACCCTTTACAATGCAGAGCAGATTCTTGAGTTGGGAAGTGATCCCATCATTGGACAAAGTGAGAAGCATGCAGGTCCTGTTCGAGGACTGGATTTTAATCCTTTCCAGGTATTGAGATTGCATTTCCTCTTGCAAGCAGTTTCACTGGAACAAATCCTGAATGATCACCTACATTGTTCTGGTAAAGGGTATTATTTCCCTTTGTGAAATTTTGGATAAAAATATGTCTTGACATATTTCAGCAACAAGGAACTTCAGTTATGTAGATAGATTGGGCAAGTTGGGAATACAAGGGGTCACTGATTTACGAATGTCTGACTTATGAATGCTGGGTAATTACGAACATAATCCCATTCATGGTTATAATGTTAAAGACCCAGCATATGATCATTTCTTGTGCTTAGAGTTGTATTACATTGTCCTGCATTGTTTCCTGATTTGTGTACGATTCAACTTGCAAATGTGACTCAAGAAAGGAGCCTATCTGCAACCTGGGACTGCTGTGTCCTCGTCAGAAAGGGGACGGTTAAAAAGAGTCATGATAGAGGCTGGACGGTGTAGAGAGAGAACAATCCTTCCCACTTGCTCAGTAATGGATTGACCATGCTAAATTGCACTGTGGTGTTCAGGGATCTGTAGGTGAGGCGGACTAGCCATTGGAGGTGCAGGTTTACAGGATGTTATGGACCAGACCAAACCCCCTCAAAATACATCAAAGAGATAGCCTAAACTCTAACTTTTTATTTTCTTTAAAGGCAAGTGTAAAGAACTGGGTTTCAGATGTGATTTGATTGGTCCATCACAAGGCTTTAAGAAAAACAAACTTTATTCTTACAGCAGTCAAAATATAAACACAAAAAAAAAGAGGAATTGGCATAACTTTAACTCCACAGAAATACTTCATAACATAATATACTACTTAACTACTAATCATCAACTGTTCCAATATCCTATAAACACACCCTTAACAAAGGCAAATTGAGCAAAATCGATTTTCATCACATGCTGTCTTTACTCCAGTCCAGGAGAAAGGAACACAGAGAGAAGAAAGGTAGCAGCAGAGAGAGAACTCATGGTGTTTGCTGCAGTTGAGAAAGAGAGCTGTATCTGTCAGCTTCAACAGCCGGTTCCAAACTAAAACGTCGATCTAAGAAAACATGACTCCTGTCTAATTGAAAGAAACATTTTGGGAGCTCAAAAATTGTTAACCAACTGCTTTTGAAGCAAATGTTCCAATACCACTTTAGCAATACCTTTTTGCAAGAGAAATAACGTAGTAAAAGCACAGTGCCACCATTGGTCCATATCCCTCTATTCCCATTCATGAAACCATCCAGATGCCTCCCAAATGTTGTAGGAGAAAGTGAGGACTGCAGATGCTGGAGATCAGAGCTGAAAAATGTGTTGCTGGAAAAGCGCTGCAGGTCAGGCAGCATCCAAGGAGCAGGAGATCTCTGATTCCTGAAGAAGGGCTTATACCCGAAACGTCGATTCTCCTGCTCCTTGGATGCTGCCTGACCTGCTGTGCTTTTCCAGCAACACATTTTTCAGCTTTGCCTCTTAAATGTTGCCAACATGCCTGTTTCCATCACCTCTTCTGGCAGTACATTTCAGGCTCCTCCCATTCTCTGATTCCTGAAGAAGGGCTTGTGCCCGAAACATCAATTCTCCTGCTCCTTGGATGCTGCCTGGCCTGCTGTGTTTTTCCAGTATCACAGTTTTCAACTCTGGTCTCCAGCATCTGCAGTCCTCGCTTTCTGCTAGTTAATCCCCCCCCCACTCTCTGCATGGAAAAACGTCCCTTGAACATTTCCCTTAAGGGTCAATACCTACCAGAATCTTGATGAAATAATCCAAAATACTTTCACGTTGTCTGTCCTGACAATCAGCAGATGTTGGATACCTGCATCATGTTGGAATTGAGGTACTATTTTAAGTTAAAACTATTTTGACTGCTCCACTCCTGTAAAGGCATTTTCTGAATACTAAGATCTTAACTTTATAAGATGCACTGCAGAAGTTTATCATGGTTCCTCGTACAGTACCTTCCCAACTGATGAGTACTACATCTAGGCGGTCAAGGGCAGCAGTTACATGAGAGTTCTTCTGCAAGCCATTCACCAATCTGGTTTGGAAATAGGGCAGCACGGTAGTTCAATGGTTAGCACTGCTGCCTCTTAGCTCCAGAGACCCAGGTTCAATTCCAGCCTTGGGCTTTGTGGAGTTTGCACATTTTCCCTGTGTCCACATGGGTTTCTGCAGAATGATCTTGTTTCCTCCTACTGCCCAAAGATGCTAAATTGACCATAATATGCAGGCTAGGTGGGGTGAGCCATGGAGAATACAGGGATAGGGGATGGGTCTAGGTGGAATGCTCTTTGGAGAATCAGTGTGGACATGATAGGCCGAATGGCCTGCTTCCACATTGTGGACATTCTGTAAAATATATTGCTCTTCCTTCATTGCAACTGGGTCAAACTCCTGGAACTGCATCCCTAACAGTGGAATACCTATACCAAATGGACTGCAGCAGTCAGTATGGAGGCTCAGTTGTCAGCAGTGCTGCCTAACAACGTCAGTGACCCAGGGTTTGATTCTACCCTTGCACGACTGTCTGTATGGAGTTTGCACATTCTCACTGTGTCTGCGTAGGTTTCCTCCAACTACTCCAGTATCCTTCCACAATCCAAAGATGTAAAGATTAGATGGATTGGCCGTGCTAAATTGCCCATAGTATCCACGAATATGTAAGTTAGGTGGAGTAGCCATGGGAAATGCAGGGTTACAGGCATAGAATGGTAAGCTGTTCAGTCAGTGTGGACTCATTGGGTTGAATGGCCTGCTCCCACATTAGGGATTCTATAGGCGGCATGGTGGCACAGTGGTTAGCACTGCTGCCTCACAGCGCCAGAGACCCGGGTTCAATTCCCACCTTAGGCAACTGTCTGTGTGGAGTTTGCACATCCTCCTGATGTCTGCATGGGTTTCCTCCGGGTGCTCCGGTTTCCTCCCACAGTCCAAAAATGTGCAGGTCAGGTGAATTGGCCATGCTAAATTGCCCATAGTGTTAGGTGTAGGGGAATGGGTATAGGTAGGTTGATGTTCGGAGGGTTGGTGTTGACTTGTTGGGCTAAAGGGCCCGTTTCCACACTCAGTAATCTAATCTAATCTAAATCTAAATCTAAATCAGTCTTAAGTTCAATTAGGATTTAGCAAAAAATGCTGACCCCAGCCTCCAAAGCCCACATCCATGAATAATTTTTTTTAAATGAGCAAGAGGAAGCCATCCTTGTAATTCTGAGGCTCTTTAAGGGTCTATGGTAGTCTTATTGATGTGCCTCTGTGTTAAAGTTGTAAAATGAACTTTTGATAGACACCAGGCCTTTTAACTCATTGATCTCGACCACCTAGAAGAACAGGAACAGCAGTACATGGGAACACCACCAAATTTCCGGCAACAAGTCTCACACTATTCTGCCTTGATAAAATGGTGCCATTCTTTCGCTGTTGCTTGGTGAAAATGGTGGCATTCCTCCTATAATAACGCTGCTAGTGTACCTGCACCACACAGACTACAGTGGTTCAACGTGGTGACTCGTTGCTATCGTTTTGGCAATAAATGCTAACTTTCTCAGTGACACCCACAATTTCTGATTGTTGGTATTCATTACTCAGTCAGAAACTAAGAATTCGATTCTCCCACACCCACTTACTCACTTTTGGAAATATTTAAGTGAATATGGTTCTAGGAACATAGTGACAGGAACCCCAAGAACTATTAACATGATTATAAAGGCTTAAGATTATGAAAAACAGTAAACCACTTCAATTGTGCTGATAGGATACTATCTGATAGAGATCTAGATAAGCAGTTTTAACCTGTACATTGTGTTCTTGCAGTGAAGTACATTTCTTCCTTGGGCCTATTTGCCACAGTGAACAATTTGGCATTTAACTGCAATTAGAGATATACTGACATGGCTGAGTTAAGATGGGGCTGCCTTAAAAGCTGTGGTCTCATAAGAAAGCCAATCTCTTAATAAATGTGAACAAGGTGTTGGGAAGGAGAAGAAAGGCTCCATAGCAATTCTGTTTGCTAAATATTGGTGAGGTGCTAAAGTATAACAAATCAGATTGCAGCCAAGAGATAGAGTCATAGAGATGTACAGCATGGAAACAGACCCTTCGGTCCAACCGGTTCATGCCAACCAGGTATCCCAACCCAATCTAGTCCCACCTGCCAGCACCCAGCCCATACCCCTCCAAACCCTTCCTGTTCATATACCCATCCAAGTGCTTTATAAATGTTGCAATTGTACCAGCCTCCACCACTTCCTCTGGCAGCTCATTCCATACCCGTACCACCCTCTGTGTAATGTTTTATTCATTCTTGACCTATGAGTGTCATTGGCAAGGCCAGCATTTATTGCTCATCTTCCATTGCCCTTGAACTGAATGGCTTGCGAGAGCAGTTCGGATGGTAGTTAACGGTCAACCACGTTACTGTTGGTCTAAAGTAGTGTAGACCAGACTGGATAAAGGCAGCACATTCCCTTCCTCAAAGGACATTACTGGACCAGGTGCCAATTACAACTATCAAAGTTACTATTATTCTGACTAGCTATCACATCCAGATTTTAAATTAATTGAATTTAAATTCTGTCAGGCATGACCCCAGATTGTAAAACTGGGCCTCTGCATTACTTGAAGTCAACAGTACGTCACCATCTCCCTCCATGATATGAATTAAACACTGCCATGGACAAAATAATTGCATGCCTTTAGTAAATGAAATTGCTGCATGCATCACATATTTGACCAATGAAGTTGCTGGAAAAAAAAAGCTTTTTTGCAATTAGTTTTAAAATTCCTGCAAACTTCTCTCTTTGGTGAGCTCCCTCAAAATCCAATGGAATATTACATTAGATACCGCATTGTACCGCAGGAAGGATATATTGCCCTTAGAGGGAATATTACACGAATACTGCAGTGTGATTCCAGGGCACAAATGGTTGTCAAGAGGAAAGTTTACATCGACTAAATTTGTTTTCCCTTCAATGTCAAAACAAGTGATCTGATAGAAGTGTTGAGAAATGTTTCATTCCAGTGTGCAGTAGGATAGATAGAAGGAAACTATTTCATTTGGTGCATAACTGCAGAATAACAGCAACTACCTAAAGTTGAACTGGAGCCAGATCTTCCAGGTATGTTATCAGGAAGCACTTTCTCACACAAAGTAGGAAACTGAAACACTCAAACCTAAAAGAAATTTGAGGCTAGGGGTCAATTGGAAATTTTTGTGCTGAGCATAATCCAATTTTTTGGTCAGGATTTTGAAAGATATGGAATCAAGATGGTAAATAAGAGCTAGGACACAGATCAGCTGTGTTTATAATTGAGTGGTGGAAGAGATTAAATAACTGAACGGTCTACTTGTGATCCTATGTTCTAAATTATTGAGTTTAATTTTCTAAACTTAGTTTTTAAATTTTGTTTTCACATTTTCTTTAGAATAATCTAATGGCTTCTGGAGCTAATGATTCTGAGATTTATATTTGGGATTTAAATAATTTCAACACACCAATGACACCAGGAGCAAAGTCCCAGGTACGTTCAACTAATTAGTTGTGAGAAATATTGTACCTGTATTTTTGATAACACTGGTGGGTCGAAGCACTTGGCACAGGGTGGGGAAAGTGTATGGGGTGTTCATGTTCCCTAATTATGAATACCAATCATTGTTGGATGCCACAAGTTTAGGCTCCTTTGTGTACAAAACCACATGAAAACAGAATGATAATCTTGATGTGCCATATTTGAGCCCTGGAGTGAATAGATTTTGCAATTGACATAGTTGTCAGAATTGTCCTTTGTATCAGTACATGTGCACCAGTAACTGGAACTTAGACCATTTTTCCAAATACTTGATTAATACACGCTAAGAATGTTTGATCAGCTTTTAATGCAATATAAATAACACCACTGTTTTGCTCTCTTTCTCTCATTCCTGCCTATTCATCCACAGCAAAGAGAGGTAAGGATTAAAGTACACAATCTGCAGATGTAGCCTGGTAATGTAGAGATCTGCAGAATTAACCTAGTTTGTCCTTCTACTTCTTTACTCTGGTCACTATCTTCTATCTTCCATCTTTGTTTATTTTCTGGCTTTCTGTCTCTTCCACCCCCCGCCCCCCCCCAATTCCATTTGGTGTTTATCTTTCGGTGCAAGCTACTGATTGTGCACGTATGCTATCTTATTTACAGGATTGTCTACATAGTTCTCTCCCATTTCATCTTTCACCTTGGGTGTCTGCTTTCTTCTCTGCCTTTGTTCCTAACTGGATGTGTGCCTTCTTGCCGAATTGTCTGCAATGGATGAGGGGCTCTCTGTTCTGCCTTCATAGTTCACAATGTGTGCCTCATAGCTCTGTCCTGATTGTCCATAATGGGTATACTTGCCTTCCTACTCTGTCCTCATTGTTTACAATTGGGTGTGTGCTCCCTGCTCTGTTCTCGCTATTCAAATGGTGCAAGCTTTTGGATAATGGGTAGAATTGGGTCAGGTATGGTTTGAATCAAGCATCAACAGTTAATGGAGACATGGGTTTTGCTCCATGACTCGGCTCCTTCACCCCACCATTTTAAACGTTATTGGTACTCATAACTTTGTTCCCTCACTTTTGGGCTTAATGCTATCTACTATTGCATAATAATGGTTGTGGTTACTTATGTTAATCAACTTGCAGATTCTTCCACTACTTTAGACTGCACTTTAACGGAAGGATATGGAAATATGAAGATGACTTTTGCAATATGTGCGCTTCTCCTCATTGTTTATAATAGTTTTTCTCTCTTTCCATTCTACCAACAATATTGACAGTCTGTACATTGAATCCTTTCTATCCTGACTCTGTCTATACTATTTGCAGTGTCTATTTCTCAATTGATTTTTTTACCAGTGTGACATCTCATTGTGTGTGCCTACTCATCTTTCTATTCTGCTTGTTTGTATTTAAGCCTTTCTCTCTTTTAGTCCTCATTAGTGCTTCTTCCCATCTCCCCTTGCTATCTAGCATCTGTCCACATGTTCTCTAATGTATGAGTGATCTTTTCAGTTGTATTTTGTCTCTGATGTTTTTTAACTAATTCCCCTTGGTTTATGTCTTTCTAATTGTCCTGGGCTCTATGTATAATTATGTATAAAAATGTGTTATAATTCTATGAGCTTGTTAAAATATAACTAGGAAAAGTGTTAAAGCATGAGTGGAAATGATATTGTTCCTTGTGTGAGTTATAAATTAGATTTCCATTGTGGCTGTGAGTTTTGGAATATTGGCTATGGTGACAGATTTAAAGCCTGAATCGCTGTGGCAGCTTGCATTTTTGCATGTTGTGTCTGGAGCTATGGATTATGATGATAGAAAGAAAGTTGGAAACTCTATCAGTCCTCACTTTCTCATTCCTTCTATCACATCTACGATAAGGAAGTTCTTCTGTTCTTTTCCCCTTTCGTTGGAGTAGGTTGGGAGGATTTGCAGTTTGTTATTTAGCTTGTTTGACCATCTTATGAATGCACCTTCCGTGGCCATCAAGTCCTGGGCTGGCACTTGAGCTTGCAGCTTCTGGCTGAGAGGCAGAGGTGTCTACAGGACCTCCAAAATGTTGGTTATATTGGAGACACTATGATCTGAGTATACATAATAGTCACGAAATGTATAGCATAGTATACTGAAAATCACAGTTTACAAATGATAAAGCAAGCAGTCGAGAGAGGCTTAAAGATAGACAAGGCCACAGGCAAAGGTCCTGGCTGCAGAGAAATGCAAGAAATCAGGTTTACATGAACAAGGAGATTGATGGAAGTGCAGGAACATGAGTAGTTCTTAGGACATGAACATAAATAGGACAGCAGATAGGGGATGTGCTGCACATTTGTAATGCTCACTGATGGAAAGCACTGGAGTGTGCGGGCAAATTAACATTGAGAATTAAACAAGAACAGTGTGCAAGAATGTGAAGAATAGAATCAACTTCACAGGCAGCAACTGGGATTAAAATGTAAGATGGGCCTGCCACTATATGCACAGAAAAATCTGACTGTATATATGAGATTCCTCAGTGGTGATGGTGCTGTGGATGATAAGGTGCTCCTTTATAAGCGAGAACTGCTTCTTGTTCTTTGAAGTTTGTTTCTATTACTTAAAAATACTTTCTGGTCTAAATGAAACTAAAGAACTGCGGTTGATGGAAGTTGCAAACAAAAACAGAAATTGCTGGGAAAAATTCAGCAGGTCTGGTAGCATCAATGGACAGAAAACAGAATTAACGTCTCAGGATCATTGACCCTTCAAAACTGAAGTTTGGATTTGATTGAGAATCTCTTTAATGGTGTGGAGGGCAAACAGAAAAGAATTATTCTAATCCCCAGCATTGATCAACTGAATCTGATTGAGCATAAATGTACAAAGTCAAAAATATTCAATAATCTCAATAAGAAAATAACTGAATAGCAAAGACATTACAGGATTTTGTGATGAAGCTGGTGCATTTCCAGTAAGTATTCCTTTGCTAGCAGTTTGAAAGAGCTAGCCCATGCCCATCTTTTTTTCCATTGACCTATACATATTTTTTTACCTTACTTGTTTATCCAATTCTGTTTTGAATATGGGTTTGCCACCCTCTCAGCTGATACATTCCAGATCACAAATGCAATTTGTCAATTGAGCCATTTTATAACGATGCTCCTTGATGTGAATGAGGAGTCAGCCGAAGTTATATAGTGCAAAGGAAAGGAATTTTTATCTGGCAATAATATTTTAATTTAGAACTCTGTACATGTTTCCTGGTAAGTTAGGCTTTTGCCAGTTTAAGCTGTTTTTATTTAATGAATAGATCAGGATAGAAATTCTTATACCAATTCCCAATAGTTCTGTGGTTAAATGTTTTATAATGGGGCAATGTAGTGCATACTGAACCAAGGACTGTTCACATTAGCTTAACTAAGTTGCTGGTGTGAATTCTTAACTAGAAATGGGCACCAGCAGTTCTTGCAAGGTTTCTTTTTTGGCTTTTTTATTGTCTGTCATGGCTAGGAAATTAGGGTGAACAAGTCTTTTAAGAAATCCACAAATTCCAGAGGACGTTTACAAGAATCATCTCGGGGATGAAGAGCTTGTCATGTGAGAAACAGTCGAGGATTCTTGTACTTTGTCTTCTCCCTCTAAAATAACTGCATTTAGAAGGGTTAGTGTCTTTGAGGGCTGGTTAGTATTTGAACTCTCTCTTGTGTACAGTGTAACTGCTCACTTCCTGCACTTCTCTAACCCCTACTTGCTGATGAGTTCCATCATCACTGACTGGGACTGGTTCCCTGTACCCAAGTGTATTCAGTATGACCTCTGACTTTGTCTTAAAGCATTAGACAATTCCTTCACCTGTGAAATCCTTCACAACTTTATATGCATCTGTGTGCCCACCAAGATAGAGCTACCTTCTAATAGCTTTGCTCCACTTTGGAATTCTGCCCATGTGCTCTTCTATTTCTCTATTTACTGTCTTCTAAAGAGTCAGATTTTGATCCTATGTCTAAGTCATTCCTCTAACCTTTTCCTTCCTGGTTTAATACCCATCTTCCATTTGTGGAGTACCATGACCACAGTTTAAATGGCCATATATAAATACAAGCTGTTTCTTTTCTAACTACCTTTGCCAATGTTACTTCAGACTGTATTTGGAAAGGCAAGGACTGATTAGGGATAGTCAACATGGCTTTGTGCGTGGGAAGTCATGTCTCACAAACTTGATTGAGTTTTTTTGAGGAAGTAACAAAGCGAATCGATGAGCGCAGAGTGGTCTATATGGACTTCAGTAAGGTGTTCGATGAGGTTCCCCAGGGGAGACTGACTCGCAAGGTTAGATCTCACGGAATACAGGAAGAACTAGCCATTTGGATACAGAACTGGCTCAAAGGTAGAAGACAGAGGGTGGTGTTGAAGGGTTGTTTTTCAGACTGGAGGCCTATGACCAGTGGAGTGCCACAAGGATCGGTGCTGGGTCCTCTACTTTTTGTCATTTACATAAATGATTTGGATGCGAGCATAAGAGGTACAGTTAGTAAGTTTGCAGATGACACCAAAATTGAAGGTGTAGTGGACAGCGAAGAAGGTTACCTCAGATTACAACAGGATCTGGACCAGATGGGCCAATGGGCTGAGAAGTGGCAGATGATGTTTAATTCAGATAAATGCAAGGTGCTGCATTTTGGGAAAGCAAATCTTAGCAGGACTTATATACTTAGTGGTAAGGTCCTTGGGAGTCTTGCTGAACAAAGAGACCTTGGAGTGCAGGTTCATAGCTCCTTGAAAGTGGAATTGCAGGTAGATTGGATAGTGAAGAAGGCGTCTGGTATGCTTTCCTTTATTGGTCAGAGTATTGAGTACAGGAATTGGGAGGTCATGTTACGGCTGTACAGGACATTGGTTAGGCCACTGTTGGAATATTGCATTCAATTCTGGTCTCCTTCCTATCGAAAAGATGTTGTGAAACTTGAAAGGGTTCAGAAAAGATTTACAAGGATGTTGCCAAGGTTAGAGGATTTGAGCTGTAGGGATAGGCTGAACAGGCTGGGGCTGTTTTCCCTGGAGCGTCGGAGGCTGAGGGGTGACCTAATAGAGGTTTACAAAATTATGAGGAGCATGGATAGGGTAAATAGGCAAAGTCTTTTCCCTGGTGTCGTGGAGTCCAGAACTAGAGGGCATAGTTTTAGGGTGAGAGGGCAAAGATATAAACGAGACCTAGGGAGCAACAGTTTCACCCAGAGGGTGGTATGTGTATGGAATGAGCTGCCAGAGGAAGTGGTGGAGGCAGGTACAATTGCAACATTTATAAAGCATTTGGATGGGTATATGAATAGGAAAGGTTTGGAGGGATATGGGCCACATGCTGGCAGGTGGGACTAGATTGGGATACCTGGGATACCTGGTTGGCATGGGCAAGTTGGACTGAAGGGTCTGGTTCCATGCTGTACATCTCTATGACTCTATGCCATGGCCAAGTGTGCTCCCCCTTGAGTTTTTCTTTAAAGCTGTCTTAGTTGCTAAGATTCAAGTTTGTGCCTGTGTGTATCCGATCAGTTGACGCTATTTCCTCAAATTAATTTGCTTGAGTCATGAAAAGGGATGAAAATGCTTTTGAAGGATGAGTTGTGTGCTCCAGTTATGAGCCATTTCTCTCAAAATTGTTTCTCATATGTTTGGTGAATGGAATCTTTTGAATTCATGCAGCCTTCTGAGGATATCAGCTGTGTAGCCTGGAATCGACAGGTGCAGCACATCCTGGCTTCAGCCCATCCAAGTGGCAGAGCTGTGGTATGGGATCTAAGAAAGAACGAACCTATCATCAAAGTCAGTGATCACAGCAGCAGAGTGAGTGCACACTTGATGAATCTTCATGTACATTTCCAGAACTTTGTGTCTTTGTGTTCAGTGGGTGAAAATGAGGCACTGTTTCACCAGTTTAACATAAATAGCCATTTATTGGTTATTGCTGCAAAAAGACACATTGTATCAAAGTTTTTCATCTTGCATTTGTCAGGACAACCTGGAAGAATGGTTGGGAGTGGTCAGTGCCTTCCCTGACTGTTGCAAACAGCAGAAGGGCCATTCTGTTTGATATGGTCCACTAGTCTTTGGCAAGTATGGTCTACATAACTAGCTTTATTCCAGCACTAAAATTCACATGCCACATTACATATTTGTGTGATATGCAGAATGCTTTTATGACTAGACTTTGTGTTAGTGCCAGTGTAATACTAATTATGATGGCCCGACATCCCAAAGACTGGATAAAATCAAACAGTATGTCCCAACAAGGCAAGTTATGAAGCATATGCAACCAACTCATACATGCACAAGTGAAAACTGCATCCAACATTAGTTGGGATTTTGTATTTGGGTGACATTGCAACATAATACTGACTGCTCTAAGAACCCCACTGGCAATCAATTTAAAATTGTCTATTAGGCTCAATGTTTCCCACTTGGTACAGAACTTACAAATATTAAAACACAGGGCCTTGTTCTCAAGACAGACAGAGCCACTGATTACACTGTGCCTGTTTCAACTGAAAAGGATGACCGCCATTGTCTGATTTATTCCTCTCAACAATGCTGATCAGCAAGGATGAATATGCCTGGTTTAAATTTAGACAATGCTTCATAGTAAACTATCAGTCGTCATAAAACTGGTGCATTCTCCATAGTATTGCCTCGAGCAATTAATCCACAAAGCAACCAGCACCTTTTTTTTCCCCCAATGAGTTTAAACAGAATATTACATTAATATTCTTACAAATTAGCCTAATAAGAGCAAGATGAAAAGCTTTGACAAATGGTTTGACAATTGTGTTTAATATAACCCTTTTAACAACTTAATTTTTAAAATTTCTGTGATGGAGTTATGCTGAAAAATGAATGGATGCTTTTCAGAAGTAAAATCCTTAGCTATGTTGTATACACAATGGGTGTGGGTTTGAATGAGCCCTACTCTTATAGGATGACGATCTCTTCTACATATTCACGGTGGAATACATCTAGTCTGTCTCAGTGCAGTTCCCAGTGAAAAGCACCAATTTTCACCTAGTTTGATTGAAATAAGTAAATCTTTCAGACCGACACCAGGAATGGAGCTATGTAACAAGGGGCTCTTCCTGTGCATGGTATTGACATGCTTTATTCAGCTTTTAACTAATGCTGTACCTGACTGAGCAGTGCCTAACCCTTATGTTAAACACCTGTTTTTTAAACACTACAGTTCATTACTTAGTAGTCGTTGTGATTATAACATGGAAGGCCACCATTTAGCCCATTAGTCTATGTTGGCATTGAACCTAGCGATTTACCTTAATAATTCTCCTAGAGCTGTAGATTAATGTCATGTAAAATAATCAGCATGTTCTAATTTGACTTTTACAGATGCGTTGTTCTGGAATGGCCTGGAATCCTGAAGTTGCAACTCAACTTGTTCTTGCATCAGAAGATGATCGAATGCCGATACTGCAGATATGGGACTTGAGGTTTGCCACGTCTCCCCTCAAAGTGTTGGAGAATCATACCAGGTATTTAAACATTATTAAAACACAGTAAGCCACATGGGACTGCACATGTATAATTCCAAACTTTGTTTTCAGAAGCAATAAACGGCTAGGATGCGTGAAGATATGGAATATGTCTTTATGGGAATGTTGTGTTGAAAGATGAAGTATAAATCAATTATCAACTTGATTGCAAAAAACCTAACAAGAGTGGAAATAAGGAATAGTTTGTCATTTGTGCTTTCTCTGGTTTGCATACAATCATTTTTTACATTCTGTTGTTTAGATATTTAAAAGGTGGTGTTACCTTGCTGAGCACTTCTGTTCCCAGTCCTTTCCTCCTCGATATTTTGTTTTGGTCCACTTGGTTCCTTGCTTCACTCATTTCTTCCTCCATTTTTAATTTCTCTATCTCTTTCTGAAACCAACTTCCTTGACTTTATTTATTGGACAGTTCTCATCATTCAATGAGTCTTCTACCCCAGTCCCACCCACCCCCTTTCTACCTCCTGTCTACACAGTTCTCAGTTTATTTCTGGACAAATTTTCATTGTAATATTATTGGGAGGATGAGGAATCGTAGTCTTCAGTAAACTCTGAAAATAATTGGTTCACACCAGTTGAAACAGGACAGTTGCAGAGATAGGCTAAGGCCTTTCACATGTTGAAAGGCTGAGAGCAGAAGCTTACCCATACGGTACAAAAGAGAATTCGAGCTGGAAATCTGATAAAGTGCAGGTTGAGTTGAATTTATTCCCTAACATGTTTACTTTATTGTTCAGGGGTATTCTTTCCATATCGTGGTGTCAAGCCGATGCAGAGTTGCTCCTAAGCAGTGCAAAAGACAATAGGATCTTATGCTGGAATCCCAACACTGGAGAGGTGGGTGTCAGGCACTTGGAGCAACAGTGAGTTCAGTCTCAGCCAAGTGTGATAGAAGCTATTTTTTATAAATAAAGATGACGTAAATGACAACTAAATTCTACATAAGCCTTCATAGTTAATCTGCTAATGGGATTTACTTGGTCTTTCTCAAATAACAGCAGCCTAATGGATAATTTTACTAGCTCTTACAATCTGACATGCAACAACTCTCTGTTTTAATCAGGCACTCAGTCTTGCTGGTGTCATTGGTTTCAGGTGGTCTACGAGCTGCCAACAAGCAGTCAGTGGTGTTTTGATGTCCAGTGGTGCCCGCGGAACCCAGCAGTCCTCTCAGCTGCTTCCTTTGATGGACGAATCAGTGTTTATTCTGTCATGGGAGGGAGTCTGGAAGCACAGAAACAAAGCCATGTTGATAAAGTAAGGTCCCACACACAACAATATGACAGTGACCAGATAAGTTGCTTTAGTGAGGTTGATTGAGAGGTAATTATTGGCCAGCATACTTTGGAAAGCTACCCTGCTCTTCTTTGAAGCAAGATCCTTTAAGTTCATCTTTGAGGCACAGACTGGCCCTTAGTTTTTTTTTGTCTTATTCAAAAGAGGGTGGTTCCAGTATTGCAGTGCTCCCTCAGCACTAGGAATGTAAAGTAGTAAAAACTTAAACGGTTAATTGAAAAATATTGGTCTTGCCTTAATACATTAAAGTTAATGTTGAAAATAGACTGCAGAAAAGTGACTTCTTTTTGGAGAAGGAATATTTCTTGATCTTATATAAAATGTTGTTTAGCTTTTCCTGTAGATTTGCCAATTTAAACTGCAGAGCTGAAAAAATGTGTTGGTGGTTTATTTTTAGTAAACACACCTGTTAACATTTTTAAATGGTTAACCAATATAATTTTAACAGTTTTAAGCAGGAACTTTTTAAAAAACAATATCCATATTCTTAGCACGGCGCTAGAAAGTCAGTTTTGATTTTGTGCTCAAATTTCTGGTGTGGAGTCTTGCACCCATAATCTTGGAATTCAGAAGGTGAAAATGCTGCTGACTGGGCTATAGCTGATTCAGCAAATACGCGTCATTGAGATGAGAGGTATTAGAAGAATTCAATGCTTAATTGTTGCCTACTGTGTATTTCAAAGTACATGTGGTACAAACTTCCATTATCTAAAATTAGAATTCTCATGGATGTTAATTTTCTTCTTTAAAGAAAATAATGTGTTATAGAGTCATGGAGTCATTCAGCACAGAAGCAGATCCTTCAGTCCATGCCGAATATAATCCCAAACTGAACTAATCCCACCTGCCTCCTCCTGGTCCATATCCCTCCAAACCTTTTCTACTCGTGTACTTATCTCAGTGTCTTTTAACCTTGTAAGTGCCCACACCCACTAATTCCCCAGGAAGTTCATTCCAGACCAGAACTAGCCTCTTTGTTAAACACCTACCCTCGTCTTTTTTAAAATCTCTCTCCTCGCACCTTAAAAATATGCTCCCAGTCTTGAAATCCCCCATCCTAGGGAAAAGCTACCATCAACACTATCCATACCCCTCATGATTTTATAAATCTCTATGGGAGGAGGATATTGACAGTTTCTTCTTCAGTATTGCTTGTGGCTGCTGTGTTCCCTGTATTATGACTGACCCCAATCTTCTCGTATGGCAAAACAGTCGTGCTGTTCATTACAACCAATGATCTAAATGCAAAGTTGTCATATATGGAGAGATTTAAAGGGCTTGTAGTGTTCAATAACATCATGTTCCCCATGCTCAACTCCTCCTAAAGTATAGCTATCTGTTTCAAATAGACATACTCCTCGATGCTACCCACAGTGACCTATTGACAAGCATTAAGGACTATGATATTTATTGCTGTTGTTCTGTTCTCAAGATACTCTGTCTCTCTGCAAACATACTTCTTTCTCATGTCATTAATTTTTAAGTATGATACTTGAATCTCTTAAGGAGCTGTTGTTTGACTTGTTTGAAAATAACAGTTCCGGGTTCAATTCCCGCCTCAGGCAATTGTCTGTGTGGAGTTTGCACATTCTCCGAGTGCTCCGGGTTCCTCCCACAGTCCAAAGATGTGCAGGTTAGGTGAAATGGCCATGCTAAATTGCCCGTAGTGTTAGGTGAAGGGGTAAATGTAGGGGAATGGGACTGGGTGAGTTGCTCTTCGGAGGGTCTCTGTGGACTTGTTGGGCCAAAGTGCCTGTTTCCACTCTGTCAGTAATCTAATCTTTAGGTTTTAGCTGTAATAATTCATGCTTCAGGTTCTTCCAGACCACTCTCGCTCTCAGATTTTCAGAAGTATTTCTTCCCTCTCCATTCGAGTTGTCACAAAGTCAATTGAACAGATTAGATTTCACCGGAGGCCTGAAATTTGTCCTTTCTTGATCCTGATGCTCAATGCCGAATTAAATGTTCTGAAAATTAAAGAACCACTTGAAATTTTAACCTTGATTACATTATAGAGTTGCAGATTTTAATCTACGAAAGTGCTCTGAAATGCCTTTTACCATATTGTTTTTGGATTTAGATTTCTTCCTCATTCAACAATCTGGACCCATTTGGAACAGGGCAGACTCTTTCTCTTCTAGATATCCCACAGAAATCTGTTCCACCCACAGTGGTGCTTCCTTTGAAAAAACCCCCCAAATGGATCCGTCGACCTGTGGGAGCATCATTTGCTGTAAGTCATGACTTGTTATATCGTGCGGTTGGCTGGTGAAACACTGTCCCTAGTCTTGTAAGGTGGAGTTGACACATGTTGCACCTGAATCAGGAATGCCATACATATGGAGTTTTAAGGGAGCTGTGATGTTCAATTACAGCATCAATGGAAGTCATTGCGATGCACTCTGTGATGTCAATATTGAGACCTTGTGTGAATAATCTTTCAGAAAAATGTCATTGATTTTCTCCCAATGGTCCCCTTGTTGCCGCACCACAAAGTTGGTTAGATTGACGTTGTGGACTTAGCCCTGAGGAGTTAATTGTCCCATCATGTATTTGCTACAGCATGAGCATTCTCATTTTAAATTCCTTGGTTGAAAACTTTTGGACATGTGCACTTTTCAGGTCTAACATTGGGTACAGGACAGCTTGAAAGGAAATTCCCTTGTCCTGCTTTTGTTATCTTTCCCCGATAGATGTAGGCTGATTTCTTTTTGCACTATGATGTGGCCATTCAGAATCAGTATGTTTTGTCAGGTCCAAGGAAGTTAGCCAGAAATTTGTTTTCAAGAAAACATCCTATTATACAGGCAGCTTCTTACTGTTCAGAATGCCTGCAGCTAAACCACCAGGTGAAGACTGCATATACATCTTAGATTTCCTGGTTTGAACAAATGAGAGCAAGCTGTTTCCATAGCATTTAGATATCTAAATAAACTTAAAAAAAACAATGATTCCTCTATAATGGTCCTGTTTAGAAAGTGGTAAAGTAGAAAAGCTCTGCAATTGCCTGAGTTAATCTTGTTCGTTCAAAGCAAAATCTCTTGCTGTAACAACATTTGTAATTGTTTTGAGAGGAGGCGTTGCCCTTGTGGTATTGTCAGTAGACTATTAATCCAGAAACCCAGGTAAATGTCTGGAGATCTCAATTCAAACCCTGCCATGGCAGATGGTGGAATTTGAATTAAGAGTCTCATGGTGACCATTGCCGAATGTTGTGTAAAAACCCATCCAGTTCACTAAACTCGTTTTAGGAAAGGTCTAGTCCTTGTGTGGCTCCAGCACCATAGCAATGTGGTTGAGTCCCAACAATTAGGAGTGGGCAATAAATGTTGGCCTAGCCAACGACTGCCATAATCCTTGAATGAGTACAAATAAAAAAGGTTTGAAGCTATTCGTCATTCATCATTTATGTAAATGATTTACATGTGAACATAGGAGGCATGGTTAGTGCGTTTGCAGATGACACCAAAATTGAAAATGTTGTGAACAGCAAGGAAGATTACCTCAGAGTACGACGGGATCTTGATCAGATGGGCCAATGGGCTGAGGAGTGGCAGTTGGAGTTTAATTTAGATAAATGTGAGGTGCTGCATTTTGGAAAGGCAAATTAGAGCAGGAATTATACACTTAATGGTAAATCTTGAGGGGCCTGGATAAGATTAATAGCCAAAGTCTTTTACCTGGGGTATGGGAGTGCAAAACTATAGGGTATAGCTTTAAAGTGAGAGGGGAAAGAGTTAAAAGGGACCTAAGGGGCAACTTTTCACACACAGGTGGTGCGTGTGTGGATTGATCTGCCAGAGAAAGTGGTTGAGGCTGGTACAATTATAACATTTAAAAGGCATCCAGATGGGTATATGAATAGGAAGGGTTTACAGGGATATGGGTCAAATGCTGGCAAATGGAACTAGATTTATTTAGGATATTTTGTTAGCATAGATGAGTTGGACTGAAGGGTCTGTTTCCATGCTGTACAATTCTATGATTCTATGCATGTATTTAGGCGTCTGTACATTTAGAATTGATTTAATTTCTCGAATATCCTAATTAACTTCTCTGAAACCACTTCAAAGTATTGCTGAAAAGGGAGACAAACTGTCAAATCCCTTAATCACCAGGACAGAGCGAGAATATAAATTTCAAAGCAAGCAACAATTTATCCTGCATAAGAAAAGATATAAGTATAAACATTTACAATTCCTGCCAGTGGCAGGTTTGTACAAGACAAAAATCTTCGACGCTATGTCTTTTTTTTAATAATACTTGGATTCTAAACTACCAAACAATTTCTTGAGAGACATTTGTTGAACAATGTGTAATTTTATAATTATGCTTATAAAGAAGTCAAGATCGTCTTTCTGACCACTTTTTTCTTAACCCTGCATCTTTGTATTGCAGTTTGGAGGGAAGCTGATCACTTTTTCCAACTCGAAAGTGTCTCCACCACAGATACAACAACCTGTTACGCGTCAAGTGTTTGTCAGTGTGGTTACTACAGAGACAGAGTTTTTGCACCGTTCCAACGAACTCCAGACAGCTCTCCGGTCAGAGGCTTTTGTTCAGTACTGTCAGTCTAAGATTAATACTGCTCCTACAGATTTTGACAAGAGCATCTGGAACTTCTTAAAGGTGCATATTACTTTGACAGCTTACTGAATACTAGAGCTTGCCAACTATGCTTGTTATAATTCACAGCTAACTTTGTTCCTCAAGCAAAAGATTAGTTCAAAGTATGAAAGCCATTTTCAGAATATTTTAACTAAACTTTTAGATGTTTTAAGAGTGTATGCATGCCACAGTGTGGAAACCAACAGGGGAGTAGACAGCTACACATCCAAGCTTTTTGGCTTCCTGTTACTTTGAGGCAGGTTTCTTTTGAGCAATGGTCAGAATATTAATTATTTAACCATTTAAGTGAACAAGAATCTGCTTTGATTTTTTCATTGCCCACCATTCCTTGCGTGAAGTGACGCTGTAGTTTCAGACAATTACAATGTCTGTCAAATAAATAATGTGGTTAATGCTGCAAAAAAGTTGTACTTTTACAGTAGCATTAATGTAGGAAAAAGTCCCAGAACATAAATGCCTACAAATTAGAAAGAGAATGTCATTTGGCACCTTGAACCTGCTATGCAATTTGATATTATCGTGGGCTGAGCCGATTATGACTTCAAATCCAGTTTCCTGGTTACTCCGATGACTTTTGACTCCGTTGTTAGTCAATAATCTATCTACCTCTGCCCTAAAAATATTTAATGACTCTGCCTCCTCCACTCTTGGAGAGAATTTCAAAAACTTGAGACTTCTTTGAAAAGAGAGTCCCTCCTCATCTCTCTTAAATAGGGGGTGGGATCTGGTCTCACCTACAAAGGAAAAGCACCCTTTCAGCCTCCACCCTGTAGAGTCTCCTCAGGATCTTGTTTGTTTGAAGCACATCAGACAGGTGTAACAAATATGGAAATTGTGGAGGAGGAGTTAGCAGGATGGGTGACGAAACCATCAGCAGCAGTGCACTTTGAGGATAGTCCTCAATGAGGAGAGACAGAGAATATGGGTGTTTCAGAAGTATGCAATCTATTCAGCTGAAAACATGAGCATCAGATACTGTGGCAGTGGGCTGTGGCAGTAGATACTGAAGTAAGAGGTATATAGTTTGAGTTGGGATTGTGGGTCTGCAGGAAATCAGAGATAAGATAAAAACTTAAATATAAGATTGCAAACTTTAGCTGGTTTCTGATCATTCATTCCCATTAATTTAAAATTGCCCTTTGAAACTGGTAAATATTTTCAAACAATATTTGAATATGATATTTCTTCTGTGGAAACAAAACACTTGTAGAAATGCAGTTTGAGGAAATTTTTTAAAATTAGTACACTATTTTTTAAAATGTTAATTGGTAAAGATACAATACTGAAATTTTACCAGACAGGATTTGTTTCTGTCACAGTACCATCAGCTAGAGCTATCTTCGCAATGAATAATTATTAAATGTTTTGTAGTTTTACACATTATTTAAACTTAAGTTTGATGAATAATTGAAAACTGTTGCTGAAATTACATACCTATTGTCCTGTGAACTGACAGGGCCTAAGATCTGCTGGTTCATTGTTAAATGGATAAAACATTTGACAGCAATGTTAATGTGGCTTCCTCGCCATCCAAAATAATTTATGTTTGAAATAATTTTCCAAGGACCAAAAATAAATATTTAGCTCCCAAGTCTATTCCACCATTCAGATGGTCATGGCTGGTCTGTGGCCTAACTCTATGTGTACACCTTTCCTGCCTTTGCAACAGTAGATGCAACTGTTGACAATCAAATGACTGAAAATAACCAGATATGCCGAAGAATAGGCACAGCAAAAGCAAAGTCTATCATGACTTTGTAGGACCAATGAGTTAAAATGTGCTTTCAGAATGTTAATTTGCCTGAGTTTTCATTATCAAGGTCACCATTTTGGCAGGTTAACTAGCACTACCCCAAAAATGTTGGGAAATATGAATATGGTAAGTCTGTGTTGGCACAACTAAAGCAGAAGCGGAAACCAAATCTCCTCACCTCAGTTTTAAAGTTATGGTCATTGTTGCTCGATCGATTGCTAAGATGTATGTGCGGAGGTAGGCAATTTGGCCCATCAAGTCTCCTCTGCCACTCAGTGAGATCACAGCTGGTCTGATAATCCTAAACATCTTACTCCATAACCCTTGATTCTCTTTCTGACTAAAAATGTCAACTCATCTCCGAATATACTTAATGACCCAGTCTCTACATCTCTGTGTGATAGAAAATTCCACCGATTCACTTCCCTCTGAGAGAAGAAACCCTTGATGTCACTCTCTTCTCATAAGAAAATCCCTCCACATCTGCAAACATCCTAGTGAACCTTCTCTGGACTACCTCCAATGTCAGTATGTCTTTCCTTAAATCAGGAGATCAAAACTATTCTGTGTTCCAGAAAAATTGTTCTGCTCTTTTTCAGTCCAAACTAGATGGCTACACATGTACCTACATTGAAATTTACTTGCCAATTCACTTAATTTTTTAAAGTACTAATTCACGAATGTGGGTATCATTGGCTAAGCCAACATTTAATGTCCATCCATAATTGCCCAGAAGGCAGTTACGAGTCAGTCACACCATGGTTGATCAGGAGTTGCATGTAAGCCAAACCAGGTAAGGATGGCAGATTTCTTTCCTTGCAGGACATCAGTGAACCTAGTGCGATTTTATGTCAATCGACAATGGTCACCATTAGGTCAGCTCTGTTCCAGATTTCTATTAAATTTAAGTTTCACCATTTGCCATGTTGGGATTTGAACCCATGTCTCCAAAACACTGGCCTGGACTTCTGGATTACTAGCCCTGAGAAATTACCACTGTGCTACCGGACTTGGAAATTTTCGTGCTTCTTCTAAACTGTTTACAATATTGCACATCTTTGTATCATCAGCAAATTTTGACATGAGGCTTTCTGTCTCTTCATCTGTGATGTTGATAAATATAGTGAATATTTATTGACAAGATCCTATGGGGCATCACTAACAGAGTCCTGCCAATTCAAGCACCTGTCCATTTGCTTTACTATTTGTCTATTTGCACTCGGCTAGTTCTCAACCATGTTTACAATTAGTGTGAATGTATAGATATCCAACTTACTGAAGGCTCCTGCTTGTCCTTCTCTGATAATCAAGTTAGTTTTTATTTTACTCCTGCTCCCTCCAATTTTTTTGTCTCTTTGCTCCTGTAGGCACCTGTTGGTATGCTGTTTTGCAGCTCTCAAATCCCTTGCCTCTGTAGTTGTTCAACACGAATGTTGTCGAGCAGCTATTTGACCATCTGAGTCAAACACGATCCTATCCTTGCAGTGCAGTCTGAGAATCCTCCTGTCCACCTCAGGAGCACAAAGGCAATCCCATCAGTTCTCCAGAAATCAGCTAACTTGGCACAAACCAAGGATCTCCTTGATCCGTGTGGCATAGGACCATTTATCCCTCAAAAGCTCTCTAATTAAATGGTTCAATGTCAATCGTGTTAATGAGGGTGAAACAGTTCTGTGCTAATGCAGATTAATACTTGCCTCCATCCAGGTAAACTTTGAACAAGACCCTCGGACAAAATACTTGAATTTGCTTGGCTACAGTAAGGAAGGACTGGATAAGCAGGTAAACACGCTATGACTTGGGAAAGTCTGACTGTAGATGGTATTAACAAAGCACTGAATTTGGTGAGGTTTGAATCTATAAGTATAGTTACACATTGGCATTGGAGTAAGTGAGCTGAAGCTGCTTGCTAATATGTCATACATTTGCATTGAACCACGGAAAGTCAGTTCAAGCAATGACTTGTTAGATCATGTTAATTTTTTAAATTAAAGAAAATGAATTTTTTTTAGCAATGAGCTGATTGATTTCCTGTGATGATGTAAACTGAGTTTCTTTGAAAGTGTTTTCTTTATTCTGTAAATACGTTGAATTCCCTCGCCCATTTTGTCTTGCCCACATTGTCGTCTTCACCCCTTTCTGTTACTGTCTCCTGTTCTTACGCGCTCCCTTAGTTTTCTTTGGACGTGCTCTTGCTTGTTTGCTCAGGCTAACCTTTCACCCACTTTATACCATATTTTGCTCTCTCATTTGCATGCTTTCTCCTCTCCTATCTATCTGAATGATCTGTAACTATTTTATGATTTATTCTCTGATTTTTCTTTCTTTCTGAATGTTGTCAGTTGTGGTCACCGCATTAAATTATCGCTTTCAGATCGCCTCGGCTCTAGGTAACAGTGCACGATTGAAAAGTCTAGAAGTGGAAGCTAATGAACGAGTACAGAAGACGCCAGGTGTCTCTAGTCAGGTACTTGCTGTTCAGTTATAATTGTTCCCAAACTTCGTTGGCCTTGGCACCTTTCCAGGTACACATATACTTGTATGTTTTTCCAGGTCCAGCAGTAGTAATACCATGCTTAGACAACTTATTTAGTCGCAGTTTAAGAAAAGCTAAATTGTGAATTAATAATATAGAAGTTCAAATTGCAGTAGAATCTGAAGTCCAGGCATTTACTCTGATCTTCAAGCAAGCTGTGGGCAGGTACTAATACTGACTGTAAACTTTCATATTAACAAGAGTAGGCCATTCAGTTCTTTGAATCTGCTCTACTATTATGATAGATTGTGATTAATCTGAACCTCAATTCCATTTATTTAGCACAGATCCATTCCTTTGGTATGCAGTACCTGTGATAGATGTTGGTGTCCATCTGCAAATTTTAATTGGTCCAGAATCCACAGCCGCCTTGGAGCAGAGTATTTCTGATTTCTACCCTTTGGAAAACAGCTTCCTGAATTCACTTAAACTGTCTAATTATGTTTGAGATTTATTTAACTTTAAATACTGCTGATAGATAGAACCTCTTAACTCATAAGGTTACAAGCCACATTTATGCAACCAGTCCTCATCATTTGACTTTAAGCTCTGGTATCATGCTGATGAATCCATGCTGTACCCCTTTAAGGCCTACATATATAGATAGAGAGAAACTGTTCCCATTGCCTGAAGGGATATGAGCCAGAAGACATTCACTTAAGGTGGGTGTTAAAAGAACGAGAGATGACATGAAATGATGCTTCTTTACACAGTGAATTGTTGCCATCTGAAATGCTCAACCTGCATAACTGATGGAATCAGATTTAACTGTGGTTTTCAAAAGGCAATATAAAAGGGTTAAGAGTGGGCCATTCAGCCCCTACACCCTGATCTGCCATTCTAGACCATGGCTGATCCTCAACCTCAATGCCAAATAATTGAGTTTTACAGCCCTCTAGGGTAAAAAAATTCCAAAAAGTCTCAACCCTCTGACAGAAGAAATTATTCTTTAATCTCAGCCTTAGATGGTCTGCCCATTGTCCTGAGACCTGTGACCCTAATTTTACATCTGTCTCCATCTCATTGGGAATTTGATAATTATCAGAAGAGAAAATATTTCAGAGCTAATGGGAAAAGGCAGGAAAGTGGAACTAGCTGAGTAACTCTTAGAAAGAGCAGGTGCTGATATGATGGTTTCCTGTGCTGCAGCCTTTCATGATTTTAGAGTACAACATTACTTTTTGTAAATGTGCATTAACCTTTAGTGATTTATGCACATGGGCATATAGAGGCTGGATGGCATACTCCTGTTTCTGCTGGTCTTTAAATTTTATCTTCGATTGCCAATCCAAGTTTGGATTGAACTAGATTTACATGTCGAAAAGGTGAGTGAGCTTGGTGAATTGGAAATAGAATTTGACAAACATTGCTAAACATAAATTAGATTCTTAAAAGGAAAGATTGCAAGGTATACCTTTTTTTAAGTTACAGAATACCATGGGTCAGTTAAATCTATAAGCAGAACTAAAGCAGATATGACTACAGAAATGGGAATATAAAGAATGTAGTCTGGAAAGAGGCAGTATGAAGAAACCTTCTACCCAAGATTCTATTTGTCAACGTCAATCCAAGTTTGGATTGTTATGCAGTGGTTGATGGTTGCCAGCAGATGGGGCAATAGGGATGGGATAAGGTGAAATGTGCACTGGTATTGAAACTCCATCATTAAGTTTGGCAAGTCGATAGTTATAATGTCAAAAAAGGTTTAAAACAGATTGCTATAAGTATTTGTAGATCTACAGTAATGTTGATAACGCCAACATTCTAATTATAGGCTAGATTTTTTTTAAAAAGTTCAGCTGCTGGCATGTAGTTTTCTCTCATTGAATGCAGGGTGCAAAAACACACTTTTGATTACAAATGAGCACTGCATTATCAATGTGATTTAAATAGCATTAATGCGTAAACTGCAATTTCCAAAATCTTTCAAAAACAGCATGCATAGTTCTTTGTGACCTAGTCAGTCCTAAGTAGTCTTAATGTTGTGAGATCAAAAAATGAGTACTGTTTATAACTTTGTTCAGTGGAGTGTGGATGCTTCTGTCCTCAAAGGTGATGATTTTTGAATTTTTTGTTTCCCTGCTTTTCCAGAGTTCAAGCTCTGAGGAGTCTGTAGCTGCGGGGGATGCCTCAACAACTTCTGACTTCTTTGACAATATTCCAGGGGAAAGACCTCTCTTTGAAATCCCTGTCACAGGAGGTAAATAGTAGATGGTTCTTGGGAAATGCGTTTTGAAAAGGGTCGATAACATTAGCAGCTGCAGCAAGCTTCAAGATGCATGCACTGCTGGTGCTGCTGACACAGTGTCATACTGAAACACTGTTCCTGTGAGCGTGCTAGTTGCACCTGATGGTGGCATTTACAGTGTTTACAGGCTTTTGATTTGAGCTGTAGAAATCCAAGGTGCACTCCAGAAATTCATCAAGGTGCCTTTAGCATCTTCCAAGTACACGACTATTGCCATTTATAATGACAAGGGCAATGGTTAATAGCTCCACTTGCAAGCCACTCACCATCCTGACTTGGAAATATATTGTCACACTTCCAGCGTTGCTGAGTCAAATTCCAGGCACTCCCACTCTAACACATTGTCAGTGCACCAACGTCAAATAGAAATCCGTGGTTCACCAAGACAGCTCGCTATCGCCACCTTGAGGGCAATTAGAGATGAGCAATAAATGCTGGTGTAGCCAACTAAGCCCACATCTGACTAATTAATTTTTAAAAAACTCTCAAGATCTGCTCTTGATGTTCCCACGTGCAAGTATCTGTCTCGAGTGGTCAATCAAGAGCACTTCATGACTTCAATAGTTGTCCAGACCACTCCTCTCTGATGATCTCAGTGACACACTCTGGTTCCTGATGTTTGTTAAGCTGATTCTTACACCACCTTTTAGGATGTCACACACACATTTATCTAATTCCTTTTCATCTGCGATCATTGCCAGACAATTGCATTTGCTTTTGCTGATGCACATCTTTCTCCCTGTGGCCTCAGCCAGTTTTTGCAGTGTTCATAACCGCAACCTTTGAGTAGAACAAGCAACTTCAGAACCTGTTATCCAAGGCCACCTTAACAGATAAATAGTTTCAATTCTTATCTTGCCACTGGTCACAATTGCAGAATAACAAGCGCTTAAATGCATTTGAAGCAGAAAAACATAACTTTTTGACCCTTGCCCATAAAGTAGCAATTGCAAAGCTATCCATTGGATATTTCTTCAGTCATTGTTACCTTCATCTCATCAACCACCCTTTATCTGTCACTTGCGTACAGGATTGTCGTGAGCCATCTGCAGTTGTGTACAGGTCCGAAGCCAACAGAAATCACTAATTAAATTTATTAAGACTAAAAGCTGATAAAACCAAGGGAGGAAACTATTTTAAAATATATATAAAAATAAGAATTGGGCTGCTCTTACAGTAACCATAAGAAATTGGAACAGGAGCAGGCTGTTTGGCCCCTTCAGCCTGTCTCATCATTCAACAGGATTGTAGGCATCCACTTTCCTGCCTCTTCCCACAATCCTTGATTTCCCCTACTGATCAAGAATCTATCTCAGCCCTAAATATAAAAAAGGACTTTGTCCCCACAGCTCTCTGTGGCACTCAACCCTCAGAGTAGAAATTCCTTCTCATCTCCATCTTAAATTGGCACCCCTTGATCCTGAGGTTATGCCCTCTGGACCTAGACTCTCCCATGACGAGTAACATTCTCTCACTGGTGACTCTGTCCTGGCTATTAAGAATCCTATTTGTTTTAATGAGATCACTTCTTCTTCTCCTAAATAACCTTTGCTCATTAGACAACCCATCCATACATGGGATTATCCTACTGAAGCTTCTCTGAATAGCCTCCAATTAAATAATATGTGGTTTCGCCAGCACATTGTAGAGTTCCTTACTCTCATAACTGACCGAATGGTGGAACAGACTAGATGGGCTAAATGGTCTAATTCTGATCCTATGTCTTATTGTCCAACCCCTTTGAAAGAAGGGCCAACATTCCATTAACTACAGCCCTGTGTGCTAAATTTCTGATTTCCGTGCAGAAGTACCCCCAAATCCCTTTATGTTGCAGGTTTTCTCTATTTAAATAATGTTCTGATCTTTTGTTCTTCCTTCCAAAATGGACAAGTTCACATTTCCCCAAATCATACTCTATTTGCCAACTTTTTGCCCACTTACTTAAACTATTAATATCTCTCTGTAACTGATCTGTATCCCTCCCACAACCAATCTTTCCACCTATTTTGTGTCATCTACAAACATAGCTGCAGTGTACTTGCTTCCTTTCTCCAAGTCATTAATATATATCACAGACAGTTGCAGTCTTGGCACTGATCCCTGTGGAACCCCACTTGTCACAGACTGTCAATGTGAAAAAGAGCTACTTTTTTGCACTCACTGTTTCCTGCCTATGAGCCAATTCCCTAACTATGGCAATATACTACTCCCAACATTGTGGGCTCTTATGACTTAAGCTTTTGTGAAGTATCTTGTTGAATGCCTTCTGGAAGTCCAAGTACAGCTCATCTACTGGTTCCCCTCTGTCCGCTCTGGTTGGGACTACCTTGGAAAGCTCTAAGAAATGAGTCACACCCAATTTTCCTTTTGTGAAATCATGCTGACTCTGCTTGATTAGATTATGATTTTCTCAACATTCTACGATTATTTCTTTAATAATTGATTTCAGTACTTTTCCAATAATAGATCTGAGGCTAATCTGCTAACCTGTCTATTGCCTCTTTTTTTGAACAGAGATGTCACATTGGCAATTTTCCAGTCCTTTGATGCTTCCTGACTGCCAGAACTCTGGCTTATTTTGTCTGCTTCCCCATCTCTCTCATTTGTGTTGTTGATACTAATTCTAACATCCCAGCTACTCAGCTGGTTAAGATTGCCTGAGGGAGCATGTGCTATCAGAAGTTAACTTGTAACTGTTCTTTGGTAACAGCTGCATTTAGGTTTTGAATAGAGTACTCATTCTGTTAATTTCTAGCAAATTTTAATGTTGCTGTTGAACTGATGGAGGGACAATCAATACTAGACTTAATCATTTAATTTTCCTAGCCCCTATGTCCAAATCCCTTTCTCAACCACAGTTGATTCTTTGATACCTTGGTATCATGTTTGTCTGAGCTGAACTTTCTATGTCTCTTCCACCTGCCCTGGCCATTGTGCATTCACAAGTGAAAACCATGCCCATGGCTTTGTCAGTTCCCCTCCAATGCTCTCCTAGTTTGGCTTCCTGTCCTCCACACTGTGTAAGCTTTAGCACATTCAAAACTCTGCTGCCTGTATCCTATCTTACAACAAGTCTCACCAGCCTCTCCTCCCCTCCTCACTGATTTGCATTGGCTCCTAATCTTGTCATTTGATGTTTGAGATCATCCATCCAGGTGAGTTAATCTCTTCATGACCTTGCCCTTCTCTTCAGTGATGTAACCATTCCTCTCCAGCTCTCTGCTCTCTTATGCACCCATCCCCTCCCCCCACTGACATTCTTTCAGCTGCCAGCCCTAACCCTGCTGCCTCTCTAATTCCCCCACTTCATTTAAAATCTCTGTTAACACAAAACTCTTCATTCAAATCTTTGATCTCTTAATGTTCCACCTTTAGTTCAGAATTTTCTCATGCCTCTGAAGATTCTTGAGATGGTATGTAAATGCTGGTTACCACTTCCTGGAAATTAATAGTTAAAGGCATGTATGGAGCTTAGTTATGAACCAACAAGGTCATGTTATCTCTTTATTGTTTTTAACTGTAACTCAGTAATAGATCTACTTACTGAAGGATTCTTGTATCTATTTCAGATACTGAGGGGTTGATCAGCCAAGCCTTGCTAATAGGGAACTTTGAAGGTGCTGTTGAACTTTGTCTAAAAGATGACCATTTCGCTGATGCCATCATTCTCGCTATAGCTGGAGGAGAAGAGCTTCTTGCTCAAACACAGAACCGATATTTTGCAAAAAGGAAGACAAAAATTTCACGGGTAAATGCTGTTTCAGTCTGCAGAGCACATATATAGCTTGATTCACTCTAAAATGTAAAGCAACGCATTCGAGTGTTCAACACTGTTCACAAAGTGAGCATCAGGGAAGATGGGACATAGATTAAAACTGTTTTCAGAATTAAACAGTTCAAATATGTCGCTAGGAGTAGGGGATGGTGTTTTTAGGAGGCAGGGTGGGAGGAGGTGTAGTTCTCTGAGGAGCATCTTGGGGCAGTGACATATTTTAATTGTTTAATTCTGGGAACAGTTTCAATCCATCTCCCATTAATGGGACCAATATCTATTCCATTTGGTAACCTCCTTAATGTAATGAATTGAGGCAACCGTGTCAACTTGGTCATCTCACTGAGTTCACCATAAAAGTTTGTACAACTGGAAAATGTCAAACCTAAGGGATTGGTAGAGGGAAAACCTTGTATACAGGCAGGATTACAAGTTGATTCGTTGTGTAAAGTCTATATTGTTCCTGACCTTGTACTACTTGTTATCTGGTCTACACAGTGCCTGAATTGGAAGTGCAATATGTCACAACTGCGTAGTTGGTATTAGTCCGCTTGCACTCCTGTACTTCACAATATGGTTGGAACATCAGTGGAAGAATCATAAATCAATAATGCTATCAACATTGTACCATCTATTGTAACTGCTACCATGATTGATTTTAAATGTTTTCACCTCATTGATTGGATAGAAAAGTACAATGATTGGAACACTTTGTATAGTATAGAGGTATGTATGTCAGCTAAGCAAGGACCACAGTTTTTCAGGGTGTTAAAGTGTGTTTAACTTTACCTTTAAACTTACGATCTTCAATTTGAATGCAAAAAGAACATATCGTTTTGTACATCAGTCGCTCTGTTACACAAGTTGATTTTTTTTTTAATCATTGGACTTGTCTAAGGCATTGTTTCTTTCACATTTAAACAGCTTTCAAAAGCTTCTATAAGTGATAGTATCCATTTAATTGAAGACATTGCAATCTAAGCAAACTGGTGGGAATGCTATTTTAAACCGTTCTAGTGCAATTCCACAGGTTGCCATGCTTGCATTGTTTGCACAGTTTGTCCAATACTGAATATTATAAATCTCCTGTTACAGCTCGTGTCCTCTGTAGTCACCCACAACTGGAGGGATATTGTTGAATCCTGTGACTTAGATAATTGGAAAGAAGCTTTGGCTGCTCTCTTAACTTACGCCAAACCTGAGGTGTTCCCTTTACTATGTGGTAGGTTTGCTACTTCACCTTTTCTATATAATTTATCTCAATTTTTTTTTCAATTGTTATGCTTTGAGGGATTTCTTTATAATTTGCAAATGGTTCTACAGATCTAGGCATACCACTGTCGAGCTGACCAGTGGTTTATGTGATTGTCATTGACAGGCATGTGCAGGTAGTTTGAACACAGTCATGGTTGGGACAAACGCTCACCTGAAATACCTAAAAAAAAAACCTCTGGTTAGCGTTTGAGTGCAATGACCCTGAATGATTTGTCTCTTTGCTTACGCAGCACAAAAGTCAACCGTTTATGAACAGCATGCAGTCGAAGTTGAACCTGATATAAAGATATAAAAGGGAGCTGAGGGACATGGATAAAATAAATAGACAAAGTTTTTTCCCTGCGGTGGGAGAGTCCAGAACTAAAGGGCATAGGTTTAGGGTGAGAGTGGAAAGATGGCACGGGTGGCACAGTGGTTCGCACTGCTGCCTCACAGCGCCAGAGACCCGGGTTCAATTTCTGCTTCAGGCAACTGTCTCTGTGGAGTTTGCACATTCTCCCCCTGTCTGCGTGGGTTTCCTCTGAGTGCTCTGGTTTCCTCCCACAATCCAAAAATGTTCAGGTTAGGTGAATTGGCCATGCTAAATTGCCCGTAGTGTTAGGTGAAGGGGTAAATGTAGGGGAATGGGTTTGGGTGGGTTGCTCTTCGGAGGGTCGGTGTTGACTTGTTGGGCCGAAGGGCCTGTTTCCACACTGTAAGTAATCTAATCCAATCTAAACTTCCATTCACACGGTGCTGGGGTTGCAGCAGAATACATTCCAGTTGTCAGTCGGCAAAGTTTAGTCATCAATGGCTATACACTTTGGAAGCAATGTATTTGAGTGATTTTTTTTTGTGCAATAAAATCACTAGTGCTACTTCCAGTGCAGTCCAGGTTTGGAAGGACCAAATCCATAATTGGTGTGCTTAGTGTTTTTTTTAAACAGTTCAAGTGGACATAGTACAAACATTTTACTATAATGTCAGTGACAGCACCCAATATCGTCCTGTGTGTTTTGTTCCAGGTTAGAGGTTGAACTAATGCCTCGGCAAATAGCCTCTTGGTTCAAGTAACTTTCTTCATTCTTTAATAGTGTCAGCCTATTGAGAGTTTACAGCAAAATATTCAAGAAAAGCTCAGAGTTTCTTAAATTTATTCAATTGTATTGCAAGCCTTTCTGATTTGTAGAATGTTTTGTTTCCTTATTTTTAAAAGGGTTTAAAGGTAAATATGGTTTAGTTTTGGCTCCAGCTATCAGAAAAAAAGTGACTTGGCCAAAAACCCTTCATGTCACGTCGCTAACTGATGTTCAATTCTTTGGGTCCTCTCTTTCTTAGATACCCTAGGATCCCGTCTAGAAATGGAGAATGAGGGAAAGCTATGCATACAGGCATGTCTTTGCTACATCTGCTCTGGAAATGTTGAGAAACTGGTAGAATGTTGGGTTAAAACTCATGAAAGCTCCACTCCACTTGCACTCGAGGTAGGAACCGGAAGTTCAGATCTCTCTGCATTGCAGTGTTTATGTGCCGCATACGTTATGTTAGTTCTAAAGTTATATCCAATGTGGATCATACATGCTTGGATTTAGTTGAATTTAAAATACACATCTGTCTGAAATCAGATTTTTGTGTATTTGATTTAATATCCTCTATCTGAGGGGCTACATGTTCCACTGGAGGCATCCTGGCATTCACTCCACTCTCTTTCCATCACTGCTCCCCACACATCCCCTTCCTCCCTCTTTCAATTGGTACTTTCTCCTGCCTGACCTTTTGCATTGCTCGCCTTGTCGCAAGCATTAATGTTCTCTTTCTCACTTGCGCTCTCACTTTCTGTCTTATGAATGTGTTTCAGAGGAAGTGTCACTGATTTGGCCTCTGTTCCTGCCACGTGCTGAGTTTTTCCAACATTTCTGTTTTATTTGTATCTGCCTATTTCTGCCACCTGTGGAACTGCTCCTGGATATGAGCTTGTTGTTACATGGTTCTAACATGGAAATCTGCTTCTTGATCAATGCTAAATTACATGCCTCTCATCAATGACTGAAGGATGGCTAAAATGAAACTGTTAGGTTAGATTGTGGTGCGTAAGTTGAAACTGAACATTGAGGGATTTTCTGTCTGAAGTTGGTAGCAAACTGGTATTGAATATGTTTATTGGTGATATAGGATGTGAAAGGGTTCAGTTTCCTGAAACAGATGTCGTCTTTCAATCTGAGCACAAAACCCGAAGTGAATGCAATAAGATCTTGCGTTGTAATGTTTGACTAATAAATGATAAAGGACCCTCATTCAAAGTCCTCATTTAACAGGGGAAAGGTTCAAAAACTGCCAAATTCCACACTTGACTTGGAATTGTCTTGTGCTGTTATAGTATCTGAATCTTGCAATTCCCATTCCCAGCACTACTGAATGTGTACCTATCTGTACCCAATGACCTGTTGTGATTTAAGAAGTCCACACATGACCATCTCTCAAGGACAAGTGGAAATATGTGACAAATGCTGCACTTACAATGACACCCACGTTCGTGAAATTAATGTTGACAAAAACTGTCACTGGTGAACATCGTATAGTTTCTATCATAAGTTGTGTTCTTCTCATCAGGACCTCGTGGAAAAGATTATGATCTTACAAAAAGCAATTGAGTTACTCCAGGGCACAGACATGGCTGCAGAGGGCCCAGTCTTTGCAAAGAAACTCACGCAGTATGCCAGCTTACTGGCCGCACAAGGAAGTTTGGAAGCAGCAATGAGCTACCTCCCGACAGCTTCAAATCAGGTTTGACTTTGCATTACTTTTCTGGATTTCTCATTATCTATAAAAATATGGTGTGACTGTCTATATAATTACCCAATTCTCTGTAGGCTTCAGGCTTAACGGAGAAGCAAAACCTAGCAGAGCAGTATGAAGTACAAAAGGAAAAGAGAAAATCTAATTGTTTTGTTTTAAGATGATTGAATTATACCAGTGTTTAGTTAGAGAGAAACTATTCCTTCTGGTGGGAGGCTCCAGAACAAGGGAGGAAACTTTGTGCAAGTCTGTTCATGGCTTTTATTAGGAAGCACTTCTTCACACACTGCATTGGGAATCTGAAATCAAAACAACAGGAGGTGCTAGAGAAACTCAGCAGAGCAGGCAGCATCCATAGGGAGAGAAACAAAACTTAACATTTTGAGTCTTTTATGACTTCTTCACTGAAGAAGACTCACAACACTTGAAACATTAACGTTGTTTCTCCCTCCCAGATGCTAGTGGACATGAGTTTCTCCAGCACTTCGTTTTTGCTTCAGAAATCCAGCATTCAACCTTACTTTGCTTCTGTTTTAGTGGAAATTGATAATGTTTTATTGGCTAAAGATGCTAAGAGTTATGGAACCAAGGTAAATAAATGAGTTCAGAAATAGAACAGCCATAATCTAATCCTAGGGAATCAAGCTTAAGAGCTGAATGTTCTACTCCTATTTCTGTAATTTTTTTTTACATTCCTGTAATTTTTTTTTACTGGACCTGTTTTAAGGATTAGTTTTAAAGGAGTGACCCATGCTTTATCCCCTTTTATTTCCCAAGATAAATCAATATCTCACCATGCCAGTCTATTTTATGATTGAGATGTAATGAAGTTCCATTCACACGGTGCTGGGGTTGCAGAAGAATTCATTCCAGTTGTCGATGGCTATACATTTTGGAAGCAATGTGTTTGAGCAAAAAACGTTTTTACTATGCAATACCAATTACACTTGTTAACCCAGTCTGGGTTTGGAAGGACCAAAATCTATAACTGGTGTGCTTAATTTTTGTTTTAGCAGTTCAAGTAGACACAGTGCAAACATTTTATTTTCTTTAAATATCAGTGACAGCACCCAATATCGTCCTGTGTGTTTTGTTCCAGGTTAGAGGTTGAACTAATGCCTTGGCAAATAGCCTCTTGGTTCAAGTACTTTTGTCATTCTTTAGTAGTGTCAGCCTATTGAGAATTTACAGCAAAATATTCAAGAAAAGCTCAGAGTTTCTTAAATCTATTCAATTGTAATGCAAGCCTTTCTGATTTGTGGAATGTTCTGTTTTCTTATTTTTAAAAGGGCTTAAAGATAAACTTGATTTAATTTTGGCACCAATTAGAAAAAAGTGACTTGGCCAAAAACAATTACTTTCACGTTGCTAACTAGTGTTGAATTTTTTGAGGTCCTCCCTTTCTCAGCTATTCTAGAATCCCGTCTAGAAACGGAGAATGTATCGTCAGACTGGCTTTGAAACACCTACATTAGGATATACTTGTCCCTGGAATATTTCATTTCTCTTCCCCCATACAAGTGATGAACGTGCAGTCCATGAATATGCAAACACATTTCTAATACCAGTGTCAGGTTAACCAGGATTTAATTGCTGTTTCGTGAAGGTTCTGTAGGATTTGGTAAGTGATGGCAATATGATGTCAGATCCAAAACACCAACCATCAATAGCATCGTGAAAACATCGCTTTTGCCTTTCTAACTATGTACAGTCTATGAACTGTGACAGCAATTGGGTGCCTTCTCTTTTTGTCTATGTTTTTAGAATGAGTAAAAGTATACTGGATCCTAGATTTTTAAAAGTAGAGCTAGAAGTGTTTTTAAAAGCAAGGGATTATACCGAACCTTTTATTAAGGTTCAGCTTCAACTGGAATATTACGACTCGTTCTAGACACCACCTAGGAAGGATATGAAAATTTATGTGCTCTGGCTCTAGAATGAGGGACTTCAGTTAGATTAGATTCCCTACAATGTGGAAACGGTCCACACCGACCCTACGAAGAGAAACCCGTCCAGACCCATTTCCCTCTGACTGATGCACCTGCCACTGTTGGCGACTTTGCATGGCCAGTTCACCCCACCTGCACATTTTTGGATTGTGGGAGGAAACCGGAGCAAACCCATACAGACACAGGGAGAATGTGCAAACTCCACACAGACAGTCAGCCGAGGCTGGAATCGAACCTGGGACCCTGGTGCTGTGAAGCAGCAGTGCTGACCACTGAGCCACTGTGCACTCAAAAAACAGAATGTTGATAGGAAATTTGATAGACGTCCTCAAAATCATGAAGGGTCTAGACTGAGCAGATGGTGAGAAAATGTTCCCATTGGAGAAAGGATTGCAAACCAGTGGGGTTTGACATACGATGAATAGCACAAAACCAGTAGCAGCATAGGAAAAAGCATTTTTGTGCAGTGCATGCTAAGGATCTGGAATGAACTGTCTGTGTATGTTTTTGAAGCAGTAACAAAGAGGATTGATGAGGGCAGAGCAGTAGATGTGTTCTATATGGTCTTGAGTAAGGCGTTCAACAAGGTTCCCCATGGGAGACTGATTAGCAAGGTTAAATCTCATGGAATACAGGGAGAACTAGCCATCTGGATACAGAACTGGCTCAAAGGTAGAAGACAGGGTGGTGCTGGAGGGTTGTTTTTCAGACTGGAGGCCTGTGACCAGTGGAGTGCCACAAGGATCGGTGCTGGGTCCTCTACTTTTTGTCATTTACATAAATGATTTGGATGCGAGCATAAGAGGTACAGTTAGTAAGTTTGCAGATGACACCAAAATTGGAGGTGTAGTGGACAGCGAAGAGGGTTACCTCAGATTACAACAGGATCTGGACCAGATGGGCCAATGGGCTGAGAAGTGGCAGATGGAGTTTAATTCTGATAAATGTGAGGTGCTGCATTTTGGGAAAGCAAATCTTAGCAGGACTTATATACTTAATGGTAAGGTCCTTGGGAGTGTTGCTAAACAAAGAAACCTTGGAGTGCAAGTTGATAACTCCTCGAAAGTGGAGTCACAGGTAGATAGGATAGTGAAGAAGGCGTTTGGTATGCTTTCCTTTATTGGTCAGAGTATTGAGTACAGGAGTTGAGAGGTCATGTTGTGGCTGTACAGGACATTGGTAGGCCACTGTTGGAACATTGTGTGTAATTCTGGTCTCCTTCCTATTGGAAAGATGTTGTGAAACTTGAAAGGGTTCAGTAAAGATTAACAAGGATGTTGCCAGGGTTTGAGGATTTGAGCTATGGGGAGAGGCTGAACAGGCTGGGGCTGTTTTCCCTGGAGCGTCGGAGGCTGAGGGGTGACCTTTTAGAGGTTTACAAAATTATGTGGGGCACGGACAGGATAAATAGGCAAAGTCTTTTCCCTGAGGTCATGGAGTCCAGAACTAGAGGGCATAGGTTTAGGGTGAGAGGGGAAAGATATAAAAGAGATCTAAGGGGCAACTTTTTCACGCAGAGGGTGGTGCATGTATGCAATGAGCTGCCAGAGGAAGTGGTGGAGGCTGGTCCAATTGCAACATTTAAGAGGCATTTGGATGGGTATATGAATAGGAAGGGTTTGGAGGGATATGGGCCCAGTGCTGGCAGGTGGGACTAGATTGAGTTCGGATATCTGGTCGGCATGGACGGGTTGGACTGAAGGGTCTGTTTCCATGCTGTACATCTCTATGACTCTATGGTGGAGGCAGACTTAGACATGGCTTTCCAAATGGAATTGGATGAGCACTTGAAGAGAGAGAATTTGCAGGGCTGTGTGGCGGAGGAATGTTGGAATTGAGACAAACTGATTTGCTCAAGTAGAGAGCTGACACTGATAGAGCAAGCTAAATGGCTGTCTGTACTGCATAACAGGTCTTATTCTACATGTAAAATAACTCAAGAAACCATAATGTGGTGAAACCGTTCCACCTAATTTTTATCATCATTTTGAAGTGAACTGAACTTTGTGTGGTTTCATGTCGAGCAAAGTGAGGAACAAACATAAATATGTTCTAAACAAACATCTCCATGTCTTTAAATTATTTTACTTGTGATTGTGAGAGTAGAAGTAGCACCACCAATTACGTAACCAAATTTTTGTTGATATTTTGAAATTATCTTTGCAAAGTACGCAGATTTAGACAGTCGTGCATTGAACTATATTGAATGTACCCGATTTGAATTTGAAGATTTAGTGATTGCACATCAAATTCTCCTGTGGCTTTATATATAGTAAGTAAAGAGATGTACTGTTTCTTAAGCACAGGAATATTACATTAGTCAAATTATTCTGATATGGCAAGGGTTAGCAGAATGTTATTTAGTGAAACAAAATTTGAATAATACGCTAAACACATACAGCAAAATAGACAGAGTACACCAAGGAGCACTTCTGTATTTTTTGAATAAAATTGAGGGAGTTTTGCTTTTTCGACCCCTGCCTTTCTATGTATTTCTTAGCTACGGTATGTTTGGCCTAATGGGAATACTATTTCTTTCAGTTTACAGTTCTCCAGCTCCGTGATCGGCTATTCCATGCTCAGGGAGAAGCTATGGCAGGTCAACAGCCTCCCACGTTTCCCTTTAATCATGTTGTAACGAAAAGTACACGTCCAACTTCCACTCCTGCTCCCACTCCAGCTCGACAAACACCACCACAAAGACCAATACAGCAACCCGTCCAGCAGGTAGGTAGCACTAAGGCATCCTGACTGAATCTTTTCCTTAATTTCTCCTCAATTCTGAATATATATTGCTGTAGTTCTGGTCTGTGACTATGCCATTGCCCAGGTATGCAAGGACTTTCTTGCTATTTGAAAATTTCTCTTTTTGCATGTAAGGTTTTCTCTGCACGATGGAGCCTGGAATATTCTAAGGAATTGTGCAGCTTGCAACTTTGTTCCTGGTCTGGTTGTCCCTTGGTTTTAAAATTAGATTGTTGAAAAGTCCATTAAAATTGCTTCACTTAACTGCTAAACATTGTTACCCATTTATAACAATGACATTTTTTGTCTTCTCAGACTCAGTTTCAGACCTTTAGTTCTCAGACCCCAATCTGTCCGTCAGCTCCAACAGTATTAACTCCCCAGCCTACCCCGGTTGCACCTCCATCTGCCATCCCTGTTCAAGGCATTTCTGGGAGTACCACCAACATCTACTCCAAACCAGGAGCAACTCGTCCCACCTACCCACAGCATCCTACCACAACCACTGCACCAGGTAATCTGTTTCGCACTTAATGCTGATCAGGCAATTTTCTATTTAAAATATGTTAATACATGAGTTACCTTGGGTAGCACAGAGAAGTATGTTTATACTTTAGTAAATTAACTCTGTGGTAAAATTTTATGGGTGCATAGTTTAATATATATACTGCATACATATTTTATAATCCTTATACACACGTGATCATTTTCTGAAAAAGAAAATTTGGAGACTTGCAGGCGAAAGTAGCGAAGTGACATGCTGAATTGTAGATAGTTACCAGAGACAAGGCCGCCCAAATAGCCGATACTCATTCTTGATACACCTTAATCTCTTACCATAGGACAATCTCATCATCCCAGGATTCAGTCTGGTGAGCTTTTTGCTGCAATATTTGTATGGCCACAATATCCGGCCTTGGGTCTTGTCTTTAATCCATCCTTGTTGTAAGGGTTGGTCAAACTATGAACCGACTTTCTTCACAGTTCTATTTTTCTACTGTTCTCACTTGCCAGTCTATAAGAGAGGCCAGTCCATGTTTTGATATTATTCATCCATGCCATCTTAGTCTGTCCACATTTTTCCAGGCGGTGTGCCTCGAGTGGACTTCTTTTCCTGAACACTTCCACTCCGACCCAGTTTGCATCACATGTCCAAAATATTTGAGCCTTCCTGAAATTACTGCCTCAAGCAATTTTTCTCAATGCCAACTTTCTGAAGAACCTACTACTCTGTCTGACTGTCCATGGCACAGTTAATAATGTCTGAGCCCTTGGGTAAGGAGATCAAAGCTGTACACTGTATTCCAGGTGCAGTCTGAACAAGGTTCTATAGAATTGCAGAAATCCATATGGTTTTCAGTCATCAACACACTTGGAAATATTACATTTGGCCTCCATATCCTTGCCATTAATATGGGTTGTGAATAGCCAGTTTTTGCTTTTGCTTAGTTTCTCTGCCACTTCCTTATTCTTCATTATAACTTATCTCGCGTCTGCCTGTAATTAACTCATCTTTGTCTTTGCTAATCTTTTTCCTCTTTCCATGCCTTTTCCAATCCATGTCCATTTTCTAAAGTTTACTTTTACAATTTCTTGAACTTACTTTTCTAAATTCTAAATTGGTCCCAATCCTCAGGCTTGCTACTTTTTTTGGCCACCTGAAAACTACCACCTATGATCTAATATAATTTTTTACTTCTCTTGTTAGCCACAGTTGGATCACTTTAACTATTGGGTTTTTCTGCCTCTAAGGAATGTATATTTGCTGTAAACCATCTATTAATTCTTTAAATGCTAACCATTACCTGTCTGCTGTCATAATTTCTGATGTAGTTTCCCAATCCACCAGAATCATTTGCTCCTCGTAATTTTGTCATTCCCCTTTGTATAAAATTAAGACCCTAGTTTCAGATTAAACTGCATCATTTTCAAACATAATGTAAAATTCCACCATATTTCTCAAATCTGCTCTACAATGAGAATATTAATTACTAATTATTAATCATGGCATAATATTGTGCCTAAAATGTCCTGTTCTTTAGTTGATCATTCCAGAAATCCATCAGTAGATGTTCCAGAAATTAGTCTTTCATAGTATTAATGCAAAGTAAGTTCACCTGAGTTGAAGCTATCCATGGATACTGCATTACCCTTTTAACATGCACTTCTAATTTCATTGATTTGTTGCCATGTTCTACATTATCTCTACTGTATAGACAACTGCCACAAATGGATGGTGCCCCTTGCTATTTCTCAGCTTCCCCCAAAATGAATTCTACATGTAGATCTTCCAATCTAAGATCCTGTCTCAAATGTACTAATCTAATCCTTTATTAACAACACAACCCCACTTTCATTTTTCGCCTGTCACTCCTAAATCTCGAATATCTCTGTTATTCAGTTCCCAGCTTTGGCCACCCCTCTTCAGCCATGTCTCTATAATGAAAAATTAGATCAGACCTGTTTTTCGATTCGTGCTATTAATTCAATTACCTTGTTGCAAATGCTGCATGTATTCTTGATAAATATAACTTTATCTTTTTAACTTTGTTTTTTACCCTATTTAATTTAGTCCTGTTCCCAGTCCCTTCCAGTTTGGTTTAGTTTTCTTCCTACCTTTGCTAGATTTGATTCTCACCTGTCCAATACCCCTCCAGGTTCCTGTCCCCTGCCAAGTGAATGTAATCCCAACCCAACAGCACTAGCAAATCTTCATGTGAAGGGGATGTTGTACCTGGTCCTGTGAAGTTGAAGCACATCTCATTGTGATGGCCCGACCCACCCCAGGCCGAGTTCCAGTGTCTCCGAAATCTAAGACCTCTTCTTGCAACATCTCTCCAGCTACATGTTGATTTGTGCCAATCCCTATTCATTGCACATGGTACTGATTACTGCCGTTGAGATCTTGCTTTTTGATCTGTTTCCAGGCTGTATCAAACACATTTTCAGGAACTCATCTCTTGTTATTATGTTTTCCAGCATAATTATACCCAGAAGATACCTCTGTAACCTCCAAAACTCTCTGAGATCTTAACTATTTTGTCTATCAATTTTCTTTGCTCCAGGATGTCTTCAATTGCCTAGTTCGGGAATACTTCTTTCAATCTCTTCCCCCATCTTCCCTCAAATTCTCCTTAAAACTTGGTCTTTGACTGCCTATTACAATATCTGTTTATGTGGCTCAGTGAAAAATGTTGTTAATCCACCTCTGAAGCACTATGATAAAGGCACTTCATCAATGCAAGTTATTCATTTTAGGCACAGTATAGGTTTTAGGTGTTGTAGCTGCCTGAATCTTTTCCCAAGTTCAGAGTTGTTTGCCATGCCTGGCCTAACAGTGTTTGAATGGCCTTTATAATTCTCCTATACTTTGGAACAGAGTATAAGAATGAAAAATGCACTGCTGAATTTAGAGGTTTGAATGCAGGAATTGAGAGCCTTAATTCATGGTGAGGTTTCATATGAAAAGTATCTGCCAAGGAGTGCTAATGAAAAACAAGAAAAGATAAATTCAAATTAAACATTGCTTCAATGGCACTACTTGGATTCATTTTAATGTCTTTTTCTCTACAGCCTTTTCACAGTTCCAGAATTTCGGACAGCCAAAGGTTCCTCCAAGTGGACTCCCAGCCTATCCTCTTCAGAATCCTTTGCCAGGTTCAGGGTTGACTGGCCCATCTCTACCTACAGCCTCTCTGAGTGGTCCAACAATTCCTGGTGTCTCCATGCCAAGGCCATCACTAATGACCCCTGCCTCTATGCCATCCTATCCATCGTCTAATACACTGCCACCCTGCCACACAGTACAACCTGGGCCGCTGCCAACTTACCCATCTCACCATTATCAACCCCAACCTCCTACGTCTCTACCAGGCATTCAGTCCACCTTCCCTCATCCCTCTGGACCAGGAGTCCCTGGGGCTCCATCCTCCAAGCAGTTCACATCTGCGGCAGTTCCTCCTCCTCCTCAAACAGGTACTCACTTTCTAGCTGCTATTAAATGCTCCGCCTCAATTGACAAATGCATTAATTGGACTTGTGCCACACTTTGCATGAAGTTTAAAACAATGTTACAAGACCTTGCCCTTAAACTGATTGCATTTTTAACTAATAGATTATTTTCAATTGTCAATTTACTGAATCTGCCAAAAAATAAACCTGCTTAAATTTGAGCTTGATTTTGAAGAACAATCACTGATCCATTCTTGGGTGCGACAAAAGCAAAGACTGGTTTAAGTTTCAGTTCAATAGCAGAGCAAATAATACAGCAATTTACCTTTTGCATCTGGTTCATGTGAAAATTCCAAAAGAGCAACGTGTACAATATTTAATTTTGCAGCTTGCGTCACATTTTCTAATGGGTAGGCATGACTTTTCTGCACTGTTGCACTCCTTTACAGATGTATTATAAGGTTAATGTTCCTGAAAATTATGATATACCCACCCCTCAACCTCCAGTTTTCTTTCTACAGCATAAATCAACTTCTGTTTTTCCAGCACTCCTGAGTGTCTGGCTGAAGAACAACAGAACAGACCCTCACAGGAGGCTTTGTGCCCAGTCTCTCCACTTGTACAGAGAATGGTGCCTGGAATGTTGAAGCAAGCAACAAAAATTGTACAGCAAATAAATCTCATTCCTAGTTCCAACTGAAAGCTTGTTCCATTTGCTCCTGAGACACCAAACCTTTCAAGATTTAAACCTTGCCATTTTGTAGTGTTGCATGAACTTGTTTGGATATATAGGCAATTGTTCTTCAAACCACTTGTGCATGGCTAGGCTTGTGAAGCCAAGAAAGAAGCTTTCTGAATGGTTTTATTTTGCAAACACCAAATTAATCCCTAGATTAATGCATTAATTAACGCAGCTAAGAATGCTATGGAGTTTATCATCAATTGATGTTCTTGTGAATAGTTTGGCAGCAGTGGCCTGTAGCACTTTTAAGGCTAATTTTTTGTGAGGCAGCAGTTTACTTTGGCTGTCAGTAATCTGAAAGAAAGCTTCTCTTTAGAGTTTGAAATAAATTATTTCCTCCCCATAAGTACTGAACAACTGGAAAACACATTGTTGCTTGCTTATGGAGGCTGGTTATTACTGAGGGAACTGGCAGAGGTTGACTCCCTGAAACCCTGTTATGAGCAAAATTGACACATGCATGGATGTCTGTCTTAACCATTACAAATCAGCACAAACTGTCCTAGCTTAGTCATTTCATTCAAAACTTGTATTGTTTATTCAGTTGCTAAAAAACACATTTGTTGAATTATTTGTATGATTCAGAAATGGTTTTCAAGGATGTTAAGGAAACAGAAGCTCCCATCCTGCCAAGTCTTGGTTTCAGATTTCAGGCTGGCATGTTGAGAGTTGCCAAGTTGAGGCCAAACATCATCCCACCAAGTAGGGGAAGGGAAAGATTCTTGTCCATTTCTCCCAGTAGTTCTGTGAGAATGAAATTGCCCATCACTAGAAGCACTTTACTCTCCAACAGTGTTGAATGTTGGCTTGAGCACTCAGAACTGAGAGAATCATGAGTGTGAGCAAGAAGTTTCCATTTTCTTCTCACTTTAAGAACTTTGTTATTTGATCCCATATTCTGTTCATTTATTCAGGGTTCCATTCTCTTAGCTGATGGCATTTGAAGCTATCCTGATCCTGAACTTCTGTCAGCAATGCTTTCTACTTGCTGCAGAGCTTCTGACAGGAGACGATTCTGCATTTTTCTCACTTATTGTCATGAAGGATCTTTGATAACTTTGGACAAGTTTGTGAACTTGCATTTGGAGAATTGCAGATGCAATTATATGTCCTCCTACTCTAAGGCACTTTGATGCACAAACCTGTAGCATCAAGAATTTATTGTCCCTATTGATGTAATTATGATTGAAATTATTTATTCTGCACCAAATCCTATTTGGATTAGTACTGACTTGATGCTGAACTCAGAATTGTGTTTATTGATAAAACACTGTGGGTCGCAGATCGGTAAAACACAATGCAGCTAGTTGTTGACTGGGTGACTAAAACAAAACATGTTGCTAAATTTAGTTTCATGGTTATTCTTAGTGAAAGTTTCTGATACTGGCATGGTTGCCTGTCTTATATGAACAAGTCCTGTCAGAACTGGGTTTGCTAGATCTTGTAACCAGAAACTTGGTGTTCTGCAGGTACAAATTTCAGGAAAAGAAACAGGTGCCTAGATTGTTGGCTGTGTTTTTGTTTAATGCTACTGATGCATGCAACTTCCAATTGGTGTGAACAGGCCAGACCGCAGCATGTAGAAGTGTTTCCAGCCTCATGTCTGCATTTCCCTGCAATGTTTTGTCGCTGTTGACAAGAGTCCAATATGCTTTTCCTATGAATTCCTCTAAGCTTAGCCATCTTGGGGAGCAAGTAGATAATCTTCAGGCAGGTCTCAATTTATTTTTTCTTCTTATTCTCAAATCACCTTGTGATCTCTCGCATCCAGAGTTTCCCAGTCACGTTGGAATTATGAAGCCCTGCTGTTGGGCAGTCAAATACCAGGGTTTCCTTCATTTCTTAAAAATATCCCCAATGTCGAAGAGAGAGGATCAACTGAGTGTCCATGTCGGGGCAGTCCAGAAATACAAACCATGTAATGCCTTGAGTGGAGTACAAGTGAATATCACATGCTGCACCACAATTATAGAGTCCTAATGCAATTGTGCAAAGTTCAGATAATTTCTGAGGATATCAACCTTTTGAATAATAGATTTGTTTTTGTTAATCTATCGTATCTATTTGCTCACACTCTTATATAACGCAGCTTTTCACTGAACTACCTGTCCATCTATTCACATTATTTAGCCCATTATTGTCTGTGATCATTTTATTAGTTGACTCTCAGTTTAATGTCTATATGTTGAGAACGCAGCACGTGGTGAATATTCTACAAACAGGTTGTTTCATGTTTCACTGGGAACTTCCACATTTGTAGTCTATTGTAAACGTGCTTCTAGATTATTGAAGCACAAGTTTGAGAGATGATGTCAAAGGCTAAAATGATTTTTGGTGAGTATTTATAGATAAAACTATGGTTGCAGATGGGTGGGTAAGGATCATTTGGTACAGCCTTAATGACTCATCAGTTGCTGTCCCTCACGGATACTCTGTAGATCATTGATTCAGATCCCAGCTCAGATCCATCTTGAGTATGTTCTGAAAGGTTTGTTTCTACAACTGACCCAAAACATGCCTGAAATACGAAAAACGAGTGCCTTGTGATGGATGTCTATTTGGAATCCATATTTTACTAAGGGCAGTGCAATGATAGACCTTCAGTGAAGGAACTAGAGCACTTGAAAGAACCATTCTGTTTGGTATTAGTGTCTGTGGTTAGAGGAACCTAATGGTTAGCCGTTATTGAGCCCATGCATCCTAATCTAATCCCAAGTGCATAGGGCAAAATCAGTTTTCAATCTACATCTCTTTATCTCTGAGATTCAGTCAGCTTGTTTCTGATATCACTAGGAAAGGTCTGCTACAATCTTTAGCATAAAATAAAGACCATTTATTCTTCTCCAAACGTCTGATCCACATCATCCTTGTTTAATTGTGCAAAAGTTAGTGGTGTGACTATTTCAGTATTGGCAGAGAGTTGTCATACTGTTCAAATCATCTACAGAACCACCAGGAAGGCTAAAATTTCTAAACTCTTGGAAAATCCCCCACCTTTGCTGAATGATATGCCTCAATTAAGGACATTTTTAAAACCTTTTTTTTATCTATGATTGCAGATAATTTCTTGCTACAGTTTCTCTTCACACAAAGCTTTATTGTGGTTAATCCTGAAAGTTGCACAGCAGATTCTATCATTTTAAAAGCATTTAGTACATCATGTTTAGTGGAGCAATATTAACAAGGCTGGAAACTAACTAAACAGTTAGTTGTAAAAGATGAGGTTTAAGAGTTTTTGCTAACTGATAACAGTGCCATAGTTGCTCAGGGTTCACCAGCAGCTTTTAGCTTTAGTGCTAAAGTTTGGATCCCACATTGACTAGTGCTATCTACTTATGTTTGATTGTGCATTTTATACTTAACGTTGCTGTTAGGGTTAATTTTTCATGAAGAGCAAACCTGCATGCTTCTTGACAGAAGTACTCCTTTATAGTGCAAGATGGTAAAGGGTAACAACATGATGCATGCTACAAGGGTTAATATTCATTGCTAAGTGCTGTACTTTGTTGGCTATATGATAAATGCCAGGCGATTGGGCATTTGTATCTCCTTATTCTAATATATAATAGGCAAATTAGTACTTGTATGTAGTATTCTGAGTATTATCTTGATTGTCCATAGAACCTCCCTGTATTCTTTGGTTTTTCAGGATTCCTTCCATGGCTACAAAACCGCTCTTGTGCATCAGGTGAAAGGATAATAACAAGTGTCCTGGCTGGATCAGCTAGCCTTGTATGATGGCTTTTCTGTTGAAACGTTAGTGTTCTTCATGACCTGTAACTCTTTTTGCATCTGAGATCTTTAGATTTTTCACATCTGTTTTAGTCCTGTTCTTACAGAAAGGGTTCTTCTGTCTAATTCAAAAATTAATCTATAAACTGATATTATATCTGTTATACAGTATGAAGAACACTGATGTTCCGTTGTTCAGTTCGTGTTTTTTTTAAAGAAAACAGTTCTGTTTCTTGATTGGAATGTTTACTTGAGACATTTTGAAAGTTACTGTTGTAACGAAACTGGAGCTGGATTTGTGCGATATGTTGCACCAATCCACTGAATGCCAGGCTTTCACTGAAAGATATTGCTGTTTCTTTCTTTCCTGTTTTGTTTATTTTTCTTAAAATTTTAAATCCCCCTCATTAGATTCTATAAACTGTTTGTTTCTTCATTTCTGAATTAGGCAAGGTGACCTACTTTCAAGCTCTATGTATCCTGCTGTTGAATAAATGGTAGGATATGTAAAATCATTGGTTAAATCATTGAACTTCTCTTCCTGACACTGTCCACTTTTTCCTTTGCCACGAGGAGCAAGCTATTTCACTCCCATCAGCATCTTTCTCTGTGTGATGGGTGTGAGCTCCTGTTCTGCACCATATGAAACAGGGCTTTAGTACACCAAGGTGTTCCCAGCTGATGCCATTGAGTGGTCATGTTAATAAATGTGAATAAGTGGCTTAATCCAGACAGCGGAGCTCTTTATGGGAATGGTCAAACCAGAGCTTTTTTCTGTGTTAATCCCTGCTAAAATGAATTGTCGCTTTTTGTTCAGAGGTTTCAGTAAGTTGCCAACAGGTTCCATGTGAAATAGCATGCGTTTTCAGCATGTAGAACCCAACAGATAAGAAAAAGTGACCCATGGGATTATTGATGATGAAAATGCTTAACACTGCACTTGAAGACTTGCACTAATAACTTAGTAATTAATGGGTGGTCCGTTGCAGACTTCATTGACCTCTGTTGTAAGGTCACAGACGTTGTGGTGAAAGGTTGTTCCTGCTGAGATTCATCTTGAGGTTGTGACTGTACATCAAACACAGTACATTGAAGGTGCAGAGGCAGCAATGGAAAGCTTAAATATGTCATTATGCCCGACCGAATGCTTTTCAAAGATTCTTTCAAGATGCCTGGGGGTAGATTATATTAAAGTGCTCTCTGGTACCAATAATGAGGGTCTGTGACTGAAAGCATTTAAATATTGAAGCTTTGCTGTGTTAACTTTATCATGCACAAAACAATAATGCTGTTACTGAGCTTGATGTAGTAGAATTGAAGTGATTGTAAACTTTAAAAAGCATCTTTGTCAGCAATGTTATACACGAGACATCTTTGCAAATATATATCGTGCTATTTACTTTCTTGACAAATGTGCTTTCAATAGGGTTCCAGGATGGATGGAATGACCCCCCGGCAGTACGAGCAGGGCAAAGGAAGAAAATGGTAAGTTATGTTTTCTTGCAAATTGTGCAATTGGTGTTTTAGTCCACTTGTGGTGAACTGAATTTTTTATGCTGTAGTATTTCAAATGGAATACTACATGAGCTGGTAGTCAGGGGAATATGCATGAAGCATATGAAAGTAGCGGAGTGGATAAAACTGGGTCATTTTCTTATTACATTTCTGTATTTTTTTTTTCTCCACTATCCTGGCATTATTCACTGTTTGAACATAAAGGCACAATGACTATTTATCACATGCAATAAAGGGATGTTTGTAATTATGGGTGACTTTAACCTACATTTACGACTAGGATGAGGAGAAATTTCCTCTCCCCAAGAATGGTAAGCCTGTGAAATTCGCTACAATAGAAAGCACTCGAGGCCAAACCATGATATGATTTCAAGGAGGAGTTGGATATAATGCTTGGGGATGAAGAGATCATGGGGTTTGGGAGTAAAGCAGGAACAGACTATTAAGTTGGATGATCAGCCATGATCATAATGCCTGCCAGAGCAGGCTCAAAGGGCCACGTGGTCCAATGTGACTGCTGTTTTCTCCGTAACTCTGCCTGAGCCATTCTCGATGTACACCAGAGTTCCACTTGCAGTTTTTCACCCCAAAGCTGTATTATCATAAAACTGGTGCTTTTCATCTGCTTGACTGAAGTAAGACATTAAACTTTGACTTGCTGTTGACATTATTTGACTTAGCATTATTTGATTAGAGTTAATGTGGGAGAGAATTTGAAGAAATGGTAAATGTGCTACTTGTAGAATAGATTTGTTCTGAGGGGAAACTAAATAGCCTGGCATTATGGAGGGAGGGCATAGTGGTCCCTTGTTTGGGATTACACAGTGCCATTTGTGAAGTTTTGCCTAGAATTTGACTAACCTCAGCAAATTAGGTGCAAGTATCAGACTTCTATTTGAATTGTCAAGATAGGTGTGTATTTATATTGAGCCTTCATGAATCACCACACATCTTAATTCCAATATATTAAAAGAAAAGTTTAATTGATTCTCAGAATATGGACGTGGCTGGAAAGCCTGACTGCTATTATCCAGTTTGAATTGCTCTGAGAATGTAGTAATGTGACAATGTTTGGTTAGTCCATTTCAGAGAGCAGTGCAGTCACTCAGTGATGTGGGACTGGAGGTAGAGCAAGAACACTAATCTGAATAGCACTAGTGAATGAGTTCAGTTTCAACAACTTCATGTTCCCTTTATACTGATATCAGTTTTTAAAGTTATTTCTTTTGTAAATTCTTTTTAGAATTAAATTTCTCACATATTAGCGTGGAGACCTGAACTCGTTTTCTGAAGTTTTGGTCAGTGCCTCTGGATTGTCAGCATGACTATTAGCTTATCATGCAGTATAATTTGCTGTCAAAGTCGAAACGACACCAATACCACAAAATGTAGAACGAAGTTTGAATCCACATTTCTGTTCATTTGTACACATCTTAAACTGTGACTGCTAATGAATGTGAAATTTTGAGTAATTGGGATTGTGGGGTGAGATCAGAACACAGTTCTTTTGTGAAGAAGAGAAGCTGAGCGACTGATGCTTCCTTGGGGATCTGAGTAAACTACAAATGGTATTTGAAAGTCTTTGAAGCTTCCAGTTTGTTTTGATTGGATTTTTATTGTCAAGTATATCTACTTCATTGGGTGAAAGAATCAAGCGAATGATCCAAGGAAGGGATTATAGGTGGTGCAGGAAAAGGACTGGTCATGTGAAACTTGGGTTGTTCGTTTATACTGCAGTATAATACCAGTCAAAGTAGGAGGTATCCTCTTTTAACATGTCAGCAGTAATCCCCACCTTAATCCAACCACCCCCCCGCCCCCACCTTGCCTCCCAGCAGATAGCACAAGAGCAAAATAAGCCATTTTACTCAAATAAGAACAATTAAACTTCCAAATCTGTATTGATCAGGGCTGCTTAAGTGCTAGTTGACTTCATAAACAGTTAAATTCTATTTGGAAAAGCACTGAGTGTTTATTAGCCCTGCTTGAAATTATTTAGCTTTCTAAAGGAGAAAGCAGTCTTCCATTTTACTTTGACTGTAATTGCTTTCCTTCAGTAGATTTTACAGTTCAGCTGAGTGACCTCTAGTGGGCATGATGAGCTTAGAGGGTTAATCTGAAAATCCTTTTAGTTTTGGATTCATGGAACCATTAACTGCAATTTCAGTTTGTGGTGATGTCTCCACAGTGCCTGTAGTCCAGTCAGCCTGTGTCACTTGTTGTTACTATCAGTTGTGTTAACCTTATGCCAGTGATGTTAACCCTTCCGATGGTACATTTCTGCATTTGTTGAGGAACAGTCAAGAGATCAATCTCAAATATGTCCAACAAAAGTGAAAATCCCATTGATTCTTAAAATTGATGTTATTCTCTAATGAATGCAACGCATAAACAAAGCGTCAAATAAAGTACAGAGTTAAGACGACAGGAAAATATAGGCACAGATTCCCCCGACCTATCCCCTTGTTCTTAAAAAAAGAATTGCCTACTGCCTCATCTGTTTAATTCTGGATTTGATTTAACCACATTGCCTAGCAAAGAAGCAAACTTTGAAATTTTTTTCAAGATGTTTTGTTACCTGTTATTCATCAGTCATAAGACTGTGAAATTAGCAGAGATTTTCTTTCTGTTGCATGTGAAGTCAAATCTCAGTAAAATTGTCATTTAAGATAACAATTAAGTATAATTTCCATTTTGTAGAGAAGAATTTATTTTGAAAACAATAACTTGTGTGTATAATAGCCCTTTCAACATAGTAAAATGATACCCAACGCTTTTCGCAAATGCTATCAAACAAACTTTGATACCAAGCCCCACAAAGGTGTTAGCACAGGTCATCCAAGGTTCCGTCAAAGATTGGTTTTAAGAAGTGTCTTCAAAAAAAGGAGAGAGTAGAGGGTTTGTGATACATTTAGAAAATTCCAGAGCTAAATGCCTCGGTATCATTCAGCACAGTCACAAATGATGGAATGAAAGAAATCAGGGATGTCAGAATATCCCAAGTATTGGAAGAACTCAGAATTTTTAAAAATGTTTTTGCACTGTCCCAATAATCAACACTTGACTGCTTTTATCAGCAATTTGCTAAGTAATTTTTGGTGTTCTTACCTCTTCGTAGATGTTCTTGTGCAAAAAATGTATCAGTTTAATTGTATTTTTCCCTGTCCCTTTTTGGATGAACTCATTGTTGAATGAAGTGAATAACATTGCTGCTGGGAATGGAGCACGTCATTTTTCGCACTTAGTGTCCTCTATTATCAATACTTAGGATATCTTGTTGCAGGTTTCAAGGTATATTCTCCAATGTAACAATGCCAGGCTAATATTAACTGTCACTTAGACTGAAGAGACTAAGTTAAGGAAAGTCAGCACAGATTTGTTGAAGCCAAATTGTGTTGAATTAATTTACTGGAGTTATTTGATGAGGTAGTGTAAAGGGATTGATAAATGTGTTATGGTTGTTCTGCTGTGCACGGATTTCCTGAAAATGTTTGATAAAGTGCCAAATAACAGGCTTGTTGTCAAAATTTAAAGCCCATGGAATAAAATGTACAAAGTGAAGTTGAACGAGTGAGAGGAAACAATGCTGATTGTTTTTTTAAATGTGGAAGAAGCTTTTTAGTGAGCTTCCAGATGTCAATGTTAGGAACACTGGTTTTTCTTCAACCTGTATTATTGACTCAGGGTAGGATTTTGAAATTTGCAGATGCCACAAAACTTAAGTACTATGAACAATGGGGAGGATCGTGATAGAATTCAAGAGAAATCAGAAGGTCTGGTGGAATGGGCAGACACATGGAAGATGAAATTTAGAGCTGAGAAATAAGGACACATGCGTTTTGGTAGAAAGAATGAGGGGAGATAAATAAAACAAAGAATACAGCTGTAATAGGTCTGCAAAAGTCAAAGGACCTGAGGGAATATGGGAATAAATAATTAAAGATTGTAAGGTAAATTAAGAAATAGTTCATAAAGCTTATGGGATCCTGAAATTCATAAGTAGAAGAATAGCCTACAAAAGGAGGAAAGATATGATGAGCCATTGTAAAACACTGGTTTGGCTTCAAATGTGTCGAATTCTGGATACCCTGCTTTAGGAAGGATGTGAGAGAAAAGAATTAAAACTACATTTCCAATTATGGCAAACTTCAGTGACTTGCTGAGCCATTTCAGAAGGCAGTCAAGAATCAACCACACTGCTATGGGTCTGAAGTCACATATAAGCCAGAGCAGGTAAGGACAGCAGGTTTCATTCCCCAAAGGACAAACCAAATGCACTTTTACAAGAGTAGATGATAGTTGTTACGGTCCATGATTGTGATATAGCTTTATATTCCAGGTTCATTGATTAAATTCAAATTTCAACCTGTACCGTGGTGGATTTGTACAGCAAACCGTGGCCCTGGCCCTTGCACAATAATCTAGTGCCACCACCTCTCCTTGAAATGAGAAGGATAATCATCTGAAGAGAAAAATTGACAAAGTCTAGGGGGTAGCTAGGAGTGTTGGACGAGCTGAGTTGCTCTTGTAGAGAGTTGAAAAATGTGGTGCTGGAAAAACACAGCAGGCCAAGCAGCATCCAAGGAGCAGGAGAATCGACGCTTCGGGCATAAGCCTTTCTTCAGGAAGCCCTGAAGAAGGGCTTATGCCTGAAACGTCGATTCTCCTGCAACTCGGATGCTGCCTGGCCTGCTGTGTTTTTCCAGCACCACATTTTTCAACTCTGGTCTCCAGTATCTGCAGTCCTCACTTTCTCCTAGTTGCTCTTGTAGAGAGCCAGCAGTGGGCTGAATGGTTGCTTCTTGTGCTGTAGTCATTCTACAGCACAAGACCTAAACCTTCAGATCTGGTTCAGAATCCCGATTTCTGACTCAGAACAGGCAAAATGCTACGGATTGCTTTCCTGTAATTGTTTTTGGCCTATCTCCTAATCAATCCTGCAGAACTCGTGCTGCACAGCAATCCTCATTAATCAGTGAGGGAGTCTTCTTCGAAATTTCTCTCCCTTTTAAAGCACTTGCTGCTATATTCTGGTAAGTAAAATGTTTAAAGGTGTCAAAGCTGCCGAAAGAAGGTGAGGCGCTTGTGAGAGGTGGTGTCAGGAGGCGAGTGAAGTGGCAGGGAAGCAAGTGAGAGGGTGAGGCAGAAAAGGGAAGCAAGTGAGCAGGCAAGAGCATGACTGAAGGGATGCTGTGACAGGTTGAAGGTAAGAGGGATTGGGATTGGGAAATAAGATGGCAGGTAAAGTGGGTACTTCGCAGGCTGTGGCAAGGGGGAAGATTGGATGGTAGGGAGGAAGTGGGTTATCACAGAGTAGGGGAATCTGAGGATCAGGATTTTGTTGGCTATTCGTTGGTTAATTGGTTTAGAGAGGGTGAGATGTGTGTTCAGGGGCAGAGAGTGAGAGTTAGGCGGTGGTAATCAGTTTGGGTTGGACGTTTGCTGGGGTTAGAACAAATTTTCATCTGTCTAGCATTTCCTAGTAACAGTTAGGTGAGTTAGAAACTTTGAAGTCAGAGACTCTTTCAGAAGACTGCCAAGGAAGATAATTTTCAGGGAGACAAGAGAAGAGATTTCCAGGGCCAAGGCTGTAGTAGTTTCCAAAAGCCCTCTTGCCACATTGAGGTGTCAGAGACCCTCCTTTAATCAGGTGTAGTCAGCATGGGTTTGTTTAGTGAAGATTGACAAATTTGATTGAATTTTTTAAGGACAGATACAGGATTGTTGATGAGGATAATATATTTGATGTAGTCTACATGGAAAGCAAGAGGAAACCTTATTGAATCGTGAAAAATATTTAAGGAGCTTAACAGGACAGAGGTGGTTTGCCCTTGTGGGAAATTGTAGGACCAAGAAAATAATCTGCCTAATTGCCTATTTAAGACTTCTTTTATCTCTCTGAGGATTATAATCTGTGAAATTATTTACTGTGGAGGCTAGGTTGTCAAGTATATTCAAGGTGAGATGGATATCTTTCTAATCATTGCGGGAATTGAGGGTTACGGGGAAAAGGCAGGAAAGTAGAGTTAAAGGTTATCAGATCAGCCGAGATCTCATTGAATGGCAGAGCAGACAGAATGAGCTGAATGACCACCTGCTCCTATTGGGCTATGGTCTTTCAGGAGACTGACTGACTGCCAATGAATTCCATAGAAGGAAGTCGGAGAAATTTGTTTTTCTGGACCTTTTGTCATGAGATTTGTATTTTGTATTATGTTGATCATGAGACATTACATATACTGAACAAATCCCAACATCTTTGACCTTCACATTGCCTGCAAGCTCTGAAAGATTGCATATTGCAACTATTGTAATCTTACTAAGATTTGGTGTTACTCAGTCCATCTTCATGATGAAGAAAATATATGTTTGATGAAAGACTTCCTCTGATCCCTTGTTCCATGCTTCCCAGTTTTCCATTAGCTTTATGTATTATGTCTATCAGTTTCAAGTTCGTCATTTGAAATTCTTAACTGAGTGATATTCTTTAAGCTTTCTTTAGGCTTTTGGATAGAATAGAATAGATGTTCTATTTTCATTTGAAACATTTACAACCCAATGTCATTAAGAAAATAAGAACAGAAAAATTGATATTAATTGGGCCATTCATTTTGAAATATTAACTTTGCTTACCTACCTTTCACACATACTTTAGGTCAGCTAGGTGTGTTCTTGAAGTGACTAGACATTGGTCAGTCCTTCCTTTGTGATCTGCAAGTGATGCTGCCAAGTGCCCGACTTCAAAAAGGGTATTTTGTTTTATGTAGGCTGGACACAGGACTCCAATCCTACCGCTGCAGCTGGCAAAATTTAAGTGCGGTTAATAAATTTGGAATGTAAAGCTAGTTGTTATCATGGACCATGACCACGATCATTGACTGTTTGGTTTCTCATTTAGGGAAGGAAATCTGCCATCCTTACCCAGTCTGGACTATATGTGACTCCACACCCACATGTGATGGACTCTGAACTGTCCTTTGAAATGACCTAATAAACTATTCAGATCAAAGACAGTTGGGATAGGGATGAAATGCTTGGATGCTAACTCCCACATCCCATGACATTTTGTTAGAAAGTCAGTACACCTCACTGGATTACACCAGAGTAGTTCAAAGAGTAAGGGGTTTTTTTTAGTGAAATCATCTGAATTGTAGAAGGATTATAAGATTTAAATAAAAAGCAAAAATAAAATCACCACTGTCTCATAATGAATTAGCCCCAGTTGTGTAGTAGAGCAATGTTCTGCATTTGTCAGAGAAACATGTGTATTACTATTAGACTCTATCCCATTGCTGTCCTGGCTCCTTTTTACTTCAGCCACCAGATGGAGACTGTGCTGATTATTTTAAATAAAGGGGTTCAGTATACACATAGTATCTGCATTATAACATCAAACAATGAAGTTTTACAAAACCCAGTTTTAGTACACTGTCATTCAAGAACTGAGGAGAGACTTGACCGTACAATTGAAAGACCTCTGGTCTGTTTATGACCGGGAATCTCCCTCTCAGATTTTATGCAAATTCCACTTTTATACATTTTGTCATTATCATTTTCAATGTTACCATTAGTCAGTTTGTAGAAATGAGCAATGCCTTGATCTTTTTGAACCTGTTTTTGACTCAATGTCTTAGTGTTTTTGTGATAGCTGCTATTTTATAAAATGCTCTTCATTTAAACTTTCAGCTACCTGACAACTATACTCCTCCAGCTCCCATTACTGCTCCTGTTGTGAATTTCCCTGCGGATGTCCAACAGCTTCCACCCCAGGGCTTTACGCCTCAGGAAATCAGTCAAGGACCTCCAGGGGCACCAAAGGAGGCCAATTTACAGGTCTGTTCTTCCCTGACTGTGAAACAAGGGGCTTTATTTTGGTTCATTGCTGCGTAGTGCCGAGATTATGCTTGTGAACTATAATGAATAAAGCTGTGCGAATGACTTGCTATTGGCTCTCAATATGTAGAAGTTAAAAAAAAATTATATCTTGCTTGTTTGCAGATCTCGCAAAATATCACCGCTAAGCTTTTTTTTTGTTTAGTATCTTATTTAAAAGGCAAAGAAAGCAAATGACCAGACAGACATACTTTTAACAACAGTAGCAATATGCTGTGAAACAGAAATACATTAATACAGTGTATGTAGATCAAGGACTTCAAAATGGGTTTTGATGAGGTTATTGTGAGAAACCAAAAGGCCCAAAGATTTGTTGTTTTCCAGAAAGATTTTTTTTTAACCTTCTCCCCAGCCATTGTTTCAAGACTCATTGCAACCCCAGCTTCTTCTTGGGTTCTCGACAGGTTTCCAACCTTGCATTCACTCCATTCCAAAGGTCATTGACTCTCACCCCTGTAATATCACTAGTCTCCCCTTCACTCATGGTATATCTACTGCTAAAATGCCCATCTACATTTTTACCAAATCAAGACATGACACTTGGCAATCCAAGTCTCACTCACTAATTGTTCCTCTACCTGTGGGCTCCGAGAACCTCTGTGCCTCATTTGAAGTTCTTATTGTTGGAATGCATTCCAACAATAAGAATAAGTTCTAAATGCATTGGATGTTAATTACATCAATTCTGGGAAGGAGTGATGCATTTGCGATAGAGTAGTTTCAATACTACTCAATATTGTAATGGATGCAGCAGTTTGGATGTTCAAATTATAAACCTGCTACTGATTGGAAGTGTTGTACATCAAATGTCACCCCCAGTGATACCCCTGTTTAACGGTTTCCTGTTACACTCTCCGTTCTCCCAAATGAAATTGTTTTGGTTTTTGGGAAAACAAAGAGCAAGGTAGAGCAAACTGAGAGGATTCTCAAAATTTGGCACTGGCACATGGAGGTAGCGGGATTGCAAGCCTTTGGGAGAAGGGAGGAGAGAAAGAATCCTCTTATTCGCATGCAGGATGTTTGTCTCCTTTTAGCTTGAGTTGCCTCCTTCAATTCACTTGCAGGAAGAATTTGAGCTGAGCAGATTGATTTAATTCAGTCGCCATTTTAAAGCATTTTACATTTCATCACGGAAAATTCCCTTCCCTGAAGAACGGTACTGAATCATTTATCTAAGTGCCAACTACTTAGTTACCAAATGCATTTGGGTGTAAGAAATTAAAAATGAGAATGGAGTGCTCGCAGGTATAATAAAAGCACAGGGAGGACCATTTTGAAGATTGGAAGTGTGTTGTAGTTATAAGATTTTTCATGTTTTTAACCCTTCAGTTAGTGATATGATTTTTCCCTAACTTCACTGTGGGTATAAAACTTCCAAATCCAATCCAGATAGAATGGCAAGTTTTCTAGCATCTTTTACAACGTGATCTCATTGTGCTGCCCATTGACCAATGTGACTTGCTGCTAAGCTGATGTACTTGACTTTGCACTAAACTGCAGGTTTGTCTAGGGGATGTATGGCTGTTGCATATACAATGCCTCTTTCCTTTGGTTCTCTTTTCAGTCATGGAAAGCTGCACAGTAATTTGCTGTGATTCTCTTTTCCTTGTCATTTCCAGCCACTACAGCAGCTGCCCACAGAGAAGATTGTGAAAAAACAAATCCCAGAAGAGCACATGGTGTTGAAGATGACCTTTGATGGACTGGTACAGCGATGCCTTTTAGCTGCTGGTGACCCTGTATGTCATTGTTGAAATAGTACTCCTGTCATTTGAAATAAGTAGATTGCCTAAATTTGTGCTTGTTCTACGTTCGTGCTATAAGTGCATGCATGTATATTATGTTTTATAGCAGTCTCTATGATGGGGAGCTACTAACTTCTACACCTTTGCATTTAGATTACTGTGGAAACAATGGTTATTTAGGATGGTGAAACTAGGTTACATACTTCCAGTCAGGATATAAGGTACTTTAGCCTTTTGGATGTTTTAGAGTTGGAAAATATTACAGGGGTTTTCAGTCTACCATAACAAATATATCTCAGGATTAAGACCACAGAAAAGTTTGTATTCTCTTTACATTTCCTTCCCACTCACCACCACTGTATCCCTCAACCAAAAACAGTTCAGAATACCTATTTCTGTACATTATTTCTATTCCAGCTAAGAGAAACTTTGAAGTTATTGTATTACCTTAAGTTGTTCACTCAGTGAATCATGCAAGAGACTGGTTGGCAAGATTATTCTATAATAGTTTACAATAGAGGAAAGTTCAACTGCATAGAACAGTGGCAGCATTGCATCAATGTTCAGTATTTTACAGCTTCAGGACAGTTGTGTTCATAAAGTGCCCAGCCCACCAGAGACTTAGGTTTAGTTTTTAATTGTTGATTACTAGCTCCTGTGAAGACTTAACTTAATGTCAGTATCTTAGCAGGCACCATGCTCTCTATCTTGTTATGGTATAAGCAGGAAATTGCAGCTTTTTAAATTTATTCATCTATCCTGTTAAAGAAGAGACTTGGAGCTCCACAAAGTTCAGTGCAAACCATTGCAAACATGGGGGAATGTTTTGCAAGGGATTTTGAGTACTTCTGTAATTTTGTAACTGTAAACTTCCTACGTGTTAATTACAAATACTGCTTTTCATTTTAGAAATACACTGAACTATTTTAATATGATAATCTGAGTAACTAAATATTTGTTCCAAGATTTAGGTTTTGGTGTGTAGGTTTTACTGCATTAGTCACTGTGTGTGTGTGTGTGTGTGTGTGTGTGTGTGTGTGTGTATACACTGGAGTCTCTCCCTCCTGGGTGGTCAGGTGCCCAGAGCAATCTGAGCCAAGATTGGAGCCATGCACTTTATCTGGATTATTTTCGAAACTGCACTTGATGGGGATTTTCCATATCTGGATGATGATGGTTTTATCAGATGTAAATTCTACTTAGGGTTTAGTATACTCTGAAGTTAATCCAGTCTTTTATTATTAATTTTAATGGGGTGATAGGCAGGGGTTAGTATGGCGAATGCTGTAGTTTTATTTGTGTACGTCTTGCTCTCGATCTGTTGACATTCATCTGATAGCCTGGCTAAATAGTCAGTAGAATCGAAACCAGCGATAGTCTGAGTGCTCTGTATTCATATTAAAGTATTATCTCTTTATGTTGGAATTCTTGAATTAAATTTTTGATATTAATCATTGTTTTAATTGCAGTAATAATGTTGAGAAACTTTCTGGCCGTGACACTCATATTGCATGTATAGCTGCACTGGTTACATGTTTACCATGAGACTAGCTTTTAATTCCAGATTTATTGATGAATTTGCTGCTTAATTCACTCTTATATTCGTTTGTGAGATGTGGCTGTCACTAAGCATGACCAAGCTTTATTGCCTATCCCTAACTTTTATTGAACTGAGTTGCTTCCAAAACCATTTCAGCGGGCTGTTTAGAGAGTGTGTAGGCCAGACCAGGTAAGATGGCTTCCTTCCCTACAGAACATTAGTGAACCAGATGGATATTTACAACAATTGACAAAGTCACCATTAGACTAGCTTTTAATTCCAGATTTTTATTGAGTTCATATTTTGCCAGATGCCATGGTGCAATTTGAACCAACATCGCCAGGACCTTAGTCTGGGGACTCTGGATTGCTAGTCCAGTGACATGACCACTATACAATACTATGTTTACTCCTGGCCTAGTACATATATTAGTTTTGTTAAGACACGGAGGTGAACCCTTTTGTTCATTAAACCAAACACCCATAAAAGCTCACTTCACCTCATAATCTGTTAAAATATGAGTGACGGAGAACTCACAAATTCCACTATTTAAAGAAAATAACATCAATTTATTTTTTAACTCTAAAAGTGAACATTAAACAACAACTAATCACAACTCTAAGCCCTCCTTTCCCTTAATGGCTTATTACTTGCCTCCAACTCTATAACAATACACTATTCTAATAAGACACTTATTAAAATTACATCAACTTAATTTCAAAACCACACAGCTGCTGTTGTCTTCAGTGACTTTCTTCTGACTGAAGATCTCCCTGGGTCGTCATCTTTCTTTTTACTGCGAATATGTTTCATATGAAAAGATACCTTTGGTAGAGCGTGTTTCCTAATTTCTTGGGTCTCTGTCGATGGAAGTTGCTCCCTCTGCAGTTTTCAAAATGTCTGCATTTTTATGTCCTCAACGTCAGATCGTCACATTGGTTTGATGTTTTAATATTCTGAAGCATAATTTAAACTGGTTAAGGTTAAATCTTCTCAAAACTGGTTAAATTTGAATTGTTGTCCAAACTGCAATGAAAATTCAGATATCCATTTCACAGCCAAATGTTACATATTTTCAATTTTCCAGTACACTGCCATCTTGTCATATACACAAATGCTTGTAATTTCTCGGTTCAGAACAGCATTCATTCTCTCTTAAAGGTACAGTACGTGCCTTCAACTTCATAACAGTTTATTTTAATGGCTTGGGTTAACTAGAGACAAAAATTGAAAGAATTAAGCTCAAATCCCTTTGAAAACTTTGCATCTAAGTAGATGCACAAATAGTCCCTTCCTACTTGTTCAGTATGAATCCTGAGTTGAGGTTTTGTGCCTTTTTTTGACTCTTCAATTATTCCAAACCACCTGAATTTCACCTTTTAATCATGTTTCCATGTCTCAAACTGTGTATGAAATTCTAACGTAAATGTGTTACATTGATGATCTGGAAAAACTCTGCTTTTTCATCCAACCTGATTTTTAAAAACTGCAGTGTCTTCCACATCACAGTGTGCGCATATTCAACTTCATCCAGAAGTCATGTAATCCCATTGTAATGGGGACAAAACATACAAAACACATCAAAAGTAGTCTGGCCCTGATTTAAGGCATTCAGTACCAGGCTTTTGTAAGAATAGTACCTCCTACAATCCAGCTATGCCTTCATCATCTCCATTTAATTTCTCCCTACATTCGCTTCAGCAGACTCCAGAGTTGTACACTATATCAGCTTAAATAATACTAACTAACGCTGTAAATATTACAGGCATTGTTCATGTTTTCTTTGTCTCTTTAATTAGAAACAAACTGCAGAAAATACTCAACAAGTCAGGCAGCATCCGTCAAAAAAGAAATTGAGTTAGTGTTTTGAGTTGTGTGTTTCTCCTTCAGAACCTTTTTGTCTTCCAACATGTCAACTTTAAAATCCTCAACCTTGTTTGCACTTACAGCTTTCAGCAAAACTACAGCAGTATATACCCCATTCTGCCATCATGATTAAGCCAGGGGATCAACCTTGGTTCAATGAAGATTACATGAGGACATGCAAGGAACAGCACCAGACATACCTAAAAGTGAGGTGTCAACTCAGTGAAGCTTCAAAATGGGACTGTTTGGATGCCAGAGCTAAGTGATCCCACAAACAATGGATCAGATCTGAGTTCTGCAGTCCTGCACGTCCAGTCATGAATGGTGGTGCACAATTAAACAGCTCACTGGTGGAGGACACTCTACAAACATTCCACTCTCAATGATGGGGAGCCCAGCACATCAGTGCAAAGCATAAGGCTAAAGGATTCACAATAATCTTTGACTAGAGTTCTGAGTGGGTGATCCACCTCGGCCCCCTACAAAGGTCCCCAGCCAGACTTCAACCAATTCAATTCACTCCAAGTGATATCAAAAAATGCGTGGAGGCACCAGATACTGCATAAAACTGAGTCTGTTTCTATAGTACAGAAATTCACCAAGACAGTGCCTTTCAAACCCGTGATCATTCACATTTAGAAGGACAAGGGTAGCAGCTACAGGGAACACTTTCACCTACAGGTTCCCTCCAAGCGATTCACCATCCTAACTTTGAAATCTATCAGTGTCACTGGGTCAGAATCCAAGACCTCCCTCCTTAGTGACATTGTAGGTCTACTTGGGGCACATGGACTGCAGTGAATTAAGAAGGTAGCTCACCACAACCTTCTCGATGGCAACTAGAGATGGGTAATAAATTTTGGTCCAGTCAGTGACTGCTGCATCCTATGAATGAATAAAGCAAAAACTACCTCTACAGTTTCCAATCCTCAGTCTCATAATCATCCTTCGCTCTTCCATTTCCTGTTTTCTTCTGTGTCGCTCAACATGAGATTGATCATTGGTATTGCAGCCTCTCCACTTCTGTACAATGGTAGCATTTCCTTAAAATCTTGCGCTTTTAATGACTTATTTCCATCCTTGGGTTTAGCTATTTTTCAGTCACTGCAATAGTCTTATATAGCTGCATCATTCGCAGTGCACAGCCAGTGTTGACTGCCAAACTGAACATGTTAGTAATAAAAGAAACATTGTCTAGAAACTAACCCAATAGATGATAATCCCTTTGGTTTTCTACTTCAATATTGCTGAACTACTTAAGGAGAGATATATTTCACTCCTGGATGGCTAGTCTGTGTAATTGATAATTGAGGTAAAAAATAAATTAATTCTTCACTTAATATTCAGATTAAATTTTCCACTCTTGTAAGATGAAATGATTTTAAAGAAACCTGCAGTAAATCATCAGCAATTTATGGAAAGGACTGTGTTGTATTATGTATTTCTGTGTGATTCCATGTGAGAAGGAAAGCAGATGCATTGTGCACTCTTGTTTGTGGATTGAGCAGCTTGGGTCTCATAGGGCTAGATTAATTGAAGACTATGGTGGAACATTTGCTATCCTGTTTCATTTAATGAATTTTGAATTATTCCACAGCAAACTAAGAGGAAGTTGGATGATGCTGCAAAGCGCCTGGAATACCTGTATGATAAATTGCGGGAGCAGACGGTAAGTGGAAGTGGTTTAAGCAAAAGTAACATTGAAATTTTCGCAGGTTCTGATGAATGGTTTTATCTCACTCTCTACATAGAGTTTTTAAAAAGTGAATGTGCTGTGAAAGTGGCAATTTCAATAACTAATTATCTTCTACATTGGTTACCTGTATATACAAGGGGACTGATTTGAAATGACAGACGTTTCGGACAAGCCTGGTCTGTTCTAGGTAATCCTATAGTATGGATTTTTCTTGTAACAGGGTACTCTGAAATAATTCTGAGATCAGTAGGTTGGATCATTGATACAGAACAGTGAAATGTTGGACAAATGAAGCTTTGGTAGCTGTTACCCAATTTAAATTCATTTCTAACATTTAATTGTTTGCCAATATATTATTCCTGCTGCGCTGTTGTATGATCTAAGTGACTAAGGACTATAGTGGAATCACTTATAACAAATAAAAACCGAGATTGCCGAATAAACTCGGCAGATCTAGAAGTACCTGTGAAGAGAGAATCCGAGTTAATGTTTTGAGTCTGAATGTGACTACTTTCGAACTGTTCTGAAGAAGCCTTTCAGACTTGATGCTAACTTCATTTTTCACTCCACATGCTGCTGAGTTTCTCCAGCACTTTGTCTTTATGAAAATTTCCAGCATCCTCAATATTTTGAGTGGAATCACTTAGTTGGTCAGGCAACACGTATGGGGGAAAATATAACTTGTCTTATGCCTGTTTGATTCTGACCAAGAATTATAAGGTATAAGTTATCTAATTTCTTTTTCCAAAGGTTCTGCCTGACTCTGCTGGATATTTCTGCTGTTCGTGTATCCAATTTTCACAAGTGCATTTTATCATTTTTGATAGCCTGGTTACTGACTTTTCACTTTTAGGACCCAGTTTGGTACATGAACAGTTGTACTGAACAGTTCATAGATGTTTCTAATCTACAGCATGAAATATAGTTTAACACCAAGTGACCATTTTCACTGTAGCCACGAGGAGTAGCAAATATGAAAAAATGAATGTTACACAGACTCTGTTATGGTTAAGGAATAGACAATGTAGATAGCCTTATCTAATTAGTACTCACTGATCCTTCTATAGTAAATGCTGAGTTCCCAAGCACTGATATCCCCGGACCCAAGGAATTTGCATTAGCTTTATTGTCACATGCGCTCAAATGAGTGAAGTGAAAAGTTTGCAATGTCACCCCTCATGGCATCATTGTAGGTACAAGATAGTGAGGTACAAATACTTAAGTATTTGTTACAAGATTGAAAGAATAATAAATAAAAGTCCAGCATTAGAATAAAAAGTTTTTAAAAAGTATACGAATTACAGTCCTTTTCACTTAGCTTCTAGATCGCACTGGGCCAACTCTCCAGACCATGCCGGTTTTAAAACCTCGAGGCCTAAAGGCTTCCCAATCTAAATGTCATGCAAATTCATGCATCTGAGATCTGTGCTAGGAAATAGCTAAATACAGATAACTCCAACCTTTCTTGTATCACACATGAAGTCAACTTAATTTTAAACTTTGGATTTTTTATTTGCTATTTTCTTTGTGTTCTCTGCTGTCTGAAAGCTGTTGACACTTTGCAGTTATGGCCTCATACACATCGTCTGGTCGATCATTCAAGTCACTATTATTCCCTTACGAATGTTGACAGTGGTTGTCACACACATGCTCAGTCCTGTCCTCGCCCACCTCAAAATGCATTTCCAATGAGGGCTGCTTTATACAGAATGGAGGCAGCAGCAGTTGAGGGGAAGTGGAAGTGGATGCAGGGGAGTACTCTGTGGTGTAAGTCATATCTACCACATGGGGATCACTGTGTCTATCTGAGGATAATCATCTCACTCCCAGGATATCACTGCAGTGATTCTGCAGGATGGTGTCCAGCCATCTTCAGCTACTTTATCAATGATATTTCCTCTGTCATAAGTTAAAAATCTCACAACAACAGGTTATAGTCCAGCAGGTTTATTTGGAAGTACTAGCTTTCGGAGCGCTAGTGAGCAGGATCATAGGACACAGAATTTATAGCAAAAGGTCATAGTGTAATGCAGTTGATGTGATATATTGAACCTGGTGTGTAATTTTTAACTTTGTCACCCCAGTTCAACACTGGCACCTCCATATTCCGTCATAAGGTCAAAAGTAGGGTTGTTGGCCAATTGCATGATATTCAGTATCATTTGCAACTTCTCATATTGAAGAAGCCCATGTCCACGTGCAGCAAGACTTGGATAGCATGCAGGCTAGGACTGAAAAGTAGCAAGGATGATGTGTTGGGAAATGACCATCTTCAACAAAAAAGAATCTAACTATCTTGTCTTGACCTTCAATGTTGTCGTAGACTCCCTCACTATCAAGATACTGTGGGTTTCTCTTGGTCAGAAATGTAACTGGACCAACCCTTTAAGTATTCTCTACAATTGCAGGTCAGAGACTGGGAATTTTGTGGCAATAACTCTCAGACTTATTAAAGCATGTCCACCATCTGAAAGGCCCAAGTCAGGAGTGCACTGGAGTAATCTCCATTTGTTTGGATGGGAGCAGCACCAAAATGATTCAAGAAGCTCAGCACCATCCAGGACAAAGGAATCCATTTGATCTGCACAAATCCACACTTAAAACATGAGCTTCCTCTACCACCAGCATAGAATGGCAGCAGTGTGCATCATCTACAAATTGGTCAGACTCCTTTGAGAGCATCTTCCAAACCGATGATTTCAATTACTGAGAAAGACAAGGGCCTGGAAAAACCGCCACCTGTACGTTTCCCTCAATGCCACAGTCTGCCTTGATTGAAATTCTGTCTCCGTTCCTTCACCCTTACTGAGTCAAAATCCTAAAATTCTCTCACTGACAGCACTGTGGGTGTACCTACACCATATGAACTTTAGAACTTCCAATTCCTTAGCACATTAGATGATAGACAATAAATACTAGTCTTGCCAGCAGCACATTCAGCATGAACAAAAATTTACTCCTTATCACCCTTTGCTGAATTCAGCTAAAATAGACCAGAAACTGAATTCACTAGGTAAACTCATTGAGCAACCAAGAGAGTTTTAATGATTTTTGCATTATATTTGCATCCGTCCTTTATACAATGTGTGTTTGTTTTCAGAGTTCCTCTAACCACAGTGAGGCTAAGCCAATGATCATTTTGGACATAAGTTTGAACAATTGAAGCTGAAACAGAGTTGTGAGAGTAGTTCCTGTGCACTTCAACGTTTACTTAATGAAACTGAGTGGATTCGAACCATGCAATAATGCTGAATGCAAGTCTACATTGTTAGAGATTAAAAACAGCTACCGTCTGTGATTATCCCATTTTAGAATTTGACTCAGTAACGGTGAAGGAATGTTGATATCATTCCAATTAGGGCAGACTCTATCTGTATGAGTTTCCTCTCAGCGTTCTGGTTTCCTCCCACAATTCAAAGGTGTGCGGGTTAGGTGGATTGGCCATGCTAAATTGCTCATAGTGTCTAGGGATGTGCAGACTAGGTTGATTGGCCATGGGAAATATGGAGTTACAGGGATAGGGTAGGTGGGCAGGTCTGGGTAGGATGTTCTTTGGATGGTTGCTGTGGACTGGTTCGGCCAAATGGCCTGCTTCCACACAATAAGGATTCTGTGATTCTATTCTTGATACATCGGAGAAATGAATAATTATTCTTTGCAACTGAAAAAAACATACATACACACTGTTCCTGTTTAAAAACCACAGAATAGATGACAGACATTTTCAGGTTTGTTTCTTGGTACAATATCTTAATCAGAATCTACCTCTTTAAAATTTAAACAAAGTTTGGCAGTTAACAGTCAATCTTCATCTAACTACTCTATCTTTCAATCAGAATCCATTTGCCAACCAATTAGCACTCTCTTGTCATACAATATGAATGTTGTTTTTCCCTTATGTTGGTATTTCTTCTAATTATCCTGAAAAGTGCAAGATGAAAAATGTATCCTAGATCATCTAAAATGTATAATTTTTCAGCAATACTTAAAAGCTCTTTGTATAATTATGGTTCTTCATACTGGAATTGGGATAGCAACTTGGAGTTTGTTTATTGCTGTTCTTTGGTCTAGTTATGATTGGGAATTGCACATACCATAGTGTGGTTTGAAGATGTTCATCTATATGTATCCGTTTATTTGGATGAGTGTGTGTGTGTGTGGAGGGAGTGGGGGGGAAGGAACAAGTGCAAGTATTGATATGCTGCTCAGAAGTATTGATAACGTTATTTTCTGGTATGCAGCTTTCTCCTCACATTCTGAGTGGACTGCATGAAATTGTGCGGAACATCGAAGGATGCAATTACCAGCAAGCGTTGGTGGTTCACACGCACGTTGTGAGCAGCAGCAATTTTAGCGAGATCTCTGCCTTTATGCCGGTCCTGAAAGTGCTTGTCACGATCGCAAACAAACTCAACATCTGACGAATCTGCAGCTGCAGGTTTCAGACAATATTTGAGGATAAGGAAACTTGGGATTTTTGGATTGTTTGCTTTTCTTTCTCCTTCAGTGTTTTGATTCGTTGAATATGAGGAAAGTGTTAACGTTTGCAATATTTAGTGAAACCAGTCTTTGAAAGTTCAGCTTTTGTATCTGTGAAATGCACCATATTGGGTTCTTGGCTTTTAAATAAGCTGAACTAGGTTGAATCTGGTTCATTTCTAGCGTTACAGTTCTCTTTGGAAAGTTCTCTAATAAACACCCATTGAGGAGGTCCGGGCTAGAAGTTCCTGAATTGTAGTTGCTTTGTGAAAAGCATAAGCTACTTGTTCACTGAAAGTTAATTTGGACATGACAAGAACAAGGCATCACTAAAGCTCTTGGTAAGGAGCACAATTTCCCCCCTCTACGTTCATTGCTGTCCAATATATAGTTACAGTTTGACCAGTATTTGCTACATGCCGGTTAAATAGTGCTGCTATCAATAGCAGGGATAGCTATAGAAGTTGTACAGTCAAGTAAATTGGCTTAATTTGAAATCTACACCAATGATTTTTGAATCGGCCAGATGGGAAATGATGGAGAAGTAGCATGGACCTCTATTCCAATTCCATGCTTCAGAGTCATTGGAGAGTACAAACTTATAGATGTATAAGGCTACCACAAAACGGTTCAGGTCAAAGGTACCAAATTTAGGAAGAGAAATCTATCCTTTTAGATAGTCTTGAAAAGCTTGAGCAAATTACTTTTTTTATTTTAACAGAAAAGCATTACCTTTTTGTATTCTCGGTCAAGTTTATACTCAAATCGTGGGTCTGTGTCAGCTGAAAGGTGGAAACCTATGAAATGCCGCATTCAGAGAATTCAGCCTCCCCATCATCATGAAGGCGATTTTGGTAATCTGGTTACAAAGGTGACCATGGTACTGGCATTGTAGATATTTGGCTGCCAGCTTCAATTATGGAACCATAAAAGTGACACAACAATGGTGAGCGGAGTTTTTTTTAAAAACACAGACCGCGTTAGAAATCTTTGCAAGTGCCAGGACACTTTAAGGTCTAATTCTTTGCACTCGTGTTTTGCACCATTGAGAGACTTGGTTTCTCTCTCTGTTGCCCACTGTTGTCCTGAAAGATCTCAAGGGATTCTACTTTAAACAAAATAGCCATCAGTTGGACAAAGTTTGTCCTGTGAAAATGTTCTAGTTATTTGTGATATCAGTGTAAGCAGCTTTTTATGATTGCACAAAGAACCCAGTTACTGTGTCTCAAAGGCACTCCGATGCATAAATGCTGCATTATCTGCACAGATATTTATGAACTTATTGCCACAATAGCATATTTTTTCATTCAATATTGTGTATATGGAAAAAAAATAAAGTTTTCAATTGAAACCTTGTCTCAATTTTAGAAATATGGTAGAATTTTGAAACTGAATTAAAGTACATTGCAATATTTTCTTTTCATGCCTAAGCCACACACTTCATGCTATTATTCTTCATAGGTAATGGGATTAGCTTAGTAATCACATGTGGAGATGGGACGAGTTAGGGATCATGAACTTTTGTATCAGCATTCAATTTGTGTGACACAAAATCATTTTGTTCCCCCTTATTCTGTCTTTCCCTATTGTCAACTGCAAACCTACCTTCACTATTCAATATGTGCAGTGGGATTCCTACATCTTCACTTGCTGTCAGATCAGCTTTATTGGCAACCTCACAAATGGTACTCAAATACAAATATGCTGCTGAAATAGGGTGCATCAAAGTCATCCTGCAGAATAATAGCTACCCTGATCAAGTCATGTCCCACTCAATATTATGCAGTCACGAAAGGCCCAAAGGCTGACCATTTTAGTTTTAAAGTGCTCAGTCTGCCTCATTATTCTGAAAGATCATTGAAACGTTTGAGCACTGTTTTACACTGCTGTTTATGTTGCAACAACACAAGTGGTGTTTACTTCTAACAGGATGCTGTTGTCAAGCCAAAATGATAACCTGCCTTTCTATAAAATGTGTAAATGTATAATTTCAGTGCTGGTATGATGCCAAGTATGTAGGCTATACACCCCAAAGTATTGTCCCAAACAGTCTATCCTTTTGGCTTGATCAGGCAAGGTCCTGACCATACACAACCAGCCTTCGCTTGCAAAAGCTTTCAACAGTGTCCAGTTTTAACTGTGACCCTGCAATTGGGTATTCGCTGCATATTATGTCTGCAAAGAACTAGACTGACAGCCCACTTAACATTCTCAGTTGGGATTGTAGTATGATGTGCATTCGTGAATTACATATTTCATTCCACAAGTCCCTGTAGATTGCTGATGGAAGGAACTTGTATATTGCCTGTTTCAAGCAACAAAACAGATGGTGGCCATTCTCAGGCATATTTCTTAGGACAGTGCCTTGACCAATCGGAGTTAACGTGCCTTGTTTAACATACAAGTAAAGCATAGCAGTCAGACCTCATTAACTGGCAATGTCTCTACCAATCCAAATCCCCTCAAACCAATTTGCACACTCATACAATACAATACAAATATTTTCTCTATATTTTGTGTGAATTATACTGATGAGTGCAATATGAGGATTATGTCTTTTTCTGTAACATTTGAATTTTACTATTTCAAATTCATTTGCACCTGAATTGGAAGGGGACTAATATACTGGCAGGAAGATTTGCTTTTTGGGAGGATTTAAACTAGTAAGATGAGGGGGAGCTGGGACCCAGGGAGATAGGAAAGAGATCAATCTGAGACTGGTACAGTTGGGAAAAGGTGCAAATCAAACACTCAGGGCAGACAGGTACAAAGCAGCAAACAAAGTAAATTAAACTGCATTTATTTCAATGCAAGAGGCCTAACAGGGAAGGCAGATGAACTCAGTGCATTGTAAGGAACATGGAACTAGGATATCAGCAATCACAGAGACATGGCTCAGGGATGGACAGGACTGAAAGCTAAATGTTCCAGGATACAAATGCTTTAGGAAGGACAGAAAGGGAGTTGGGGGAGGGGGGGGGGGTGGGAGGGGAGCAGAGTGGCATTTTTGATAAGGGATAACATAGTGTACCTAGGGAGAATATTTCTGGGAATGTGTCCAGGGAAGTTATTTGGGTGGAACTGAGAAATAAGAAAGGGATGATCACTGTATTAGGATTGTACTTTGCCCCACCCCCAATAGTCAGCAGGAAATAGAAAAACAAATTTGTAAGGTGATCTGTTATCTGTAAGAAGAATAGAGTGGTAATGGTAAGGGATTTTAACTTTCCAAATATAGACTGGGACTGCCATAGGGTTAAAGGTTTAGATGGAGAGGGATTTAAGTGTGTACAAGAAGACTTTCTGATTCAGTTCGTGGATGTACCTATTAGAGAAGGTGCAAAACCTGACCTACTCCTGGGAAATAAGACAGGGCAGGTGTCAGGTATCAGTGGGGGAGAACTTTGGGGTCAGTGATCATAATTCTAGTTTTAAAATAATGATGGAAAAGGATAGGATCTAAAAGTTAAAGTTCTAAATTGGAGGAAGGCCAATTTTGATGGTATTAGGAAGTTCCAAACGTTGGATGTGGATATTCATAAGTAAAGGGACAGCTGGAGAATGGGAAGCCTTTGAAAATGAAATAGAGAGTCCAGTATATTCCTGTTAAGGTGAAAGGCAAGGCTGGTAGGTGTAGGGAATGCTAGATGACCAGAGAAACTGAGGTTTTGGTCAAGAAAAAGAAGGAAGCATATGTCAGGTACAGACAAGTGACTGAGTGTTCTTAAGTATACTCCTACTACCTTTATACTCTAAGAAAGAAATCAGGAGGGCAGAAACTGGACACGAGGCAGCTTTGGCAAATAGGGTCAAGAACAATCCAAAGGGATGTTATAAGTACATTAAGGACAAAAGGGTAACTAGGGAGAGTAAAGGGCCCCTCAAAGATCAGCAAGGCAGCTGATATGTGGAACCGCAGGAGGTGGGGAGATACTAAACAAGAATTTTGCATCAGTGTTTCCTGTGGAGAAGGACATAGAAGATTCAGAATGGGAGAAATAGATGATGACATCTTGAAAAATATTACAAAGGATGAAGTGCTGGATGGCTTGAAATACCTAAAGGTGGATAAATCCCCAAGACCTGATCAGGGGTACCCTAGAGATCTGTGGGAAGCTGGGGAAGTGATTGCTGGGCCTCTTACTGAGATATTTGTATCACTGATAGTCACAGGTGAGATGCCAGAAGACTGGAGGTTGGCTAACGTGATGCCACTTATTAAGAGAGGTGGTAAGGAAAAGACAGGGAACTAACTACAGACCAGTGAGCCTGACCTCGTTGTTGGAAGGAATCCTGAGAAACAGGATTTACACATATTTGGAAAAGCAAGGACTAATTAGGGATAGTCAACATAGCTTTGTGTGTGGGAAATTATGTCCCATGAACTTGATTAAATTTTTTTAAGAAGTAACAAAGAGGATTGATATGGACTTCAGTATGGTGTTCAATGTTCCTCATGGTAGACTAGTGGGGAAGGTTAGATCATGTGTAATGAAGGGCGAGCTAACCATTTGTATACAAAACTGGTGGGAAGGTGGAAGACAGAGGGTTCTGGCGGAAGGTTGCTTTTCAGACTGGGGGCCTGCGGCCAGTGGTGTACCACAAGAATTGGTGCTGGGTCCATTGCTTTTATCATTTATATAATAAATGATTTGGATGTGAGCATAAGAGGTTATAGTTAATAAGTTTGCAGATGACACCAAAATATCAAGTGTAGTGGACAGCGAAAAGGTTACCTCAGATTAGAATGGGATCTTGAGCAGATGGGCCAATGGGCTGAGAAGTGGCAGATGGAGTTTAATGCAGATAAATGCGAGGTGCTGCATTTTGGGAAAGCAAATCTTAGCAGGACTGATACACTTAATGGTTAGGTCCTAGGGAGTATTGCTGAACAAAGAGACCTTGGAGTGCACGTTCATAGCTCCCTTGAAAGTGGAGTCGCAGGTAGATTGGATAGTGAAAGGAGGTGTTTGGTATGTTTTCCTTTATTGGTCAGAGTACTGAGTACAGGAGTTGGGAGGTCATGTTGCGGCTGTACGGGACATTGGTTAGGCCACTGTTGGAATATTGCGTGCAATTCTAGTCTCCTTCCTATCGGAAAGATGTTGTGAAACTTGAAAGGATTCAGAAAAGATTTACAAGGATGTTGCCGGGGTTAGAGGATTTGAGCTATGGGGAGAGGCTGAACAGGCTGAGGCTGTTTTCCCTTGAGCGTCAGAGGCTGAGGGGTGACCTTATAGACATTTACAAAATTATGAGGGGTATGGATAGGATAAATAGAAAAAGTCTTTTCCTTGGGGTGGGGGAGTCCAAAACTAGAGGGCATAAGTTTAGTGTGAGAGGGGAAAGATATAAAATGAACCTAAGGGGCAACTTTTTCACACAGAGGGTGGTGCATGTATGGAATGAGCTGCCAAAGGAAGTGGTGGAGGCTGGTACAATTGCAACATTGAAGAGGCATTTGGATGGGTATATGAATAGGAAGGGTTTGGAGGGATGTGGGCCAGGTGCTGGCAGGTGGGGTGAGATTGGGTTGGGATATCTGGTAGGCATGGACAGGTTGGACCGAAGGGTCTGTTTTCATGCTGGACATCTCTATGATTCTAAATCCTGATCACTGTCAATAGGGAAAGCAGATACTGGTCTGGACTAAATTCAAACGTGGGTACGGATTAGACAGAATGCAGTAACTAAGCCAAAGAAGTGTCTGAAACATTGATAAAATGCTAACCTCCACTCGGCACCTCAACTCCTTTCCTTGGCTGGTAGTCCTTTAGAAATTGAGTGAGTTTTAGAGAATTATGTCCTTAATGAGGTTAAACCTGAGAGAGAAGAGGCGAGGATTTAAATCTTCCCTTTCGTATGCACAAACATAGTTACCAGGCGATGGAGTGCTTTGCTTTCAACAAGTGAGCAATGAGGCAGGGATTTTAACAGCATTTAAATAAGAGTTGGATAAGTAGGCGCCGAAAGGCGAGGGGTCTGGGATTAAAGTGCACATCTTTCGTTGAAGGGTTAACATAAATTCGGGTCCGAGGAATCCAAAGGCTGTTATTTGTGATATAAATTATCCACTTTCCCTTCAAACTTCCTGCTATTTTTTTAAAAAAGCTTTAAAATTTGCTTTCGACCACAGATCAGACCAAGAATGTGTGTGTGTGTGAGGGGGAGGGGGAATTAGAGAACATCTCTCCCCTCTCTTCTCCCCCCCCCCCCCCCCCCCCCCAAAGAAAAATAAAAATCGTCTCAACTTTTGGAACTGTGGGCAAAAAGTATCCTGAGAAGAGAGGTGAATGGAACTTTAATCCTTGATGGGATAACATCACGTCTCCTTCGGTTGGGTTTAATGATCGTGTGTGTTTTGAGGTTGTTTGCAAGCATTTGTTGATAAAGCCACTTGTTCGGGTATAATACTTGCACTAACTTCTATTCAATGAGCAGTGTGAGACTATGCAAATACCTTTCCCAAGTCCTTTCATGCAGCCAGCTCGTTGAAAGAGAGAGGAGATTACATTGTTCAGCAGCTGCGGATTGGAAGCTGATTTAAGTCTCCAGTCATTGTCATGTCAATAAAGGGAGCCTTGATGAGTGAAAGAGCAGTTGCGTAGGGCAAGAAATGTGCGTGTCTCCTACATTTTCCCAAACTTTAAGGGGCAGATCTAAGGTAGCGTGGAAAAGGGATTTGCATGCAAAATGAAGCAACGCAGGAATACGTCTTGCCTGCTTGTTTAATGTTTAAATCCTCACAGAAGTTAATTAAACTTGCATTATACAGTAAGGAAACTCGAAATCGCACTAATGTTGAGGTCTTCCATGGAGATTAAGGATGGGACAATGGGAAGAGAATTTGCATAGTACATGCTAATATGACCAATTAGATTGGGAGCTCCATGGGTCTGATGAAGAAATTGGAACCAAGCTGCCCCTTGGTCGAGATTGTTTTGCACTCCCATTGACAGTCCTCCAACTGCCAATACAGTTCGTTCGCTTAACATCTCCCCCATCACCAAAAACAAAGGAACTGAGGGGGGAAAAGCAGGGGTAATAATCCATTCCAGGCCATCTCTCACAGGAGCGAATGCCACTAGCTGTGTAATTACCTGCAAAATAGCAGTGGGAAGCCAGGTGTCTGACTCACAGACTGCCCCGGGCACTAATCTTCTTGAATTTAGGAGGAGGGGGACTCCCGTGTGGACGTTGGGAGAATCAGAACGGGCTGTTAGAGAGAGAGAACGTCTTGACTTTCGGACGTCCTCAGCGATAGCCCCTTCGACGCGTCCACTGGAGTCAGTCTCCCCTCGCTGCTGTGTCCTGGCTCTGCCCAATCCCAGGCCAACACTGGCTGGATTCCGACCCTCCAGCCTTCCCTGTCACCCTGTTCCTGCTCACCTGACCGGACTTCAGGCACAGCCCCACGTCCGTCTCCGGGGTTGGGTCATCGCTGCAGCCAGTCTGTCTTGGTGCCCGAGAGGGTTGAAACAAGCAGCAATAAAAATAAATCTTGGGAGACAACGGGTGTGGGTCCACCCGTCTCTCTCTCTCTCTCGCCATTTCTCCCGCTGGTTTTCAGATGTCTGGGCGGGGGAAGTTGACAGCAGCATTGAGAACTCCGACCATACAAACACACACAATTCAGAATTTCCAGTTTTTGAAAGGAAGGTGGGGGAGGGGCGGGGGGAGCACAGAGCTTGAGGAACACCGTAATACAAGGCGGGGAGGGAAGACGAAAGAACTGCAGACGTTTGAAATCAGAAACACAACAGAAGTTGCTGGAAAAGCTCAGCAGGTCTGGCAGCATCTGTGGAGAGAAATCAGAGTTAACCTTTCGGGTCCAGTGACCTTTGTTCAGAACCTTCAGGCAAGAGTTTCATCAAATCGGATTTGATTTGATTTATTATTGTCACATGTACCTGGGTACAGTGAAAAGTTTTGTTTTGTGTGCAGTACAGGCCGATCAGACCATACAAGGGAGGTGTTAGAACAGGGTGAGGAATATAATGTTAAGACTGCAGAGACCATGCACAAAAAGCAAAAAAAACATTAGATTTATGAGGCCAACAGGTGGAGTTTAAATTTGATGAATACAATTTGGAATTGAAGGTTAATCTCTATGGGCAGCCATTATTGTGAAACCTCCACTTGGTTGACTACAGGAAGGAAATCCACCTTCCTTACTTGGCCTGGTGTGACTCCAGACCCACAATAGTGTGATGGGCTTGGCTCTGAAATGCTCCAGCCACCACTCAAGGGCAGTTATGGATAGACATCTCGGCAGAGATTGCCACACTGGCCAAGTAGTCCAAGGTCGGAAGAATGGATATTGGGGTCAAACCAAAGTGGGTGTGAACGTTCACTCAGTCCTCCTCAGGAACAAACAGAAAGTGCTGGCGGAGGAACTCAGCAGGTCTGACAGTATCTGCAGGCAGAGAAATAAAGTTAATATTTCGAGTCCAATATGTCTTATTCCAAGCTCCGTTGTTCTGTCTGTCTTAATATGTGCCTAGCACGTGTTTGTGAGCTCTTTCTTTGTAATTGTTACATGCACACACACCGACAGAACGTGTTCATTGCGATGTCCACACTGGATTCATAGAGTCATAGAGATGTACAGCACAAAAATGGACAATTTGGTCCAACTCGTCCATGCCGAACAGCTATCCTAACCTAATCTAGTCCCATTTGCCAGCACTTGGCCCAGGTCCCTCTAAACCCTTCCTAGTCATATACCCATCCAGGTGCCTTTTAAATGTTGTAATTGTACCAGCCTCCACCACTTCCTCTGGCAGCTCATTCCATTCACGCACCTCCAAACATTAATCCTATTTCTCTCTCTCCACAGAATCTGCCAGACTTGCTGAGTTTCTCCAGCACTTTCTGTCTTTGGGTCAGCTCTCCAGTGTCTAGTGATTGGCTTTTATTGCATTCTGATCATGAATAAGCAGTCAGAGAATGTGTCTGCATGAGATTCAAAAACAACTTCCAGAAATAAATTGGATTTAAAGGAAATCGAAAAGGAATAATTGTAGGGAAGGGGCTTGAAGGTGGCAAGTTGGAGCAGGTACAGAGACAATAGGCCGATTGGTCACCTCCTATAGAGTCCCATTCTATTAATGTAGACAAAAATCTACACAGGCAGGTAGGTGTGACTAGAGAAGTTGGGAGAAAAGCTGTAAACATCCATTTTTTGTTTGCTGTTCATTAATATTTTGAATCAAGCAGAAAAATTGTTGAATCAGTGATGTGTATTTAAAGGAAATGTAATTAGCTACAACAAAATGTACTTAAATAAAATGTTCTTACAATGCACTCTCACGCACAGACAAAACAAATTTAATTGATGGATTCGGAAACATCCCAATTGGGGAGGGGTTGAAACCGAAATACAGTGAGGTACTTTTACAGTTTGATTTGAAATATCACCTCAAATGATGAATAAACCGTTCGAAAGTGGTGTCCAGTTCAGTGGCCAATGACTAAATAGGTTTGATTTGTGTGTGGGAGTGTGTGTGTGTGTTTATGTGGGAGTGTGTATGTGTTTGTGTGGGAGTGTGTGTATGTGTGTGTGGGAGTGTGTGGGGGGAGTGTGTGTGTGTGGGAGTGTGTGTGGGGGGAGTGTGTGTGTGTGGGAGTGTGTGTGGGGGGAGTGTGTGTGGGGGGTGTGTGTGGGTATGTGTGTGTGGGAGAGTGTGTGGCTGTGTGTGTGTATGTGTGTGGGAGTGTGCGTGTGTGTGGTAGTGAGTGTGTATGGGTGTGTGTGGGAATGTGTGTGTGGGAGTGTGTGTGAGTATGTGTGGGAGTGGGTGTGTGTGGGAGTGAGCATGTGTGGGAGTGTTTGTATGGGTATATGTGCGTGTGGGTGTGTGTGGGTATGTGGGTGTGTGTATGTGGGAGTGTATGTGTATTTGTGTGGGAGTATGTGTATGTGTGTGTAGGATTGTGTGTGTGTGGGATTGTGTGTCTGTGTCAGTATGTGTGTGGGGGGTGTGTGGATGTGTGTGTGTGGCAGTGTGTGTATGTTTGTATGTGCATGTGTGTGTGGGAGTGTGTGTGTACTGGAGTGTGTGTGGGCGTGTGTTTCTGAGTGTATGTGTGTGTGGGAGTGTGTGTGTACTGGTGTGTGTGTGTGTGTGTGTGGATGTGTGTTTCTGAGTGGATGTGTGTGTGGGAGTGTGTGTGTACTGGTGTGTGGGTGTGTGTTTCTGAGTGGATGTGTGTGTGGGAGTGTGTGTGTGTGTGGGTGTGTGTTTCTGAGTGGATGTGTGTGTGGGAGTGTGTGTGTACTGGTGTGTGTGTGTGTGGGTGTGTGTTTCTGAGTGGATGTGTGTGTGGGAGTGTGGGTGTGTGTGGGTGTGTGTTTCTGAGTGTATGTGTGTGTGGGTGTGTGTGTGGGTGTGTGTTTCTGAGTGGATGTGTGTATGGGAGTGTGTGTGTGAGTGTAGGTAAGCTTTGACTTTCCCGAAAAGAGGAGTAATTTCCCAGGGAACGAAGCCGGAATTAACGGGGTTCCGGTCGTTATTAACGGCTGAAGGGAGAAGGAAACACATTTGAAATATTATCCACCGACAAAGCTGCAAGGTTTTGTTTTAGGGATTCCAAACAAATCTTCACTGTGTTCGGTTTTACTTGAGGGTGCAGAGGCTGGTAGTGAGTGTGTCGGGGAGTTCTGGAGACAGTATTCTGATCTGAACTCTTTACACTTGCTCTGGTGAACATTAGACAGGTACTTTATCCAATTACAAAACTCTGACTGTAAAACTGCAACAAGAAGCGATCCGAGTCAAAGGCAAAAACAGTTTTTAATCTCTTCCAACTGCAGTGATATATTGCTCTAATTATATTTCAAAACTCACATCTCCGATATTTAAATCGGATAGTAAAATATACTGAGAAAGTAACTCAAATCCACGTCCCAACGGAAGGTGAAAGCTAAAATGTACTGAATTTGAAATGGTATTAAGTTTCTCAAAAGTACCGCATGATACAGTATGTCTTATAAATGTTTAACATGGAGTATGCTGTGTTCGGCAGCATACAAACGTTTATGTGCAAACATGACATGTTCATGTTTTGTCAGCGTGTAATTTTAAAATGATGAAAATGTAACATGTTTACCCTGCGGCGTGAAAAACAATGTACTTGGGAGAATCTGCACAGCGCTTATAAAGTCATCGTGCAACTTAAATACATATAAACTTTAGATATCTTTAAACTCTATAAAATCCTATTTCACTACGTTCTCCAGAACTAATGGCGTGAGCGCTGTGTAAATAATTCTTAAAATTATCTCAATTTCTGAAACTGGTTACGAACGGGGCAGAGAAAACGAAAAGGGAACTTTTGGAAAACAGACTTAAGTTGTGAATCACAAAAGCAGGTGGATGTTTAAAAATGCGAACTGCACCAAATGCTACGAATTATACTTTCACATCCCGTTCGGACTTTGCTTCTAAAGCGCAGACCCTCCGAGTTATTCTAATGCCCGACCCGCTCTCATCCCCAACATTTGTTGTTTTCAGTTCAGATTCCAGCATCTACACTCATGTGCTCCTCTTGAGTTACTACACCTTTGAGGAGCAGAAATACTTTGGGGGGGGGAGTCTCTCTCACAACAACAAAAAATGACAAGAGTGATCATAATCGAATTACTCCAAAGTAACACCACCAAATCAGCATTCTGGTATTAGTTTGAAAGTACGGTTTTTAATAATGAGTGTTTTAAGTAACATTAGATAACTTAAAGAGCTGATATCAACGATTTTTGTATGTTCCCGAATTCAATTTGTCTTGTTTTACTGGGAAATGGAAATTGGATTAGAAATATGACTGGCTGGAGCGGGAGTCGCGTCAGATAACGATAAACGAAAATAGCACGGTCCATCAACTCAGATATTCCACGTCAACAACTCCTCTTGCATTGCTCGGTTACAACCTACAAAAAAAGACCGGAGCGAGAGATTGGGGAGACCGGGTTCCGTGATCCAAAAGGGAACGAGAATCGAAATTAGCTTGAACTCCAAAACTGCACAACGTCTACACTTTACAACTTGGAAACTAACATCGAGACTCGAAAGGATTTCAGGACATCAAAACATCTGGGTGACGTTGCAATAACTTAACCATGTACAAAGTGCTTCATGTACCTGGACATTACACGGTTAAATAGTCATTTACTGTGGGAGGGGGAGGAACCTCCGCTTATTTAATGTTGTCTGACACAGGATAACGTCTAGAGATTACCAACCCTTTAACTTGCATTGTGCTCCCTGTTCCATTTTCACACCGCCCGCTGGATCACTAGGACTTTTCCCTTTGAGTCCCAGTCTGGGGGGAGGGGGGGGGGGGGGTCAAACCCAGTTTGATGTGTAACTGCCCTCCATCTGGATGGGGGGGGGGGGGGGGGGGGAAACAGTCATGTGAAGCCATTGGAACCCCAACGTCAAATGCAACGACAGCGCTCTTGTGGCGCAGTGGTATAATCCCTGCCTCTGAACTAGGAGAGCCGGGCTCATGGTATGTAATAACATATCGGAAAAGGTTGAGTAGAAATTACAGCTCATTTGTAGCTCAACGCTACTGACCTAAAGGCCTTATACCCTTTGATGACGTTAACTAACAAAAATCCATTGATCAGCCAGAGAGCTTCATTGTACTGTTCAGGTCTGAGCTGCTGTAGATACTAGATGAGAGTGGTGCTGGAAAAGCACAGCAGGTCAGGCAGCATCTGAGGAGCAGGTTGCTGCCTGAGCTGCAGTGCTTTTCTAGCACCATTCTAATCTAAACTCTGATCTCCAGCATCTGCAGCCCACACTTTTACCCTGCTCGAAATACTGTCTAATTAACCTGTTCAGATTGTTATTAACACCCCTTTGGAGTAGGTGGTACTTGAAGGCAGGAACTATGGACACTACCACTGCACCATTCCTAATTCATTAAACTAGAGGCCCCCTCCTATTTAACTACAGGTTACTGAAGGATGGAACTCAGCTCCCTTGTTAGCTGACAACCTCACCCATATTGGGCACAGGCAGAAAGCTCTCCTCCCCTGTGCCCAGTTCATCCCCATTTCTACATCCAGCATGTGGACAGAGCAGTGACTTCTTCCAGACGACACGTGGTTGTGGCTGGGGCTCCAGTGTAAACTTGAAACAAGCGCAGAGAATGCTGGGGAAACTCAACAGGTCTGGCAGCATCCGTGCAGAAAGAAACAGGCTTAACATTTCGAGTCCAGTGTGACTCTTCTTCACTCTTGTCTCTCTCTCTCTCTCTCTCTCTGCACAGATGCTGCCAGACCTGTTGAGTTTCTCTCTAGGGTTTGTTGCAGATTTCCAGCATCTGCAGTATTTTAATTTATGAGACAGAAATGTATTAACCGAGGACATGAATTAAAACCAAGGAGCTTAAGATGAAGTTTAATCCATGCCATGCTCACAGCAAGTGGTGGACTAGGTTTGAGGGGCTAACTGGTCAATTTATACCCCTCGGGGTCCATTGTGCTTTTTTTGTAATGAAAAGAACTAAACTCCTTTTTGCTATTTTTCACTTCATGCCCTATTGCCAAGCCTGAAGCCTCTCACTAATTCGGTCGTACTCACAGAGAGCAAGAAAAGGATTGGAATTACCTCAAATGTGTGTCCTTTAGTGAAGGAAGTGTATTGCTCTCATTGGCCAAATGGTCGTCTATTGCTGTGAAAACCCCTTCTAGTTGACAAAACAAAGGGACTCTTTCGATCTTACCCTGTCTGGCCTACATGTGACTCCATACCCACGGCAATGTGACTGACTCTTGATTGCCCTCTGAAGTGGCCTAGCAGGCCCATCAATTCAAGGGAAATTGGGAATGGGCATGAAACACTGACCTTGCCCAACAATGCTAACATCCTACAAAGGAATGCCTAAAAATAGTATGATCAATAGAGAACAAACCCCTTCAGAGTGGCATTTATGATACTTTCTGAGACACCTTTCTGAAATGGGGGCCTACCTGGAGTGGAATCTCAATCTGAAGGGGCAGTGGGGCCATATCCTCAGTGGGTCCTGGTGACAGGAAGCACCACCCACTGGCCAGGACATTATAGACACATTCACCACCCTAATCAGTACAATGGTTGGGCAGTTTGAGAACATCATACCACTCTCTGGCCTAGCTAGGTCTAATTACTGCAAACTGTGAATTCTGGAACATGGGGACAGTTCCACGATTTCTCAAAATACATTGCCCACTCCCGATACTGTCACAGGATACCAGACAGCATCAGAAGACCACAACCACCTCTGATCCACTGGGTCATTCAGGCTGGGTCGGTGGGACTCACCTATTTTATTGATGAGGGTGACTCAATCATGGTTGGTGCATTGCTGGAGAGAGAGAGAGAGAGAGAGATACTTTGACCTTGATGGATCACATTCACCACTCCAATGCTATTCCCTAAGCCCACTGTAGGTGGAACTGGCAGAGGATTTTGGGCAAAAGCCATGCCCTCTTTCCTTGAATGCTGGCTGGCATTTTGAGGTTGCCTTTCAACAGACTTTCCAGAACAACACTTCAATAGCTGCAGTGTACTGCCACATCCTGGGGCTGTGTTGATGCTTTACAAATTCAAGCATTTTGAATTGGAAATAAATCCGAAGAGCTCTGAAGAGGGATTAGATAAGGCTGGGGTTGGTTTCCTTAGACCAGAGAAGGCTGATGTGGGGCAATTGGGTAGATAAGAAGAAACCTTTCCCCTTCATACACAGATCAGTAACCCAAGATATAGATTTCAGGTGAAGGACAGGAGCAATATGAAGCTGAATACTTTTGCTCAGAGACTGGTGAGTGTCTGGAGTGTCTGAAAGGGTGGTAGAGGCAGGAACAATCACAACATTTAAGAAGTCATAGAGCCATGCAGTATTGAAACAGGCTCTTTGGCCCAACTTATCCATGCCAACCAGTGTTTAGATGATCACTTGAAATGTCTTAGTATACGAGGCTAGAGGGCCACATGCTTGAAAATGGGATTAGAAAATGGATAGGTGCTTGATGATTGGCACAGACATGATGGGAGAAAGGGCCTCTCCCACGCTGTAATATTCTCTGATTCTAAGCTAAAGTGGAGGAGGTGGGGGGGCACAATGCAAAGGGTGAATATGTCAAGAATGGAAGGATGATGCCATTAACACGCACCTGTGCCAGGAAGCCTGTGCCAAGAAATGGCTGGCCTTAAAGACTCCTTTGGGGTAGATGTTACTCTTGGTCGGAAATGCAGGCCCCATAACCCACCACATCAGCAGTAACTGCACTGTGATACTTACAGGTTGCTGGTCTCTGAGCTGTCTGATAGTTTGCAACAGTTCAAAAACGAAACGAACAATGCTATATTGACTGAAAGCAATCTGTCCAACTTCTCAAAGGAAACACAGTGCCTCTTTTTTTTAACATCTACTTCTCAGTTTGCTAACGCCGGCCAATTTGAGACCAGAGAAGAGTTGGCCTTGTTGTTTAATTGTCTTTGTTTGCATTGTCACTGGTCAGTTCAAGAGAACGGCCTTAGTGCCTCATTCCAAGCCTCCCTTCCTTCCTCTTTGAGGCGCTGTCATTCCGGGATCTCTTGTCTTTTTTGACGCAGAAGTATTTCGTGATGGTTTTCCGGCATTGCTCACACTTCACGGCACAGCACCAGTGGAATTTGCAGTTGCAGCTGCTCATCATCTGGGCTCGCCTCTCAGCCACCGCTAGGCCACAGTCCCCACACAGCCTCTTGCAGCTTCTCTTCTCCCACTTACTCAGCAGCTTCCCCTTCCTCACGCACTCCCTGCCTTCTGTTCCCTGCAGCCCCAGGGTCTTATTCTCCAGGCAGTAGTCAGGTGAATCCTCCAGGTGCACCAGCTCCTTCCTGGAGATGGAGCTGAAGGTCTCGGCGATCGCCCCTCTGCTAGCTGCGCTGTTGCCCGCCCCTTTCAGCAGGTCAATCTTCAGCGCTTTGTGATACTTCTCCTTCAGGTAGTTGCCCACCTCTCGGAATTCAGGTAGCTGCAGCCAACAAGTCTGTGTCGTACAGCTGCCAGACACACCGTGACACTTACAGGTTCGCTTCATTGTGCCTTTGACTGCCTGAGGAACAGAAATATTACATTTTACCCTCTGTTCAGTAACTACATTTTGTAGATATGTTAGATACAGGTGCATGATGGCCTAGTGATGTTATTGCTAGACTATTAAGCCAGAGACCTGTGTAATGTTCTGGAGACCTCGGTCCGAATCTCACCGCAACAGATGGTGGAATTGAATTAAGTAAGAATTTGGAATTAAGAATCTAATGATGACCTTGGAACCATTATCGATTGTGGGAAAAAGCCATTCACTAATGCCCATTAGGGAAGGAAATCTGCCATTTTCACCTGGTCTGGCCTACATGTAACTTCAGACCCACCGCAATGTGGTTGACTCTTAACTGGCCTCTGGGCAATTGGATTGGCAATAGATGTCCGTATCCTTTCATCAATCTTTTTAAAAATATGCATTTATATAACACTTTTCATTGCCTCACATCATGTTACAGACAGGGAAAATGTAGCCACCATCAGAATTGCTTTTATACTTTTATACACTATCACTATCAAGACTATTATTTACTGCCCATTTCTAATTGCCCGAGTTTTGAGTGCAGTAACAGCTTCCCGCGTTACTATGGATCTGGAGTCACCTGTAGGCCAGACCAGGTAAAGATGGCAGATTCCTTCCCTAAATGGCATATCAAACTAGTCGGTTTTTAAGATAATAAATTATTGTTTCTGGGTCATCATTACTTAGATTAGCCTTGCAGACACTGCGAAGTTAATACTTTTGATTCGTTACAGGTTAACTACTAAACAGATCAGTAATATTTTCAACTTTCACCTCAGACATCTTAGGAAGTAGTTAGTGCAGTTAAACAGAACAGTTTGACAGAATATTTGAAATTTTAGAATTGTTAATCCAGACCATCTGTCCAAACTTGAATGATGATTCAGCTCACCAGGAGTCATTATCAGTTAGAATAGAACTGGAAAATGTGACCACTGTTCATAGAAACATCAATGTTTTTATCACATCATGAAGTTGAATATTACTAATATATCCTCTGATGAGGTCAGAACTAAAATAAAGATTTAGGTACTATACAAAAACTAAGTGACAGTGAAAGACCAGTTGTTATAGTTCCAAGTCAGATGTTGTGTGACTTGGATGGAATTTTGAGGTGTTGTGTGCTCATGTATGTCTGCTAACCTTGTCCTTCTAGATGATAGAGGTCATGGGTTTGGAGGGTGCTGACATCACTTCCCTACTGCATTAGTGGTTGAGCAATGCAATGGGAGCTTACTGAATATATGTGGGGTAGGGTGGGAAGAGATTGTGAACTTGTTACTGTAAACGCCCTTCTTCGATACAGTGAATAATTTGAAATACTGAGTTACTTGATCCAACCTTAGACTGCGTGTAAACTGGATAAAAATGAAGTAATTATACTTTGGTTAACAAATACATTTAGATAATTGTTGAAATGTCCAAACTTGGCTAATTAGTAAAATTGGATAATGCTATTCCATTAAATGTTATAACAGGCAAGCTGGATAAACCCACGGCCAGGGAATGTGCAGGTCAAATGTGTTTAGAATCTAGGCTCTATTTTGTTTTGCTGTCAATTAATTCAATCCATTGTTCATCACAGTTACTGGCACAACAGTTGTTGCTCTATAATTCCAAAGCTTGGACCTCAGAGTCAACTACTCAACATTTTAAGGGAAAGAAATGCAAGCACAGATTGTGATATCATTTAATTTTGCATTGACGAATTGCCAGATACATAGACTACTCTCAAGGCTAATTATTAAAAAAATTCTTGCCTAGCCCTCATCAAGACAGACTCACAAGAATACCTAATCTTAAGAGGGACAACAATATATGAGGCATGAGAAAATGACGTCGATTGGTTGACAAGTTAACTCAGTGTGGTCAAGGTGTTGCCCTGGGGAATGCAGGGAATGGCTGTCCCGCAAACCATTTCTTTAGTTTGAGAAAGGTGCAATTTGTTTCTCGTTGCAAAGGACAGGGCGCTGCACAGGAATGTTACAGAATCACAGAATTGTTACCACGCAGAGGAATGTTACTGAATCACAGAATTATTACCACGCAGAGGAATGTTACCGAATCACAGAATTATTACCACGCAGAGGAATGTTACCGAATCACAGAATTATTACCACGCAGAGGAATGTTACTGAATCACAGAATTGTTACCATGCAGAGGAATGTTACTGAATCACAGAATTATTGCCATGCAGAGGAATGTTACCGAATCACAGAATTATTACCACGCAGAGGAATGTTACTAAATCACAGAATTATTACCATGCAGAGGAGTGTCACCGAATCACAGAAATATTACCACGCAGAGGAATGTTACCGAATCACAGAATTGTTACCACACAGAGGAATGTTACTGAATCACAGAATTATTACCACACAGAGGAGTGTCACCAAATCACAGAATTGTTACCACGCAGAGGAATGTTACTGAATCACAGAATTGTTACCACGCAGAGGAATGTTACTGAATCACAGAATTATTACCACGCAGAGGAATGTTACCGAATCACAGAATTATTACCACACAGAGGAGTGTCACCGAATCACAGAATTGTTACCACGCAGAGGAATGTTACCGAATCACAGAATTATTACCACACAGAGGAGTGTCACCGAATCACAGAATTGTTACCACGCAGAGGAATGTTACCGAATCACAGAATTATTACCACGCAGAGGAATGTTACAGAATCACAGAATTGTTACCATGCAGAAGGAGGCCATTTGGCCCTTCATGCCTGCACAAACTCGCTGAGGATGCCATTCTCCACCACTCTCTGACCTTCTCCAAGTTGCCTTACACATTGTTCACTTTCAAGTGCATTTTGAATGCATCTATTGAACATACCTTCACCAAACTCTCAGGCAAAGTATTCCAGCCCTTATTTGTTGGGTGAAGAAGCTTTTTTTTCAAGCCACTTTTGCTTCTTTTGCCAAGTTATTTAAATCTGTGCCCTCTGGTTATCAGACATTGGCAACATCGAGCATGTGGAAGTGAGGTAACACTCAATGGAACCAATCATAAACCACTTGTTTGGTGGTGGAACATTTTTGTGACCCTCTGTGTGATTTAATTCCTAGCTCTGATTTTAAGGGTGTTCTTTGAGGCAGAGACAGGGATGGATGGGAGTGACGATTGTGTGAACGTTACCTTCCTCCCGGCTTCATTGTTGTGCAGATTCATGGCAGCCCTAGCGTCCTGGCCGGTCTCCAGCGCGTCGACAAACTGTTTGGAAATGGTCTCACCGAAGCCCACATTGTCACTGCAGCCTCCCCACAGCCAGCCCTGTCCTCCTGCATCAAGCACATGGTTATTGCCACCATCAGTGCTGCCCAAATACAGCCGCTCCCTTGACCCGTGCGACATGTTGGTGGCCAACTCCTTACCTGGTTGCCCGTTCCGTGAATCATCGCAACCACAGTTGTCGAAATCGCCCAGACTGCAGTTTCTGGTCAGTGTGTACATTACACCCGCTGAGCTGATAGCATGGACAAAAGCAGCCTCTCGGTTTGCTGGCGGAGGACAGAGGAATTCTCTTGTCACAATTCACTTATGCTCCAGAGAGAACAGCCCTGTGTTACCTCAGAGGTTTAACATGGAAAGAAGGGGTGTATGTTGGTCTATAAGCTGGCCATGTTGAGGTGGGGACTCAGTGTTGGGAGATGAGGAAGGGGAGTTGGGGTAAAAGAGGGTAGCTGTAGAATGGGAGGTTGGTGGAAATGGTGACATTTGGCAAAGGAGAGGATGGAAACCCATGACTTGTATCTAAGAGGCTTCTATACAGAGAAACCCTGAGAGCAACAGAGCCTGTTCGAGACTAAAAAAATCCAACAAGTTGGCAAATAAACAGAGAGAAAAAGATATGGAGAGAAATATCGAGAGAGAGATGGCTGAATTTAAGACCCAGATCAACCGTGACTTCATTAATTGGCAGGACTCTTGAGGGGCTGAATGGCCTCATGTGCGGGGACACAAGGACACAGAGAAGGTAGAAAGAGACATTCATGTATAAAGGTAAGAGATAGTTCAAGACTGATATAGAGGGAGAGACTGGCTTAGAGATTGAGGACGAGGGACAGAACTGGACAATAGATTCTACAGTGTGTTACATAACAGGCGGAGAGATACATGATGGATGAAAAGAGGAAAAGGAGACATAGAAAGAAAAAACAGATTGAATTCTTTTTAAAAACCCAAGAAATACTGGAAACTCTCTGCTATCTAAAATCACTGCCAAACTTTGGAATACAAATATGATGCAGACACATTGGAAGCACAAACAGAAACCCTATTTGATCAGAGGAGAGGTCACTTTGTCAAACATAATCTCCAGCGCTCTTCCTTTCTCAGTGATCGCAGTTTGCTTTATATCAGAGATCCACCATCTTCAGTCTTGGGCTTTTCACTGAAAGTGTCGACGAGTTGGTTCGGAACTTGGTGCTGTAGTGTTTAATTATAGAACAATGAAGGAGACATGTGGAACACACATTTTCACCCGGAGGATGGCGGGTGTCTGAATTCGCTGCCTAGTGCTGAGGGCAGAAACTTTTAATAAGGGGAGGAAGGGTCTTGTGGAAATGTCACTGGCCTCGTCATCCAGAACCCCAAGCTGAGGCTCTAGAAGCATGGTTCAAATCCCACTACAGCTGATGGTATCAGTCGAATCCAGGAAACAGTTAATCTAATGATGACCATGTTTAAAAACCCATTCAGTTTCAGGAGGGAGAATGTTCGTGACCTCCCTCCATCCCCCACCCCACAGGAGACTATTAATTGACCAGAACTGTGGATAATAAATATTGGCCCAGCCAGTAATACCAACAGTGCAATAGCCAATGACAAGATGCATCGACATCTATCCACCCTGGAGGCTCCCTGCCTCCATTCTTGATGAAGGGCTTTTGCCCAAAACGTCGATTTTCCTGCTCCTCGGATGCTGCCTGACCTGCTGTGCTTTTCCAGCACCACTCTAATCTAAAATCTAATCTAAAGCATGGGCATCTATGTCTAATCTGCAGAGCTATGGTCCAATTGCAAGGAAGTGAGAGGGAAATAAGCTGAATGGTCTCTTTCTGAGGTTTTGCTCATGCTCCCTAAGTGGAGCATCTGGTAATTGTAGACCTGTGGACATTTACTTTTAATTCATTCATGGGATTAGGTAATGTTTATTGCCCATCATTAATCACCCAGAGGGCAGTTAAGAGTCAACCACATAGCTGTGGGTTTGGAGTCACCTATAGGCCAGGCCAGATAAGGAAGGCAGTTTCCTTCCCAAAAGGACATTAATGAACCAGACAGGCTTTTTCTTGACAATGGGTTCATGGTCATCATTAGATACTTTATTCCAGATTTTTATTTGATTATTTAATTCTAATTCCACCATTTGCCATGGCAAGATTTGAACCCGGGTCCCCAGCATGTTACCTGGGTCTCTGGATTAATTCCACTAGGCCATCAGCTCCCCAGGACATGTTCCAGTCAGGAGGTATAGTGGATGGGTGACAGTAATCATCACCAATGATTGGATGGCAATGCTAACCATGCTGCAGTGGGTTTGAAGGAGGTCTCTGCCCTTGTCCCTCCCATGGCTTTCTCTTACCACTCCGCAGGCCGCTATGTGTGGACAACTGCAGTGCTCTCTCTGGGCAGTTCCAGCGGTCCCACGCGAATTGGTGCTTACATTCTTCAATACCACTCTGGGCACCTGCTGCCACACTGCCGGAGTAGATCAGGTAAGCCTGAGGCAAGGAAACAGCTCATCAGAGACTGGGTAACAGCCACTTCACCCCCAGCTCCTCACAACAGGAGAGAAGCAGCAACCTCAGGAAACCAACCACTCAGTAACCATCAGCCTGGATTCAATCCTCATGTCAAACCAGAAGTGTGAAATTAACAGAGAAAAATGTACTGTAGTTCAGCCATATGTGTGTGAAAGAGAGAGATACAGTGAATCTAATATGACTTCAGAATACAACATTCTAAAGGCTAATTGTTCTGGTCTCCCACAGACACTGCAGAGTGTGTGCAATTCTTTCTGCATTAATGGGTGGCATGGTGGCTCAGTGGTTAGCACTGCTGTCTCACAGCACCAGGGACCGGGGTTTGATTCCACCTCAGTTGACTGTCTGTGTGGAGTTTGCATGTTCTCCCCGTGTCTGCATGGGTTTCCTCCGGGTGCTCTGGTTTCCTCCCACTGTCACAAAGATTTACAGGTTAAGTATATTTGCCATGCTCAGTTGCCCATTGTGTCCAGGAACATGTAAGTTAAGTGGGCTAGCCATGGGAAATGCAGGGTTCATTAGGCATAGGGTAGTGGATGGACCTGATGGGCTGAATGGCCTGGCTCTACTCTGTAGGGATTCTATGATTCTAATCTTGTGGGCAGAAATGTGGATATCAAGACTATTGCCCTGAGCAGGATATGGATACAAGGAGAGGTTCAAATTTTAAAAATCTCTTAAAATTCTAACAGGACTAGCCAGGGTAAATGCAGAAAGGATGTTCCTGATGACCAGGGCTCATAATCTAAGGTATGGGATAGGCAATTTAGGACTGAAATGAGGAGAAATGTTTTCACCCAGAGAATGGTGAGCCTGGGGAATTCACTACAACAGAAAGCATCTGAGGCCAAAACATTGAATGTTTTCAAACAGGAGATAGAATTGGCTCAGGGCTAAAGGGATCAAAGGGGATAAGGAGAAAGCAGGAACAGGGGACTGAGCTGGATGATCAGCTGTGATCAGATTGAACGATGGAACAGGTTCAAAGGGCGTTCTCCGGCTCCTATTTTTTATAACAAAAGCAAATAACTGGAGAAGCTCAGCAGGTCTGGCTATAGCTGTGGAGAGAGAAAACACCGTTAACGCCTCGGGCCCAGAGACCCTCCTTGAGCACTCAGTGATTTTATGATTTGGAGAAGCCGGTTTTGGACTGGGGTGGACAAAGTTAAAAATCCCACAACACCAGATTATAGTCCAACAGGTTTGTTTGGAAGCACTAGCTTTCGGAGCGCTGCTCCTTCATCAGGTGGTTTTATAATGCTCTGATTTCCCTCTCTCTCAGCTCAGAGAGGGAATGCCCTCTCTGTCAGCCCCTGCCCTCTATATCAGGAGGAGAGCCTTGCACTGTCTCCTGGAGCAGGAGGGATGGTGGGTTGCTTACCTGAACGGGGGCGGGGCAGAGGTGTCTGTCCAACAGGAGACTGGTAACCTCAGCCCACATCCAGTAAAGTGGGAAATTCTTGGATCCCACAGCAATGGACACAGTAAGAATTGTATTCCGGCCCCGTGATGGGGGAGAGTGGGTTTAAATCAGGACAAGTTTGCAATCGAGAATTCGACTTTAATCTGCATTTCCAACCACATCCCACGCCCAACCGAAATCAGTCCAGATCTCCCTGTTACCTGACCAGCTTTTAATTGAAAGCCACCAACTGGAAACATTAACACATAGAATGATACAGTACAGAAAATACCCGTAAACTCTGATTCCCAGACCTGCTGAGTTTCTCCAGTAAGTTCTGTTTTTCCCTACACTAACCCCACTTGGCTGCACCAAGTCAACAACTCGCTCACTCTCTCTCTCTCTCTCTGTCGCCAGGCCACAAACAGAGTTTCTCCAGCACTTTCTGCTTTTTTATTCCGGATTATCAGACTCCACGGGCTTTGGGCTTTGGCTCCAATTTCTCCAGTTAACCCTTTTAATTCTTTATATATGTTGACATTTCCAACACAGGCAGCGCTTTAGTATTTAATTTTGTGTATCTCTGTGTTTGCATCTCGTTAGTAAAGACTCATTACTTCCCCATTGCATCTTCCATGTTCAACCAGGAACCACATTTCCACATATTTCTCCCACACCTCTTTAGTATCTAATTCTCTCAACTTCAATGTTATTTCGTCCTGGAGCCGCTCTTCAGTGGATAATTCTGCCAATTTAAAACCCTTTGAATGAAGAAATTCTGCCTCACCTCAATCCTAGAAGGCCTGTCTTATATTCTGAGTTAACGGTTCGATATTTTGTAGATTCCTCCAAGCATTCCAGAGGGGACTTCCCATTATTTGTCCAGTCCATCCCGACAACAAAGCGCTGTCCCAGTGAGACCGCCGCTTATTTTTTCTAGAATTCCGCCCCCCCCCCCAGTCCAAGCTTTGTAATTCAGGATGTTGAACCCATTATTTAAACCCACCGCGGGGAGGGAGCTGAGAATGGGGGAGAACTGAAAGTTTTGAAGTTTTTAAAATAAATCTCAGCAGCGAGATGTCAGGATCCTGAGCATTTTACCTGCTGCAGTTTACAGGTTGCTAACTGGAATGAAACTGAACCAGTAGGCAGGTCCTCAGGCTGCCTCACAATTTGGAAAACAGCTCGCCCTGTTATTCCGAACGACCCCGTCCTTTTAAAAAACGGAATGCAGCTGGGTCCGTAACAGGAGCTGGCGCCAAGAAAGTGATGAGGTGGTCTTCAAATCGCCAACATTATTACTGCAGACCCTAAAAACACGCACACATACTTACATATAGACATAGACCCACACATATATACACACATGTACGCAGACACATACATACAGACATAGACCCACACACTGACAGACACATATACACACACATACACACAGACACTTATATACAGATACACACACACATATATACACACGTACACGCAGACACAGACACACATATACAAACACAAATGCACGCAGACACATATATACATAGACCCACACACATATACACACAAACATATATATATACATACACACAGACATATATATACATAGACCCACACATAGACATACACATAGACACACACATGCAGACATACACATACACATACATATATACACACACAAAACCCACACAGACACACCCACACATGTACATACACACATGCACTCAGACACATACATATAGACATACACATACCACATACAGACACACACACATACACGCAGACACATACACAGGATATAGACATACACCCCTCCACCCATACAGACGCACACATACATAGCGAAGGGGATATAGAAGAGTCTGCTCCCTTAAAAATAGCCCCTGAATCTTCAATCATTTGCCATGAATACAAAACTAAACCCACTGCCATTATCGTTTATCAATGGGAGAATGATCAAAATAAAAATGGCACTCTCTTACCTTGGGACCAGTCATCAGAAAATTATTCACTGACCTGGAACAACAAGAGTCAAAGTTGTAGAAAACTGCCAAGTTTGCCCTTCGAAAATATTTGTGTGTGGGGGGTGGAGTGGGGGGGAGAGAACCTTCTTAAATCTCCCAAAGGGCCTCAGATAAGACTTAACCCTCAACTCACCCCCCCCCTCCCCCCCAGCCCCCAGCCAGGGGTGGTCTGAGTATTGGAGGCGAGAAAGCTTTGATGTGGCCCATTCTGTGATGGAGAGGGACAGGGTCTGGGGAAAAGGACCGGGGTTGGGGAAGATCTCAGATTTTCTTTTGCAGGACCAAGCTGGATAGCAGCGGCGGGGATAGATGCCAGAGGCTGGTTGGATGGAGAGGAACGCAGGGTCTTCCTTAAAGGCTTCACTTACCAGGGGTGGCACAGCTTGAGGTAGAAGTTGAGGATAAAGAGTGAGGGCAGCCAGACCTGGGGAACGGTCATCCCGAGGACCCCAGTAAGGACCGTGATCACAGCTGAACTGGCGACAAGGAGAGACCGCTAGCGGGTTCCTCTCTGAAGGACAGGGCTCCGTGGAGACCGATCCTGTTGTGTAAGGTTAACACGTGTGAAGGAGTGATGAGAATTGGAGACTTCTCTCATCCCAGCATCAGATTAGCTACTTAATTACGGATTTTCCTTCTCTCCCAGGGCTCAGCCAATCAGAACTGAAGTGGGAAGGGGGTGTTCAGTGAATTGATCAAACACAAACTCCAGGCTTTTAACCATAGGGAAAACAGTAAGGCTGAGAGGTGGGGGGAGAAAGAGAGAGAGAGAGAGAGAACTGACCAGAGAGAGAGAGCGCGCTGCAAATCGAGGGGAGATTGACAGCAAATAGGAAACAGAGTGTCTCAAACTCAAACAGAGGCGGAGAAGTCAGAGACAGATAAAGAGAAAGAGAAAGATGGAGATAGAAACAGAGAGAGTCTGAGAGTTAAATAATGAAGTAACACAACCACCTGATGAAGGAGCAACGCTCCGAAAGCTAGTGCTTCCAATTAAACCTGTTGGACTATAACCTGGTGTTGTGTGATTTTTAATTAAATAAATAAGGAGATGGGGGATAAGAGGTAAACACAAAATAGAAGGAGGACTAGACCATTTGGCCCTTCAACTCTGCTGTACCATTCAGTAAGAGTGTGGTTGATCTGCTTGTGATCTTAACATCGCTTTCCTAACCACCTCCCCCACCATAACCCTTGCCTCCCTTGTCCTTCTCACTTCAATGGGCCAGTCTCCTCCCAGCTCTCTGACAAAGGGAATTCGACAAGGAACAACCCTGAGAGAGAGAGAGAAAAATAAATCTTTTCATCATTGCCTTAAAAACAACACTTCTTCTACAATAAGAACAATCAAAAGAGTCGAGAGTTAAAAAGACACACAGAGGTTTACGGTCAGCGAGGCACAGAGAAACAGTCCAAGATACAAGGACATAATATGGAAGGAAAGATGTCAAAAGTGTGAGAAGAGAAAAACAAAATAAATTTAAAAAGAGACAAAGATGAAAAGATAGGTAACATTATTCTATAGGTATTTTTTCAGACTTGTATTGGTGAAATTTGAATTGTACAGTACTCAGATTGGAGCTATACTGCTACCTGACAAGCAGATTAACCATGGCATGGTGGCTCAGTGGTTAGCAGTGTTGCCTCATAGCTCCAGGGACCTCAGTTTGATCCCACTCTCTGCCAACTGGCTGTGTGGAATTTGCAAATTCTCCTTGTGTCCATGTGGGTTTCCTCCGGGTGCTCTGGTTTCCTCCCACAGTCCAAAGATATGCATTCAAGGTGATGGGGTGGGTTTGGGTGGGATGCTCTTCAGAAGGTTGGTGTGGACTCAATGGCCAGCTTCCACACTGTCAGGGTTCTACGATTCAAAGGCACTCAGTGTCTGCTGCTTGGATTCAGTAGCAGTGTTTGAAATGGGAGAATAATTAGCCTGGAGAAATTTGGAGAAACAGTTTCCTCAAATGAGAGAATCAAAGCAGTGAGCACTTTCCTATAAAAAGGGATGTTCTCTTGCTCCCCCCACCCCCTATTCTGCCAAAGGCTGGGGCTTTTTGATCTGAGAATGATCAAGTGTTTTTATGGAGGGCGCAGGTAAGGCAGTGGGAAGCTGTGAACCAGACCTGATTGAAACGCACAGCCAGTTCCAGGTGCTGGGTGGCTTCATCCTGCTCCACAGCTGAAAATGAAGGACTGGAGAACCATGAGGTTAAAGTTAATAGAGCACCAGGTGGAAGGTCAGTCCCCTTATAACAAACCTTTTGGAAAAGCAAATCAGAACAGGACTGATACACTTAACGGTAAGGTCCTGGGCAGTGTTGCTGACCAAAGAGACCTTGGAGTGCAGGTTCATGGTTCCTTGGAAGTAGAGTCGCAGGTAGATAAGGTAGTGAAGAAGGCGTTTGGTATGGTTTCCTTTATTGTTCAGAGCACTGAGTATAGGAATTGGAAGGTCTTGTTGTGGTTGTACAGGATGTTGGTTAGGCCACTTTTGGAATATTGCATGCAATTCTGGTCTCCTTCTATAGGAAGGATGTTGCGAGATTTGAAAGGGTTCAGAAAAACTTTACAAAGATGTTGCCAGGGTTGGAGGTTTTGAGCTGTAGGGAGAGGCTGAATAGAACATAGAACTGTACAGCACAAGAATGTGCCCTTCTGCCCATGATGTTGTGCTGAACATGACACCAAACCAAGCCTGCGCTTGGTTTATATCCCTTCATTTCTTGCATATTCATGTGCTTATCTCTGAAATGCACCTACTGTATTTGCCTCCACCATCAGCCCTCTCAGTGGGTTCTACTGTGTGCAAAAACTGCCCTTAACATCTCCTTTGAACTTTTCCTCTCATTTTAAATGCATGCCCCCTAGTATTAGACATTTCAACTCTGGGAAAAAGATTCTGACCATCACCTCTATCTATGCATCTCATAATTTTATAAATTGCTGTCAAGTCTCCCCTCAGCTTCCACTACTCCACAGAAAACAACCCAAGTTTTTCTAGTCTCTCCTTAGGGCTCATATAGGCTGGAGCTGTTTTCCCTAGAGCATCAGAGGCTGAGGAATGACCTTACAGAGGTTTATAAAATCATGGTTAGGATAAATAGGCAAGGTCATTTCCCTGGGGTGGGGCAGTCCAGAACTAGAGGGTATAGGTTTAGGGTGAGTGGGGAAAGATAGAAAGGGGACCTAAGGGGCAACCTTTTCAATCAGAGGATGGTCTGTGTATGGAATGAGCTGCCAGAGGCAGTGGTGGAGCCTGGTACAATTACAACATTTAAAAGGTATCTGGATGGGTATATGAATAGGAAGGGTTTAGAGGGATATGGGCCAAGTGCTGGCAAATGGGACTAGATGAGGTTCTGATATCTGGTGCTGTACATTTCAATGGCTCTATTGTAGTTTAAACTGATCATTAGAGACACACACAGAGTGAGAAAGAGGGGGATGGAGAACATAGGAACGTAGGATTTCAGAACAGGAATAGGCAATTCAGCTCTTTGAGGTAAAAACAATGACTGCAGATGCTGAAAATCAAATACTGGATTAGTGGTGCTGGAAGAGCACAGCAGTTCAGGCAGCATCCAACGAGCAGCGAAATCAACGTTTCGGGCAAAAGCCCTTCATCAGCTCTTTGAGCCTGCTATTCAATATGGAGAAAGTGAGGACTGCTGGAGCTCAGAAACAAGACTGTACAGCTGGAAAACCACAGCAGGTTAGGCAGCATCCGAAGAACAGGATAATCGATAGGAATCCTGATCAAGGCCTTATGCCTGAAATGTCGATTCTCCTGTTCCCCAGATGCTGCCTGACCTGCTGTGCTTTTCCAGCACGACACTTTTGACTGCTATTCAATATGATCATGCTTAATCTGGCTATGGCCTTAACTGCACATTCCTGTCACATCTCCTCTGTAATTCTTGATCCCTTTGTCTAACAAAAAAAGTCTAATTCAGCCTTGAATGGATTGCATTTCTCAGCCTTTTCACTTTGATTCTTTCGCAGGATATGGGTATCGCTGGTTGGTCCAGCCTTCATTGGTGTCCATCCCTAGTTGCCTTTGAGAAGGTGGGTGGTGAGCTGTCTTTTTGAACTGCTGCAGTTCTTGGGGCATAGGTGCACCCACAGTGCAGTTAAGACACGAGTTACCGATTTTAACCCAGCAACACTGAACGAATGGCAATATATTTCCAAGTCAGGATGATGTGCGTCTTGATGGGAACTGTAAGTGCTGGTATCCTGTATGTCTTCTGCTTCGCCCTTTTGGCTTGCAGAGGGAACAGGTTTGGAAGGTGCTGTCAGAAGAGCTTTGGTGCATGAGAATCCCACAGAATGAGGACCATCTTGAAATAAATAAATTACCCTCTTCACCATCTTAAAAGTTAGAAGAAGTGAGAGGTGGTCAAAAAAGATGGACTGTCTCTGGATGAGGTGAGCAAGGAGTTAGAAATAGTGAGGGTATTTGTGCCTTTGTGAATAGAGGACCTATCTAATGTGCAGTCTGTGGTCAGTAAAGACTGAAAGTGCTGGAGAAACTCAGCAGGTCAGACAGTAACTGTGCTGAGAGAAACAGAGTTAACATTTCAGGACAATTAGTTCTGGTCTTTTTTTGAAATTTGTCTGTTTCAGGCAGTTCTTGTGGGAGCAGGAGCTACTTTTGGTGAAGTGACAAGAGAACAAATCACATTGATAATCACTGTTCTATTGCTGTTCATCTACTGTATGTGCAGTGTAAGGTGCAAATACTGTCAGCATCTTCTCTTTGCAGTCCTTTGGAGTGAGGAGCCACTTACCATGGAGTCAAATGGTGAGGGGGAGAGAGAGGGAGGAAGAGAGAGAGAGAGAGAGAGAGAAAGGGTAAGCAGAAGAGAGAAAGACTGTAAGAGATATGGGGTGCAGTCAGTGAAAACTAAAGACTAAGGGAGAAATAGCATTTTAAAAAAATACCACAGGGCCCACATTATACATTGGCTGTCAGTCATTAGTCAGCCAATAGTCAAAGAGGAGTTGTTTGCATCCTTTAGCTTCCTTCCTTCTGTCACCATTTTGCTTCCAAATCGATCACACGTTGGTGAATCAGGACTCACTACTACAGCTGCTCCAGTCCACTCTCTTCCCAGGTGTTGAGGTCAATGCCAATTTTGAAGTAGACTTTCAGAATACCTTTCTATTGACTGCCCTGTGGTCTTAGACCTGTGGTAAACTGGGAGTAAAGAGCACACTTTGTAGGGCGGCTCTTTGGCATCCTGAAGTACCCTGGCTGTTGCAGTTGTGACACAATGGTCACCTCTCTGCTCATGATGTCTGCTTCCTGGAGGGTGCCTGTGATCACACATGGATCATTCTGGTTACATGTGGGATCATCTGTAGCCAGTGCTGTGGGTGTGCCTCGAGCTTTCTCAGACTTTGATGATACATCACCCAAGGCTTGCAGCTGTAGAAGAGTGTTGAGAGAAAACCTATCGATTACAACCTGTATCCCTGCAAAGACAATGGTTAATGGAGCAGATTCCCAAAAGAGGGCCTTGTGTACAGGTTCCTGTGCAGCATCTCCAAGTCTATAATCACTGACTGGTATGTGCGACTACTGAGAAAGCAGAAGTGATCGATTGTCTCCATGAGGGCAAGATGCAACTGTGATGCTGGGGGAGTCTGGTGAGAGGCCAGGTGTTGGTTGGAAGAGGACCTTTATCAATGCATTGGGGTTGTGTTGTCAGTGATTGTTTTCGACTCTCTGCATACTCAATGTGTACATTGACTGTATATAACTTCTCAAGGAATGCATTCGGAATGTGTTTATTCCCTGTATGTATTACGTATATACATAGAATACATACTTATTGTCTACATTTAAACTGTCTCAAGCTCGATAGTTTGAAGTATTTGTTGCAGGTGCATTAACTCATATTGAACAACACTTTATTCATTTGTGGGACATGGATGTTCTTGACTGGGCCAGCATTTATTGCCCATCCCTAGTTGACCCTGAGGAGTTGGTGCTGAGCTGCTTTATTGACCCACTGTGATCCACCTGCTGTGGGGTTGGCCCACAATGCCCTTAGGGAGAGAATTCCAGGATTTTGACCCAGTGACAGTGAAGGAATGGTGATTTATTTTTAAGTCAGGATGGTAAGTGGCTTGGAGGTGGACTTGACGGTGGTAATGTTCCATGAATCTGCTCCTCTTCTTCTAGATGGTAGTGGTCATGGGTTTGCAAGGTGCTGTCTGAGAATCTTGGGTGAATTTCTGCAGTGCATCTCGTGGATAATACACACTGCTGCTATCGTTGGTGGAGAGAATGGATACTTGTGGATGTGGTGCCAATTAACTGGGCTGCTTTGTACTGGATAGTGTCAAGCTTCTTGAGAGTTTTTGGAGCTGTGCTCACCCAGGCTAGTGGGGAGCATTCTATCACACTTCTGACTTGTAGGTGAGGGACTGACTATGGGGAGTCAGTAGGTAAGGTATTTGCTGCGGTATTGTTAGCATCTAACCTGTTCTTGTCGTCCTGTGTTTATGTGGTGTGTCCAGATGTACAATGGTAACCTGCAGGATGTTTTCAGTGTGGCATTCAGTGATGGTAACACCACTGGTTGTCAAGGAGTAGTGGTTAGATTGTCTCTTATTCATATTGGTCATTGCCTGGCATTTGTCTGGTGTGAAGGAATGCCAAGCCTGCATATTGTCCAGATCTTGTTGTATTCCAACATGGACTGCTTCAGTATATGAGGAGTCGCAAATGGTGCTGAACACTGTGAGATCATTAACAAACATCTGAAATTATGATGGAGGGGAAGGTCATTGATGAAGCAGCTGAAGATGAGCCGAAGACACTACACTGAGGAACTCCTGCAGAGGTGTCCTGGAGCTGAGATGACTGACCTCCAACAATCTCAACCATCTTCCTTTGTGCCAGGTAGGATTCCAACCAGCAGAGAATTTGCCCCCTGATACCCATTGATTCCAATTTTGCTCAGGCTCCTTGATGCCACACTCAGTTGTATGCAACCTTGATGTCAAGGGCTGTCACTTTCACCTCACCTCAAGAGTACACAAGGTGAAAAACTACAATCCAATTAAAATGTCAATAAAGCCACTAAAATACATTATTTGATATTAAGCCATTGAGTGACATAAGATATGATGGCAACAGTTTGATGTCACAATATTTCACATCTTGAATCATAAAATCCCTATAGTGCAGAGTGATGGCATGGTGACTTAATGGTTAGCACTACTGCCTCACAGCACCAGGGATTGGGGTTCAATTCCCACCTTGGGTGACTGCCTGTGTGGAGTTTGCACATTCTTCTTGTGTCTGCGTGGGTTTCGTTTAGGTGCTCTGGTTTCCTCCCACAGCCCAAAGATGTGCAATTTAAGTGGATTGGCCATGCTCAGTTGCCCATTTTGTTAGATGCATTAGTCAGGGGTAAGTATAGGGTAGGGGAATGGGTCTGGGTGGGTTACTCTTTGGAAGGTTGGGGTGGACTTGTTGGGCCGAAGGGCCTGTTTCCATACTGATGGAGAATCTAGTCAGTGCAGAAGCAGGCTATTTGGCCCATTGAGTTTGCACTGAACCTCTTAAGACCATTCCACCCAGTCACAACCCCCTACCTTCATAATCCTGCATTTTCTGTGGCTAATCCACCCAACCTGCACATCCCTAGCTGCTACAGGCAATTTAGCATGTGCAATCTGCCTAACCTGCATATGGGAGGTAACAGGAGCACCTAAAGGAAACCCTTGCAGACACGGGGAGAACGTGCAAACTCCTGAGACTGAACCGAACCCAGGTCACTGGCACTGTGAGGCAGCAGTGCTAACCACTGAGCCATCGTGCTGTCCCAAAGCATCCTGAGTTGCTTCACAGGAAGATTATCAAAAAGAAATGAACAACGAATGTGATGAGTAGATGGCTGACCAGAAACTTGGTCAAAAATTGAAATGTGGAGCTTATTCAAGGAACAGCTACTGCGTGTCCTTCATAAGTATGTACCTGTCAGGCAGGGAGGAAGTTGTCGAGCGAGGGAGCTGTGGTTTAACAAAGAAGTTGAAGCTCTTGTCAAGAGGAAAAAGGAGGCTTATGTTAGGATGAGACATGAAGGCTCAGTTAGGGCACTTGAGAGTTAGAAGTTAGCCAGGAAAGACTGAAAGAGAGAGCTAGGAAGAGCCAGAAGGGGACATGAGAAGTCATTGGCAAATAGGATCAAGGAAAACCCAAGACTTTCTATTGGTATATCATAAATAAAAGAATGACTAGAGTAAGATTGGAGCCAATCAAGGATAGTAGTGGGAAGTTGTTCATAGAGTCAGAGGAGATGTATTCACACTGGAAAAAGACAATGTTGTCGAGGAGAATACTGAGATACGGGCTACTATAATAGATGGGATTGATGTGCATAACGAGGAGGTGTTAACAATTCTGGGAAGTGTGAAAACAGGTAAGTCCCCTGGGCTGGATGGGATTTATCCTAGGATTCTCTGGGAAGCTAGGAGGAGTTTGCAGAGCTTTTGACTTTGATCTTTAAGTCACCACTGTCTAGAGGAATAGTGCCTGAAGACTGCAGGATAGCAAATATTGTCCTCTTGTTCAAGAAGGGGAGTAGAGACAACCCTGGTAATTATAGACCAATGAGCCTTACTTCGGCTGTGAGTAAAGTATTGGAAAAGATTATAAGAGATAGGATTTATAATCATTAGAAAGGAATAAGTTGATTAGGGATAGTCAACACGGTTTTGTGAAGGGTAGGTCATGCCTAACAAACCTTACTGAGTTCTTTTGAGATGGTGACCAAATAGGTGGATGAGGGTAAAGCAGGTGATGTGGTGTATATGGATTTCAATAAAGCATTTGATAAGGTTCTCCATGGTAGGCTATTGCACAAAATATGGAGGAGGCATTGGAATGAGGGTGATTTAGCGGTTTGGATCAGAAATTGGCTAGCTGAAAGAAGACTGGTGGTTGATAGGAAACGTTCATCCTGGGGTTCAGTTATTACTGGTGTACCGCAAGGATCTGTTTTGGGGCCACTGCTGTTTGTAATTTTTATTAATGACCTGGATGAGGGCGTGGAAGGGTGGCTTAGTAAATTTGTGACACTAAGGTCAGTAGAGTTGTGGATAGTGCCAAAAGATATTGTAGGTTACAGAGAGACATAGATAAGCTGCAGAGCTGAGCTGAGAGGTGACAAATGGAGTTTAATGCGGAAAAGTGTGAGGTGATTCACTTTTGGAAGGAGCAACAGGAGTAAAGAGTACTGGGCTAATGGTAAGATTTTTGACAGTGTAGATGAACAGAGAGATCTCGGTGTCCATGTCCATGAAAGTTGCCACCCAAGGTGATAAGGTTGTTAAGAAGGCATACAGTGCGTTAGCTTTTAGTGGTAGAGGCAGCCATGAGGTCATGTTGCAGCTGTACAAAAACTCTGATGCAGCCGCACTTGTAGTATTGTGTACAGTTTTGGTCACAGTATTAGAGAAAGGATGTGGAAAGGGTACAGAGGAGATTTACTAGGATGTTGCCTGGTATGGAGGGAAGGTCTTATGAGGAAAGGCTGAGGGACTGGAGGCTGCTTTCGTGTGAGAGAAGGTTGAGAGGTGACTTAATTGAGACATATAAGATAATCAGAGGGTTAGATCGGGTGGACAGTGAGAGCTTTTTTTCCTCAGATGGTGAAGGCTTGCATGAGGGGTGATAGATATAGGAGAGATGTCAGAGGTGGTTTCTTTACTCAGAGAGTAGTAGGGGGGGGTGGAATGCACTGCCTGCAATAATAGATTCGCCAACTTTAAGGGCATTTAAATGGTCATTGAATAGACATATGGATGAAAATGGAATAGTGTAGGATAGATGGGCTTCAGATTGGTTTCACAGGTCAGCACAACATCAAGAGCCGAAGGACCTGTACTGCGCTATAATGTTCTAAAAAGGTAGGTTTGAAGGAATTTCCCAAAGAAGGAAACAGCAAGAGGCAGAGAAGATTAGAGAGAGAATGTCAGATAGAGGGTCTTGGCAGCTGAAGGTACAACCATTAACGGTGGAATAATTAAAATTGGGTGGGAGGAGGGTGAAAATGGGCAGAATTGGAGGAGCACAGTCATCATAGAGAGTTGTGGGACTGGAGTAGATAGGGGCCAGAGTGGAAGGGTTTAAAAGATGGATGAGAATTTTAAAATGATGAGCTACATATCATTAATTATTTCTGGTTAGCCTTGTTTAATGCTTGGTTATAGCTATTTAAATGTTTGGACAATGGTCTCTGATTTCCAGTCAGCATTTGAGGAGTCTATGCTCTGCGCTTCTCTTTGAATCTGGATTCGTGGTGCTGGAAGAGCACAGCAGTTCAGGTGGCATCCGAGGAGCAGTAAAATCGATGTTTCGGGCAAAAGCTCTTCATCAGGAATACAGGCTGTCAGAACTCAGCTGTTCAAAGGCACTCCAAACAAGTTAGGCAATGTTGTCATCAAACAATCACAAACTAAAACCAATGTGGCTCCTGAATGGAGGAAACCACATAGCCAGTGATTCACATGGTCTCCATTGTTCAGTGTGGTCATAAGAGAATGGGTGGCACAATGGCCCACTGGTTGGCACTGTTGCCTCATAACGCCAGGGACCTGGGTTTGATTGCCACTTTTCCGTGTGGAGTTTGCACATTCTCCCCGTGCCTGCGTGGGTCTCCTCCCACATTCTCCCCGTGCCTGCGTGGGTCTCCTCCCACATTCTCCCCGTGCCTGCGTGGGTCTCCTCCCACATTCTCCCCGTGCCTGCGTGGGTCTCCTCCCACATTCTCCCCGTACCTGCGTGGGTCTCCTCCCACATTCTCCCCGTGCCTGCGTGGGTCTCCTCCCACATTCTCCCCGTGCCTGCGTGGGTCTCCTCCCACATTCTCCCCGTGCCTGCGTGGGTCTGCTCCCACATTCTCCCCGTGCCTGCGTGGGTCTCCTCCCACAATCCAAAGATGTGCAGGCCAGGTGAATTGGCCATGCTGAATTGCCCATTGTGTCAGGTGCTTTAGTCAGGGGGAAATGAGTCTGGGTGGGTTACTCTTAGGAGGGTCGGTGTGGACTGGTTGGGCCAAAGGGCTTGTTTCCACACTGTAGGGGAATCTTAAAAAAAATGTTATGAATCAGCAAGGCACCCATACATCAGCACTGCCCAGTCTATATCTACCATACCTACCATTTTGTTTAAATTTAATCAAACCTTGCACGGGTATGGAATTTAAATTCGGATTGGTTTTTATCTAACTGCAATGCATTCTTTATTTTGATATGTCAGGACAATCTGTGGATCGTTGTGAAAGAGATTCACTTTTCATGGAAATTTATGCAAATCCCAGTAATAAATACTTTTAAAGAATCCACAGTCTTAAATACTTTGATCAATTTGGAATGAGTTTCAGTTTAAGAAATCATTGAAAACATAAAAACCTGGTGACAGAAGAGGTGATCATTTGTCTCATTGTGCCTGTACTGGCTGAGGAAGAGTTATTCAGCCTGATCCTATGTTCTAGCTCTTGGTTCCTCACCCTGTAGGGCAAAGCACCTCAAGCGCATATTCCAGTTTGTATAAATATACCATATTTAAAATAGAGATTTACAAAGATCCAAAGCACAGAAAAAGGCCCTCTGGCCCATTGCATCCAGGCCAGGCAAAAACAGCAACCTAACTATCCTCGCCACATTTTCCAACACTTGGCCTTGTATGCCTTGACATCACAAGTGCACATGAGAATGAGGTTTTATTATCATGTGCATTCAAGTTTAGAGATACAGGAGAACAGTGAAAAGAGTACAAAAAAAACCCCATTCCTGATGCCATCTGAGGTACAAAGGTTCCATGCTAGAAAGCAGAAAAATAAAGAAATAACTTCAAATTTCAACATTACAGTTCTTAGATTAGATTCCATACAGTATGGAAACAGGCCCTTCTGCCCAACCAGTCCACACCGACCCTCTGAAGAGTAACCCACCCAGACCCATTTCCCTCTGGATGATGCACCTATCACTACAGGCAATTTAGCATGGCCAATTCACCTGACCTGCACATCTTTGGACTGTGGGAGGAAACCGGAGCACCCGGAGAAAACCCAAACAGACACGGGGAGAATGTGCAAACTCCACACAGACAGTCGCCCGAGGCTGGAATCAAACTGGGAACCATGGTGCTAACTATAGTGCAACTGTGCCGCCCCTGATGAAGGGCTCTTACATGAAATGTCGATTTTTCTGTCCCTCAGATGCTGCCTGACCACGCTGATCTTGACTCTAATCTCCAGCATCTACGGTCCTCACTTTCACCTAGATGATTTTACCAATGAGGACTGGGTCTCTCTCCCACACACTGGGCTCCTCTCTCTCCCACACTGGGCTCCTCTCTCTCCCACACACTGGGGGCTCCACTCTCCCACACTGGGCTCCTCTCTCTCACACACTGGGCTCCTCTCTCACACACTGGGCTCCTCTCTCTCACACTGGGCTCCTCTCTCCCACACACTGGGCTCCTCTCTCTCCCACACTGGGCTCCTCTCTCTCCCACACACTGGGGGCTCCTCTCTCTCACACACTGGGCTCCTCTCTCACACACTGGGCTCCTCTCTCTCACACTGGGCTCCTCTCTCCCACACACTGGGCTCCTCTCTCTCCCACACTGGGCTCCTCTCTCCCACACACTGGGCTCCTCTCTCCCACACACTGGGCTCCTCTCTCTCTCACACACTGGGCTCCTCTCTCACACACTGGGCTCCTCTCTCTCACACTGGGCTCCTCTCTCCCACACACTGGGCTCCTCTCTCTCCCACACACTGGGGGCTCCTCTCTCCCACACTGGGCTCCTCACTCTCACACTGGGCTCCTCTCTCCCACACACTGGGCTCCTCTCTCTCCCACACTGGGCTCCTCTCTCCCACACTGGGCTCCTCTCTCTCACACACTGGGCTCCTCTCTCTCCCACACACTGGGCTCCTCTCTCCCACACACTGGGCTCCTCTCTCTCCCACACACTGGGCTCCTCTCTCTCCCACACACTGGGCTCCTCTCTCTCCCACACACTGGGCTCCTCTCTCCCACACACTGGGCTCCTCTCTCTCACACACTGGGCTCCTCTCTCCCACACACTGGGCTCCTCTCTCCCACACACTGGGCTCCTCTCTCTCCCACACTGGGCTCCTCTCTCTCACACACTGGGCTCCTCTCTCCCACACACTGGGCTCCTCTCTCTCCCACACTGGGCTCCTCTCGCCCACACACTGGGCTCCTCTCTCCCACACACTGGGGTCCTCTCTCCCACACACTGGGCTCCTCTCTCTCCCACACTGGGCTCCTCTCTCCCACACACTGGGCTCCTCTCTCCCACACACTGGGCTCCTCTCTCTCCCACACACTGGGGGCTCCTCTCTCCCACACTGGGCTCCTCTCTCTCACACACTGGGCTCCTCTCTCACACACTGGGCTCCTCTCTCTCACACTGGGCTCCTCTCTCCCACACACTGGGCTCCTCTCTCTCACACACTGGGCTCCTCTCTCCCACACTGGGCTCCTCACTCTCACACACTGGGCTCCTCTCTCTCCCACACACTGGGCTCCTCTCTCCCACACACTGGGCTCCTCTCTCCCACACACTGGGCTCCTCTCTCCCACACACTGGGCTCCTCTCTCTCCCACACTGGGCTCCTCTCTCCCACACACTGGGCTCCTCTCTCTCCCACACTGGGCTCCTCTCTCCCACACACTGGGCTCCTCTCTCCCACACACTGGGCTCCTCTCTCCCACACACTGGGCTCCTCTCTCTCCCACACTGGGCTCCTCTCTCCCACACACTGGGCTCCTCTCTCCCACACACTGGGCTCCTCTCTCTCACACACTGGGCTCCTCTCTCCCACACTGGGCTCCTCTCTCCCACACACTGGGCTCCTCTCTCTCACACACTGGGCTCCTCTCTCCCACACACTGGGCTCCTCTCTCCCACACACTGGGCTCCTCTCTCCCACACACTGGGCTCCTCTCTCCCACACACTGGGCTCCTCTCTCTCACACTGGGCTCCTCTCTCCCACACACTGGGCTCCTCTCTCCCACACACTGGGCTCCTCTCTCCCACACACTGGGCTCCTCTCTCACACACTGGGCTCCTCTCTCTCACACTGGGCTCCTCTCTCCCACACACTGGGCTCCTCTCTCCCACACACTGGGCTCCTCTCTCCCACACACTGGGCTCCTCTCTCTCTCACACACTGGGCTCCTCTCTCACACACTGGGCTCCTCTCTCTCACACTGGGCTCCTCTCTCCCACACACTGGGCTCCTCTCTCTCCCACACACTGGGGGCTCCTCTCTCCCACACTGGGCTCCTCTCTCTCACACACTGGGCTCCTCTCTCACACACTGGGCTCCTCTCTCTCACACTGGGCTCCTCTCTCCCACACACTGGGCTCCTCTCTCTCCCACACTGGGCTCCTCTCTCCCACATTGGGCTCCTCTCTCTCACACACTGGGCTCCTCTCTCTCCCACACACTGGGCTCCTCTCTCCCACACACTGGGCTCCTCTCTCTCCCACACACTGGGCTCCTCTCTCTCCCACACACTGGGCTCCTCTCTCTCCCACACACTGGGCTCCTCCCTCCCACACACTGGGCTCCTCTCTCCCACACACTGGGCTCCTCTCTCCCACACACTGGGCTCCTCTCTCCCACACACTGGGCTCCTCTCTCTCCCATACTGGGCTCCTCTCTCTCACACACTGGGCTCCTCTCTCCCACACACTGGGCTCCTCTCTCTCCCACACTGGGCTCCTCTCGCCCACACACTGGGCTCCTCTCTCCCACACACTGGGCTCCTCTCTCCCACACACTGGGCTCCTCTCTCCCACACACTGGGCTCCTCTCTCTCCCACACTGGGCTCCTCTCTCCCACACACTGGGCTCCTCTCTCCCACACACTGGGCTCCTCTCTCTCCCACACACTGGGGGCTCCTCTCTCCCACACTGGGCTCCTCTCTCTCACACACTGGGCTCCTCTCTCACACACTGGGCTCCTCTCTCTCACACTGGGCTCCTCTCTCCCACACACTGGGCTCCTCTCTCTCCCACACTGGGCTCCTCTCTCCCACACTGGGCTCCTCTCTCTCACACACTGGGCTCCTCTCTCTCCCACACACTGGGCTCCTCTCTCTCCCACACACTGGGCTCCTCTCTCCCACACACTGGGCTCCTCTCTCCCACACACTGGGCTCCTCTCTCCCACACACTGGGCTCCTCTCTCTCCCACACTGGGCTCCTCTCTCTCACACACTGGGCTCCTCTCTCTCCCACACACTGGGCTCCTCTCTCCCACACACTGGGCTCCTCTCTCCCACACACTGGACTCCTCTCTCTCCCACACTGGGCTCCTCTCTCCCACACACTGGGCTCCTCTCTCCCACACACTGGGCTCCTATCTCCCACACACTGGGCTCCTCTCTCTCCTACACTGGGCTCCTCTCTCCCACACACTGGGCTCCTCTCTCCCACACACTGGGCTCCTCTCTCTCACACACTGGGCTCCTCTCTCCCACACTGGGCTCCTCTCTCCCACACACTGGGCTCCTCTCTCTCACACACTGGGCTCCTCTCTCCCACACACTGGGCTCCTCTCTCCCACACACTGGGCTCCTCTCTCCCACACACTGGGCTCCTCTCTCCCACACACTGTGCTCCTCTCTCCCACACACTGTGCTCCTCTCTCCCACACACTGGGCTCCTCTCTCTCACACTGGGCTCCTCTCTCCCACACACTGGGCTCCTCTCTCCCACACACTGGGCTCCTCTCTCCCACACTGGGCTCCTCTCTCCCACACACTGGGCTCCTCTCTCCCACACACTGGGCTCCTCTCTCCCACACACTGGGCTCCTCTCTCCCACACTGGGCTCCTCTCTCACACACTGGGCTCCTCTCTCCCACACACTGGGCTCCTCTCTCACACACTGGGCTCCTCTCTCCCACACACTGGGCTCCTCTCTCCCACACACTGGGCTCCTCTCTCCCACACACTGGGCTCCTCTCTCCCACACACTGGGCTCCTCTCTCACACACTGGGCTCCTCTCTCCCACACACTGGGCTCCTCTCTCCCACACACTGGGCTCCTCTCTCCCACACACTGGGCTCCTCTCTCACACACTGGGCTCCTCTCTCCCACACACTGGGCTCCTCTCTCCCACACACTGGGCTCCTCTCTCCCACACACTGGGCTCCTCTCTCACACACTGGGCTCCTCTCTCCCACACACTGGGCTCCTCTCTCCCACACACTGGGCTCCTCTCTCCCACACTGGGCTCCTCTCTCCCACACACTGGGCTCCTCTCTCACACACTGGGCTCCTCTCTCCCACACACTGGGCTCCTCTCTCCCACACACTGGGCTCCTCTCTCACACACTGGGCTCCTCTCTCCCACACACTGGGCTCCTCTCTCCCACACACTGGGGCTCCTCTCTCCCACACACTGGGCTCCTCTCTCCCACACTGGGCTCCTCTCTCCCACACACACTGGGCTCCTTCTCTCTCCCACACTGGGCTCCTCTCTCCCACACTGGGCTCCTCTCTCTCCCACACTGGGGTCCTCTCTCCCACACACTGGGCTCCTCTCTCCCACACACTGGGGGCTCCTCTCTCCCACACACTGGGCTCCTCTCTCCCACACACTGGGGGCTCCTCTCTCCCACACACTGGGGGCTCCTCTCTCCCACACACTGGGCTCCTCTCTCCCACACACTGGGCTCCTCTCTCCCACACACTGGGCTCCTCTCTCCCACACACTGGGCTCCTCTCTCCCACACACTGGGCTCCTCTCTCCCACACACTGGGCTCCTCTCTCCAACCCTGGGGTCCTGTCTCCCACACTGGGCTCCTCTCTCCCACACACTGGGCTCCTCTCTCCCACACACTGGGCTCCTCTCTCCAACCCTGGGCTCCTCTCTCCCACACACTGGGCTCCTCTCTCCCACACACTGGGCTCCTCTCTCCCACACACTGGGCTCCTCTCTCCCACACACTGGGCTCCTCTCTCCCACACACTGGGCTCCTCTCTCCCACACACTGGGCTCCTCTCTCCCACACTGGGCTCCTCTCTCCCACACTGGGCTCCTCTCTCCCACACACTGGGCTCCTCTCTCCCACACACTGGGCTCCTTCTCTCTCCCACACTGGGCTCCTCTCTCCCACACACTGGGCTCCTCTCTCCCACACACTGGGCTCCTCTCTCTCCCACCCTGGGCTCCTCTCTCACACACACTGGGCTCCTCTCTCTCCCACACTGGGCTCCTCTCTCTCCCACCCTGGGCTCCTCTCTCACACACACTGGGCTCCTCTCTCTCCCACACTGGGCTCCTCTCTCTCCAACCCTGGGCTCCTCTCTCACACACACTGGGCTCCTCTCTCTCCCACACTGGGCTCCTCTCTCTCCCACCCTGGGCTCCTCTCTCTCCCACCCTGGGCTCCTCTCTCTCCCACCCTGGGCTCCTCTCTCCCACACACTGGGCTCCTCTCTCTCCCACCCTGGGCTCCTCTCTCTCCCACCCTGGGCTCCTCTCTCCCACACTGGGCTCCTCTCTCCCACACTGGGCTCCTCTCTCCCACACACTGGGCTCCTCTCTCTCCCACCCTGGGCTCCTCTCTCCCACACACTGGGCTCCTCTCTCCCACACACTGGGCTCCTCTCTCTCCCACCCTGGGCTCCTCTCTCCCACACACTGGGCTCCTCTCTCCCACACACTGGGCTCCTCTCTCCCACACTGGGCTCCTCTCTCCCACACTGGGCTCCTCTCTCCCACACACTGGGCTCCTCTCTCCCACACACTGGGCTCCTCTCTCCCACACACTGGGCTCCTCTCTCCCACACACTGGGCTCCTCTCTCTCACACTGGGCTCCTCTCTCCCACACACTGGGCTCCTCTCTCCCACACTGGGCTCCTCTCTCCCACACACTGGGCTCCTCTCTCCCACACACTGGGCTCCTCTCTCCCACACACTGGGCTCCTCTCTCCCACACTGGGCTCCTCTCTCCCACACTGGGCTCCTCTCTCCCACACACTGGGCTCCTCTCTCTCCCACCCTGGGCTCCTCTCTCCCACACACTGGGCTCCTCTCTCCCACACACTGGGCTCCTCTCTCCCACACACTGGGCTCCTCTCTCCCACACTGGGCTCCTCTCTCCCACACTGGGCTCCTCTCTCCCACACACTGGGCTCCACTCTCCCACACACTGGGCTCCTCTCTCCCACACACTGGGCTCCTCTCTCTCACACTGGGCTCCTCTCTCCCACACTGGGCTCCTCTCTCCCACACACTGGGCTCCTCTCTCCCACACACTGGGCTCCTCTCTCCCACACACTGGGCTCCTCTCTCCCACACACTGGGCTCCTCTCTCCCACACTGGGCTCCTCTCTCCCACACTGGGCTCCTCTCTCCCACACACTGGGCTCCTCTCTCCCACACACTGGGCTCCTCTCTCCCACACACTGGGCTCCTCTCTCTCACACTGGGCTCCTCTCTCCCACACACTGGGCTCCTCTCTCCCACACTGGGCTCCTCTCTCCCACACACTGGGCTCCTCTCTCCCACACACTGGGCTCCTCTCTCCCACACTGGGCTCCTCTCTCCCACACTGGGCTCCTCTCTCCCACACACTGGGCTCCTCTCTCCCACACACTGGGCTCCTCTCTCCCACACACTGGGCTCCTCTCTCTCACACTGGGCTCCTCTCTCCCACACACTGGGCTCCTCTCTCCCACACTGGGCTCCTCTCTCCCACACTGGGCTCCTCTCTCCCACACACTGGGCTCCTCTCTCCCACACACTGGGCTCCTCTCTCCCACACACTGGGCTCCTCTCTCCCACACACTGGGCTCCTCTCTCCCACACACTGGGCTCCTCTCTCCCACACTGGGCTCCTCTCTCCCACACACTGGGCTCCTCTCTCCCACACACTGGGCTCCTCTCTCCCACACACTGGGCTCCTCTCTCCCACACACTGGGCTCCTCTCTCCCACACACTGGGCTCCTCTCTCCCACACTGGGCTCCTCTCTCCCACACACTGGGCTCCTGTCTCCCACACACTGGGCTCCTCTCTCCCACACACTGGGCTCCTCTCTCCCACACACTGGGCTCCTCTCTCCCACACAGGGCTCCTCTCTCACACACTGGGCTCCTCTCTCCCACACACTGGGCTCCTCTCTCCCACACACTGGGCTCCTCTCTCCCACACACTGGGCTCCTCTCTCCCACACACTGGGCTCCTCTCTCCCACACACTGGGCTCCTCTCTCCCACACACTGGGCTCCTCTCTCTCACACTGGGCTCCTCTCTCTCACACACTGGGCTCCTCTCTCTCACACACTGGGCTCCTCTCTCTCACACACTGGGCTCCTCTCTCCCACACACTGGGCTCCTCTCTCTCACACACTGGGCTCCTCTCTCTCACACACTGGGCTCCTCTCTCTCACACACTGGGCTCCTCTCTCCCACACACTGGGCTCCTCTCTCCCACACACTGGGCTCCTCTCTCTCACACACTGGGCTCCTCTCTCCCACACACTGGGCTCCTCTCTCTCACACACTGGGCTCCTCTCTCCCACACTGGGCTCCTCTCTCCCACACACTGGGCTCCTCTCTCCCACACACTGGGCTCCTCTCTCCCACACACTGGGCTCCTCTCTCCCACACTGGGCTCCTCTCTCCCACACACTGGGCTCCTTCTCTCTCCCACACTGGGGTCCTTCTCTCTCTCACACACTGGGGTCCTTCTCTCTCTCACACACTGGGCTACTTCTCTCTCTCACACATTGGGCTTCTTCTCTCTCTCCCACTGGGCTCCTTCTTTCTCTCACACACTGGGGTCCTCTCTCTCACACACTGGGCTCCTTCTCTCTCTCCCACAATGGGCTTCTTCTCTCTCTCCCGCACTGGGCTCCTCTCTCTCTCTCTTTCCCACAATGGGCTCCTCTCTCTCCCACACTGGGCTTCGCCTTTCTCTCCCACACTGGGCTCCTTCTCTCTCTCTCACACTGGGCTCCTTCTTTCTCTCACATATTGAGGTACTTCTCACTCTCACACACTGGGCGCCTTCTCTCTCCCAAACTGGGCTCCTTCTCTCTCACACACACTGGGGTCCTTCTCTCTCTCTCTCACAATGGGCTCCTTCTCTCTCCCACACTGGGTTCCTTCTCTCTCTCACACACTGGGCTTCTTCTCTCTCTCCCACACTGGGTTCCTTCTCTCTCTCACACACAAGGCTCCTTCTCTCTCTCCCACACTGGGTTCCTTCTCTCTCTCCCACACTGGGTTCCTTCTCTCTCTCCCACACTGGGTTCCTTCTCTCTCTCTCTCTCTCTCTCTCACACAATGGGCTCCATCTCTCTCACACAATGGGCTCCTTCTCTTTCCCACAATGGGCTCCTCTCTCTCCCACACTGGGCTTCGCCTCTCTCTCCCACACTGGGCTCCTTCTCTCTCTCTCACACTGGGCTCCTTCTTTCTCTCACACATTGAGGTACTTCTCTCTCTCACACACTAGGCGCCTTCTCTCTCCCAAACTGGCCTCCTTCTCTCTCATACACTGGGCTCCTTCTCTCTCACACACACTGGGGTCCTTCTCTCTCTCACAATGGGCTCCTTCTCTCTCACACACTGGGCTTCTTCTCTCTCACACAATGGGCTCCTTCTCTCTCACACACTCGGCTCCTTCTCTCTCTCTCACAATGGGCTCGTTCTCTCTCTCTCACAATGGGCTCATTCTCACAATGGGCTCCTTCACCCTCTCAAACTGGGCTACTTCTCTCTCTCACAATGGGCTCCCTCTCTCTCACTCACAATGGGCTCCGTCTCTCTCCCTCTCACAGTGTGCTCCTCTCTCTCTCTCACAATGGGCTCCTTCTCTCTCTCTCTCTCTCACAATGGGCTCCTTCTCGCTCTCTCTCACATTGGGCTCCTCTCTCTCACACACACTGGGCTCCTCTCTCTCACACTGGGCTCCTTCTCTCTCACACTGGGCTCCTCTCTCTCACACACTGGGCTCCTCTCTCTCACACACTGGGCTCCTTCTCTCTCACACACAGGGTTCCTGCTCTCTCCCATGCAGGGCTCCTTCTTTCTCACACACTGGGCTCCTTACCTCTCTCACACACTGGGCTCCTTCTCTCTCCCACACTGGGCTCCTTCTCTCTCACACACTGGGCTCCTTCTCTCTTCTCACACAATGCGCTCCTCTCTCTCTCTCACAATGGGCTCCTTCTCTCTCTCTCACAATGGGCTCCATCTCTCTCCTGCACTGGGCTCCTTCTCTCTCCCGCACTGGGCTCCTTCTCTCTTTATCACAATGGGCTCCTTCGCTCTCTCACACACTGGGCTCATTCTTTCTCTCACACACTGGGGCCTTCTCTCTCTCACACACAGGGCTCCTCTCTCTCACACACTGGGCTCCTCTCTCTCACATACTGGGCTCCTTCTCTCTCTCACACACTGGGCTCCTCTCTCTCACACACTGGGCTCCTTCTCTCTCTCTCACAATGGGCTCCTTCTCTCTCCATCACAATGGGCTCCTTCTCTCTCTCACACTGGGACCCTTCTCTCTCACACACTGGGCTCCTTCTCTCTTCTCACACAATGCGCTCCTTCTCTCTCTCTCTCACAATGGGCTTCTTCTCTCTCTCTGTCACAATGGGCTCTTTCTCCCTCTCACACTGGGCTACTTCTCTCTCACACACTGGGCTACTTCTCTCTCTCTCTCACAATGGGCTACTTCTCTCTCTCTCACAATGGGCTCCTTCTCTTTCGCACAATGGGCTCCTTCTCTCTCTCACAATGGGCTCCTTCTCTCTTTATCACAATGGGCTCCATCTCTCTCCCTCTCACAGTGTGCTCCTCTCTCTCTCTCACAATGGGCTCCTCTCTCTCTCTCACAATGGGCTCCTTCTCTCTCTCTCACACAATGGGCTCGTTCTCTCTCTCACACAATGGGCTCCTCTCTCTCACACACACTGGGCTCCTCTCTCTCACGCAATGCGCTCCTCTCTCTCTCTCTCACAATGGGATCCTTCTCCCTCTCACAATGGGCTCCTCTCTCACACACTGGGCTACTTCTCTCTCACACACTGGGCTACTTCTCTCTCTCTCACAATGGGCTCCTTCTCTCTCTCACAATGGGCTCTTTCTCTTTCTCACAATGGGCTCCTTCACCCTCTCAAACTGGGCTACTTCTCTCTCACACACTGGGCTCCTTCTCTCTCTCTCACAATGGGCTACTTCTCTCTCTCTCACAATGGGCTACTTCTCTCTCTCCCACACTGGGCTCCTTCTCTCTCTCTCACACTGGGCTCCTTCTTTCTCTCACACATTGAGGTACTTCTCTCTCTCACACACTAGGCGCCTTCTCTCTCCCAAACTGGCCTCCTTCTCTCTCATACACTGGGCTCCTTCTCTCTCACACACACTGGGGTCCTTCTCTCTCTCACAATGGGCTCCTTCTCTCTCACACACTGGGCTTCTTCTCTCTCACACAATGGGCTCCTTCTCTCTCACACACTCGGCTCCTTCTCTCTCTCTCACAATGGGCTCGTTCTCTCTCTCTCACAATGGGCTCATTCTCACAATGGGCTCCTTCACCCTCTCAAACTGGGCTACTTCTCTCTCTCACAATGGGCTCCCTCTCTCTCACTCACAATGGGCTCCGTCTCTCTCCCTCTCACAGTGTGCTCCTCTCTCTCTCTCACAATGGGCTCCTTCTCTCTCTCTCTCTCACAATGGGCTCCTTCTCGCTCTCTCTCACATTGGGCTCCTCTCTCTCACACACACTGGGCTCCTCTCTCTCACACTGGGCTCCTTCTCTCTCACACTGGGCTCCTCTCTCTCACACACTGGGCTCCTCTCTCTCACACACTGGGCTCCTTCTCTCTCACACACAGGGTTCCTGCTCTCTCCCATGCAGGGCTCCTTCTTTCTCACACACTGGGCTCCTTACCTCTCTCACACACTGGGCTCCTTCTCTCTCCCACACTGGGCTCCTTCTCTCTCACACACTGGGCTCCTTCTCTCTTCTCACACAATGCGCTCCTCTCTCTCTCTCACAATGGGTTCCTTCTCTCTCTCTCACAATGGGCTCCATCTCTCTCCTGCACTGGGCTCCTTCTCTCTCCCGCACTGGGCTCCTTCTCTCTTTATCACAATGGGCTCCTTCGCTCTCTCACACACTGGGCTCATTCTTTCTCTCACACACTGGGGCCTTCTCTCTCTCACACACAGGGCTCCTCTCTCTCACACACTGGGCTCCTCTCTCTCACATACTGGGCTCCTTCTCTCTCTCACACACTGGGCTCCTCTCTCTCACACACTGGGCTCCTTCTCTCTCTCTCTCACAATGGGCTCCTTCTCTCTCCATCACAATGGGCTCCTTCTCTCTCTCACACTGGGACCCTTCTCTCTCACACACTGGGCTCCTTCTCTCTTCTCACACAATGCGCTCCTTCTCTCTCTCTCTCACAATGGGCTTCTCTCTCTCTGTCACAATGGGCTCTTTCTCCCTCTCACACTGGGCTACTTCTCTCTCACACACTGGGCTACTTCTCTCTCTCTCTCACAATGGGCTACTTCTCTCTCTCTCACAATGGGCTCCTTCTCTTTCGCACAATGGGCTCCTTCTCTCTCTCACAATGGGCTCCTTCTCTCTTTATCACAATGGGCTCCATCTCTCTCCCTCTCACAGTGTGCTCCTCTCTCTCTCTCACAATGGGCTCCTCTCTCTCTCTCACAATGGGCTCCTTCTCTCTCTCTCACACAATGGGCTCGTTCTCTCTCTCACACAATGGGCTCCTCTCTCTCACACACACTGGGCTCCTCTCTCTCACGCAATGCGCTCCTCTCTCTCTCTCTCACAATGGGATCCTTCTCCCTCTCACAATGGGCTCCTCTCTCACACACTGGGCTACTTCTCTCTCACACACTGGGCTACTTCTCTCTCTCTCACAATGGGCTCCTTCTCTCTCTCACAATGGGCTCTTTCTCTTTCTCACAATGGGCTCCTTCACCCTCTCAAACTGGGCTACTTCTCTCTCACACACTGGGCTCCTTCTCTCTCTCTCACAATGGGCTACTTCTCTCTCTCTCACAATGGGCTACTTCTCTCTCTCTCACAATGGGCTCCTTCTCTTTCGCACAATGGGCTCCTTCTCTCTCTCATAATGGGCTCCTTCACCCTCTCAAACTGGGCTACTTCTCTCTCTCACAATGGGCTCCATCTCTCTCCCTCTCGCAGTGTGCTCCTCTCTCTCTCTCTCTCACAATGGGCTCCTTCTCTCTCTCTCTCTCACACACACTGGGCTCCTCTCTCTCACACTGGGCTCCTTCTTTCTCTCAAACACTGGTGTCCTTCTCTCTTGCACACTGGGCTCCTTCTCTCTCTCACGCTGGGCTCCTTCTCTCTCCCACACTAGGCTTCTCCACTCTCTCCCGCACTGGGCTCCTTCTCTCTCCCGCACTGAGCTCCTTCTGTCTCCCACGCTGGGATCCTTCTCTCTCTCACAATGGGCTCCTTCTCTCTCACACACAATTGGCTCCTTCTCTCTCACACACAATTGGCTCCTTCTCTCTCTCACAATGGGCTCCTTCTCTCTCTCTCTCTCTCTCTCATAATGGGCTGCTTCTCTCTCACACAATGGGCTCCTTCTCTCTCCCATGCTGGGCTCCTCTCTCTCACGCTGCGCTCCTTCTCTATCCCAACCTGGGCTCCATCTCTCTCCCAATCTCCTCTCTCTCACGCTGAGCTCTTTCTCTCTCCAAAGCTGGGCTCCCTCTCTCTTTCATACTGGGGTCCTTCTCTGTCTCACACTGGGCTCCTCTCTCTCCCACACAGGGCTCCTTCTCTCTCACACACTGGGTGAGTTCTCTCGCTCACACTGGGTTCCTCCTCTCTCTCACACACTGGGCTCCTCTCTCACACACTGGGCTCCTTCTCTCTCACACACTGGGCTCCTTCTTTCTTACACACTGGGCTCCTCTCTCTCACACACTGGGCTCCTTCTCTCTAACACACTGGGTTCCTGCTCTCTCCCATGCAGGGCTCTTTCTTTCTCACACACTGGGCTCCTTATCTCTCTCACACACTGGGCTCCTTCTCTCTCCCGCACTGGGCGCCTCTCTCCCTCACTGAGCTCCTTCTCTCTCACACACTGGGCTCCTTCTCTCTTCTCACACAATGCGCTCCTTCTCTCTCTCTCTCTCACAATGGGCTCCTTCTCTCTCACACACTGGGCTACTTCTCTCTCTCACAATGGGCTCCTTCTCTTTCTCAAAATGGGCTCCTTCTCTCTCTCTCTCTCTCTCACAATGGGCTCCTTCTCTCTCTCTCGCACAATGGGCTCGTTCTCTCTCTCACACAATGGGCTCCTTCTCTCTCTCTCTCTCTCTCACAATGGGCTCCTTCTCTCTCTCACACAATGCGCTCCTTCTCTCTCTCTCTCACAATGGGCTCCTTCTCCCTCTCACAATGGGCTCCTTCTCTCTCACACACTGGGGTCCTTCTCTCTCCCAAGCTGGGCTCCCTCTCTCTTTCACACTGGGATCCTTCGCTCTTTCACACTGGGCTCGTTCTCACTCCCACACTAGGCTCCTTCTCTCTCCCACACAGGCCTCCTTCTCTCTCACACACTGGGTGAGTTCTCTCGCTCACACTGGGCTCCTTCTCTCTCTCACAAACTGGGCTCCTCTCTCTCTCACAAACTGGGCTCCTCTCTCTCTCACAAACTGGGCTCCTTCTCTCACACACGGGGCCCCTTCTCTCTCACACACTGGGTTCCTGCTCTCTCCCGCACTGGGCTCCTTCTCTCTTCTCACACAATGCGCTCCTTCTCTCTCTCTCTCTCACAATGGGCTCGTTCTCTCTCTCCCATGCTGGGCTCCTTCTCTCTCCCAAGCTGGGCTGCTTCTCTCTCTCACGCTGGGCTCTTTCTCTCTCCCAAGCTGGGCTCCCTCTCTCTTTCACACTGGGATCCTTCACTCTTTCACACTGGGCTCCTTCTCACTCCCACACTAGGCTCCTCTCTCTCACACTGGTGTCCTTCTCTCTCTCACACTGGGTGAGTTCTCTTACTCATAATGGGCTCCTCTCTCTCACACACTGGGCTCCTCTCTCACACACTGGGGTCCTTCTCTCACACACTGGGCTCCTTCTCTCACACACTGGGCTCCTTCTCTCACACACTGGGCTCCTTCTCTCACACACTGGGCTCCTTCTCTCTCACACACTGGGTTCCTGCTCTCTCCCACGCTCGGCTCCTTCTTTCTCACACACTGGGCTCCTTCTCTCTCCCGCACTGGGCGCCTCTCTCCAACACTAGGCTCCTTCTCTCTCACACACTGGGCTCCATCTCTTTGTCTCACAATGGGCTCCTTCTTTTTCTCAAAATGGGCTCCTTCTCTCTCTCTCACACAATGGGCTCCCCTCTCTCTCTCTCACAATGGGCTCCTTCTCTCTCTCTCACACAATGGGCTCCCCTCTCTCTCTCTCACAATGGGCTCCTTCTCTTTCACAAAATGGGCTCCTTCTCTCTCTCTCTCACACTGGGCTCCTTCTCCCTCCTGCGCTGGGCTCCTTCTCTCTCCCGCGCTCGGCTCCTTTCTTCTGCACTTGGCTCCTTCGGTCTCCCACGCACGGCTCCTTCTCTCTCATGCACTGGGCTCCTTTGCTCTCTCTCTCTCTCTCTCCCCCCCACACTGGGCTCCTTAACTCTCTCTCGCGCTGGGCTCCATCCCTCACCCGTCCTGGGCTCCTTCTCTCTGACGCCCTGGGCTCGTTCTCTCCCCTGCCCTGGACTCCTTCTCTCTCCCCTGCCCTGGACTCCTTCTCTCTCCCGCACTAGGCTTCATCTGTCTCCCGCGCTGGGCTCCTTCTCTCTCACACATCTGGCTCCTTCTCTCCCCTACACTGGGCTCCTTCTCACTCCCGCGCTGGGCTCCTTCTTTCTCCCGCGCTCGGCTCCTTCGGTCTCCCGCTCTCGGCTACTTCTCTCTCACACACTGGGCTCCTTCGCTCTCTCTCTCTCTCTCCCGCCCCCCACACTGGGCTCCTTAACTCTCTCTCCCACACTGGGCTCCATCCCTCACCCGCGCTCGGCTCCTTCTCTCTCATGCGCTGGTCTCCTTCTCTCTCACACATCTGGCTCCTTCTCTCCCCTACACTGGGCTCCTTCTTTCTCCCGCGCTCGGCTCATTCTCTTTCTCACACTGGGCTCCTTAACTCTCTCTCCCGCGCTGGGCTCCTTCACTCTCTCTTCCGCAATGGGTTCCTTCTCTCTCTCACACTGGGCTCCTCTCTCTCTCACACTGGGCTCCTCTCTCTCTCACACTGGGCTCCTCTCTCTCTCACACTGGGCTCCTTTATTCTCTCACACTGGGCTCCTTTACTCTCTCACACTGTGCTCCTCTCTCTCTCACTCCCATACTGGGCTCCTTCTCTCTCATGCGCTGGGCTCCTTCTCTCTCCTGCGCTCGGCTCCTTCTTTCTAATGCGCTCGGCTCCTCTCTCTCTCCCGCGCTGGGCTCCATCCCTCACACGCGCTGGGCTCCTACTCTCTCACGCACTGGACTCCTTCTCGCTCCCACGCTGGACTCCTTCTCTCTCTCCCGCGCTGGGCTCCATCTCTCTCCTGCGCTGGGCTCCTACTCTCTCACGCACTGGACTCCTTCTCTCTCTCCCGCGCTCGGCTCCTTCTCTCTCCCGCGCTGGGCTCTTTAACTCTCTCCTGCGCTAGGCTCCTTCCTTCTTTCTCCCGCCCTCGGCTCCATCTGTCTCCCGCGCTCGGCTCCTTCCCTCTCACACACTGGGCTCCTTCACTCTCCTGTGCTCAGCTCCTCTCTCACACACTTGGCTCCTTCGCTCTCACACACTAGGCTCCTTCTCTCTTAGTGCTCGGCTTCTATATTAGATTAGATTACTTATAATGTGGAAACAGACCCTTCGGCCCAAGTCCACACTGACCCGCCGAAGCATAACCCACCCAGACCCATTCTCCTACATTTACCCCTTCACCTAACACTACAGGGAATTTAGCATGGCCAACTCACCGAACCTGCACATTTTTGGATTGTAGGAGGAAACTGGAGCACCCGGAGGAAACCCAAGCAGACACTGGGAGGATGTGCAAACTCCACACAGAGAGTCGCCTGAGGTGGGAACTGAACCCGGGTCTCTCGCTGTGAGGCAGCAGTGCTAACCACTGTGCCACCGTGCCGCCCTGGGCTTACACACTGGGCTCCTGCTCTCTCTCATGCTGGGCTCCTTCTCTCTCCCACACAGGACTCCTTCTCTCTCACACACTGGGTGAGTTCTCTCACTCACAATAGGCTCCTCTCTCTCACACACTGGGCTCCTTCTCTCCTCTGCGCTGGGCTCCTACTCTCTCACACACTGGGCTCCTTCTCTCTCCCAAGCTGGGTGCCTTCTCTCTCTCTCTCTCTCACAATGGGCTCCTTCTCTCTCTCACACAATGGGCTCATTCTCTCTCCCGCGCTGGGCTCCTTCTATCTCTCTCTCACGCTGGGTTCCTCTCTCTCACGCTGGGCTCCTTCTCTCTCACACTGGGGTCCTTCTCTCTTTCACAATGGGCTCCTTCTCACACCCGTGCTGGGCTCCTTATCTCTCTCTCCCACACTGGGCTCCTTCTTTCTCTCACACTGTGCTCCTCTCTCTCTCCCACACTGGGCTCCTTCACACTCCCGAGCTCGGCTCCTTCTCTCTCATGTGCTGGGCTCCTTCTCTCTCTCGGGATGGGCTCCTTCTCTCCCCTGCGCTGGGCTCCTTCTCTCTCCCGCGCTCGGCTCCTTCCCTCTCATGCACTGGGCTCCTTCTCTCTCTCACACTGGGCTACTTAACTCTCTCTCACACAATGAGCTCCTTCGCTCTCCCACACTGGGCACTTTCTCTCTCGCGCGCTGGACCCCTTCTCTCTCACACACCTCACTCCTTCCCTCCCATGCGCTGGGCTCCTTCTGTGTCCCACGCTGGGCGCCTTCTCTCGGCCACGCTCGGCACCTTCTGTCTCCCGCGCTTGGCTCCTTCTTCCTCATGCGCTGGGCTCCTTCTCTCTCCCGCGCTGGGCTCCTTCTCTCTCCCGCACTCGGCTCCTTCTCTCTCTCGCGCTCGGCTCCTTCTGTCTCCCGCACTCGGCTCCTCTCTCCTGCACTCGGCTCCTCTCTCCTGCACTGGGCTCCTTCTCTCTCCCGCGCTGGGCTCCTTCTCTTTCACACACTGGGCTACTTCGCTCTCTCTCACAATGGGCTCCTTTTCTCACACTGGGCTCCTCTCTCTCACACACTGTGCTCCTTAACTCTCTCTCTCCTGCGCTGGGCTCCATCCCTCACCTGCGCTGGGTTCCTTCTCTCTCACACACTGGGCTGCTTCACTCTCTCGCGCTGGGCTCCTTCTCTCTTCCGCACTGGGCTCCTTCTCTCTCTCACTGGGCTCCTTCTCTCTCCCACACTGGGCTCCTTCTCTCTCCCACACTGGGCTCCTTCTCTCTTCCGCATTGGGCTCCTTCTCTTTCATGCATTGGGCTCCTTCTCTCCCCTGCGCTGGGCTCCTTCTCTCCCCTGCGCTGGGCTCCTTCTCTCCCCTGCGCTGGGCTCCTTCTCTCTCCCGCGCTGGGCTCGTTCTCTCCCCGCGCTCGACTCCCTCTCTCTCCCATGCTCTGGGCTCCTTTGGTCTCCGCGCTCGGCTCCTTCTCTCTCATGCGTCGGGCTCCTTCTCGCTCACACACTGGGCTACTTCTCTCCCTCACACTGGGCTCCTCTCTCTCTCTCTCACAATGGCCTCCATCTCTCTCTCACACAATGGGCTGCTTCTCTCTCTCACACTGGGCTCCTTCTCTCTCTCACAATGGGCTCCTTCTCTCTTACACGCTGGGCTCCTTATCTCTCCAACACTGGGCTCCTTCTTTCTGTCACACAATGGGCTCCTTCGCTCTCCTACACTGGGCACCTTCTCTCTCTCACACTGGGCTCCTTCTCTCTCACACACTTGGCTCCATCTCTCTCCCTGCGCTGGGCTCCTTCTCTCTCCTGCACTGGACGACTTATCTCGGCCACGCTCAGCTCCTCCTTTCTCCCACTTCGGCACCTTCTGTCTCCCGCGCTGGGCTCCTTCTCTCTCATGCGCTGGGCTCCTTCTCTCACACACTGAGCTACTTCGCTCTCTCTCACAATGGGCTCCTTTCCTCTCTCACACTGGGCTCCTCTCTCTCTGTCCCACACTGGGCTCCTTCTCTCTCACACACTGGGCTCCTTAACTCTCTCTCCCACGCTGGACTCCATCCCTCACCCGCGCTGGGTTCCTTCTCTCTCCCACGCTGGGCTGCTTCTCTCACACATGGGCTCCTTTTCTCTTCCACACAGGACTCCTCTCTCTCACTCTCTCTCGCACTCTCTCTCCCACACTGGGCTCCTTTTCTCTCCCGCACTCGGCTCCTTCTATCTCACACTCTGGGCTCCTTCGCTCTCACACACTGGGCTCATTCTCTCTTTCGCATTGCGCTGCGTCTCTCGCCTGCGTTCGGCTCCTTCTCTCTCGTGCTGGGCTCCTTCTCTCCCCTGCGCTGGGCTCCTTCTCTCTCCCGCGCTGGGCTCCTTCTCTCTCACACAATGGGCTCCTTCTCTCTCACACAATGGGCTCCTTCGCGCTCTCACACGATGGGCTCCTTCTCTCTCACACGCTGGGCTCCTTCTCTCTCCCGCACTGGGCTCCTTCTCTCTCCCACGCTGGGCTCCTTCTCTCTCCCACGCTGGGCTCCTTCTCTCTCCCACGCTAGGCTCCTTCTCTATCCCATGCTGGGCTCCTTCTCTCTCCCACGCTAGGCTCCTTCTCTCTCCCTTGCTGGGCTGCTTCTCTCCACCACGCTGGGCTCCTTCACTCTCCCACGCTGGGCTCCTTCACTCTCCCGCGCTGGGCTCCTTCGCTCTCCCTTGCTGGGCTCCTTCTCTCTCCCTTGTTGGTCTCCTTCTCTCTCCCGCACTGTGCTCTACTCTCTCGCGTGGGGCTACTTCTCTCACCCACACTGTGCTCTCTCTCGTGCTGGGCTCCTTCTCTCACCCGTGCTGTGCTCCTTCTCTCTTCCTCACTGGGCTCCTTCTCTCTCTCACACTGGGCACCTCTCTCTCTCTCTCTCACACTGGGCCCCTTCTCTCTCACACACTGGGCTCCTTCTCTCTCCTGCGCTGTGCTCCTTCTCTCTCCAGCGCTGTGCTCCTTCTCTCTACCGGGTTGGGCTCCTTCTCTCTCCCGTGCTGTGCTCCTTATCTCTTTCGCACTGCTCCTTATCTCTTTCAGATCCTCTCTCATGCGCTGGGCTCCTTCTCTCTCACACAACTGGCTCCTCTCTCCCGCGCTGGGCTCCTTCGGTCTCTTGCGCTGGGCTTCTCTCTCCCGCACAGGTCTGCTCTCTCCCATACTGGGCTCCTTCTCTCTCACTCTCTCTCTCACAATGGGAGCCTTGTCTCTCTCTCACAATGGGAGCCTTGTCTCTCTCTCACACTGGGCCCCTCTCTCTCTCTCACAATGGGCTCCTTCTCTCTCTCTCTCTAACACACCGGGCTCCTTCTCTGTCACTCTCACAATGGGCTCCTTCTCTCTCTTACACACTGGGCTCCTTCTCTCTCTCACACATTGGGCTCCTTCTCTCTCTCTCACACACACTGTGCTCCTTTCTCTCTCTCCCACACTGGGCTCCTTCACTCTCGCTGTCTCACAATGGCCTACTTCTCTCTTTTGCACTGGGCTCCTTCTCTCTCCTGCGCTCGGCTCATTCTTTCTCACACACTGGGCTCATTCTCTCTTTCGCACTGGGCTGCTTCTCTCTCCTGCGCTCGGCTCCTTCGCTCTCACGCGCTGGGCTCCTTCTCTCTCACACACCGGGCTCCTTCTCTTCCTCACTGGGCTCCTTGTCTCTCACACACTGGGCTCCTTCTCTCTTCTGCACTGGGCTCCTTCTCGCTCACACACTGGGATCCTTCTCTCTCACACTGGGCTCCTTCTCTCTCACACTGGGCTCCTTCTCTCTCACACTGGGCTCCTTCTCTCCCCCGCGCTTGGCTCCTTCTCTCCCCCACGCTGGGCTCCTTCTCTCTCCCGCGCTGGGCTCCTTCTCTCTCCCGCGCTGGGCTCCTTCTCTCTCCCGCGCTGGGCTCCTTCTCTCTCCCACGCTGGGCTCCTTCTCTCTCGCGTGGGGCTACGTCACTCACCCGCACTGTGCTCTCTCTTGTGCTGGGCTCCTTCTCTCACGCGCGCTGGGCTCCTTCTCTCTCCCGCGCTGGGCTCCTTCTCTCTCCCGCGCTGGGCTCCTTCTCTCTCCCGCGCTGGGCTCCTTCTCTCTCGCGTGGGGCTACGTCTCTCACCCGCACTGTGATCTCTCTTGTGCTGGGCTCCTTCTCTCACGCGCGCTGGGCTCCTTCTCTCTCCCGCGCTGGGCTCCTTCTCTCTCCCGCGCTGGGCTCCTTCTCTCTCCCGCGCTGGGCTCCTTCTCTCTCCCGCGCTGGGCTCCTTCTCTCTCATCGTGCTGGGCTCCTTCTCTCTCTTCGCGCTGGGCTCCTTCTCTCTCATCGCGCTGGGCTCCTTCTCTCTCTTCGCGCTGGGCTCCTTCTCTCTCTTCGCTCTGGGCTCCTTCTCTCCCCTGCGCTGGGCTCCTTCTCTCCCCTGCGCTGGGCTCCTTCTCTCTCTTCGCGCTGGGCTCCTTCTCTCTCTTCGCGCTGGGCTCCTTCTCTCTCTTCGCGCTGGGCTCCTTCTCTCTCTCCCGCGCTGGGCTCCTTCTCTCTCTTCGCGCTGGGCTCCTTCTCTCTCCTGCGCTGGGCTCCTTCTCTCTCTTCGCGCTGGGCTCCTTCTCTCTCTTCGCTTTGGGCTCCTTCTCTCCCCTGCGCTGGGCTCCTTCTCTCCCCTGCGCTGGGCACCTTCTCTCTCTTCGCGCTGGGCTCCTTCTCTCTCTTCGCGCTGGGCTCCTTCTCTCTCTCCCGCGCTGGGCTCCTTCTCTCTCTTCGCGCTGGGCACCTTCTCTCTCCCGCGCTGGGCTCCTTCTCTTTCCCGCGCTGGGCTCCTTCTCTTTCCCGCGCTGGGCTCCTTCTCTCTCTTCGCGCTGGGCTCCTTCTCTCTCTTCGCGCTGGGATCCTTCTCTCTCTTCGCGCTGGGCTCCTTCTCTCCCCTGCGCTGGGCTCCTTCTCTCCCCCGCGCTGGGCTCCTTCTCTCTCTTCGCGCTGGGCTCCTTCTCTCCCCTGCGCTGGGCTCCTTCTCTCCCCTGCGCTGGGCTCCTTCTCTCTCTTCGCGCTGGGCTCCTTCTCTCCCCTGCGCTGGGCTCCTTCTCTCTCTTCGCGCTGGGCTCCTTCTCTCCCCTGCGCTGGGCTCCTTCTCTCCCCTGCGCTGGGCTCCTTCTCTCTCTTCGCGCTGGGCTCCTTCTCTCTCTTCGCGCTGGGCTCCTTCTCTCTCTTCGCGCTGGGCTCCTTCTCTCTCTTCGCGCTGGGCTCCTTCTCTCTCTCCCGCGCTGGGCTCCTTCTCTCTCTCCCGCGCTGGGCTCCTTCTCTCTCTCCCGCGCTGGGCTCCTTCTCTCTCTCCCGCGCTGGGCTCCTTCTCTCTCTCTCTCTCTCATAATGGGCTCCTTCTCTCTCCCGCGCTGGGCTCCTTCTCTCTCCCACGCTGGGCTCCTTCTCTCTCCCGCGCTGGGCTCCTTCTCTCTCCCGCGCTGGGCTCCTCTCTCTCACACAATGGGCTCCTTCTCTCTCCCGCGCTGGGCTCCTTCTCTCTAACACAATGGGCTCCTTCTCTCTCCCGCACTGGGCTCCTTCTCGCTCCCGCACTGGGCTCCTTCTCGCTCCCGCACTGGGCTCCTTCTCTCTCACACAATGGGCTCCTTCTCTCTCCCACACTGGGCTCCTTCTCTCTCCCACACTGGGCTCCTTCTCTCTCACACAATGGGCTCCTTCTCTCTCCCGCACTGGGCTCCTTCTCTCTCCCGCACTGGGCTCCTTCTCTCTCCCACGCTGGGCTCCTTCTCTCTCCCACGCTGGGCTCCTTCTCTCTCCCACGCTAGGCTCCTTCTCTATCCCATGCTGGGCTCCTTCTCTCTCCCACGCTAGGCTCCTTCTCTCTCCCTTGCTGGGCTGCTTCTCTCCACCACGCTGGGCTCCTTCACTCTCCCACGCTGGGCTCCTCCACTCTCCCGTGCTGGGCTCCTTCGCTCTCCCTTGCTGGGCTCCTTCTCTCTCCCTTGTTGGTCTCCTTCTCTCTCCCGCACTGTGCTCTACTCTCTCGCGTGGGGCTACTTCTCTCACCCACACTGTGCTCTCTCTCGTGCTGGGCTCCTTCTCTCTTCCTCACTGGGCTCCTTCTCTCTCTCACACTGGGCACCTCTCTCTCTCTCTCTCACACTGGGCCCCTTCTCTCTCACACACTGGGCTCCTTCTCTCTCCTGCGCTGTGCTCCTTCTCTCTCCAGCGCTGTGCTCCTTCTCTCTACCGGGTTGGGCTCCTTCTCTCTCCCGTGCTGTGCTCCTTATCTCTTTCGCACTGCTCCTTATCTCTTTCAGATCCTCTCTCATGCGCTGGGCTCCTTCTCTCTCACACAACTGGCTCCTCTCTCCCGCGCTGGGCTCCTTCGGTCTCTTGCGCTGGGCTTCTCTCTCCCGCACAGGTCTGCTCTCTCCCATACTGGGCTCCTTCTCTCTCACTCTCTCTCTCACAATGGGAGCCTTGTCTCTCTCTCACAATGGGAGCCTTGTCTCTCTCTCACACTGGGCCCCTCTCTCTCTCTCACAATGGGCTCCTTCTCTCTCTCTCTCTAACACACCGGGCTCCTTCTCTGTCACTCTCACAATGGGCTCCTTCTCTCTCTTACACACTGGGCTCCTTCTCTCTCTCACACATTGGGCTCCTTCTCTCTCTCTCACACACACTGTGCTCCTTTCTCTCTCTCCCACACTGGGCTCCTTCACTCTCGCTGTCTCACAATGGCCTACTTCTCTCTTTTGCACTGGGCTCCTTCTCTCTCCTGCGCTCGGCTCATTCTTTCTCACACACTGGGCTCATTCTCTCTTTCGCACTGGGCTGCTTCTCTCTCCTGCGCTCGGCTCCTTCGCTCTCACGCGCTGGGCTCCTTCTCTCTCACACACCGGGCTCCTTCTCTTCCTCACTGGGCTCCTTGTCTCTCACACACTGGGCTCCTTCTCTCTTCTGCACTGGGCTCCTTCTCGCTCACACACTGGGATCCTTCTCTCTCACACTGGGCTCCTTCTCTCTCACACTGGGCTCCTTCTCTCCCCCGCGCTGGGCTCCTTCTCTCCCCCGTGCTGGGCTCCTTCTCTCTCCCGCGCTGGGCTCCTTCTCTCTCCCGCGCTGGGCTCCTTCTCTCTCCCACGCTGGGCTCCTTCTCTCTCGCGTGGGGCTACGTCTCTCACCCGCACTGTGCTCTCTCTTGTGCTGGGCTCCTTCTCTCACGCGCGCTGGGCTCCTTCTCTCTCCCGCGCTGGGCTCCTTCTCTCTCCCGCGCTGGGCTCCTTCTCTCTCCCGCGCTGGGCTCCTTCTCTCTCGCGTGTGGCTACGTCTCTCACCCGCACTGTGATCTCTCTTGTGCTGGGCTCCTTCTCTCACGCGCGCTGGGCTCCTTCTCTCTCCCGCGCTGGGCTCCTTCTCTCTCCCGCGCTGGGCTCCTTCTCTCTCCCGCGCTGGGCTCCTTCTCTCTCCTGCGCTGGGCTCCTTCTCTCTCCCGCGCTGGGCTCCTTCTCTCTCATCGCGCTGGGCTCCTTCTCTCCCCTGCGCTGGGCTCCTTCTCTCTCTTCGCGCTGGGCTCCTTCTCTCTCTCCCACGCTAGGCTCCTTCTCTCTCCCTTGCTGGGCTGCTTCTCTCCACCACGCTGGGCTCCTTCACTCTCCCATGGTGGGCTCCTTCAATCTCCCGCGCTGGGCTCCTTCGCTCTCCCTTGCTGGGCTCCTTCTCTCTCCCTTGTTGGTCTCCTTCTCTCTCCCGCACTGTGCTCTACTCTCTCGCGTGGGGCTACTTCTCTCACCCGCACTGTGCTCTCTCTCGTGCTGGGCTCCTTCTCTCACCCGTGCTGTGCTCCTTCTCTCTTCCTCACTGGGCTCCTTCTCTCTCTCACACTGGGCACCTCTCTCTCTCTCTCTCACACTGGGCCCCTTCTCTCTCACACACTGGGCTCCTTCTCTCTCCAGCGCTGTGCTCCTTCTCTCTCCCGTGCTGTGCTCCTTATCTCTTTCGCACTGCTCCTTATCTCTGTCAGATCCTCTCTCATGCGCTGGGCTCCTTCTCTCTCACACAACTGGATCCTCTCTCCCGCGCTGGGCTCCTTCGGTCTCTTGCGCTGGGCTTCTCTCTCCCGCACAGGTCTGCTCTCTCCCATACTGGGCTCCTTCTCTCTCACTCTCTCTCTCACAATGGGAGCCTTGTCTCTCTCTCACAATGGGAGCCTTGTCTCTCTCTCACACTGGGCCCCTCTCTCTCTCTCACAATGGGCTCCTTCTCTCTCTCTCTCTAACACACCGGGCTCCTTCTCTGTCACTCTCACAATGGGCTCCTTCTCTCTCTTACACACTGGGCTCCTTCTCTCTCTCACACATTGGGCTCCTTCTCTCTCTCACACACACACTGTGCTCCTTTCTCTCTCTCCCACACTGGGCTCCTTCACTCTCGCTGTCTCACAATGGCCTACTTCTCTCTTTTGCACTGGGCTCCTTCTCTCTCCTGCGCTCGGCTCATTCTTTCTCACACACTGGGCTCATTCTCTCTTTCGCACTGGGCTGCTTCTCTCTCCTGCGCTCGGCTCCTTCGCTCTCACGCGCTGGGCTCCTTCTCTCTCACACACCGGGCTCCTTCTCTTCCTCACTGGGCTCCTTGTCTCTCACACACTGGGCTCCTTCTCTCTTCTGCACTGGGCTCCTTCTCGCTCACACACTGGGATTCTTCTCTCTCACACTGGGCTCCTTCTCTCTCACACTGGGCTCCTTCTCTCCCCCGCGCTGGGCTCCTTCTCTCCCCCGCGCTGGGCTCCTTCTCTCTCCCTCGCTGGGCTCCTTCTCTCTACCGCGCTGGGCTCCTTCTCTCTCCCGCGCTGGGCTCCTTCTCTCTCCCACGCTGGGCTCCTTCTCTCTCGTGTGGGGCTACGTCTCTCACCCGCACTGTGCTCTCTCTTGTGCTGGGCTCCTTCTCTCACGCGCGCTGGGCTCCTTCTCTCACGCGCGCTGGGCTCCTTCTCTCTCCCGCGCTGGGCTCCTTCTCTCTCCCGCGCTGGGCTCCTTCTCTCTCCCGCGCTGGGCTCCTTCTCTCTCCCGCGCTGGGCTCCTTCTCTCTCCCGCGCTGGGCTCCTTCTCTCTCGCGTGGGGCTACGTCTCTCACCCGCACTGTGCTCTCTCTTGTGCTGGGCTCCTTCTCTCACGCGCGCTGGGCTCCTTCTCTCTCCCGCGCTGGGCTCCTTCTCTCTCCCGCGCTGGGCTCCTTCTCTCTCCCGCGCTGGGCTCCTTCTCTCTCCCGCGCTGGGCTCCTCCTCTCTCCCGCGCTGGGCTCCTTCTCTCTCCCGCGCTGGGCTCCTTCTCTCTCATCGCGCTGGGCTCCTTCTCTCCCCTGCGCTGGGCTCCTTCGCTCTCCCGCGCTGGGCTCCTTCTCTCTCATCGCGCTGGGCTCCTTCTCTCCCCTGCGCTGGGCTCCTTCTCTCTCTTCGCGCTGGGCTCCTTCTCTCTCTCCCATGCTAGGCTCCTTCTCTCTCCCTTGCTGGGCTGCTTCTCTCCACCACGCTGGGCTCCTTCACTCTCCCACGCTGGGCTCCTTCACTCTCCCGCGCTGGGCTCCTTCGCTCTCCCTTGCTGGGCTCCTTCTCTCTCCCTTGTTGGTCTCCTTCTCTCTCCCGCACTGTGCTCTACTCTCTCGCGTGGGGCTACTTCTCTCACCCACACTGTGCTCTCTCTCGTGCTGGGCTCCTTCTCTCACCCGTGCTGTGCTCCTTCTCTCTTCCTCACTGGGCTCCTTCTCTCTCTCACACTGGGCACCTCTCTCTCTCTCTCTCACACTGGGCCCCTTCTCTCTCACACACTGGGCTCCTTCTCTCTCCTGCGCTGTGCTCCTTCTCTCTCCAGCGCTGGGCTCCTTCTCTCTCCCGCGCTGGGCTCCTTCTCTCGCGTGGGGCTACGTCTCTGACCCGCACTGTGCTCTCTCTTGTGCTGGGCTCCTTCTCTCACGCGCGCTGGGCTCCTTCTCTCTCCCGCGCTGGGCTCCTTCTCTCTCCCGCGCTGGGCTCCTTCTCTCTCCCGCGCTGGGCTCCTTCTCTCTCCCGCGCTGGGCTCCTTCTCTCCCCTGCGCTGGGCTCCTTCTCTCTCTTCGCCCTGGGCTCCTTCTCTCTCTTCGCGCTGGGCTCCTTCTCTCTCATCGCGCTGGGCTCCTTCTCTCTCTTCGCGCTGGGCTCCTTCTCTCTCTTCGCTCTGGGCTCCTTCTCTCCCCTGCGCTGGGCTCCTTCTCTCCCCTGCGCTGGGCTCCTTCTCTCTCTTCGCGCTGGGCTCCTTCTCTCTCTTCGCGCTGGGCTCCTTCTCTCTCTCCCGCGCTGGGCTCCTTCTCTCTCTTCGCGCTGGGCTCCTTCTCTCTCTTCGCGCTGGGCTCCTTCTCTCTCTTTGCTTTGGGCTCCTTCTCTCCCCTGCGCTGGGCTCCTTCTCTCCCCTGCGCTGGGCTCCTTCTCTCTCTTCGCGCTGGGCTCCTTCTCTCTCTTCGCGCTGGGCTCCTTCTCTCTCTCCCGCGCTGGGCTCCTTCTCTCTCTTCGCGCTGGGCACCTTCACTCTCCCGCGCTGGGCTCCTTCTCTCTCTCCCGCGCTGGGCTCCTTCTCTTTCCCGCGCTGGGCTCCTTCTCTTTCCCGCGCTGGGCTCCTTTCTCTCTTCGCGCTGGGCTCCTTCTCTCTCTTCGCGCTGGGCTCCTTCTCTCTCTTCGCGCTGGGCTCCTTCTCTCCCCTGCGCTGGGCTCCTTCTCTCTCTCCCGCGCTGGGCTCCTTCTCTCTCTCCCGCGCTGGGCTCCTTCTCTTTCTCCCGCGCTGGGCTCCTTCTCTCTCTCCCGCGCTGGGCTCCTTCTCTCCCCTGCGCTGGGCTCCTTCTCGCCCCTGCGCTGGGCTCCTTCTCTTTCCCGCGGTCGGCTCCTTCTCTCTCTTCACGCTGGGCTCCTTCTCTCTCTTCGCGCTGGGCTCCTTCTCTCTCTTCGCGCTGGGCTCCTTCTCTCTCTTCGCGCTGGACTCCTTCTCTTTCCCGCGCTCGGCTCCTTCTCTCTCTTCGCGCTGGGCTCCTTCTCTCTCTTCGCGCTGGGCTCCTTCTCTCTCTTCGCGCTGGGCTCCTTCTCTCTCTTTGCGCAGGGCTCGTTCTCTCTCTTTGCGCTGGTCTCCTTCTCTCCCCTGCGCTCGGCTCCTTCTCTTTCCCGCGCTCGGCTCCTTCTCTCTCTTCGCGCTGGGCTCCTTCTCTCTTTTCGCGCTGGGCTCCTTCTCTCTCTTCCCGCTGGGCTCCTTCTCTCTCTTCGCGCTGGTCTCCTTCTCTCCCCTGCGCTCGGCTCCTTCTCTTTCCCGCGCTCGGCTCCTTCTCTCTCCCGCGCTGGGCTCCTTCTCTCTCTCCCGCGCTGGGCTCCTTCTCTCTCTCCCGCGCTGGGCTCCTTCTCTCTCTTTGCGCAGGGCTCGTTCTCTCTCTTCGCGCTGGTCTCCTTCTCTCCCCTGCGCTCGGCTCCTTCTCTGTCCCGCGCTCGGCTCCTTCTCTCTCTTCGCGCTGGGCTCCTTCTCTCTCTTCGCGCTGGGCTCCTTCTCTCTCTTCGCGCTGGTCTCCTTCTCTCCCCTGCGCTTGGCTCCTTCTCTTTCCCGCGCTCGGCTCCTTCTCTCTCTTCGCGCTGGGCTCCTTCTCTCTCTTCGCGCTGGGCTCCTTCTCTCTCTTCGCGCTGGTCTCCTTCTCTCCCCTGCGCTCGGCTCCTTCTCTTTCCCGCGCTCGGCTCCTTCTCTCTCTTCGCGCTGGGCTCCTTCTCTCTTTTCGCGCTGGGCTCCTTCTCTCTCTTCCCGCTGGGCTCCTTCTCTCTCTTCGCGCTGGTCTCCTTCTCTCCCCTGCGCTCGGCTCCTTCTCTTTGCCGCGCTCGGCTCCTTCTCTCTCCCGCGCTGGGCTCCTTCTCTCTCTCCCGCGCTGGGCTCCTTCTCTCTCTCCCGCGCTGGGCTCCTTCTCTCTCTCCCGCGCTGGGCTCCTTCTCTCTCTCCCGCGCTGGGCTCCTTCTCTCTCTCCCGCGCTGGGCTCCTTCTCTCTCTTCGCGCTGGGCTCCTTCTCTCTCTTCGCGCTGGGCTCCTTCTCTCTCTTCGCGCTGGGCTCCTTCTCTCTCTTCGCGCTGGGCTCCTTCTCTCTCTCCCGCGCTGGGCTCCTTCTCTCTCTCCCGCGCTGGGCTCCTTCTCTCTCTCCCGCGCTGGGCTCCTTCTCTCTCTCCCGCGCTGGGCTCCTTCTCTCTCTTCGCGCTGGGCTCCTTCTCTCTCTTCGCGCTGGGCTCCTTCTCTCTCTTTGCGCTGGGCTCCTTCTCTCTCTTCTCGCTGGGCTCCTTCTCTCTCTTCGCGCTGGGCTCCTTCTCTCTCTTCGCGCTGGGCTCCTTCTCTCTCTCCCGCGCTGGGCTCCTTCTCTCTCTCCCGCGCTGGGCTCCTTCTCTCTCTCCCGCGCTGGGCTCCTTCTCTCTCTCCCGCGCTGGGCTCCTTCTCTCTCTTCGCGCTGGGCTCCTTCTCTCTCTTCGCGCTGGGCTCCTTCTCTCTCTTTGCGCTGGGCTCCTTCTCTCTCTTTGCGCTGGGCTCCTTCTCTCTCTTCGCGCTGGTCTCCTTCTCTCCCCTGCGCTCGGCTCCTTCTCTTTCCCGCGCTCGGCTCCTTCTCTCTCTTCGCGCTGGGCTCCTTCTCTCTCTTCGCCCTGGGCTCCTTCTCTCCCCTGCGCTGGGCTCCTTCTCTTTCCCGCGCTCGGCTCCTTCTCTCTCCCGCGCTGGGCTCCTTCTCTCCCCTGCGCTGGGCTCCTTCTCTCTCTCCCGCGCTGGGCTCCTTCTCTCTCTCCTGCGCTGGGCTCCTTCTCTCTCTCCCACGCTGGGCTCCTTCTCTCTCTCCCGCGCTGGGCTCCTTCTCTCTCTCCCGCGCTGGGCTCCTTCTCTCCCCTGCGCTGGGCTCCTTCTCTCCCCTGCGCTAGGCTCCTTCTCTCTCTTCGCGCTGGGCTCCTTCTCTCTCTTCGCGCTGGACTCCTTCTCTCTCTCCCGCGCTGGGCTCCTTCTCTCTCTTCGCGCTGGGCTCCTTCTCTCTCTCCCGCGCTGGGCTCCTTCTCTCTCTTCGCGCTGGTCTCCTTCTCTCCCCTGCGCTGGGCTCCTTCTCTTTCCCGCGCTCGGCTCCTTCTCTCTCTTCGCGCTCGGCTCCTTCTCTCTCTTCGCGCTGGGCTCCTTCTCTCTCTTCGCGCTGGGCTCCTTCTCTCTCTTCGCGCTGGTCTCCTTCTCTCCCCTGCGCTTGGCTCCTTCTCTTTCCCGCGCTCGGCTCCTTCTCTCTCTTCGCGCTGGGCTCCTTCTCTCTCTTCGCGCTGGGCTCCTTCTCTCTCTTCGCGCTGGTCTCCTTCTCTCCCCTGCGCTCGGCTCCTTCTCTTTCCCGCGCTCGGCTCCTTCTCTCTCTTCGCGCTGGGCTCCTTCTCTCTTTTCGCGCTGGGCTCCTTCTCTCTCTTCCCGCTGGGCTCCTTCTCTCTCTTCGCGCTGGTCTCCTTCTCTCCCCTGCGCTCGGCTCCTTCTCTTTGCCGCGCTCGGCTCCTTCTCTCTCCCGCGCTGGGCTCCTTCTCTCTCTCCCGCGCTGGGCTCCTTCTCTCTCTCCCGCGCTGGGCTCCTTCTCTCTCTCCCGCGCTGGGCTCCTTCTCTCTCTCCCGCGCTGGGCTCCTTCTCTCTCTTCGCGCTGGGCTCCTTCTCTCTCTTCGCGCTGGGCTCCTTCTCTCTCTTCGCGCTGGGCTCCTTCTCTCTCTTCGCGCTGGGCTCCTTCTCTCTCTCCCGCGCTGGGCTCCTTCTCTCTCTCCCGCGCTGGGCTCCTTCTCTCTCTCCCGCGCTGGGCTCCTTCTCTCTCTCCCGCGCTGGGCTCCTTCTCTCTCTTCGCGCTGGGCTCCTTCTCTCTCTTCGCGCTGGGCTCCTTCTCTCTCTTTGCGCTGGGCTCCTTCTCTCTCTTCTCGCTGGGCTCCTTCTCTCTCTTCGCGCTGGGCTCCTTCTCTCTCTTCGCGCTGGGCTCCTTCTCTCTCTCCCGCGCTGGGCTCCTTCTCTCTCTCCCGCGCTGGGCTCCTTCTCTCTCTCCCGCGCTGGGCTCCTTCTCTCTCTCCCGCGCTGGGCTCCTTCTCTCTCTTCGCGCTGGGCTCCTTCTCTCTCTTCGCGCTGGGCTCCTTCTCTCTCTTTGCGCTGGGCTCCTTCTCTCTCTTTGCGCTGGGCTCCTTCTCTCTCTTCGCGCTGGTCTCCTTCTCTCCCCTGCGCTCGGCTCCTTCTCTTTCCCGCGCTCGGCTCCTTCTCTCTCTTCGCGCTGGGCTCCTTCTCTCTCTTCGCGCTGGGCTCCTTCTCTCCCCTGCGCTGGGCTCCTTCTCTTTCCCGCGCTCGGCTCCTTCTCTCTCCCGCGCTGGGCTCCTTCTCTCCCCTGCGCTGGGCTCCTTCTCTCTCTCCCGCGCTGGGCTCCTTCTCTCTCTCCCGCGCTGGGCTCCTTCTCTCTCTCCCACGCTGGGCTCCTTCTCTCTCTCCCGCGCTGGGCTCCTTCTCTCTCTCCCGCGCTGGGCTCCTTCTCTCCCCTGCGCTGGGCTCCTTCTCTCCCCTGCGCTAGGCTCCTTCTCTCTCTTCGCGCTGGGCTCCTTCTCTCTCTTCGCGCTGGACTCCTTCTCTCTCTCCCGCGCTGGGCTCCTTCTCTCTCTTCGCGCTGGGCTCCTTCTCTCTCTCCCGCGCTGGGCTCCTTCTCTCTCTTCGCGCTGGTCTCCTTCTCTCCCCTGCGCTGGGCTCCTTCTCTTTCCCGCGCTCGGCTCCTTCTCTCTCTTCGCGCTCGGCTCCTTCTCTCTCTTCGCGCTGGGCTCCTTCTCTCTCTTCGCGCTGGGCTCCTTCTCTCTCTTCGCGCTGGTCTCCTTCTCTCCGCTGCGCTCGGCTCCTTCTCTTTCCCGCGCTCGGCTCTTTCTCTCTCTTCGCGCTGGGCTCCTTCTCTCTCTTCGCGCTGGGCTCCTTCTCTCTCTTCGCGCTGGGCTCCTTCTCTCCCCTGCGCTGGGCTCCTTCTCTTTCCCGCGCTCGGCTCCTTCTCTCTCCCGCGCTGGGCTCCTTCTCTCCCCTGCGCTGGGCTCCTTCTCTCTCTTCGCGCTGGGCTCCTTCTCTCTCTTCGCGCTGGGCTCCTTCTCTCTCTTTGCGCTGGGCTCCTTCTCTCCCCTGCGCTGGGCTCCTTCTCTTTCCCGCGCTCGGCTCCTTCTCTCTCCCGCGCTGGGCTCCTTCTCTCCCCTGCGCTGGGCTCCTTCTCTCTCTTCGCGCTGGGCTCCTTCTCTCTCTTCGCGCTGGGCTCCTTCTCTCTCCTCGCGCTGGGCTCCTTCTCTCTCTTCGCGCTGGGCTCCTTCTCTTTCCCGCGCTGGGCTCCTTCTCTCCCCTGCGCTGGGCTCCTTCTCTCTCACGCGCTGGGCTCCTTCTCTCTCTTCGCGCTGGGCTCCTTCTCTCTCTTCGCACTGGGCTCCTTCTCTCTCTTCGCGCTGGGCTCCTTCTCTCTCTTCGCACTGGGCTCCTTCTCTCCCCTACGCTGGGCTCCTTCTATCTCTTCGCGCTGGGCTCCTTCTCTCTCTTCGCGCTGGCCTCCTTCTCTCACTTCGCGCTGGGCTCCTTCTCTCTCTTCGCGCTGGGCTCCTTCTCTCTCCCGCGCTGGGCTCCTTCTCTCTCCCGCGGTGGGCTCCTTCTCTCCCCTGCGCTGGGCTCCTTCCCTTTCCCGCGCTGGGCTCCTTCTCTCTCCCGCGCTCGGCTCCTTCTCTCTCACGCGCTGGGCTCCTTCTCTCCCCTGCGCTTGGCTCCTTCTCTCTCACGCGCTGGGCTCCTTCTCTCTCCCGCGCTGGGCTCCTTCTCTCTCACGCGCTGGGCTCCTTCCCTTTCCCGCGCTGGTCTCCTTCTCTCCCCTGCGCTGGGCTCCTTCTCTCTCACGCGCTGGGCTCCTTCTCTCTCTTCGCACTGGGCTCCTTCTCTCCCCTGCGCTGGGCTCCTTCTCTCTCCCACGCTGGGCTCCTTCTCTCTCCCGCGCTCGGCTCCTTCTCTGCCCTGCACTGGGTTCCTTCTCTTTCCCGCGGTGGGTTCCTTCTCTCTCTTCGCGCTGGGCTCCTTCTCTCTCCCGCGCTGGGCTCCTTCTCTCCCCTGCGCTGGGCTCCTTCTCTTTCCCGCGGTGGGCTCCTTCTCTCTCTTCGCGCTGGGCTCCTTCTCTCTCCCGCGCTCAGCTCCTTCTCTCTCTCACACAATGGGCTCCTTCTCTCTCTTCGTCCTGGGCTCCTTCTCTCTCTTCGTCCTGGGCTCCTTCTCTCTCCCGCGCTGGGCTCCTGCTCTCTCCCACGCTGGGCTCCTTCTCTCTCCCGCGCTCGGCTCCTCTCTCTCCCCTGCGCTGGGCTCCTTCTCTCTCCCGCGCTGGGCTCCTGTTCTCTCCCGCGCTGGGCTCCTGCTCTCTCCCGCGCTGGGCTCCTGCTCTCTCCCCTGCGCTGGGCTCCTTCTCTCCCCCGCGCTGGGCTCCTTCTCTCCCCCGCGCTGGGCTCCTTCTCTCCCCCGCGCTGGGCTCCTTCTCTCTCCCGCGCTGGGCTCCTTCTCTCTACCGCGCTGGGCTCCTTCTCTCTCCCGCGCTGGGCTCCTTCTCTCTCCCACGCTGGGCTCCTTCTCTCTCGTGTGGGGCTACGTCTCTCACCCGCACTGTGCTCTCTCTTGTGCAGGGCTCCTTCTCTCACGCGCGCTGGGCTCCTTCTCTCACGCGCGCTGGGCTCCTTCTCTCTCCCGCGCTGGGCTCCTTCTCTCTCCCGCGCTGGGCTCCTTCTCTCTCCCGCGCTGGGCTCCTTCTCTCTCGCGTGGGGCTACGTCTCTCACCCGCACTGTGCTCTCTCTTGTGCTGGGCTCCTTCTCTCACGCGCGCTGGGCTCCTTCTCTCTCCCGCGCTGGGCTCCTTCTCTCTCCCGCGCTGGGCTCCTTCTCTCTCCCGCGCTGGGCTCCTCCTCTCTCCCGCGCTGGGCTCCTTCTCTCTCCCGCGCTGGGCTCCTTCTCTCTCATCGCGCTGGGCTCCTTCTCTCCCCTGCGCTGGGCTCCTTCTCTCTCCCGCGCTGGGCTCCTTCTCTCTCATCGCGCTGGGCTCCTTCTCTCCCCTGCGCTGGGCTCCTTCTCTCTCTTCGCGCTGGGCTCCTTCTCTCTCTCCCACGCTAGGCTCCTTCTCTCTCCCTTGCTGGGCTGCTTCTCTCCACCACGCTGGGCTCCTTCACTCTCCCACGCTGGGCTCCTTCACTCTCCCGCGCTGGGCTCCTTCGCTCTCCCTTGCTGGGCTCCTTCTCTCTCCCTTGTTGGTCTCCTTCTCTCTCCCGCACTGTGCTCTACTCTCTCGCGTGGGGCTACTTCTCTCACCCACACTGTGCTCTCTCTCGTGCTGGGCTCCTTCTCTCACCCGTGCTGTGCTCCTTCTCTCTTCCTCACTGGGCTCCTTCTCTCTCTCACACTGGGCACCTCTCTCTCTCTCTCTCACACTGGGCCCCTTCTCTCTCACACACTGGGCTCCTTCTCTCTCCTGCGCTGTGCTCCTTCTCTCTCCAGCGCTGGGCTCCTTCTCTCGCGTGGGGCTACGTCTCTCACCCGCACTGTGCTCTCTCTTGTGCTGGGCTCCTTCTCTCACGCGCGCTGGGCTCCTTCTCTCACGCGCGCTGGGCTCCTTCTCTCTCCCGCGCTGGGCTCCTTCTCTCTCCCGCGCTGGGCTCCTTCTCTCTCCCGCGCTGGGCTCCTTCTCTCTCGCGTGGGGCTACGTCTCTCACCCGCACTGTGCTCTCTCTTGTGCTGGGCTCCTTCTCTCACGCGCGCTGGGCTCCTTCTCTCTCCCGCGCTGGGCTCCTTCTCTCTCCCGCGCTGGGCTCCTTCTCTCTCCCGCGCTGGGCTCCTCCTCTCTCCCGCGCTGGGCTCCTTCTCTCTCCCGCGCTGGGCTCCTTCTCTCTCATCGCGCTGGGCTCCTTCTCTCCCCTGCGCTGGGCTCCTTCTCTCTCCCGCGCTGGGCTCCTTCTCTCTCATCGCGCTGGGCTCCTTCTCTCCCCTGCGCTGGGCTCCTTCTCTCTCTTCGCGCTGGGCTCCTTCTCTCTCTCCCACGCTAGGCTCCTTCTCTCTCCCTTGCTGGGCTGCTTCTCTCCACCACGCTGGGCTCCTTCACTCTCCCACGCTGGGCTCCTTCACTCTCCCGCGCTGGGCTCCTTCGCTCTCCCTTGCTGGGCTCCTTCTCTCTCCCTTGTTGGTCTCCTTCTCTCTCCCGCACTGTGCTCTACTCTCTCGCGTGGGGCTACTTCTCTCACCCACACTGTGCTCTCTCTCGTGCTGGGCTCCTTCTCTCACCCGTGCTGTGCTCCTTCTCTCTTCCTCACTGGGCTCCTTCTCTCTCTCACACTGGGCACCTCTCTCTCTCTCTCTCACACTGGGCCCCTTCTCTCTCACACACTGGGCTCCTTCTCTCTCCTGCGCTGTGCTCCTTCTCTCTCCAGCGCTGGGCTCCTTCTCTCGCGTGGGGCTACGTCTCTCACCCGCACTGTGCTCTCTCTTGTGCTGGGCTCCTTCTCTCACGCGCGCTGGGCTCCTTCTCTCACGCGCGCTGGGCTCCTTCTCTCTCCCGCGCTGGGCTCCTTCTCTCTCCCGCGCTGGGCTCCTTCTCTCTCATCGCGCTGGGCTCCTTCTCTCCCCTGCGCTGGGCTCCTTCTCTCTCTTCGCGCTGGGCTCCTTCTCTCTCTTCGCGCTGGGCTCCTTCTCTCTCATCGCGCTGGGCTCCTTCTCTCTCTTCGCGCTGGGCTCCTTCTCTCTCTTCGCTTTGGGCTCCTTCTCTCCCCTGCGCTGGGCTCCTTCTCTCCCCTGCGCTGGGCTCCTTCTCTCTCTTCGCGCTGGGCTCCTTCTCTCTCTTCGCGCTGGGCTCCTTCTCTCTCTCCCGCGCTGGGCTCCTTCTCTCTCTTCGCGCTGGGCACCTTCACTCTCCCGCGCTGGGCTCCTTCTCTCTCTCCCGCGCTGGGCTCCTTCTCTTTGCCGCGCTGGGCTCCTTCTCTTTCCCGCGCTGGGCTCCTTTCCCTCTTCGCGCTGGGCTCCTTCTCTCTCTTCGCGCTGGGCTCCTTCTCTCTCTTCGCGCTGGGCTCCTTCTCTCCCCTGCGCGGGGCTCCTTCTCTCTCTCCCGCGCTGGGCTCCTTCTCTCTCTCCCGCGCTGGGCTCCTTCTCTCTCTCCCGCGCTGGGCTCCTTCTCTCTCTCCCGCGCTGGGCTCCTTCTCTCCCCTGCGCTGGGCTCCTTCTCGCCCCTGCGCTGAGCTCCTTCTCTTTCCCGCGGTCGGCTCCTTCTCTCTCTTCACGCTGGGCTCCTTCTCTCTCTTCGCGCTGGGCTCCTTCTCTCTCTTCGCGCTGGGCTCCTTCTCTCTCTTCGCGCTGGACTCCTCTTTCCCGCGCTCGGCTCCTTCTCTCTCTTCGCGCTGGGCTCCTTCTCTCTCTTCGCGCTGGGCTCCTTCTCTCTCTTCGCGCTGGGCTCCTTCTCTCTCTTCGCGCTGGTCTCCTTCTCTCGCCTGCGCTCGGCTCCTTCTCTTTCCCGCGCTCGGCTCCTTCTCTCTCCCGCGCTGGGCTCCTTCTCTCTCTCCCGCGCTGGGCTCCTTCTCTCTCTCCCGCGCTGGGCTCCTTCTCTCTCTCCCGCGCTGGGCTCCTTCTCTCTCTCCCGCGCTGGGCTCCTTCTCTCTCTGCCGCGCTGGGCTTCTTCTCTCTCTCCCGCGCTGGGCTCCTTCTCTCTCTCCCGCGCTGGGCTCCATCTCTCTCTCCCGCGCTGGGCTCCTTCTCTCTCTCCCGCGCTGGGCTCCTTCTCTCCCCTGCGCTGGGCTCCTTCTCTCCCTTGCGCTAGGCTCCTTCTCTCTCTTCGCGCTGGGCTCCTTCTCTCTCTTCGCGCTGGGCTCCTTCCCTCTCTTCGCGCTGGGCTCCTTTTCTCTCTTCGCGCTGGGCTCCTTCTCTCTCACGCGCTGGGCTCCTTCCCTTTCCCGCGCTGGGCTCCTTCTCTCCCCTGCGCTGGGCTCCTTCTCTCTCACGCGCTGGGCTCCTTCTCTCTCTTCGCACTGGGCTCCTTCTCTCCCCTGCGCTGGGCTCCTTCTCTCTCCCACGCTGGGCTCCTTCTCTCTCCCGCGCTCGGCTCCTTCTCTGCCCTGCACTGGGTTCCTTCTCTTTCCCGCGGTGGGTTCCTTCTCTCTCTTCGCGCTGGGCTCCTTCTCTCTCCCGCGCTGGGCTCCTTCTCTCCCCTGCGCTGGGCTCCTTCTCTTTCCCGCGGTGGGCTCCTTCTCTCTCTTCGCGCTGGGCTCCTTCTCTCTCCCGCGCTCAGCTCCTTCTCTCTCTCACACAATGGGCTCCTTCTCTCTCTTCGTCCTGGGCTCCTTCTCTCTCCCGCGCTGGGCTCCTGCTCTCTCCCACGCTGGGCTCCTTCTCTCTCCCGCGCTCGGCTCCTCTCTCTCCCCTGCGCTGGGCTCCTTCTCTCTCCCGCGCTGGGCTCCTGCTCTCTCCCGCGCTGGGCTCCTGTTCTCTCCCGCGCTGGGCTCCTGCTCTCTCCCGCGCTGGGCTCCTTCTCTCCCCTGCGCTGGGCTCCTTCTCTTTCCCGCGGTGGGCTCCTTCTCTCTCTTCGCGCTGGGCTCCTTCTCTCTCCCGCGCTCAGCTCCTTCTCTCTCTCACACAATGGGCTCCTTCTCTCTCTTCGTCCTGGGCTCCTTCTCTCTCCCGCGCTGGGCTCCTGCTCTCTCCCACGCTGGGCTCCTTCTCTCTTCCGCGCTCGGCTCCTCTCTCTCCCCTGCGCTGGGCTCCTTCTCTCTCCCGCGCTGGGCTCCTGCTCTCTCCCGCGCTGGGCTCCTGTTCTCTCCCGCGCTGGGCTCCTGCTCTCTCCCGCGCTGGGCTCCTGCTCTCTCCCCTGCGCTGGGCTCCTTCTCTCCCCCGCGCTGGGCTCCTTCTCTCCCCCGCGCTGGGCTCCTTCTCTCCCCCGCGCTGGGCTCCTTCTCTCTCCCGCGCTGGGCTCCTTCTCTCTACCGCGCTGGGCTCCTTCTCTCTCCCGCGCTGGGCTCCTTCTCTCTCCCACGCTGGGCTCCTTCTCTCTCGTGTGGGGCTACGTCTCTCACCGGCACTGTGCTCTCTCTTGTGCAGGGCTCCTTCTCTCACGCGCGCTGGGCTCCTTCTCTCACGCGCGCTGGGCTCCTTCTCTCTCCCGCGCTGGGCTCCTTCTCTCTCCCGCGCTGGGCTCCTTCTCTCTCCCGCGCTGGGCTCCTTCTCTCTCGCGTGGGGCTACGTCTCTCACCCGCACTGTGCTCTCTCTTGTGCTGGGCTCCTTCTCTCACGCGCGCTGGGCTCCTTCTCTCTCCCGCGCTGGGCTCCTTCTCTCTCCCGCGCTGGGCTCCTCCTCTCTCCCGCGCTGGGCTCCTCCTCTCTCCCGCGCTGGGCTCCTTCTCTCTCCCGCGCTGGGCTCCTTCTCTCTCATCGCGCTGGGCTCCTTCTCTCCCCTGCGCTGGGCTCCTTCTCTCTCCCGCGCTGGGCTCCTTCTCTCTCATCGCGCTGGGCTCCTTCTCTCCCCTGCGCTGGGCTCCTTCTCTCTCTTCGCGCTGGGCTCCTTCTCTCTCTCCCACGCTAGGCTCCTTCTCTCTCCCTTGCTGGGCTGCTTCTCTCCACCACGCTGGGCTCCTTCACTCTCCCACGCTGGGCTCCTTCACTCTCCCGCGCTGGGCTCCTTCGCTCTCCCTTGCTGGGCTCCTTCTCTCTCCCTTGTTGGTCTCCTTCTCTCTCCCGCACTGTGCTCTACTCTCTCGCGTGGGGCTACTTCTCTCACCCACACTGTGCTCTCTCTCGTGCTGGGCTCCTTCTCTCACCCGTGCTGTGCTCCTTCTCTCTTCCTCACTGGGCTCCTTCTCTCCCTCACACTGGGCACCTCTCTCTCTCTCTCTCACACTGGGCCCCTTCTCTCTCACACACTGGGCTCCTTCTCTCTCCTGCGCTGTGCTCCTTCTCTCTCCAGCGCTGGGCTCCTTCTCTCGCGTGGGGCTACGTCTCTCACCCGCACTGTGCTCTCTCTTGTGCTGGGCTCCTTCTCTCACGCGCGCTGGGCTCCTTCTCTCTCCCGCGCTGGGCTCCTTCTCTCTCCCGCGCTGGGCTCCTTCTCTCTCCCGCGCTGGGCTCCTTCTCTCTCCCGCGCTGGGCTCCTTCTCTCTCCCGCGCTGGGCTCCTTCTCTCTCATCGCGCTGGGCTCCTTCTCTCCCCTGCGCTGGGCTCCTTCTCTCTCTTCGCGCTGGGCTCCTTCTCTCTCTTCGCGCTGGGCTCCTTCTCTCTCATCGCGCTGGGCTCCTTCTCTCTCTTCGCGCTGGGCTCCTTCTCTCTCTTCGCTTTGGGCTCCTTCTCTCCCCTGCGCTGGGCTCCTTCTCTCCCCTGCGCTGGGCTCCTTCTCTCTCTTCGCGCTGGGCTCCTTCTCTCTCTTCGCGCTGGGCTCCTTCTCTCTCTCCCGCGCTGGGCTCCTTCTCTCTCTTCGCGCTGGGCACCTTCACTCTCCCGCGCTGGGCTCCTTCTCTCTCTCCCGCGCTGGGCTCCTTCTCTTTGCCGCGCTGGGCTCCTTCTCTTTCCCGCGCTGGGCTCCTTTCCCTCTTCGCGCTGGGCTCCTTCTCTCTCTTCGCGCTGGGCTCCTTCTCTCTCTTCGCGCTGGGCTCCTTCTCTCCCCTGCGCGGGGCTCCTTCTCTCTCTCCCGCGCTGGGCTCCTTCTCTCTCTCCCGCGCTGGGCTCCTTCTCTCTCTCCCGCGCTGGGCTCCTTCTCTCTCTCCCGCGCTGGGCTCCTTCTCTCCCCTGCGCTGGGCTCCTTCTCGCCCCTGCGCTGAGCTCCTTCTCTTTCCCGCGGTCGGCTCCTTCTCTCTCTTCACGCTGGGCTCCTTCTCTCTCTTCGCGCTGGGCTCCTTCTCTCTCTTCGCGCTGGGCTCCTTCTCTCTCTTCGCGCTGGACTCCTCTTTCCCGCGCTCGGCTCCTTCTCTCTCTTCGCGCTGGGCTCCTTCTCTCTCTTCGCGCTGGGCTCCTTCTCTCTCTTCGCGCTGGTCTCCTTCTCTCGCCTGCGCTCGGCTCCTTCTCTTTCCCGCGCTCGGCTCCTTCTCTCTCCCGCGCTGGGCTCCATCTCTCTCCCGCGCTGGGCTCCTTCTCTCTCTCCCGCGCTGGGCTCCTTCTCTCTCTCCCGCGCTGGGCTTCTTCTCTCTCTCCCGCGCTGGGCTCCTTCTCTCTCTCCCGCGCAGGGCTCCTTCTCTCTCTCCCGCGCTGGGCTCCTTCTCTCTCTCCCGCGCTGGGCTCCTTCTCTCCCCTGCGCTGGGCTCCTTCTCTCCCTTGCGCTAGGCTCCTTCTCTCTCTTCGCGCTGGGCTCCTTCTCTCTCTTCGCGCTGGGCTCCTTCTCTCTCTTCGCGCTGGGCTCCTTTTCTCTCTTCGCGCTGGGCTCCTTCTCTCTCACGCGCTGGGCTCCTTCCCTTTCCCGCGCTGGGCTCCTTCTCTCCCCTGCGCTGGGCTCCTTCTCTCTCACGCGCTGGGCTCCTTCTCTCTCTTCGCACTGGGCTCCTTCTCTCCCCTGCGCTGGGCTCCTTCTCTCTCCCACGCTGGGCTCCTTCTCTCTCCCGCGCTCGGCTCCTTCTCTGCCCTGCACTGGGTTCCTTCTCTTTCCCGCGGTGGGTTCCTTCTCTCTCTTCGCGCTGGGCTCCTTCTCTCTCCCGCGCTGGGCTCCTTCTCTCCCCTGCGCTGGGCTCCTTCTCTTTCCCGCGGTGGGCTCCTTCTCTCTCTTCGCGCTGGGCTCCTTCTCTCTCTCCCGCGCTCAGCTCCTTCTCTCTCTCACACAATGGGCTCCTTCTCTCTCTTCGTCCTGGGCTCCTTCTCTCTCCCGCGCTGGGCTCCTGCTCTCTCCCACGCTGGGCTCCTTCTCTCTCCCGCGCTCGGCTCCTCTCTCTCCCCTGCGCTGGGCTCCTTCTCTCTCCCGCGCTGGGCTCCTGCTCTCTCCCGCGCTGGGCTCCTGTTCTCTCCCGCGCTGGGCTCCTGCTCTCTCCCGCGCTGGGCTCCTTCTCTCCCCTGCGCTGGGCTCCTTCTCTTTCCCGCGGTGGGCTCCTTCTCTCTCTTCGCGCTGGGCTCCTTCTCTCTCCCGCGCTCAGCTCCTTCTCTCTCTCACACAATGGGCTCCTTCTCTCTCTTCGTCCTGGGCTCCTTCTCTCTCCCGCGCTGGGCTCCTGCTCTCTCCCACGCTGGGCTCCTTCTCTCTCCCGCGCTCGGCTCCTCTCTCTCCCCTGCGCTGGGCTCCTTCTCTCTCCCGCGCTGGGCTCCTGCTCTCTCCCGCGCTGGGCTCCTGTTCTCTCCCGCGCTGGGCTCCTGCTCTCTCCCGCGCTGGGCTCCTGCTCTCTCCCCTGCGCTGGGCTCCTTCTCTCCCCCGCGCTGGGCTCCTTCTCTCCCCCGCGCTGGGCTCCTTCTCTCCCCCGCGCTGGGCTCCTTCTCTCTCCCGCGCTGGGCTCCTTCTCTCTACCGCGCTGGGCTCCTTCTCTCTCCCGCGCTGGGCTCCTTCTCTCTCCCACGCTGGGCTCCTTCTCTCTCGTGTGGGGCTACGTCTCTCACCCGCACTGTGCTCTCTCTTGTGCAGGGCTCCTTCTCTCACGCGCGCTGGGCTCCTTCTCTCACGCGCGCTGGGCTCCTTCTCTCTCCCGCGCTGGGCTCCTTCTCTCTCCCGCGCTGGGCTCCTTCTCTCTCGCGTGGGGCTACGTCTCTCACCCGCACTGTGCTCTCTCTTGTGCTGGGCTCCTTCTCTCACGCGCGCTGGGCTCCTTCTCTCTCCCGCGCTGGGCTCCTTCTCTCTCCCGCGCTGGGCTCCTCCTCTCTCCCGCGCTGGGCTCCTTCTCTCTCCCGCGCTGGGCTCCTTCTCTCTCATCGCGCTGGGCTCCTTCTCTCCCCTGCGCTGGGCTCCTTCTCTCTCCCGCGCTGGGCTCCTTCTCTCTCATCGCGCTGGGCTCCTTCTCTCCCCTGCGCTGGGCTCCTTCTCTCTCTTCGCGCTGGGCTCCTTCTCTCTCTCCCACGCTAGGCTCCTTCTCTCTCCCTTGCTGGGCTGCTTCTCTCCACCACGCTGGGCTCCTTCACTCTCCCACGCTGGGCTCCTTCACTCTCCCGCGCTGGGCTCCTTCGCTCTCCCTTGCTGGGCTCCTTCTCTCTCCCTTGTTGGTCTCCTTCTCTCTCCCGCACTGTGCTCTACTCTCTCGCGTGGGGCTACTTCTCTCACCCACACTGTGCTCTCTCTCGTGCTGGGCTCCTTCTCTCACCCGTGCTGTGCTCCTTCTCTCTTCCTCACTGGGCTCCTTCTCTCTCTCACACTGGGCACCTCTCTCTCTCTCTCTCACACTGGGCCCCTTCTCTCTCACACACTGGGCTCCTTCTCTCTCCTGCGCTGTGCTCCTTCTCTCTCCAGCGCTGGGCTCCTTCTCTCTCCCGCGCTGGGCTCCTTCTCTCGCGTGGGGCTACGTCTCTCACCCGCACTGTGCTCTCTCTTGTGCTGGGCTCCTTCTCTCACGCGCGCTGGGCTCCTTCTCTCTCCCGCGCTGGGCTCCTTCTCTCTCCCGGGCTGGGCTCCTTCTCTCTCCCGCGCTGGGCTCCTTCTCTCTCCCGCGCTGGGCTCCTTCTCTCTCATCGCGCTGGGCTCCTTCTCTCCCCTGCGCTGGGCTCCTTCTCTCTCTTCGCGCTGGGCTCCTTCTCTCTCTTCGCGCTGGGCTCCTTCTCTCTCATCGCGCTGGGCTCCTTCTCTCTCTTCGCGCTGGGCTCCTTCTCTCTCTTCGCTTTGGGCTCCTTCTCTCCCCTGCGCTGGGCTCCTTCTCTCCCCTGCGCTGGGCTCCTTCTCTCTCTTCGCGCTGGGCTCCTTCTCTCTCTTCGCGCTGGGCTCCTTCTCTCTCTCCCGCGCTGGGCTCCTTCTCTCTCTTCGCGCTGGGCACCTTCACTCTCCCGCGCTGGGCTCCTTCTCTCTCTCCCGCGCTGGGCTCCTTCTCTTTGCCGCGCTGGGCTCCTTCTCTTTCCCGCGCTGGGCTCCTTTCCCTCTTCGCGCTGGGCTCCTTCTCTCTCTTCGCGCTGGGCTCCTTCTCTCTCTTCGCGCTGGGCTCCTTCTCTCCCCTGCGCGGGGCTCCTTCTCTCTCTCCCGCGCTGGGCTCCTTCTCTCTCTCCCGCGCTGGGCTCCTTCTCTCTCTCCCGCGCTGGGCTCCTTCTCTCTCTCCCGCGCTGGGCTCCTTCTCTCCCCTGCGCTGGGCTCCTTCTCGCCCCTGCGCTGAGCTCCTTCTCTTTCCCGCGGTCAGCTCCTTCTCTCTCTTCACGCTGGGCTCCTTCTCTCTCTTCGCGCTGGGCTCCTTCTCTCTCTTCGCGCTGGGCTCCTTCTCTCTCTTCGCGCTGGACTCCTCTTTCCCGCGCTCGGCTCCTTCTCTCTCTTCGCGCTGGTCTCCTTCTCTCGCCTGCGCTCGGCTCCTTCTCTTTCCCGCGCTCGGCTCCTTCTCTCTCCCGCGCTGGGCTCCTTCTCTCTCTCCCGCGCTGGGCTTCTTCTCTCTCTCCCGCGCTGGGCTCCTTCTCTCTCTCCCGCGCTGGGCTCCTTCTCTCTCTCCCGCGCTGGGCTCCTTCTCTCTCTCCCGCGCTGGGCTCCTTCTCTCCCCTGCGCTGGGCTCCTTCTCTCCCTTGCGCTAGGCTCCTTCTCTCTCTTCGCGCTGGGCTCCTTCTCTCTCTTCGCGCTGGGCTCCTTCTCTCTCTTCGCGCTGGGCTCCTTCTCTCTCTTCGCGCTGGGCTCCTTTTCTCTCTTCGCGCTGGGCTCCTTCTCTCTCACGCGCTGGGCTCCTTCCCTTTCCCGCGCTGGGCTCCTTCTCTCCCCTGCGCTGGGCTCCTTCTCTCTCACGCGCTGGGCTCCTTCTCTCTCTTCGCACTGGGCTCCTTCTCTCCCCTGCGCTGGGCTCCTTCTATCTCCCACGCTGGGCTCCTTCTCTCTCCCGCGCTCGGCTCCTTCTCTGCCCTGCACTGGGTTCCTTCTCTTTCCCGCGGTGGGTTCCTTCTCTCTCTTCGCGCTGGGCTCCTTCTCTCTCCCGCGCTGGGCTCCTTCTCTCCCCTGCGCTGGGCTCCTTCTCTTTCCCGCGGTGGGCTCCTTCTCTCTCTTCGCGCTGGGCTCCTTCTCTCTCCCGCGCTCAGCTCCTTCTCTCTCTCACACAATGGGCTCCTTCTCTCTCTTCGTCCTGGGCTCCTTCTCTCTCCCGCGCTGGGCTCCTGCTCTCTCCCACGCTGGGCTCCTTCTCTCTCCCGCGCTCGGCTCCTCTCTCTCCCCTGCGCTGGGCTCCTTCTCTCTCCCGCGCTGGGCTCCTGCTCTCTCCCGCGCTGGGCTCCTGTTCTCTCCCGCGCTGGGCTCCTGCTCTCTCCCGCGCTGGGCTCCTGCTCTCTCCCCTGCGCTGGGCTCCTTCTCTCCCCCGCGCTGGGCTCCTTCTCTCCCCCGCGCTGGGCTCCTTCTCTCTCCCGCGCTGGGCTCCTTCTCTCTCCCGCGCTGGGCTCCTTCTCTCTCCCGCGCTGGGCTCCTTCTCTCTCCCGCGCTGGGCTCCTTCTCTCTCCCACGCTGGGCTCCTTCTCTCTCGTGTGGGGCTACGTCTCTCACCCGCACTGTGCTCTCTCTTGTGCAGGGCTCCTTCTCTCACGCGCGCTGGGCTCCTTCTCTCACGCGCGCTGGGCTCCTTCTCTCTCCCGCGCTGGGCTCCTTCTCTCTCCCGCGCTGGGCTCCTTCTCTCTCCCGCGCTGGGCTCCTTCTCTCTCGCGTGGGGCTACGTCTCTCACCCGCACTGTGCTCTCTCTTGTGCTGGGCTCCTTCTCTCACGCGCGCTGGGCTCCTTCTCTCTCCCGCGCTGGGCTCCTTCTCTCTCCCGCGCTGGGCTCCTTCTCTCTCCCGCGCTGGGCTCCTCCTCTCTCCCGCGCTGGGCTCCTTCTCTCTCCCGCGCTGGGCTCCTTCTCTCTCATCGCGCTGGGCTCCTTCTCTCCCCTGCGCTGGGCTCCTTCTCTCTCCCGCGCTGGGCTCCTTCTCTCTCATCGCGCTGGGCTCCTTCTCTCCCCTGCGCTGGGCTCCTTCTCTCTCTTCGCGCTGGGCTCCTTCTCTCTCTTCGCGCTGGGCTCCTTCTCTCTCTTCGCGCTGGGCTCCTTCTCTCTCTTCGCGCTGGGCTCCTTCTCTCTCTTCGCTCTGGGCTCCTTCTCTCCCCTGCGCTGGGCTCCTTCTCTCCCCTGCGCTGGGCTCCTTCTCTCTCTTCGCGCTGGGCTCCTTCTCTCTCTTCGCGCTGGGCTCCTTCTCTCTCTCCCGTGCTGGGCTCCTTCTCTCTCTTCGCGCTGGGCTCCTTCTCTCTCCCGCGCTGGGCTCCTTCTCTCTCTTCGCGCTGGGCTCCTTCTCTCTCTTCGCTTTGGGCTCCTTCTCTCCCCTGCGCTGGGCTCCTTCTCTCCCCTGCGCTGGGCTCCTTCTCTCTCTTCGCGCTGGGCTCCTTCTCTCTCTTCGCGCTGGGCTCCTTCTCTCTCTCCCGCGCTGGGCTCCTTCTCTCTCTTCGCGCTGGGCACCTTCACTCTCCCGCGCTGGGCTTCTTCTCTCTCTCCCGCGCTGGGCTCCTTCTCTTTCCCGCGCTGGGCTCCTTCTCTTACCCGCGCTGGGCTCCTTTCCCTCTTCGCGCTGGGCTCCTTCTCTCTCTTCGCGCTGGGCTCCTTCTCTCCCCTGCGCGGGGCTCCTTCTCTCTCTCCCGCGCTGGGCTCCTTCTCTCTCTCCCGCGCTGGGCTCCTTCTCTCTCTCCCGCGCTGGGCTCCTTCTCTCTCTCCCGCGCTGGGCTCCTTCTCTCCCCTGCGCTGGGCTCCTTCTCGCCCCTGCGCTGGGCTCCTTCTCTTTCCCGCGGTCGGCTCCTTCTCTCTCTTCACACTGGGCTCCTTCTCTCTCTTCGCGCTGGGCTCCTTCTCTCTCTTCGCGCTGGGCTCCTTCTCTCTCTTCGCGCTGGACTCCTTCTCTTTCCCGCGCTCGGCTCCTTCTCTCTCTTCGCGCTGGGCTCCTTCTCTCTCTTCGCGCTGGGCTCCTTCTCTCTCTTCGCGCTGGGCTCCTTCTCTCTCTTCGCGCTGGGCTCCTTCTCTCGCCTGCGCTCGGCTCCTTCTCTTTCCCGCGCTCGGCTCCTTCTGTCTCCCGCGCTGGGCTCCTTCTCTCTCTCCCGCGCTGGGCTCCTTCTCTCTCTCCCGCGCTGGGCTCCTTCTCTCTCTCCCGCGCTGGGCTCCTTCTCTCTCTCCCGCGCTGGGCTCCTTCTCTCTCTCCCGCGCTGGGCTTCTTCTCTCTCTCCCGCGCTGGGCTCCTTCTCTCTCTCCCGCGCTGGGCTCCTTCTCTCTCTCCCGCGCTGGGCTTCTTCTCTCTCTCCCGCGCTGGGCTCCTTCTCTCTCTCCCGCGCTGGGCTCCTTCTCTCTCTCCCGCGCTGGGCTCCTTCTCTCTCTCCCGCGCTGGGCTCCTTCTCTCTCTTCGCGCTGGGCTCCTTCTCTCTCTTCGCGCTGGGCTCCTTCTCTCTCTTCGCGCTGGGCTCCTTCTGTCCCCTGCGCTGGGCTCCTTCTCTTTCCCGCGCTCGGCTCCTTCTCTCTCTTCGCGCTGGGCTCCTTCTCTCTGTTCACGCTGGGCTCCTTCTCTCTCGTCGCGCTGGGCTCCTTCTCTCTCTTCGCGCTGGGCTCCTTCTCTCTCTTCGCGCTGGTCTCCTTCTCTCCCCTGCGCTCGGCTCCTTCTCTTTCCCGCGCTCGGCTCCTTCTCTCTCTTCGCGCTGGGCTCCTTCTCTCTCTTCGCGCTGGGCTCCTTCTCTCCCCTGCGCTGGGCTCCTTCTCTTTCCCGCGCTCGGCTCCTTCTCTCTCCCGCGCTGGGCTCCTTCTCTCCCCTGTGCTGGGCTCCTTCTCTCTCTCCCGCGCTGGGCTCCTTCTCTCTCTCCCGCGCTGGGCTCCATCTCTCTCTCCCGCGCTGGGCTCCTTCTCTCTCTCCCGCGCTGGGCTCCTTCTCTCTCTCCCGCGCTGGGCTCCTTCTCTCTCTCCCGCGCTGGGCTCCTTCTCTCCCCTGCGCTGGGCTCCTTCTCTCCCCTGCGCTAGGCTCCTTCTCTCTCTTCGCGCTGGGCTCCTTCTCTCTCTTCGCGCTGGACTCCTTCTCTCTCTCCCGCGCTGGGCTCCTTCTCTCTCTTCGCGCTGGGCTCCTTCTCTCTCTTCGTGCTGGGCTCCTTCTCTCTCTTCGCGCTGGTCTCCTTCTCTCCCCTGCGCTGGGCACCTTCTCTTTCCCGCGCTCGGCTCCTTCTCTCTCTTCGCGCTGGGCTCCTTCACTCTCTTCGCGCTGGGCTCCTTCTCTCTCTTCGCGCTGGGCTCGTTCTCTCTCTTCGCGCTGGACTCCTTCTCTCCCCTGCGCTCGGTTCCTTCTCTTTCCCGCGCTCGGCTCTTTCTCTCTCTTCGCGCTGGGCTCCTTCTCTCTCTTCGCGCTGGGCTCCTTCTCTCTCTTCGTGCTGGGCTCCTTCTCTCCCCTGCGCTGGGCTCCTTCTCTTTCCTGCGCTCAGCTCCTTCTCTCTCCCGCGCTGGGCTCCTTCTCTCCCCTGCGCTGGGCTCCTTCTCTCTCTTCGCGCTGGGCTCCTTCTCTCTCTTCGCGCTGGGCTCCTTCTCTTTCCCGCGCTGGGCTCCTCTCCCCTGCGCTGGGCTCCTTCTCTCTCACGCGCTGGGCTCCTTCTCTCTCTTCGCGCTGGGCTCCTTCTCTCTCTTCGCGCTGGGCTCCTTCTCTCTCTTCGCGCTGGGCTCCTTCTCTCCCCTGCGCTGGGCTCCTTCTATCTCTTCGCGCTGGGCTCCTTCTCTCTCTTCGCGCTGGCCTCCTTCTCTCTCTTCGCGCTGGCCTCCTTCTCTCTCTTCGCGCTGGGCTCCTTCTCTCTCCCGCACTGGGCTCCTTCTCTCTCCCGCGGTGGGCTCCTTCTCTCCCCTGCGCTGGGCTCCTTCCCTTTCCCGCGCTGGGCTCCTTCTCTCTCCCGCGCTCGGCTCCTTCTCTCTCACGCGCTGGGCTCCTTCTCTCCCCTGCGCTTGGCTCCTTCTCTCTCACGCGCTGGGCTCCTTCTCTCTCCCGCGCTGGGCTCCTTCTCTCTCACGCGCTGGGCTCCTTCCCTTTCCCGCGCTGGGCTCCTTCTCTCCCCTGCGCTGGGCTCCTTCTCTCTCACGCGCTGGGCTCCTTCTCTCTCTTCGCACTGGGCTCCTTCTCTCCCCTGCGCTGGGCTCCTTCTCTCTCCCACGCTGGGCTCCTTCTCTCTACCGCGCTCGGCTCCTTCTCTGCCCTGCACTGGGTTCCTTCTCTTTCCCGCGGTGGGTTCCTTCTCTCTCTTCGCGCTGGGCTCCTTCTCTCTCCCGCGCTGGGCTCCTCTTCTCTCCCGCGCTGGGCACCTTCTCTCCCCAGCGCTGGGCTCCTTCTCTTTCCCGCGGTGGGCTCCTTCTCTCTCTTCGCGCTGGGCTCCTTCTCTCTCCCGCGCTCAGCTCCTTCTCTCTCTCACACAATGGGCTCCTTCTCTCTCTTCGTCCTGGGCTCCTTCTCTCTCCCGCGCTGGGCTCCTGCTCTCTCCCACGCTGGGCTCCTTCTCTCTCCCGCGCTCGGCTCCTCTCTCTCCCCTGCGCTGGGCTCCTTCTCTCTCCCGCGCTGGGCTCCTGCTCTCTCCCGCGCTGGGCTCCTGTTCTCTCCCGCGCTGGGCTCCTGCTCTCTCCCGCGCTGGGCTCCTGCTCTCTCCCCTGCGCTGGGCTCCTTCTCTCCCCTGCGCTGGGCTCCTTCTCTCCCCTGCGCTGGGCTCCTTCTCTCCCCTGCGTTGGGCTCCTTCTCTCCCCTGCGCTGGGCTCCTTCTCTCCCCTGCGCTGGGCTCCTTCTCTCCCCTGCGCTGGGCTCCTTCTCTCTCCCGCGCTGGGCTCCTTCTCTCTCCCGCGCTGGGCTCCTTCTCTCTCTCCGCGCTGGGCTCCTTCTCTCTCTCCGCGCTGGGCTCCTTCTCTCTCTCCGCGCTGGGCTCCTTCTCTCTCTTCGCGCTGGGCTCCTTCTCTCTCTTCGCGCTGGGCTCCTTCTCTCTCTTCGCGCTGGGCTCCTTCTCTCTCCCGCGCTCGGCACCTTCTCTCTCCCGTGCTCGGCACCTTCTCTCTCTCACGCTGGGCTCCTTCTCTCTCCCGCACTGTGCTCCTTCTCTCTCCCGCGCTGTGCTCCTTCTCTCTCCCGCGCTGGGCTCCTTCTCTTTCCCGCGCTGGGCTCCTTCTCTTTCCCGCGCTGGGCTCCTTTCTCTCTTCGCGCTGGGCTCCTTCTCTCTCTTCGCGCTGGCCTCCTTCTCTCTCTTCGCGCTGGGCTCCTTCTCTCCCCTGCGCTGGGCTCCTTCTCTCTCTCCCGCGCTGGGCTCCTTCTCTCTCTCCCGCGCTGGGCTCCTTCTCTCTCTCCCGCGCTGGGCTCCTTCTCTCTCTCCCGCGCTGGGCTCCTTCTCTCTCCCCTGCGCTGGGCTCCTTCTCTCTCTCCCGCGCTGGGCTCCTTCTCTCTCTCCCGCGCTGGGCTCCTTCTCTCTCTCCCGCGCTGGGCTCCTTCTCTCTCTCCCGCGCTGGGCTCCTTCTCTCCCTCCCGCGCTGGGCTCCTTCTCTCTCTCCCGCGCTGGGCTCCTTCTCTCTCTCCCGCGCTGGGCTCCTTCTCTCTCTCCCGCGCTGGGCTCCTTCTCGCCCCTGCGCTGGACTCCTTCTCTTTCCCGCGCTCGGCTCCTTCTCTCTCTTCGCGCTGGGCTCCTTCTCTCTCTTTGCGCTGGGCTCCTTCTCTCTCTTCGCGCTGGACTCCTTCTCTTTCCCACGCTCGGCTCCTTCTCTCTCTTCGCGCTGGGCTCCTTCTCTCTCTTCGCGCTGGGCTCCTTCTCTCTCTTCACGCTGGTCTCCTTCTCTCCCCTGCGCTCAGCTCCTTCTCTCTCTCACACAATGGGCTCCTTCTCTCTCTTCGTCCTGGGCTCCTTCTCTCTCCCGCGCTGGGCTCCTGCTCTCTCCCACGCTGGGCTCCTTCTCTCTCCCGCGCTCGGCTCCTCTCTCTCCCCTGCGCTGGGCTCCTTCTCTCTCCCGCGCTGGGCTCCTGCTCTCTCCCGCGCTGGGCTCCTGTTCTCTCCCGCGCTGGGCTCCTGCTCTCTCCCGCGCTGGGCTCCTGCTCTCTCCCCTGCGCTGGGCTCCTTCTCTCCCCTGCGCTGGGCTCCTTCTCTCCCCTGCGCTGGGCTCCTTCTCTCCCCTGCGTTGGGCTCCTTCTCTCCCCTGCGCTGGGCTCCTTCTCTCCCCTGCGCTGGGCTCCTTCTCTCCCCTGCGCTGGGCTCCTTCTCTCTCCCGCGCTGGGCTCCTTCTCTCTCCCGCGCTGGGCTCCTTCTCTCTCTCCGCGCTGGGCTCCTTCTCTCTCTCCGCGCTGGGCTCCTTCTCTCTCTCCGCGCTGGGCTCCTTCTCTCTCTTCGCGCTGGGCTCCTTCTCTCTCTTCGCGCTGGGCTCCTTCTCTCTCTTCGCGCTGGGCTCCTTCTCTCTCCCGCGCTCGGCACCTTCTCTCTCCCGTGCTCGGCACCTTCTCTCTCTCACGCTGGGCTCCTTCTCTCTCCCGCACTGTGCTCCTTCTCTCTCCCGCGCTGTGCTCCTTCTCTCTCCCGCGCTGGGCTCCTTCTCTTTCCCGCGCTGGGCTCCTTCTCTTTCCCGCGCTGGGCTCCTTTCTCTCTTCGCGCTGGGCTCCTTCTCTCTCTTCGCGCTGGCCTCCTTCTCTCTCTTCGCGCTGGGCTCCTTCTCTCCCCTGCGCTGGGCTCCTTCTCTCTCTCCCGCGCTGGGCTCCTTCTCTCTCTCCCGCGCTGGGCTCCTTCTCTCTCTCCCGCGCTGGGCTCCTTCTCTCTCTCCCGCGCTGGGCTCCTTCTCTCCCTCCCGCGCTGGGCTCCTTCTCTCTCTCCCGCGCTGGGCTCCTTCTCTCTCTCCCGCGCTGGGCTCCTTCTCTCTCTCCCGCGCTGGGCTCCTTCTCGCCCCTGCGCTGGACTCCTTCTCTTTCCTGCGCTCGGCTCCTTCTCTCTCTTCGCGCTGGGCTCCTTCTCTCTCTTCGCGCTGGGCTCCTTCTCTCTCTTCGCGCTGGACTCCTTCTCTTTCCCACGCTCGGCTCCTTCTCTCTCTTCGCGCTGGGCTCCTTCTCTCTCTTCGCGCTGGGCTCCTTCTCTCTCTTCACGCTGGTCTCCTTCTCTCCCCTGCGCTCGGCTCCTTCTCTTTCCCGCGCTCGGCTCCTTCTCTCTCTTCGCGCTGGGCTCCTTCTCTCTCTTCGCGCTGGGCTCCTTCTCTCTCTTCGCGCTGGTCTCCTTCTCTCCCCTGCGCTGGGCTCCTTCTCTTTCCCGCGCTCGGCTCCTTCTCTCTCTTCGCGCTGGGCTCCTTCTCTCTCTTCGCGCAGGGCTCCTTCTCTCTTCGCGCTGGTCTCCTTCTCTCCCCTGCGCTCGGCTCCTTCTCTTTCCCGCGCTCGGCTCCTTCTCTCTCTTCGCGCTGGGCTCCTTCTCTCTCTTCGCGCTGGGCTCCTTCTCTCTCTTCGCGCTGGTCTCCTTCTCTCCCCTGCGCTCGGCTCCTTCTCTTTCCCACGCTCGGCTCCTTCTCTCTCCCGCGCTGGGCTCCTTCTCTCTCTCCCGCGCTGGGCTCCTTCTCTCTCTCCCGCGCTGGGCTCCTTCTCTCTCTCCCGCGCTGGGCTCCTTCTCTCTCTCCCGCGCTGGGCTCCTTCTCTCTCTCCCGCGCTGGGCTCCTTCTCTCTCTCCCGCGCTGGGCTCCTTCTCTCTCTCCCGCGCTGGGCTTCTTCTCTCTCTCCCGCGCTGGGCTCCTTCTCTCTCTCCCGCGCTGGGCTCCTTCTCTCTCTCCCGCGCTGGGCTCCTTCTCTCTCTCCCGCGCTGGGCTCCTTCTCTCCCCTGCGCTGGGCTCCTTCTCTCCCCTGCGCTAGGCTCCTCCTCTCTCTTCGCGCTGGGCTCCTTCTCTCTCTTCGCGCTGGGCTCCTTCTCTCTCTCCCGCGCTGGGCTCCTTCTCTCTCTCCCGCGCTGGGCTCCTTCTCTCTCTTCGCGCTGGGCTCCTTCTCTCTCTTCGCGCTGGGCTCCTTCTCTCCCCTGCGCTGGGCTCCTTCTCTTTCCCGCGCTGGGCTCCTTCTCTCCCCTGCGCTGGGCTCCTTCTCTTTCCCGCGCTGGGCTCCTTCTCTCTCTTCGCGCTGGGCTCCTTCTCTCTCTTCGCGCTGGGCTCCTTCTCTCTCGTCGCGCTGGGCTCCTTCTCTCTCACGCGCTGGGCTCCTTCTCTCTCCCGCGCTGGGTTCCTTCTCTCTCACGCGCTGGGCTCCTTCCCTTTCCCGCGCTGGGCTCCTTCTCTCCCCTGCGCTGGGCTCCTTCTCTCTCACGCGCTGGGCTCCTTCTCTCTCATCGCGCTGGGCTCCTTCTCTCCCCTGCGCTGGGCTCCTTCTCTCTCCCACGCTGGGCTCCTTCTCTCTCCCGCACTCGGCTCCTTCTCTGCCCTGCACTGGGTTCCTTCTCTTTCCCGCGGTGGGCTCCTTCTCTCTCTTCGCGCTGGGCTCCTTCTCTCTCCCGCGCTGGGCTCCTTCTCTCTCCCGCGCTGGGCTCCTTCTCTCCCCTGCGCTGGGCTCCTTCTCTTTCCCGCGGTGGGCTCCTTCTCTCTCTTCGCGCTGGGCTCCTTCTCTCTCCCGCGCTCGGCTCCTCTCTCTCCCGCGCTCGGCTCCTTCTCTCTCTCACACAATGGGCTCCTTCTCTCTCTTCGTCCTGGGCTCCTTCTCTCTCCCGCACTGGGCTCCTTCTCTCCCCTGCGCTGGGCTCCTTCTCTCCCTTGCGCTAGGCTCCTTCTCTCTCTTCGCGCTGGGCTCCTTCTCTCTCTTCGCGCTGGGCTCCTTCTCTCTCTTCGCGCTGGGCTCCTTCTCTCTCTTCGCGCTGGGCTCCTTTTCTCTCTTCGCGCTGGGCTCCTTCTCTCTCACGCGCTGGGCTCCTTCCCTTTCCCGCGCTGGGCTCCTTCTCTCCCCTGCGCTGGGCTCCTTCTCTCTCACGCGCTGGGCTCCTTCTCTCTCTTCGCACTGGGCTCCTTCTCTCCCCTGCGCTGGGCTCCTTCTCTCTCCCACGCTGGGCTCCTTCTCTCTCCCGCGCTCGGCTCCTTCTCTGCCCTGCACTGGGTTCCTTCTCTTTCCCGCGGTGGGTTCCTTCTCTCTCTTCGCGCTGGGCTCCTTCTCTCTCCCGCGCTGGGCTCCTTCTCTCCCCTGCGCTGGGCTCCTTCTCTTTCCCGCGGTGGGCTCCTTCTCTCTCTTCGCGCTGGGCTCCTTCTCTCTCCCGCGCTCAGCTCCTTCTCTCTCTCACACAATGGGCTCCTTCTCTCTCTTCGTCCTGGGCTCCTTCTCTCTCCCGCGCTGGGCTCCTGCTCTCTCCCACGCTGGGCTCCTTCTCTCTCCCGCGCTCGGCTCCTCTCTCTCCCCTGCGCTGGGCTCCTTCTCTCTCCCGCGCTGGGCTCCTGCTCTCTCCCGCGCTGGGCTCCTGTTCTCTCCCGCGCTGGGCTCCTGCTCTCTCCCGCGCTGGGCTCCTGCTCTCTCCCCTGCGCTGGGCTCCTTCTCTCCCCCGCGCTGGGCTCCTTCTCTCCCCCGCGCTGGGCTCCTTCTCTCCCCCGCGCTGGGCTCCTTCTCTCTCCCGCGCTGGGCTCCTTCTCTCTACCGCGCTGGGCTCCTTCTCTCTCCGGCGCTGGGCTCCTTCTCTCTCCCACGCTGGGCTCCTTCTCTCTCGTGTGGGGCTACGTCTCTCACCCGCACTGTGCTCTCTCTTGTGCAGGGCTCCTTCTCTCACGCGCGCTGGGCTCCTTCTCTCACGCGCGCTGGGCTCCTTCTCTCTCCCGCGCTGGGCTCCTTCTCTCTCCCGCGCTGGGCTCCTTCTCTCTCCCGCGCTGGGCTCCTTCTCTCTCGCGTGGGGCTACGTCTCTCACCCGCACTGTGCTCTCTCTTGTGCTGGGCTCCTTCTCTCACGCGCGCTGGGCTCCTTCTCTCTCCCGCGCTGGGCTCCTTCTCTCTCCCGCGCTGGGCTCCTTCTCTCTCCCGCGCTGGGCTCCTCCTCTCTCCCGCGCTGGGCTCCTTCTCTCTCATCGCGCTGGGCTCCTTCTCTCCCCTGCGCTGGGCTCCTTCTCTCTCCCGCGCTGGGCTCCTTCTCTCTCATCGCGCTGGGCTCCTTCTCTCCCCTGCGCTGGGCTCCTTCTCTCTCTTCGCGCTGGGCTCCTTCTCTCTCTCCCACGCTAGGCTCCTTCTCTCTCCCTTGCTGGGCTGCTTCTCTCCACCACGCTGGGCTCCTTCACTCTCCCACGCTGGGCTCCTTCACTCTCCCGCGCTGGGCTCCTTCGCTCTCCCTTGCTGGGCTCCTTCTCTCTCCCTTGTTGGTCTCCTTCTCTCTCCCGCACTGTGCTCTACTCTCTCGCGTGGGGCTACTTCTCTCACCCACACTGTGCTCTCTCTCGTGCTGGGCTCCTTCTCTCACCCGTGCTGTGCTCCTTCTCTCTTCCTCACTGGGCTCCTTCTCTCTCTCACACTGGGCACCTCTCTCTCTCTCTCTCACACTGGGCCCCTTCTCTCTCACACACTGGGCTCCTTCTCTCTCCTGCGCTGTGCTCCTTCTCTCTCCAGCGCTGGGCTCCTTCTCTCTCCCGCGTTGGGCTCCTTCTCTCGCGTGGGGCTACGTCTCTCACCCGCACTGTGCTCTCTCTTGTGCTGGGCTCCTTCTCTCACGCGCGCTGGGCTCCTTCTCTCTCCCGCGCTGGGCTCCTTCTCTCTCCCGCGCTGGGCTCCTTCTCTCTCCCGCGCTGGGCTCCTTCTCTCTCCCGCGCTGGGCTCCTTCTCTCTCATCACGCTGGGCTCCTTCTCTCCCCTGCGCTGGGCTCCTTCTCTCTCTTCGCGCTGGGCTCCTTCTCTCTCATCGCGCTGGGCTCCTTCTCTCTCTTCGCGCTGGGCTCCTTCTCTCTCTTCGCTCTGGGCTCCTTCTCTCCCCTGCGCTGGGCTCCTTCTCTCCCCTGCGCTGGGCTCCTTCTCTCTCTTCGCGCTGGGCTCCTTCTCTCTCTTCGCGCTGGGCTCCTTCTCTCTCTCCCGTGCTGGGCTCCTTCTCTCTCTTCGCGCTGGGCTCCTTCTCTCTCCCGCGCTGGGCTCCTTCTCTCTCTTCGCGCTGGGCTCCTTCTCTCTCTTCGCTTTGGGCTCCTTCTCTCCCCTGCGCTGGGCTCCTTCTCTCCCCTGCGCTGGGCTCCTTCTCTCTCTTCGCGCTGGGCTCCTTCTCTCTCTTCGCGCTGGGCTCCTTCTCTCTCTCCCGCGCTGGGCTCCTTCTCTCTCTTCGCGCTGGGCACCTTCACTCTCCCGCGCTGGGCTTCTTCTCTCTCTCCCGCGCTGGGCTCCTTCTCTTTCCCGCGCTGGGCTCCTTCTCTTACCCGCGCTGGGCTCCTTTCCCTCTTCGCGCTGGGCTCCTTCTCTCTCTTCGCGCTGGGCTCCTTCTCTCCCCTGCGCGGGGCTCCTTCTCTCTCTCCCGCGCTGGGCTCCTTCTCTCTCTCCCGCGCTGGGCTCCTTCTCTCTCTCCCGCGCTGGGCTCCTTCTCTCTCTCCCGCGCTGGGCTCCTTCTCTCCCCTGCGCTGGGCTCCTTCTCGCCCCTGCGCTGGGCTCCTTCTCTTTCCCGCGGTCGGCTCCTTCTCTCTCTTCACGCTGGGCTCCTTCTCTCTCTTCGCGCTGGGCTCCTTCTCTCTCTTCGCGCTGGACTCCTTCTCTTTCCCGCGCTCGGCTCCTTCTCTCTCTTCGCGCTGGGCTCCTTCTCTCTCTTCGCGCTGGGCTCCTTCTCTCTCTTCGCGCTGGGCTCCTTCTCTCTCTTCGCGCTGGGCTCCTTCTCTCGCCTGCGCTCGGCTCCTTCTCTTTCCCGCGCTCGGCTCCTTCTGTCTCCCGCGCTGGGCTCCTTCTCTCTCTCCCGCGCTGGGCTCCTTCTCTCTCTCCCGCGCTGGGCTCCTTCTCTCTCTCCCGCGCTGGGCTCCTTCTCTCTCTCCCGCGCTGGGCTTCTTCTCTCTCTCCCGCGCTGGGCTCCTTCTCTCTCTCCCGCGCTGGGCTCCTTCTCTCTCTCCCGCGCTGGGCTTCTTCTCTCTCTCCCGCGCTGGGCTCCTTCTCTCTCTCCCGCGCTGGGCTCCTTCTCTCTCTCCCGCGCTGGGCTCCTTCTCTCTCTCCCGCGCTGGGCTCCTTCTCTCTCTTCGCGCTGGGCTCCTTCTCTCTCTTCGCGCTGGGCTCCTTCTCTCTCTTCGCGCTGGGCTCCTTCTGTCCCCTGCGCTGGGCTCCTTCTCTTTCCCGCGCTCGGCTCCTTCTCTCTCTTCGCGCTGGGCTCCTTCTCTCTGTTCACGCTGGGCTCCTTCTCTCTCGTCGCGCTGGGCTCCTTCTCTCTCTTCGCGCTGGGCTCCTTCTCTCTCTTCGCGCTGGTCTCCTTCTCTCCCCTGCGCTCGGCTCCTTCTCTTTCCCGCGCTCGGCTCCTTCTCTCTCTTCGCGCTGGGCTCCTTCTCTCTCTTCGCGCTGGGCTCCTTCTCTCCCCTGCGCTGGGCTCCTTCTCTTTCCCGCGCTCGGCTCCTTCTCTCTCCCGCGCTGGGCTCCTTCTCTCCCCTGTGCTGGGCTCCTTCTCTCTCTCCCGCGCTGGGCTCCTTCTCTCTCTCCCGCGCTGGGCTCCATCTCTCTCTCCCGCGCTGGGCTCCTTCTCTCTCTCCCGCGCTGGGCTCCTTCTCTCTCTCCCGCGCTGGGCTCCTTCTCTCTCTCCCGCGCTGGGCTCCTTCTCTCCCCTGCGCTGGGCTCCTTCTCTCCCCTGCGCTAGGCTCCTTCTCTCTCTTCGCGCTGGGCTCCTTCTCTCTCTTCGCGCTGGACTCCTTCTCTCTCTCCCGCGCTGGGCTCCTTCTCTCTCTTCGCGCTGGGCTCCTTCTCTCTCTTCGTGCTGGGCTCCTTCTCTCTCTTCGCGCTGGTCTCCTTCTCTCCCCTGCGCTGGGCTCCTTCTCTTTCCCGCGCTCGGCTCCTTCTCTCTCTTCGCGCTGGGCTCCTTCACTCTCTTCGCGCTGGGCTCCTTCTCTCTCTTCGCGCTGGGCTCGTTCTCTCTCTTCGCGCTGGACTCCTTCTCTCCCCTGCGCTCGGTTCCTTCTCTTTCCCGCGCTCGGCTCTTTCTCTCTCTTCGCGCTGGGCTCCTTCTCTCTCTTCGCGCTGGGCTCCTTCTCTCTCTTCGTGCTGGGCTCCTTCTCTCCCCTGCGCTGGGCTCCTTCTCTTTCCTGCGCTCAGCTCCTTCTCTCTCCCGCGCTGGGCTCCTTCTCTCCCCTGCGCTGGGCTCCTTCTCTCTCTTCGCGCTGGGCTCCTTCTCTCTCTTCGCGCTGGGCTCCTTCTCTTTCCCGCGCTGGGCTCCTCTCCCCTGCGCTGGGCTCCTTCTCTCTCACGCGCTGGGCTCCTTCTCTCTCTTCGCGCTGGGCTCCTTCTCTCTCTTCGCGCTGGGCTCCTTCTCTCTCTTCGCGCTGGGCTCCTTCTCTCCCCTGCGCTGGGCTCCTTCTATCTCTTCGCGCTGGGCTCCTTCTCTCTCTTCGCGCTGGCCTCCTTCTCTCTCTTCGCGCTGGCCTCCTTCTCTCTCTTCGCGCTGGGCTCCTTCTCTCTCCCGCACTGGGCTCCTTCTCTCTCCCGCGGTGGGCTCCTTCTCTCCCCTGCGCTGGGCTCCTTCCCTTTCCCGCGCTGGGCTCCTTCTCTCTCCCGCGCTCGGCTCCTTCTCTCTCCCGCGCTGGGCTCCTTCTCTCCCCTGCGCTTGGCTCCTTCTCTCTCACGCGCTGGGCTCCTTCTCTCTCCCGCGCTGGGCTCCTTCTCTCTCACGCGCTGGGCTCCTTCCCTTTCCCGCGCTGGGCTCCTTCTCTCCCCTGCGCTGGGCTCCTTCTCTCTCACGCGCTGGGCTCCTTCTCTCTCTTCGCACTGGGCTCCTTCTCTCCCCTGCGCTGGGCTCCTTCTCTCTCCCACGCTGGGCTCCTTCTCTCTACCGCGCTCGGCTCCTTCTCTGCCCTGCACTGGGTTCCTTCTCTTTCCCGCGGTGGGTTCCTTCTCTCTCTTCGCGCTGGGCTCCTTCTCTCTCCCGCGCTGGGCTCCTTCTCTCTCCCGCGCTGGGCACCTTCTCTCCCCAGCGCTGGGCTCCTTCTCTTTCCCGCGGTGGGCTCCTTCTCTCTCTTCGCGCTGGGCTCCTTCTCTCTCCCGCGCTCAGCTCCTTCTCTCTCTCACACAATGGGCTCCTTCTCTCTCTTCGTCCTGGGCTCCTTCTCTCTCCCGCGCTGGGCTCCTGCTCTCTCCCACGCTGGGCTCCTTCTCTCTCCCGCGCTCGGCTCCTCTCTCTCCCCTGCGCTGGGCTCCTTCTCTCTCCCGCGCTGGGCTCCTGCTCTCTCCCGCGCTGGGCTCCTGTTCTCTCCCGCGCTGGGCTCCTGCTCTCTCCCGCGCTGGGCTCCTGCTCTCTCCCCTGCGCTGGGCTCCTTCTCTCCCCTGCGCTGGGCTCCTTCTCTCCCCTGCGCTGGGCTCCTTCTCTCCCCTGCGTTGGGCTCCTTCTCTCCCCTGCGCTGGGCTCCTTCTCTCCCCTGCGCTGGGCTCCTTCTCTCCCCTGCGCTGGGCTCCTTCTCTCTCCCGCGCTGGGCTCCTTCTCTCTCCCGCGCTGGGCTCCTTCTCTCTCTCCGCGCTGGGCTCCTTCTCTCTCTCCGCGCTGGGCTCCTTCTCTCTCTCCGCGCTGGGCTCCTTCTCTCTCTTCGCGCTGGGCTCCTTCTCTCTCTTCGCGCTGGGCTCCTTCTCTCTCTTCGCGCTGGGCTCCTTCTCTCTCCCGCGCTCGGCACCTTCTCTCTCCCGTGCTCGGCACCTTCTCTCTCTCACGCTGGGCTCCTTCTCTCTCCCGCACTGTGCTCCTTCTCTCTCCCGCGCTGTGCTCCTTCTCTCTCCCGCGCTGGGCTCCTTCTCTTTCCCGCGCTGGGCTCCTTCTCTTTCCCGCGCTGGGCTCCTTTCTCTCTTCGCGCTGGGCTCCTTCTCTCTCTTCGCGCTGGCCTCCTTCTCTCTCTTCGCGCTGGGCTCCTTCTCTCCCCTGCGCTGGGCTCCTTCTCTCTCTCCCGCGCTGGGCTCCTTCTCTCTCTCCCGCGCTGGGCTCCTTCTCTCTCTCCCGCGCTGGGCTCCTTCTCTCTCTCCCGCGCTGGGCTCCTTCTCTCTCTCCCGCGCTGGGCTCCTTCTCTCCCTCCCGCGCTGGGCTCCTTATCTCTCTCCCTCGCTGGGCTCCTTCTCTCTCTCCCGCGCTGGGCTCCTTCTCTCTCTCCCGCGCTGGGCTCCTTCTCGCCCCTGCGCTGGACTCCTTCTCTTTCCCGCGCTCGGCTCCTTCTCTCTCTTCGCGCTGGGCTCCTTCTCTCTCTTCGCGCTGGGCTCCTTCTCTCTCTTCGCGCTGGACTCCTTCTCTTTCCCACGCTCGGCTCCTTCTCTCTCTTCGCGCTGGGCTCCTTCTCTCTCTTCGCGCTGGGCTCCTTCTCTCTCTTCACGCTGGTCTCCTTCTCTCCCCTGCGCTCGGCTCCTTCTCTTTCCCGCGCTTGGCTCCTTCTCTCTCTTCGCGCTGGGCTCCTTCTCTCTCTTCGCGCTGGGCTCCTTCTCTCTCTTCGCGCTGGTCTCCTTCTCTCCCCTGCGCTGGGCTCCTTCTCTTTCCCGCGCTCGGCTCCTTCTCTCTCTTCGCGCTGGGCTCCTTCTCTCTCTTCGCGCAGGGCTCCTTCTCTCTTCGCGCTGGTCTCCTTCTCTCCCCTGCGCTCGGCTCCTTCTCTTTCCCGCGCTCGGCTCCTTCTCTCTCTTCGCGCTGGGCTCCTTCTCTCTCTTCGCGCTGGGCTCCTTCTCTCTCTTCGCGCTGGTCTCCTTCTCTCCCCTGCGCTCGGCTCCTTCTCTTTCCCACGCTCGGCTCCTTCTCTCTCCCGCGCTGGGCTCCTTCTCTCTCTCCCGCGCTGGGCTCCTTCTCTCTCTCCCGCGCTGGGCTCCTTCTCTCTCTCCCGCGCTGGGCTCCTTCTCTCTCTCCCGCGCTGGGCTCCTTCTCTCTCTCCCGCGCTGGGCTCCTTCTCTCTCTCCCGCGCTGGGCTCCTTCTCTCTCTCCCGCGCTGGGCTTCTTCTCTCTCTCCCGCGCTGGGCTCCTTCTCTCTCTCCCGCGCTGGGCTCCTTCTCTCTCTCCCGCGCTGGGCTCCTTCTCTCTCTCCCGCGCTGGGCTCCTTCTCTCCCCTGCGCTGGGCTCCTTCTCTCCCCTGCGCTAGGCTCCTCCTCTCTCTTCGCGCTGGGCTCCTTCTCTCTCTTCGCGCTGGGCTCCTTCTCTCTCTCCCGCGCTGGGCTCCTTCTCTCTCTCCCGCGCTGGGCTCCTTCTCTCTCTTCGCGCTGGGCTCCTTCTCTCTCTTCGCGCTGGGCTCCTTCTCTCTCTTCGCGCTGGTCTCCTTCTCTCCCCTGCGCTGGGCTCCTTCTCTCTCTTCGCGCTGGGCTCCTTCTCTCTCTTCGCACTGGCCTCCTTCTCTCTCTTCGCGCTGGGCTCCTTCTCTCTCTTCGCGCTGGTCTCCTTCTCTCTCCTGCGCTGGGCTCCTTCTCTCTCCCGCGGTGGGCTCCTTCTCTCCCCTGCGCTGGGCTCCTTCCCTTTCCCGCGCTGGGCTCCTTCTCTCTCCCGCGCTCGGCTCCTTCTCTCTCACGCGCTGGGCTCCTTCTCTCCCCTGCGCTGGCCTCCTTCTCTCTCTTCGCGCTGGGCTCCTTCTCTCTCTTCGCGCTGGGCTCCTTCTCTCTCCCGCGCTGGGCTCCTTCTCTCTCCCGCGCTGGGCTCCTTCTCTCCCCTGCGCTGGGCTCCTTCCCTTTCCCGCGCTGGGCTCCTTCTCTCTCCCGCGCTCGGCTCCTTCTCTCTCACGCGCTGGGCTCCTTCTCTCCCCTGCGCTGGGCTCCTTCTCTCTCACGCGCTGGGCTCCTTCTCTCTCCCGCGCTGGGCTCCTTCTCTCTCACGCGCTGGGCTCCTTCCCTTTCCCGCGCTGGGCTCCTTCTCTCCCCTGCGCTGGGCTCCTTCTCTCTCACGCGCTGGGCTCCTTCTCTCTCTTCGCGCTGGGCTCCTTCTCTCCCCTGCGCTGGGCTCCTTCTCTCTCCCACGCTGGGCTCCTTCTCTCTCCCCCGCACTCGGCTCCTTCTCTGCCCTGCACTGGGTTCCTTCTCTTTCCCGAGGTGGGCTCCTTCTCTCTCTTCGCGCTGGGCTCCTTCTCTCTCCCGCGCTGGGCTCCTTCTCTCTCCCGCGCTGGGCTCCTTCTCTCTCCCGCGCTGGGCTCCTTCTCTCCCCTGCGCTGGGCTCCTTCTCTTTCCCGCGGTGGGCTCCTTCTCTCTCTTCGCGCTGGGCTCCTTCTCTCTCCCGCGCTCGGCTCCTCTCTCTCCCGCGCTCGGCTCCTTCTCTCTCTCACACAATGGGCTCCTTCTCTCTCTTCGTCCTGGGCTCCTTCTCTCTCCCGCGCTGGGCTCCTGCTCTCTCCCACGCTGGGCTCCTTCTCTCTCCCGCGCTCGGCTCCTCTCTCTCCCCTGCGCTGGGCTCCTTCTCTCTCCCGCGCTGGGCTCCTGCTCTCTCCCGCGCTGGGCTCCTGTTCTCTCCCGCGCTGGGCTCCTGCTCTCTCCTGCGCTGGGCTCCTGCTCTCTCCTGCGCTGGGCTCCTGCTCTCTCCCCTGCGCTGGGCTCCTTCTCTCCCCTGCGCTGGGCTCCTTCTCTCCCCTGCGCTGGGCTCCTTCTCTCTCCCACGCTGGGCTCCTTCTCTCTCCCGCGCTGGGCTCCTTCTCTCTCTCCGCGCTGGGCTCCTTCTCTCTCTTCGCGCTGGGCTCCTTCTCTCTCTTCGCGCTGGGCTCCTTCTCTCTCTTCGCGCTGGGCTCCTTCTCTCTCTTCGCGCTGGGGTCCTTCTCTCTCTTCGCGCTGGGCTCCTTCTCTCTCTTCGCGCTGGGCTCCTTCTCTCTCCCGCGCTCGGCACCTTCTCTCTCCCGCGCTCGGCACCTTCTCTCTCTCACGCTGGGCTCCTTCTCTCTCTCACGCTGGGCTCCTTCTCTCTCCCGCGCTGTGCTCCTTCTCTCTCCCGCGCTGTGCTCCTTCTCTCTCCCGCGCTGTGCTCCTTCTCTCTGTCCGCGCTGGGCTCCTTCTCTCCCCTGCGCTGGGCTCCTTCTCTCTCCCGCGCTGGGCTCCTTCTCTCTCCCGTGCTCGGCTCCTTCTGTCTCCCGCACTTGGATCCTCTCTCATGCGCTGGGCTCCTTCTCTCTCCTGCGCTGGGCTCCTTCTCTCTCCCGCGCTCGGCTCCTTCTCTCTCCCGCGCTCGGCTCCTTCTCTCTCTCACACTGGGCTCCTTCTCTCTCCCGTGCTCGGCTCCTTTGGTCTCCGCGCTGGGCTCCTTCTCTCTCATGCGCTGGGCTCCTTCTCTTTCACACACTGGGGCACTTCGCTCTCTCTCTCTCGCAATGGGCTCCTTTTCTCTCTCACACTGGGCTCCTCCCTCACTCTCCCACACTGGGCTCCTTCTCTCTCCTGCGCTGGGCTCCTTAACTCTCTCTCCCACGCTGGGCTCCATCCCTCACCCTCACACAATGGGCCCCTTCTCTCTCACATACACACTGTGCTCCTTTCTCTCTCTCCCATACTGGGCTCCTTCACTCTCTCTCTCTCACAATAGCCTACTTCTCTCTTTTGCACTGGGCTCCTTCTCTCACCTGCGCTCGGCTCCTCTCTCACACGCTGGGCTCTTCTCTCTCTCACACTGGGCACATCTCTCTCTCTCTCATACTGGGCCCCTTCTCTCTCTCACACTGGGCTCCTTCTCTCTCCAGCGCTGTGCTCCTTCCCTCTACCACCCTGGGCTCCTTCCCTCTCCCATACTGGGCTCCTTCACTCTCTCTCTCTCACAATGGCCTACTTCTCTCTTTTGCACTGGGCTCCTTCTCTCACCTGCGCTCGGCTCCTCTCTCACACGCCGGGCTCTTCTCTCTCTCTCACACAGTGTGCTCCTCTCTCTCTCTCACACTGGGCTCCTTCTCTCTCTACCACCCTGGGCTCCTTCCCTCTCCCACACTGGGTTCCTTTTCTCTCTCAAAAGCTGGGCTCCTCTCTCTCGCTCTCTCTCTCTCTCTCTCCCACACTGGGCTCCTCTCTCCTGCGCTCGGCTCATTCTTTCTCACACACTGGGCTCCTTCTCTCTTCCACACTGGGCTCCATCTCTCTCCCGCGCTGGGCTCCTTCTCTCTCACAATGGGCTCCTTCGCTCTCACACGCTGGGCTCCTTCTCTCTCACAATGGGCTCCTTCTCTCTCACAATGGGCTCCTTCTCTCCCCCGCGCTGGGCTCCTTCTCTCTCTCTCCCGCGCTGGGCTCCTTCTCTCTCTCCCGCGCTGGGCTCCTTCTCTCTCCCGCGCTGGGCTCCTTCTCTCTCTCCCGCGCTGGGCTCCTTCTCTCTCTCCCGCGCTGGGCTTCTTCTCTCTCTCCCGCGCTGGGCTTCTTCTCTCTCTCCCGCGCTGGGCTCCTTCTCTCTCTCCCGCGCTGGGCTCCTTCTCTCTCTCCCGCGCTGGGCTCCTTCTCTCTCTCTCCCGCGCTGGGCTCCTTCTCTCCCCTGCGCTAGGCTCCTTCTCTCTCTTCGCGCTGGGCTCCTTCTCTCTCTTCGCGCTGGGCTCCTTCTCTCTCTTCGCGCTGGGCTCCTTCTCTCTCTTCGCGCTGGGCTCCTTCTCTCTCTTCGCGCTGGGCTCCTTCTCTCTCTCCCGCGCTGGGCTCCTTCTCTCTCTCCCGCGCTGGGCTCCTTCTCTCTCTCCCGCGCTGGGCTCCTTCTCTCTCTCCCGCGCTGGGCTCCTTCTCTCTCTCCCGCGCTGGGCTCCTTCTCTCCCCTGCGCTGGGCTCCTTCTCTTTCCCGCGCTGGGCTCCTTCTCTCCCCTGCGCTGGGCTCCTTCTCTTTCCCGCGCTGGGCTCCTTCTCTCTCTTCGCGCTGGGCTCCTTCTCTCTCTTCGCGCTGGGCTCCTTCTCTCTCTTCGCGCTGGGCTCCTTCTCTCTCGTCGCGCTGGGCTCCTTCTCTCTCTTCGCGCTGGTCTCCTTCTCTCCCCTGCGCTGGGCTCCTTCTCTCCCCTGCGCCGGGCTCCTTCTCTCTCTCCCGCGCTGGGCTCCTTCTCTCTCTCCCGCGCTGGGCTCCTTCTCTCTCTCCCGCGCTGGGCTCCTTCTCTCTCTCCCGCGCTGGGCTCCTTCTCTCTCTCCCGCGCTGGGCTCCTTCTCTCTCTCCCGCGCTGGGCTCCTTCTCTCCCCTGCGCTGGGCTCCTTCTCTCCCCTGCGCTGGGCTCCTTCTCTCCCCTGCGCTAGGCTCCTTCTCTCTCTTCGCGCTGGGCTCCTTCTCTCTCTTCGCGCTGGACTCCTTCTCTCTCTCCCGCGCTGGGCTCCTTCTCTCTCTTCACGCTGGGCTCCTTCTCTCTCTTCGCGCTGGGCTCCTTCTCTCTCTTCGTGCTGGGCTCCTTCTCTCTCTTCGCGCTGGTCTCCTTCTCTCCCCTGTGCTGGGCTCCTTCTCTTTCCCGCGCTCGGCTCCTTCTCTCTCTTCGCGCTGGGCTCCTTCTCTCTCTTCGCGCTGGGCTCCTTCTCTCTCTTCGCGCTGGGCTCCTTCTCTCTCTTCGCGCTGGTCTCCTTCTCTCCCCTGCGCTGGGCTCCTTCTCTCTCTTCGCGCTGGGCTCCTTCTCTCTCTTCGCGCTGGGCTCCTTCTCTTTCACACACTGGGGCACTTCGCTCTCTCTCTCTCGCAATGGGCTCCTTTTCTCTCTCACACTGGGCTCCTCCCTCACTCTCCCACACTGGGCTCCTTCTCTCTCCTGCGCTGGGCTCCTTAACTCTCTCTCCCGCGCTGGGCTCCATCCCTCACCCTCACACAATGGGCCCCTTCTCTCTCACATACACACTGTGCTCCTTTCTCTCTCTCCCATACTGGGCTCCTTCACTCTCTCTCTCTCACAATAGCCTACTTCTCTCTTTTGCACTGGGCTCCTTCTCTCACCTGCGCTCGCCTCCTCTCTCACACGCTGGGCTCTTCTCTCTCTCACACTGGGCACATCTCTCTCTCTCTCATACTGGGCCCCTTCTCTCTCTCACACTGGGCTCCTTCTCTCTCCAGCGCTGTGCTCCTTCCCTCTACCACCCTGGGCTCCTTCCCTCTCCCATACTGGGCTCCTTCACTCTCTCTCTCTCACAATGGCCTACTTCTCTCTTTTGCACTGGGCTCCTTCTCTCACCTGCGCTCGGCTCCTCTCTCACACGCTGGGCTCTTCTCTCTCTCTCACACAGTGTGCTCCTCTCTCTCTCTCACACTGGGCTCCTTCTCTCTCTACCACCCTGGGCTCCTTCCCTCTCCCACACTGGGTTCCTTTTCTCTCTCAAAAGCTGGGCTCCTCTCTCTCGCTCTCTCTCTCTCTCTCTCTCCCACACTGGGCTCCTCTCTCCTGCGCTCGGCTCATTCTTTCTCACACACTGGGCTCCTTCTCTCTTCCACACTGGGCTCCATCTCTCTCCCGCGCTGGGCTCCTTCTCTCTCACAATGGGCTCCTTCGCTCTCACACGCTGGGCTCCTTCTCTCTCACAATGGGCTCCTTCTCTCTCACAATGGGCTCCTTCTCTCCCCCGCGCTGGGCTCCTTCTCTCTCTCCCGCGCTGGGCTCCTTCTCTCTCTCCCGCGCTGGGCTCCTTCTCTCTCTCCCGCGCTGGGCTCCTTCTCTCTCTCCCGCGCTGGGCTTCTTCTCTCTCTCCCGCGCTGGGCTTCTTCTCTCTCTCCCGCGCTGGGCTCCTTCTCTCTCTCCCGCGCTGGGCTCCTTCTCTCTCTCCCGCGCTGGGCTCCTTCTCTCCCCTGCGCTAGGCTCCTTCTCTCTCTTCGCGCTGGGCTCCTTCTCTCTCTTCGCGCTGGGCTCCTTCTCTCTCTTCGCGCTGGGCTCCTTCTCTCTCTTCGCGCTGGGCTCCTTCTCTCTCTTCGCGCTGGGCTCCTTCTCTCTCTTCGCGCTGGGCTCCTTCTCTCTCTCCCGCGCTGGGCTCCTTCTCTCTCTCCCGCGCTGGGCTCCTTCTCTCTCTCCCGCGCTGGGCTCCTTCTCTCTCTCCCGCGCTGGGCTCCTTCTCTCTCTCCCGCGCTGGGCTCCTTCTCTCTCTTCGCGCTGGGCTCCTTCTCTCTCTTCGCGCTGGGCTCCTTCTCTCTCTTCGCGCTGGTCTCCTTCTCTCCCCTGCGCTGGGCTCCTTCTCTCTCTTCGCGCTGGGCTCCTTCTCTCTCTTCGCACTGGCCTCCTTCTCTCTCTTCGCGCTGGGCTCCTTCTCTCTCTTCGCGCTGGTCTCCTTCTCTCTCCTGCGCTGGGCTCCTTCTCTCTCCCGCGGTGGGCTCCTTCTCTCCCCTGCGCTGGGCTCCTTCCCTTTCCCGCGCTGGGCTCCTTCTCTCTCCCGCGCTCGGCTCCTTCTCTCTCACGCGCTGGGCTCCTTCTCTCCCCTGCGCTGGCCTCCTTCTCTCTCTTCGCGCTGGGCTCCTTCTCTCTCTTCGCGCTGGGCTCCTTCTCTCTCCCGCGCTGGGCTCCTTCTCTCTCCCGCGCTGGGCTCCTTCTCTCCCCTGCGCTGGGCTCCTTCCCTTTCCCGCGCTGGGCTCCTTCTCTCTCCCGCGCTCGGCTCCTTCTCTCTCACGCGCTGGGCTCCTTCTCTCCCCTGCGCTGGGCTCCTTCTCTCTCACGCGCTGGGCTCCTTCTCTCTCCCGCGCTGGGCTCCTTCTCTCTCACGCGCTGGGCTCCTTCCCTTTCCCGCGCTGGGCTCCTTCTCTCCCCTGCGCTGGGCTCCTTCTCTCTCACGCGCTGGGCTCCTTCTCTCTCTTCGCGCTGGGCTCCTTCTCTCCCCTGCGCTGGGCTCCTTCTCTCTCCCACGCTGGGCTCCTTCTCTCTCCCGCACTCGGCTCCTTCTCTGCCCTGCACTGGGTTCCTTCTCTTTCCCGCGGTGGGCTCCTTCTCTCTCTTCGCGCTGGGCTCCTTCTCTCTCCCGCGCTGGGCTCCTTCTCTCTCCCGCGCTGGGCTCCTTCTCTCTCCCGCGCTGGGCTCCTTCTCTCCCCTGCGCTGGGCTCCTTCTCTTTCCCGCGGTGGGCTCCTTCTCTCTCTTCGCGCTGGGCTCCTTCTCTCTCCCGCGCTCGGCTCCTCTCTCTCCCGCGCTCGGCTCCTTCTCTCTCTCACACAATGGGCTCCTTCTCTCTCTTCGTCCTGGGCTCCTTCTCTCTCCCGCGCTGGGCTCCTGCTCTCTCCCACGCTGGGCTCCTTCTCTCTCCCGCGCTCGGCTCCTCTCTCTCCCCTGCGCTGGGCTCCTTCTCTCTCCCGCGCTGGGCTCCTGCTCTCTCCCGCGCTGGGCTCCTGTTCTCTCCCGCGCTGGGCTCCTGCTCTCTCCTGCGCTGGGCTCCTGCTCTCTCCTGCGCTGGGCTCCTGCTCTCTCCCCTGCGCTGGGCTCCTTCTCTCCCCTGCGCTGGGCTCCTTCTCTCCCCTGCGCTGGGCTCCTTCTCTCTCCCACGCTGGGCTCCTTCTCTCTCCCGCGCTGGGCTCCTTCTCTCTCTCCGCGCTGGGCTCCTTCTCTCTCTTCGCGCTGGGCTCCTTCTCTCTCTTCGCGCTGGGCTCCTTCTCTCTCTTCGCGCTGGGCTCCTTCTCTCTCTTCGCGCTGGGGTCCTTCTCTCTCTTCGCGCTGGGCTCCTTCTCTCTCTTCGCGCTGGGCTCCTTCTCTCTCCCGCGCTCGGCACCTTCTCTCTCCCGCGCTCGGCACCTTCTCTCTCTCACGCTGGGCTCCTTCTCTCTCTCACGCTGGGCTCCTTCTCTCTCCCGCGCTGTGCTCCTTCTCTCTCCCGCGCTGTGCTCCTTCTCTCTCCCGCGCTGTGCTCCTTCTCTCTGTCCGCGCTGGGCTCCTTCTCTCCCCTGCGCTGGGCTCCTTCTCTCTCCCGCGCTGGGCTCCTTCTCTCTCCCGTGCTCGGCTCCTTCTGTCTCCCGCACTTGGATCCTCTCTCATGCGCTGGGCTCCTTCTCTCTCCTGCGCTGGGCTCCTTCTCTCTCCCGCGCTCGGCTCCTTCTCTCTCCCGCGCTCGGCTCCTTCTCTCTCTCACACTGGGCTCCTTCTCTCTCCCGTGCTCGGCTCCTTTGGTCTCCGCGCTGGGCTCCTTCTCTCTCATGCGCTGGGCTCCTTCTCTTTCACACACTGGGGCACTTCGCTCTCTCTCTCTCGCAATGGGCTCCTTTTCTCTCTCACACTGGGCTCCTCCCTCACTCTCCCACACTGGGCTCCTTCTCTCTCCTGCGCTGGGCTCCTTAACTCTCTCTCCCACGCTGGGCTCCATCCCTCACCCTCACACAATGGGCCCCTTCTCTCTCACATACACACTGTGCTCCTTTCTCTCTCTCCCATACTGGGCTCCTTCACTCTCTCTCTCTCACAATAGCCTACTTCTCTCTTTTGCACTGGGCTCCTTCTCTCACCTGCGCTCGGCTCCTCTCTCACACGCTGGGCTCTTCTCTCTCTCACACTGGGCACATCTCTCTCTCTCTCATACTGGGCCCCTTCTCTCTCTCACACTGGGCTCCTTCTCTCTCCAGCGCTGTGCTCCTTCCCTCTACCACCCTGGGCTCCTTCCCTCTCCCATACTGGGCTCCTTCACTCTCTCTCTCTCACAATGGCCTACTTCTCTCTTTTGCACTGGGCTCCTTCTCTCACCTGCGCTCGGCTCCTCTCTCACACGCCGGGCTCTTCTCTCTCTCTCACACAGTGTGCTCCTCTCTCTCTCTCACACTGGGCTCCTTCTCTCTCTACCACCCTGGGCTCCTTCCCTCTCCCACACTGGGTTCCTTTTCTCTCTCAAAAGCTGGGCTCCTCTCTCTCGCTCTCTCTCTCTCTCTCTCCCACACTGGGCTCCTCTCTCCTGCGCTCGGCTCATTCTTTCTCACACACTGGGCTCCTTCTCTCTTCCACACTGGGCTCCATCTCTCTCCCGCGCTGGGCTCCTTCTCTCTCACAATGGGCTCCTTCGCTCTCACACGCTGGGCTCCTTCTCTCTCACAATGGGCTCCTTCTCTCTCACAATGGGCTCCTTCTCTCCCCCGCGCTGGGCTCCTTCTCTCTCTCTCCCGCGCTGGGCTCCTTCTCTCTCTCCCGCGCTGGGCTCCTTCTCTCTCTCCCGCGCTGGGCTCCTTCTCTCTCTCCCGCGCTGGGCTCCTTCTCTCTCTCCCGCGCTGGGCTTCTTCTCTCTCTCCCGCGCTGGGCTTCTTCTCTCTCTCCCGCGCTGGGCTCCTTCTCTCTCTCCCGCGCTGGGCTCCTTCTCTCTCTCCCGCGCTGGGCTCCTTCTCTCTCTCTCCCGCGCTGGGCTCCTTCTCTCCCCTGCGCTAGGCTCCTTCTCTCTCTTCGCGCTGGGCTCCTTCTCTCTCTTCGCGCTGGGCTCCTTCTCTCTCTTCGCGCTGGGCTCCTTCTCTCTCTTCGCGCTGGGCTCCTTCTCTCTCTTCGCGCTGGGCTCCTTCTCTCTCTTCGCGCTGGGCTCCTTCTCTCTCTCCCGCGCTGGGCTCCTTCTCTCTCTCCCGCGCTGGGCTCCTTCTCTCTCTCCCGCGCTGGGCTCCTTCTCTCTCTCCCGCGCTGGGCTCCTTCTCTCTCTCCCGCGCTGGGCTCCTTCTCTCCCCTGCGCTGGGCTCCTTCTCTTTCCCGCGCTGGGCTCCTTCTCTCCCCTGCGCTGGGCTCCTTCTCTTTCCCGCGCTGGGCTCCTTCTCTCTCTTCGCGCTGGGCTCCTTCTCTCTCTTCGCGCTGGGCTCCTTCTCTCTCTTCGCGCTGGGCTCCTTCTCTCTCGTCGCGCTGGGCTCCTTCTCTCTCTTCGCGCTGGTCTCCTTCTCTCCCCTGCGCTGGGCTCCTTCTCTCCCCTGCGCCGGGCTCCTTCTCTCTCTCCCGCGCTGGGCTCCTTCTCTCTCTCCCGCGCTGGGCTCCTTCTCTCTCTCCCGCGCTGGGCTCCTTCTCTCTCTCCCGCGCTGGGCTCCTTCTCTCTCTCCCGCGCTGGGCTCCTTCTCTCTCTCCCGCGCTGGGCTCCTTCTCTCCCCTGCGCTGGGCTCCTTCTCTCCCCTGCGCTGGGCTCCTTCTCTCCCCTGCGCTAGGCTCCTTCTCTCTCTTCGCGCTGGGCTCCTTCTCTCTCTTCGCGCTGGACTCCTTCTCTCTCTCCCGCGCTGGGCTCCTTCTCTCTCTTCACGCTGGGCTCCTTCTCTCTCTTCGCGCTGGGCTCCTTCTCTCTCTTCGTGCTGGGCTCCTTCTCTCTCTTCGCGCTGGTCTCCTTCTCTCCCCTGTGCTGGGCTCCTTCTCTTTCCCGCGCTCGGCTCCTTCTCTCTCTTCGCGCTGGGCTCCTTCTCTCTCTTCGCGCTGGGCTCCTTCTCTCTCTTCGCGCTGGGCTCCTTCTCTCTCTTCGCGCTGGTCTCCTTCTCTCCCCTGCGCTGGGCTCCTTCTCTCTCTTCGCGCTGGGCTCCTTCTCTCTCTTCGCGCTGGGCTCCTTCTCTTTCACACACTGGGGCACTTCGCTCTCTCTCTCTCGCAATGGGCTCCTTTTCTCTCTCACACTGGGCTCCTCCCTCACTCTCCCACACTGGGCTCCTTCTCTCTCCTGCGCTGGGCTCCTTAACTCTCTCTCCCGCGCTGGGCTCCATCCCTCACCCTCACACAATGGGCCCCTTCTCTCTCACATACACACTGTGCTCCTTTCTCTCTCTCCCATACTGGGCTCCTTCACTCTCTCTCTCTCACAATAGCCTACTTCTCTCTTTTGCACTGGGCTCCTTCTCTCACCTGCGCTCGCCTCCTCTCTCACACGCTGGGCTCTTCTCTCTCTCACACTGGGCACATCTCTCTCTCTCTCATACTGGGCCCCTTCTCTCTCTCACACTGGGCTCCTTCTCTCTCCAGCGCTGTGCTCCTTCCCTCTACCACCCTGGGCTCCTTCCCTCTCCCATACTGGGCTCCTTCACTCTCTCTCTCTCACAATGGCCTACTTCTCTCTTTTGCACTGGGCTCCTTCTCTCACCTGCGCTCGGCTCCTCTCTCACACGCTGGGCTCTTCTCTCTCTCTCACACAGTGTGCTCCTCTCTCTCTCTCACACTGGGCTCCTTCTCTCTCTACCACCCTGGGCTCCTTCCCTCTCCCACACTGGGTTCCTTTTCTCTCTCAAAAGCTGGGCTCCTCTCTCTCGCTCTCTCTCTCTCTCTCTCTCCCACACTGGGCTCCTCTCTCCTGCGCTCGGCTCATTCTTTCTCACACACTGGGCTCCTTCTCTCTTCCACACTGGGCTCCATCTCTCTCCCGCGCTGGGCTCCTTCTCTCTCACAATGGGCTCCTTCGCTCTCACACGCTGGGCTCCTTCTCTCTCACAATGGGCTCCTTCTCTCTCACAATGGGCTCCTTCTCTCCCCCGCGCTGGGCTCCTTCTCTCTCTCCCGCGCTGGGCTCCTTCTCTCTCTCCCGCGCTGGGCTCCTTCTCTCTCTCCCGCGCTGGGCTCCTTCTCTCTCTCCCGCGCTGGGCTTCTTCTCTCTCTCCCGCGCTGGGCTTCTTCTCTCTCTCCCGCGCTGGGCTCCTTCTCTCTCTCCCGCGCTGGGCTCCTTCTCTCTCTCCCGCGCTGGGCTCCTTCTCTCCCCTGCGCTAGGCTCCTTCTCTCTCTTCGCGCTGGGCTCCTTCTCTCTCTTCGCGCTGGGCTCCTTCTCTCTCTTCGCGCTGGGCTCCTTCTCTCTCTTCGCGCTGGGCTCCTTCTCTCTCTTCGCGCTGGGCTCCTTCTCTCTCTTCGCGCTGGGCTCCTTCTCTCTCTCCCGCGCTGGGCTCCTTCTCTCTCTCCCGCGCTGGGCTCCTTCTCTCTCTCCCGCGCTGGGCTCCTTCTCTCTCTCCCGCGCTGGGCTCCTTCTCTCTCTCCCGCGCTGGGCTCCTTCTCTCTCTTCGCGCTGGGCTCCTTCTCTCTCTTCGCGCTGGGCTCCTTCTCTCTCTTCGCGCTGGGCTCCTTCTCTCCCCTGCGCTGGGCTCCTTCTCTTTCCCGCGCTGGGCTCCTTCTCTCCCCTGCGCTGGGCTCCTTCTCTTTCCCGCGCTGGGCTCCTTCTCTCTCTTCGCGCTGGGCTCCTTCTCTCTCTTCGCACTGGGCTCCTTCTCTCTCTTCGCGCTGGGCTCCTTCTCTCTCGTCGCGCTGGGCTCCTTCTCTCTCTTCGCGCTGGTCTCCTTCTCTCTCTTCGCGCTGGTCTCCTTCTCTCTCCTGCGCTGGGCTCCTTCTCTCCCCTGCGCTGGGCTCCTTCTCTCCCCTGCGCTGGGCTCCTTCTCTCTCTCCCGCGCTGGGCTCCTTCTCTCTCTCCCTCGCTGGGCTCCTTCTCTCTCTCCCGCGCTGGGCTCCTTCTCTCTCTCCCGCGCTGGGCTCCTTCTCTCTCTCCCGCGCTGGGCTCCTTCTCTCCCCTGCGCTGGGCTCCTTCTCTCCCCTGCTCTGGGCTCCTTCTCTCCCCTGCGCTAGGCTCCTTCTCTCTCTTCGCGCTGGGCTCCTTCTCTCTCTTCGCGCTGGACTCCTTCTCTCTCTCCCACGCTGGGCTCCTTCTCTCTCTTCGCGCTGGGCTCCTTCTCTCTCTTCGCGCTGGGCTCCTTCTCTCTCTTCGTGCTGGGCTCCTTCTCTCTCTTCGCGCTGGTCTCCTTCTCTCCCCTGTGCTGGGCTCCTTCTCTTTCCCGCGCTCGGCTCCTTCTCTCTCTTCGCGCTGGGCTCCTTCTCTCTCTTCGCGCTGGGCTCCTTCTCTCTCTTCGCGCTGGGCTCCTTCTCTCTCTTCGCGCTGGGCTCCTTCTCTCCCCTGCGCTGGGCTCCTTCTCTCTCTTCGCGCTGGGCTCCTTCTCTCTCTTCGCACTGGCCTCCTTCTCTCTCTTCGCGCTGGGCTCCTTCTCTCTCTTCGCGCTGGGCTCCTTCTCTCTCCCGCGCTGGGCTCCTTCTCTCTCCCGCGGTGGGCTCCTTCTCTCCCCTGCGCTGGGCTCCTTCCCTTTCCCGCGCTGGGCTCCTTCTCTCTCCCGCGCTCGGCTCCTTCTCTCTCACGCGCTGGGCTCCTTCACTCCCCTGCGCTGGGCTCCTTCTCTCTCCCGCGCTGGGCTCCTTCTCTCTCCCGCGCTGGTCTCCTTCTCTCTCACGCGCTGGGCTCCTTCCCTTTCCCGCGCTGGGCTCCTTCTCTCCCCTGCGCTGGGCTCCTTCTCTCTCACGCGCTGGGCTCCTTCTCTCTCTTCGCGCTGGGCTCCTTCTCTCCCCTGCGCTGGGCTCCTTCTCTCTCCCACGCTGGGCTCCTTCTCTCTCCCGCACTCGGCTCCTTCTCTGCCCTGCACTGGGTTCCTTCTCTTTCCCGCGGTGGGCTCCTTCTCTCTCTTCGCGCTGGGCTCCTTCTCTCTCCCGCGCTGGGCTCCTTCTCTCTCCCGCGCTGGGCTCCTTCTCTCCCCTGCGCTGGGCTCCTTCTCTTTCCCGCGGTGGGCTCCTTCTCTCTCTTCGCGCTGGGCTCCTTCTCTCTCCCGCGCTCGGCTCCTCTCTCTCCCGCGCTTGGCTCCTTCTCTCTCTCACACAATGGGCTCCTTCTCTCTCTTCGTCCTGGGCTCCTTCTCTCTCCCACGCTGGGCTCCTTCTCTCTCCCGCGCTGGGCTCCTCTCTCTCCCCTGCGCTGGGCTCCTTCTCTCTCCCGCGCTGGGCTCCTGTTCTCTCCCGCGCTGGGCTCCTGCTCTCTCCTGCGCTGGGCTCCTGCTCTCTCCCCTGCGCTGGGCTCCTTCTCTCCCCTGCGCTGGGCTCCTTCTCTCCCCTGCGCTGGGCTCCTTCTCTCCCCTGCGCTGGGCTCCTTCTCTCCCCTGCGCTGGGCTCCTTCTCTCTCCCGCGCTGGGCTCCTTCTCTCTCCCGCGCTGGGCTCCTTCTCTCTCCCGCGCTGGGCTCCTTCTCTCTCTCCGCGCTGGGCTCATTCTCTCTCTCCGCGCTGGGCTCCTTCTCTCTCTCCGCGCTGGGCTCCTTCTCTCTCTTCGCGCTGGGCTCCTTCTCTCTCTTCGCGCTGGGCTCCTTCTCTCTCTTCGCGCTGGGCTCCTTCTCTCTCTTCGCGCTGGGCTCCTTCTCTCTCTTCGCGCTGGGCTCCTTCTCTCTCTCACGCTGGGCTCCTTCTCTCTCTCACGCTGGGCTCCTTCTCTCTCCCGCGCTGTGCTCCTTCTCTCTCCCGCGCTGTGCTCCTTCTCTCTCCCGCGCTGTGCTCCTTCTCTCTGTCCGCGCTGGGCTCCTTCTCTCCCCTGCGCTGGGCTCCTTCTCTCTCCCGCGCTGGGCTCCTTCTCTCTCCCGTGCTCGGCTCCTTCTGTCTCCCGCACTTGGATCCTCTCTCATGCGCTGGGCTCCTTCTCTCTCCTGCGCTGGGCTCCTTCTCTCTCCCGCGCTCGGCTCCTTCTCTCTCTCACACTGGGCTCCTTCTCTCTCCCGTGCTCGGCTCCTTTGGTCTCCGCGCTGGGCTCCTTCTCTCTCATGCGCTGGGCTCCTTCTCTTTCACACACTGGGGCACTTCGCTCTCTCTCTCTCGCAATGGGCTCCTTTTCTCTCTCACACTGGGCTCCTCCCTCACTCTCCCACACTGGGCTCCTTCTCTCTCCTGCGCTGGGCTCCTTAACTCTCTCTCCCGCGCTGGGCTCCATCCCTCACCCTCACACAATGGGCCCCTTCTCTCTCACATACACACTGTGCTCCTTTCTCTCTCTCCCATACTGGGCTCCTTCACTCTCTCTCTCTCACAATAGCCTACTTCTCTCTTTTGCACTGGGCTCCTTCTCTCACCTGCGCTCGCCTCCTCTCTCACACGCTGGGCTCTTCTCTCTCTCACACTGGGCACATCTCTCTCTCTCTCATACTGGGCCCCTTCTCTCTCTCACACTGGGCTCCTTCTCTCTCCAGCGCTGTGCTCCTTCCCTCTACCACCCTGGGCTCCTTCCCTCTCCCATACTGGGCTCCTTCACTCTCTCTCTCTCACAATGGCCTACTTCTCTCTTTTGCACTGGGCTCCTTCTCTCACCTGCGCTCGGCTCCTCTCTCACACGCCGGGCTCTTCTCTCTCTCTCACACAGTGTGCTCCTCTCTCTCTCTCACACTGGGCTCCTTCTCTCTCTACCACCCTGGGCTCCTTCCCTCTCCCACACTGGGTTCCTTTTCTCTCTCAAAAGCTGGGCTCCTCTCTCTCGCTCTCTCTCTCTCCCACACTGGGCTCCTCTCTCCTGCGCTCGGCTCATTCTTTCTCACACACTGGGCTCCTTCTCTCTTCCACACTGGGCTCCATCTCTCTCCCGCGCTGGGCTCCTTCTCTCTCACAATGGGCTCCTTCGCTCTCACACGCTGGGCTCCTTCTCTCTCACAATGGGCTCCTTCTCTCTCACAATGGGCTCCTTCTCTCCCCCGCGCTGGGCTCCTTCTCTCTCCCGCGCTGGGCTCCTTCTCTCTCCCACGCTGGCCTCCTTCTCTCTCCCACGCTGGCCTCCTTCTCTCTCCAACGCTGGGCTACTTCTCTCTGTCTCATAATGGGCTCCTTCTCTCTCCCACGCTGGGCTCCTTCTCTCTACCCCGCTGGGCTCCTTCTCTCTACTACACTGGGCTCCTTCTCTCTACCACGCTGGGCTCCTTCTCTCTCCCACGCTGGGCTCCTTCTCTCTCCCACGCTGGGCTCCTTCACTCTCCCACGCTGGGCTCCTTCTCTCTCCCGCACTGCGCTCTACTCTCGCATGGGGCTACTTCTCTCACCCGCACTGTGCTCTCTCTTGTGCTGGGCTCCTTCTCTCTCTCCCACACTGGGCTCCTTCTCTCTCTCACACTGGGCTCCTTCTCTCTCTCACACTGGGCTCCTTAACTCTCTCTCCCGCACTGGGCTCCTTCTTTCTCTCACACTGTGCTCCTCTCTCTCTCTCTCTCTCTCTCTCCCACACTGGGCTCCTTCACACTCCCGCGCTCGGCTCCTCTCTCACACACACTGAGCTCCTTCTTTCTCCTGCGCTGGGCTTCTTCTCTCTCTCTCGGGGTGGGCTCCTTCTCTCCCCAGCGCTAGGCTCCTTCTGTCTCCCACGCTTGGCTCCTTCTCCCTCATGCGCTGGGCTCCTTCTCTCTCCCGCGCTGGGCTCCTTCTCTCTCCCGCACTCGGCTCCTTCTCCCTCATGCGCTGGGCTCCTTCTCTCTCACACACTGGGCTACTTCACATTCTCTCACAATGTGCTCCTTCTCACTCACACACTGGATTCCTTAACTCTCCCTCCCGCGCTGGACTCCATCCCTCACCCGTGCTGTGCTCCTTCTCTCTCTCATGCTGGGCTGCTTCTCTCTCCTGTGCTGGGCTCCTCTCTCACACACTGGACTCCTCTCTCCCACACTGGGCTCCTCTCTCTCCCGCGCTTGGCTCCTTCTCTCTCACGTGCTGGGCTCCTTCTCTCTCACGCGCTGGGCTCCTTCTGTCTCCCGCACTGGGCTCCTTCTCTCTCCCGCGCTCAGCTCCTTCTCTCTCTCCGCGCTGGGCTCCTCTCTCCCGCACTGGGCTCCTTCTCTCTCCCGTGCTCGGCTCCTTCTGTCTCCCGCACTCGGATTCTCTCTCATGCGCTGGGCTCCTTCTCTCTCACACAACTGGCTCCTCTCTCCCGCGCTGGGCTCCTTCGGTCTCCTGCGCTGGGCTTCTTCTCTCTCCCGCGCTCGGCTCCTTCTGTCTCCCGCACTCGGATCCTCTCTCATGCGCTGGGCTCCTTCTCTCTCACGCTGGGTTCCTTCGGTCTCCTGCGCTGGGCTCCTTCTCTCTCCCGTGCTGGGCTCCTTCTCTCTCCCGTGCTCGGCTCCTTCTGTTTCCCGCACTCGGATCCTCTCTCATGCGCTGGGCTCCTTCTCTCTCACACAACTGGCTCCTCTCTCCCGCGCTGGGCTCCTTCGGTCTCCTGCACTGGGCTCCTTCGGTGTCCTGCGCTGGGCTCCTTCTCTCTCCCACACTGGGCTCCTTCTCTCTCCTGCGCTCGGCTCCTTCTCTCTCCCACACTGGGCTCCTTCTCTCTCCCACGCTGGGCGCCTTCTCTCTCCCGTGCTCGGCTCCTTTGGTCTCCGCGCTGGGCTCCTTCTCTCTCATGCGCTGGGCTCCTTCTCTTTCACACACTGGGGTACTTCGCTCTCTTTCACAATGGGCTCCTTTTCTCTCTCACACTGGGCTCCTCCCTCACTCTCCCACACTGGGCTCCTTCTCTCTCCTGCGCTGGGCTCCTTAACTCTCTCTCCCGCGCTGGGCTCCATCCCTCACCCTCACACAATGGACCCCTTCTCTCTCCCACACTGGGCTCCTTCTCTCTCTCACATACACACTGTGCTCCTTTCTCTCTCTCCCATACTGGGCTCCTTCACTCTCTCTCTCTCACAATGGCCTACTTCTCTCTTTTGCACTGGGCTCCCTCTCTCACCTGCGCTCGGCTCCTCTCTCACACGCTGGGCTCTTCTCTCTCTCTCACACAGTGTGCTCCTCTCTCTCACACTGGGCTCCTTCTCTCTCTACCACCCTGGGCTCCTTCCCTCTCCCACACTGGGTTCCTTTTCTCTCTCAAAAGCTGGGCTCCTCTCTCTCGCTCTCTCCCACACTGGGCTCCTCTCTCCTGCGCTCGGCTCATTCTTTCTCACACACTGGGCTCATTCTCTCTTTCGCACTGGGCTGCTTCTCTCTCCCGCGCTCGGCTCCTTCGCTCTCACGCGCTGAGCTCCTCTCTCACACACTGGGCTCCTTCTCTCTCTACCACCCTGGGCTCCTTCCCTCTCCCACACTGGGTTCCTTTTCTCTCTCAAAAGCCGGGCTCCTCTCTCTCGCTCTCCCACACTGGGCTCCTCTCTCCTGCGCTGGGCTCCTCTCTTCTGCGCTGGGCTCCTTCTCTCTTCCACACTGGGCTCCTTCTCACTCCTGCGCTGGGCTCCTTCTCTCTTCCACACTGGGCTCATTCTCTCTTCCACACTGGGCTCCTTCTCTCTCCCACGCTGGGCTCCTTCTCTCTCCAACACTGGGCTCCTTCTCTCTGTCTCATAATGGGCTCCTTCTCTCTGTCTCATAATGGGCTCCTTTTCTCTCCCATGCAGGACTCCTTCACTCTCCCACGCTGGGCTCCGTCTTTCTCCCGCACTGCGCTCTACTCTCTCGCATGGGGCTACTTCTCTCACCCGCACTGTGCTCTCTCTTGTGCTGGGCTCCTTCTCTCTCTCCCACACTGGGCTCCTTCTCTCACACGCGCTGGGCTCCTTCTCTCTCCCGCGCTCGGCTCCTTCCCTCTCATGCACTGGGCTCCTCTCTCTCACACTGGGCTACTTAACTCTCTCTCACACAATGAGCTCCTTCGCTCTCCCACACTGGGCACTTTCTCTCTCTCGCGCTGGGCTCCTCTCTCACACACCTCGCTCCTTCTCTCCCATGCGCTGGGCTCCTTCTGTGTCCCGCGCTGGGCGCCTTCTCTCGGCCACGCTCGGCACCTTCTGTCTCCCGCGCTTGGCTCCTTCTCCCTCATGCGCTGGGCTCCTTCTCTCTCACACACTGGGCTACTTCACTTTCTCTCACAATTGGCTCCTTCTCTCTCTCTCCCGCGCAGGACTCCATCCCTCATCCGCGCTGGGCTCCTTCTCTCTCCCATGCTGGGATGCTTCTCTCTCACATACAATGGGCTCCTTCTCTCTCCCGTGCTCGGCTCCTTCTCTCTCCCGCGCTGGGCTCCTTCTCTCTCCCGCGCTGGGCTCCTTCTCTCTCCCGCGCTCGGCTCCTTCTCTCTCCCGTGCTCGGCTCCTTCTCACTCCTGCGCTGGGCACCTTCTCTCTCCCGTGCTCGGCTCCTTCTCTCTCTCGCACTCGGATCCTCTCTCATGCGCTGGGCTCCTTCTCTCTCACAGTACTGGCTCCTCTCTCCCGTGCTGGGCTCCTTCGGTCTTCTGCACTGGGGTCCTTCTCTCTCCCGCGCTGGGCTCCTTCTCTCTCCCGCGCTGGGCTCCTTCTCTCTCCCGTGCTCGGCTCCTTTGGTCTCCGCACTTGGTTCCTTCTCTCTCCTGTGCTGGGCTCCTCTCTCACACACTGGGCTCCTCTCTCCCACACTGGGCTCCTCTCTCTCCCGCGCTTGGTTCCTTCTCTCTCACGCGCTGGGCTCCTTCTCTCTCCCGCGCTGGGCTCCTTCTCTCTCCCGCGCTGGGCTCCTTCTCTCTCCCGTGCTCGGCTCCTTTGGTCTCCGCACTTGGTTCCTTCTCTCTCCTGTGCTGGGCTCCTCTCTCACACACTGGGCTCCTCTCTCCCACACTGGGCTCCTCTCTCTCCCGCGCTTGGTTCCTTCTCTCTCACGCGCTGGGCTCCTTCTCTCTCCCACGCTGAGCTCCTTCTCTCTCCCGCACTCGGCTCCTCTCTCATGCGCTGGGCTCCTTCTCTCTCACACTACTGGCTCCTCTCTCCCGTGCTGGGCTCCTTCGGTCTCCTGCACTGGGCTCCTTCTCTCTCCCACGCTCGGCTCCTTCTCTCTCCCGCACTCGGCTCCTATCTCATGCGCTGGGCTCCTTCTCTCTCCCACACTGGGCTACTTCGCTCTCTCTCACAATGGGCTCCTTTTCTCACTCAGACTGGGCTCCTGTCTCGCTCTCCCACACTGGGCTCCTTCTCTCTCCCACACTGGGCTACTTCGCTCTCTCTCACAATGGGCTCCTTTTCTCACTCACACTGGGCTCCTGTCTCGCTCTCCCACACTGGGCTCCTTCTCTCTCCCACACTGGGCTACTTCGCTCTCTCTCACAATGGGCTCCTTTTCTCACTCACACTGGGCTCCTGTCTCGCTCTCCCACACTGGGCTCCTTCTCTCTCCCACACTGGGCTCCTTCTCTCTCCCGCGTTCGGCTCCTTCTGTCTCCTGCGCTGGGCTCCTTCTCTCTCACACACTGGGCTGCTTGTCTCTCTTGCACTGGGCTCCTCTCTCCCACACCGGGCTCCTTCTCTCTCCCGCGCTGGGCTCCTTCTCTCTCACACACCTGGCTCATTCTCTCTCCTGCGCTGTGCTCCTTCTCTCCCATGCGCTGGGCTCCTTCTCTCTCCCACGCTGGGCTCCTTTGGTCTCCGCGCTCGGCTCCTTCTCCCTCATGCGTTGGTCTCCTTCTCTCTCCTGCGCTCGGCTCCTTTGGTCTCCCGTGCTCAGCTCCTTCTCTCTCACACACTGGGCTACTTCGCTCTCTCTCACAATGGGCTCCTTTTCTCACACTGGGCTCCTCTCTCTCTTATACACTGGGCTCCTTAACTCTCTCTCTCCTGCGCTGGGCTCCATCCCTCACCTGCGCTGGGCTCCTTCTCTCTCACACACTGGGCTGCTTCTCTCTCTCGCACTGGGCTCCTCTCTCCCACACTGGGCTCCTTTTCTCTGTCACACTGTGCTCTTCTCTCTTTCTCTCTCTCCCGTGCTCAGCTCCTTCTCTCTCACACACTGGGCTCCTTCTCTCTTTCGCACTGGGCTCCTTTCTCACACATTGGGCTCCTTCTCTCTCCCGCGCTCAGCTCCTTCTCTTTCACGCACTGGGCTCCTTCTCTCCTCTGCGCTCGGCTCCTTCTGTCTCCCGCGCTGTGCTCCTTCTCTCCCCTGCGCTGTGCTCCTTTGGTCTCCGCGCTCGGCTCCTTCTCTCCCCTGCGCTGGGCTCCATCCCTCACCCGCGCTGGGCTCATTCTCTCTCACACACTGGGCTCCTTCTCTCTCACACACGGGGCTCCTTCTCTGTCTCTCACAATGGGGTCTTCTCTCTCACACTGGGCTCCTTACCTCTCACACTGGGCTCCTTCTCTCTCTCACACACTGGGCTCCTTATCTCTCCAACACTGGGCTCCTTCTCTCTCACACACAATGGGCTCCTTCACTCGCCCGCGCTGGGCTCCATCACTCTACCTCGCTGGGCTCCTTCTCTCTCCTGCACTGGGCTCTTTCTGTCTCCCGCGCTCGGCTCCTTCTCTCTCACGCGCTGGGGGCTCCTTCTCTCTCACGCGCTGGGGGCTCCTTCTCTCTCCCGCGCTGGGCTCCTTCTCTCTCACACACCTGGCTCCTCTCTCCCGCCCTGAGCTCCTTCTCTCTCCCGCGCTCGGCTCCTTCTCTCTCACACACCTGGCTCCTCTCTCCCGCGCTCGGCTCCTTCTCTCTCACACTGGGTTCCTTCTCTCTCTCACAATGAGCTCCTTCTCTCTCCCACACTGGGCTCCTTCTCTCCCCCACACTGGGCTCCTTCTCTCTCCCGCACTGGGCTCCATCCCTCACCCGCACTGGGCTCCTTCTCTCTTCCGCATTTGGCTCCTCTCTCCCGCACTGGGCTCCTTCTCTCTGTCTCTCACACTGGGCTCCTTCTCTCTCCCTTGCTGGGCTGCTTCTCTCTCCCACGCTGGGCTCCTTCACTCTCCCGTACTGTGCTCTACTCTCTCGCGTGGGGCTACCTCTCTCACCCGCACTGTGCTCTCTCTCGTGCTGGGCTCCTTCTCTCTCTCGCACTGGGATCCTTCTCTCTCTCGCGCTGGGCTCCTTCTCTCTTCCTCACTGGGCTCCTTCTCTCTCTCACACTGGGCACCTCTCTCTCTCTCTCTCTCACACACACTGGGCTCCTCGCTCCAGCACTGTGCTCCTTCTCTCTACCACCCTGGGCTCCTTCCCTCTCCCACACTGGGTTCCTTTTCTCTCTCACACGCTGGGCTCCTCTCTCTCACTCTCTCTCTCTCCCACACTGGGCTCCTCTCTCCAGCGCTCGGCCCATTCTTTCTCGCACACTGGGCTCATTCTCTCTTCCGCACTGGGCTGCTTCTCTCTCTCTCGCGCTCGGCTCCTTCTCTCTCCCGCGCTGGGCTCCTTCTCTCTCCCACGCTGGGCTCATTCTCTCTCCCACGCTGGGCTCCTTCACTCTCCCACGCTGGGCTCCTTCTCTCACCCGCACTGTGCTCTCTTTCGCGCTGGGCTCCTTCGCTCCCTCGCGCTGGGCTCCTTCTCTCCCTCGCGCTGGGCTCCTTCTCTCTCCCGCGCTGGGCTCCTTCTCTCCCCCGCGCTGGGCTCCTTCTCTCTCCCGCGCTGGGCTCCTTCTCTCTCCCGCGCGGGGCTCCTTCTCTCTCCCGCGCTGGGCTCCTTCTCTCACCCACGCTGGGCTCCTTCTGTCTCCCACGCTTGGCTCCTTCTCTCTCCAGCGCTGGGCTCCTTCTCTCTCACACACTGGGCTCCTTCACTTTCTCTCACAATGGTCTCCTTTTCTCTCTCACACTGGGCTCATTTCTCTCGCCCACATTTGGCTCCTCCTTCTCTCACACACTGGGCTCCTTAACTCTCCCTCCCGCGCTGGACTCCATCCCTCACCCGCGCTGGGCTCCTTCTCTCTCCCATGCTGGGATGCTTCTCTCTCACATGCTGGGCTCCTCTCTCCCACACAATGGGCTCCTTCTCTGTCCCGTGCTCGGCTCCTTCTCTCTCCCGCGCTGGGCTCCTTCTCTCTCCCGCGCTGGGCTCCTTCTCTCTCCCGCGCTGGGCTCCTTCTCTCTCCCGCGCTGGGCTCCTTCTCTCTCCCGCGCTCGGCTCCTTCTCTCTCCCGCGCTGGGCTCCTTCTCTCTCCCGCGCTCGGCTCCTTCTCTCTCCCACGCTCGGCTCCTTCTCTCTCCCGCGCTCGGCTCCTTCTCTCTCCCGCGCTCGGCTCCTTCTCTCTCCCGCGCTCGGCTCCTTCTCTCTCCCGCGCTGGGCTCCTTCTCTCTCCTGCGCTCGGCTCCTCTCCCCTGCGCCGGGCTCCTGCTCTCTCCCCTGCGCCGGGCTCCTGCTCTCTCCCCTGCGCCGGGCTCCTGCTCTCTCCCCTGCGCCGGGCTCCTGCTCTCTCCCCTGCGCCGGGCTCCTGCTCTCTCCCCTGCGCCGGGCTCCTGCTCTCTCCCCTGCGCCGGGCTCCTGCTCTCTCCCCTGCGCCGGGCTCCTGCTCTCTCCCCTGCGCCGGGCTCCTGCTCTCTCCCCTGCGCCGGGCTCCTGCTCTCTCCCCTGCGCCGGGCTCCTGCTCTCCCCTGCGTTGGGCTCCTTCTCTCTCTTCGCGCTGGGCTCCTTCTCTCTCCCGCGCTGGACTCCTTCTCTCTCCCGCGCTGGGCTCCTTCTCTCTCCCGCGCTGGGCTCCTCTCCCCTGCGCTGGGCTCCTTCTCTCCCCTGCGTTGGGCTCCTTCTCTCTCTTCGCGCTGGGCTCCTTCTCTCTCTTCGCGCTGGGCTCCTTCTCTCTCCCGCGCTGGGCTCCTTCTCTCTCCCGCGCTGGGCTCCTTCTCTCCCCTGCGTTGGGCTCCTTCTCTCCCCTGCGTTGGGCTCCTTCTCTCCCCTGCGTTGGGCTCCTTCTCTCTCTTCGCGCTGGGCTCCATCCCTCACCCATGCTGGGCTCCTTCTCTCACACATCTGGCTCCTTCTCTCTCATGCGCTGGGCTCCTTCTCTCTCCCGCACTCGGCTCCTTCTCTCTCCCGTGCTCGGCTCCTTCTGTCTCCCGCACTCGGATCCTCTCTCATGCGCTGGGGTCCTTCTCTCTCACACAACTGGCTCCTCTCTCCCGCGCTGGGCTCCTTCCGTCTCCTGCGCTGAGCTCCTTCTTTCCCCTGCGCTGGGCTCCTTCTCTTTCACACACTGGGCTACTTCGCTCTCTCTCTCACAATGGGCTCCTTTTCTCACACTGGGCTCCTTTCTCTCACACACTGGGCTCCTTAACTCTCTCTCTCCTGCGCTGGGCTCCTTCTCTCCCCCGCGCTGGGCTCCTTATTTCTTCTGCGCTCGGCTCCTTCTGTCTCCTGCGCTCGACTCCTTCTCTCTCCCGCGTTGTGCTCCTTCTCTCCCATGCGCTGGGCTCCTTTGGTCTCCGCGCTCGGCTCCTCTCTCATGCATTGGGCTCCTTCTCGCTCACACACTGGGCTAACTTCACTTTCTCTCACAATGGGCTCCTCTCTCTCTCACAATGGGCTCCTTCTCTCTCACACAATGGGCTACTTCTCTCTCTCACACAATGGGCTACTTCTCTCTCTCACACAATGGGCTCCTTCTCTCTCTCACACAATGGGCTCCTTCTCTCTCCCACAATGGGTTCCTTCTCTCCCTCACACTGGGCTCCTCTCTCTCTCTCTCTCTCTCTCTCTCTCTCACAATGGCCTCCATCTCTCTCTCACACAATGGGCTGCTTCTCTCTCACACACAGAGCTACTTCGCTCTCTCTCACAATGGGCTCCTTTTCTCTCTCACACTGGGCTCCTCTCTCTCTCACACACACTGGGCTACTTCTCTCTCACACACTGGGCTCCTTAACTCTCTCTCCCACGCTGGACTCCATCCCTCACCCGCGCTGGGTTCCTTCTCTCTCCCACGCTGGGCTGCTTCTCTCACACACTGGGCTCCTTCTCTCTTCCACACTGGACTCCTCTCTCTCGTACTCTCTCTCCCACACTGGGCTCCTTTTCTCTCCCACACTTGACTCCTTCTATCTCACGCTCTGGGCTCCTTCACTCTCACGCGCTGGGCTCATTCTCTCTCCCGCACTCGGCTCCTTCTCTCTCATGCGCTGGGCACCTTCTCTCCCCTGCGCTGGGCTCCTTCTCTCTCACACACTGGGCTACTTCGCTCTCTCTCACAATGGGCTCCTTTCCTCTCTCACACTGGGCTCCTTTCTCTCACACACTGGGCTCCTTATCTCTCTCTCGCACTGGGCTCCTTCTCTCTCCCATGCTGGGCTTCTTCTCTCTTCCGTGCTGGGCTACTTCGCTCGCGCACTAGGCTCCTTGTCTCTCTCACACTGCACTCCTCTCTCTTGTGCTGGGCTCCTTCTCTCTCCCGCGCTCTGCTCTCTCTCGCGCTGGGCTCCTTCTCTCTCTCACACTGGTCTCGTTCTCTCACCCGCTCTGGGCTTCTTCTCTCTTCCTCACTGGGCTCCTTCTCTCTCTCTCTCACAATAGGCTCTTTCCCACTCTCTCACACTGGGCTCCTCTCTCTCCCTCACAATGGGCTCCTTCTCTTTCTCACAATGGGCTCCTTCTCTCTCTCTCACAATGGTCTCCTTTTCTCTCTCTCTCACACAATGGGCTCTTTCTCTCTCACACACAATGGGCTCCTTCTCCCTCTCTCTCACTGGGCTCCAACTCTCTCACACATTGGGATTGTTCTCTCTCTCTCACACACACACACACACACACACACACACACACACACACACACACTGGACTCCATCTCTCTCTCTCACACTGGGCTCCTTCTCTCTCTCCCACCCTGGGCTCCTTCCCTCTCCCACACTGGACTCCTTCTCTCTCCCACACTGGACTCCTCTCTTTCTCACACACTTGCCTCCTTTTCTCTCTCTCACACACTGTGCTCCTCTCTCTCTCTCACAATGGACTCCTTCTCTCTCCTGCACAAGTCTCCTCTCTCCCACACTGTGCTCCTTCTCTCTCTCTCATACTGGGCTCCTTCTCTCTACCACACTGGGCTCCTTCTCTCTCACTCTCACACTGGGCCACTTCTCTCTCACACACTATGCTCTTCTCTCTCCCGCACAAGTCTCCTCTCTCCCACACTGGGCTCCTTCTCTCTGTCTCTCACAACGGGCTCCTCTCTCTCTCTCAAAATGGGCTCCTTCTCTCTCTCACACACTGGGCTCCTCTCTCTCACAATGGGCTCCTTCTCTCTCTCACACAATGGGCTACTTCTCTCTCTCACACTAATCTCGTTCGCTATCACAATGGGCTCCTCTCTCTCACAAACTGGGTACCTTCTCTCCCTCTGACAATGGGCTCCTTCTCTCTTACACATTGGGCTCCTCTCTCCCACACTGGGCTCCTTTTCTCTCTCACACTGTGCTCTTCTCTCTTTCTCTCTCTCCCACACTGGGCTCCTTTTCTCTCTCACACTGTGCTCTTCTCTCTTTCTCTCTCTCCCACGCTGGGCTCCTTCTCTCTCCCGCGCTGGGCTCCTTCTCTCTCCCGCGCTGGGCTCCTCTCCCCTGCGCTGGGCTCCTTCTCTCCCCTGCGTTGGGCTCCTTCTCTCTCTTCGCGATGGGCTCCTTCTCTCTCCCGCGCTGGGCTCCTTCTCTCCCCTGCGTTGGGCTCCTTCTCTCCCCTGCGTTGGGCTCCTTCTCTCCCCTGCGTTGGGCTCCTTCTCTCTCTTCGCGCTGGGCTCCTTCTCTCTCCCGCGCTGGGCTCCTTCTCTCTCCCGCGCTGGGCTCCTCTCCCCTGCGCTGGGCTCCTTCTCTCCCCTGCGTTGGGCTCCTTCTCTCTCTTCGCGCTGGGCTCCTTCTCTCTCCCGCGCTGGGCTCCTTCTCTCTCCCGCGCTGGGCTCCTTCTCTCTCCCGCGCTGGGCTCCTTCTCTCTCCCGCGCTGGGCTCCTTCTCTCTCCCGCGCTGGGCTCCTTCTCTCTCTCGCGCTGGGCTCCTTCTCTCTCCCGCGCTGGGCTCCTTCTCTCTCCCGCGCTGGGCTCCTTTGGTCTCCCGCTCATGGCTCCTTCCATCTCCCGCGTTCGGCTCCTTCTCTCTCTTCGCGCTGGGCTCCTTCTCTCTCTTTGCGCTGGGCTCCTTCTCTCTCCCGCGCTGGGCTCCTTCTCTCTCTCGCGCTGGGCTCCTTCTCTCTCTCGCGCTGGGCTCCTTCTCTCTCCTGCGCTGGGCTCCTTCTCTCTCCCGCGCTGGGCTCCTTCTCTCTCCCGCGCTGGGCTCCTTTGGTCTCCCGCTCACGGCTCCTTCCATCTCCCGCGTTCGGCTCCTTCTCTCTCATGCGCTGGGCTCCTTCTCTCTCACACACTGAGCTACTTCTCTCTCACACAACTGGCTCCTCTCTCCCGCGCTGGGCTCCTTCGGTCTCCTGCGCTGAGCTCCTTCTCTCCCCTGCGCTGGGCTCCTTCTCTTTCACACACTGGGCTACTTCGCTCTCTCTCTCACAATAGGCTCCTTTTCTCACACTGGGCTCCTCTCTCTCACACACTGGGCTCCTTAACTCTCTCTCTCCTGCGCTGGGCTCCTTCTCTCCCCTGCGCTGGGCTCCTTCTCTCTCCCGCGCTGGGCTCCTTATTTCTTCTGTGCTCGGCTCCTTCTGTCTCCTGCACTCGACTCCTTCTCTCTCCCGCGTTGTGCTCCTTCTCTCCCATGCGCTGGGCTCCTTTGGTCTCCGCGCTCGGCTCCTCTCTCATGCATTGGGCTCCTTCTCGCTCACACACTGGGCTAACTTCACTTTCTCTCACAATGGGCTCCTCTCTCTCACACAATGGGCTACTTCTCTCTCTCACACAATGGGCTGCTTCTCTCTCACACACAGAGCTACTTCGCTCTCTCTCACAATGGGCTCCTTTTCTCTCTCACACTGGGCTCCTCTCTCTCTCACACACACTGGGCTACTTCTCTCTCACACACTGGGCTCCTTAACTCTCTCTCCCACGCTGGACTCCATCCCTCACCCGCGCTGGGTTCCTTCTCTCTCCCACGCTGGGCTGCTTCTCTCACACACTGGGCTCCTTCTCTCTTCCACACTGGACTCCTCTCTCTCGTACTCTCTCTCCCACACTGGGCTCCTTTTCTCTCCCACACTTGACTCCTTCTATCTCACGCTCTGGGCTCCTTCACTCTCACGCGCTGGGCTCATTCTCTCTCCCGCACTCGGCTCCTTCTCTCTCATGCGCTGGGCGCCTTCTCTCCCCTGCGCTGGGCTCCTTCTCTCTCACACACTGGGCTACTTCGCTCTCTCTCACAATGGGCTCCTTTCCTCTCTCACACTGGGCTCCTTTCTCTCACACACTGGGCTCCTTATCTCTCTCTCGCACTGGGCTCCTTCTCTCTCCCATGCTGGGCTTCTTCTCTCTTCCGTGCTGGGCTACTTCGCTCGCGCACTAGGCTCCTTGTCTCTCTCACACTGCACTCCTCTCTCTTGTGCTGGGCTCCTTCTCTCTCCCGCGCTCTGCTCTCTCTCGCGCTGGGCTCCTTCTCTCTCTCACACTGGTCTCGTTCTCTCACCCGCTCTGGGCTTCTTCTCTCTTCCTCACTGGGCTCCTTCTCTCTCTCTCTCACAATAGGCTCTTTCCCACTCTCTCACACTGGGCTCCTCTCTCTCCCTCACAATGGGCTCCTTCTCTTTCTCACAATGGGCTCCTTCTCTCTCTCTCACAATGGTCTCCTTTTCTCTCTCTCTCACACAATGGGCTCTTTCTCTCTCACACACAATGGGCTCCTTCTCCCTCTCTCTCACTGGGCTCCAACTCTCTCACACATTGGGATTGTTCTCTCTCTCACACACACACACACACACACACACACACACACACACACACTGGACTCCATCTCTCTCTCTCACACTGGGCTCCTTCTCTCTCTCCCACCCTGGGCTCCTTCCCTCTCCCACACTGGACTCCTTCTCTCTCCCACACTGGACTCCTCTCTTTCTCACACACTTGCCTCCTTTTCTCTCTCTCACACACTGTGCTCCTCTCTCTCTCTCACAATGGACTCCTTCTCTCTCCTGCACAAGTCTCCTCTCTCCCACACTGTGCTCCTTCTCTCTCTCTCATACTGGGCTCCTTCTCTCTACCACACTGGGCTCCTTCTCTCTCACTCTCACACTGGGCCACTTCTCTCTCACACACTATGCTCTTCTCTCTCCCGCACAAGTCTCCTCTCTCCCACACTGGGCTCCTTCTCTCTGTCTCTCACAACGGGCTCCTCTCTCTCTCTCAAAATGGGCTCCTTCTCTCTCTCACACACTGGGCTCCTCTCTCTCACAATGGGCTCCTTCTCTCTCTCACACAATGGGCTACTTCTCTCTCTCACACTAATCTCGTTCGCTATCACAATGGGCTCCTCTCTCTCACAAACTGGGTACCTTCTCTCCCTCTGACAATGGGCTCCTTCTCTCTTACACATTGGGCTCCTCTCTCCCACACTGGGCTCCTTTTCTCTCTCACACTGTGCTCTTCTCTCTTTCTCTCTCTCCCACACTGGGCTCCTTTTCTCTCTCACACTGTGCTCTTCTCTCTTTCTCTCTCTCCCACGCTGGGCTCCTTCTCTCTCCCGCGCTGGGCTCCTTCTCTCTCCCGCGCTGGGCTCCTCTCCCCTGCGCTGGGCTCCTTCTCTCCCCTGCGTTGGGCTCCTTCTCTCTCTTCGCGCTGGGCTCCTTCTCTCTCCCGCGCTGGGCTCCTTCTCTCCCCTGCGTTGGGCTCCTTCTCTCCCCTGCGTTGGGCTCCTTCTCTCCCCTGCGTTGGGCTCCTTCTCTCTCTTCGCGCTGGGCTCCTTCTCTCTCCCGCGCTGGGCTCCTTCTCTCTCCCGCGCTGGGCTCCTCTCCCCTGCGCTGGGCTCCTTCTCTCCCCTGCGTTGGGCTCCTTCTCTCTCTTCGCGCTGGGCTCCTTCTCTCTCCCGCGCTGGGCTCCTTCTCTCTCCTGCGCTGGGCTCCTTCTCTCTCCCGCGCTGGGCTCCTTCTCTCTCCCGCGCTGGGCTCCTTCTCTCTCCCGCGCTGGGCTCCTTCTCTCTCCCGCGCTGGGCTCCTTCTCTCTCCCGCGCTGGGCTCCTTCTCTCTCTCGCGCTGGGCTCCTTCTCTCTCCCGCGCTGGGCTCCTTCTCTCTCCCGCGCTGGGCTCCTTTGGTCTCCCGCTCATGGCTCCTTCCATCTCCCGCGTTCGGCTCCTTCTCTCTCTTCGCGCTGGGCTCCTTCTCTCTCTTTGCGCTGGGCTCCTTCTCTCTCCCGCGCTGGGCTCCTTCTCTCTCTCGCGCTGGGCTCCTTCTCTCTCTCGCGCTGGGCTCCTTCTCTCTCCCGCGCTGGGCTCCTTCTCTCTCCCGCGCTGGGCTCCTTTGGTCTCCCGCTCACGGCTCCTTCCATCTCCCGCGTTCGGCTCCTTCTCTCTCATGCGCTGGGCTCCTTCTCTCTCACACACTGAGCTACTTCTCTCTCACACAACTGGCTCCTCTCTCCCGCGCTGGGCTCCTTCGGTCTCCTGCGCTGAGCTCCTTCTCTCCCCTGCGCTGGGCTCCTTCTCTTTCACACACTGGGCTACTTCGCTCTCTCTCTCACAATAGGCTCCTTTTCTCACACTGGGCTCCTCTCTCTCACACACTGGGCTCCTTAACTCTCTCTCTCCTGCGCTGGTCTCCTTCTCTCCCCTGCGCTGGGCTCCTTCTCTCTCCCGCGCTGGGCTCCTTATTTCTTCTGTGCTCGGCTCCTTCTGTCTCCTGCACTCGACTCCTTCTCTCTCCCGCGTTGTGCTCCTTCTCTCCCATGCGCTGGGCTCCTTTGGTCTCCGCGCTCGGCTCCTCTCTCATGCATTGGGCTCCTTCTCGCTCACACACTGGGCTAACTTCACTTTCTCTCACAATGGGCTCCTCTCTCTCACACAATGGGCTACTTCTCTCTCTCACACAATGGGCTACTTCTCTCTCTCACACAATGGGCTCCTTCTCTCTCTCACACAATGGGCTCCTTCTCTCCCTCACACTGGGCTCCTCTCTCTCTCTCTCTCTCTCTCACAATGGCCTCCATCTCTCTCTCACACAATGGGCTGCTTCTCTCTCACACACAGAGCTACTTCGCTCTCTCTCACAATGGGCTCCTTTTCTCTCTCACACTGGGCTCCTCTCTCTCTCACACACACTGGGCTACTTCTCTCTCACACACTGGGCTCCTTAACTCTCTCTCCCACGCTGGACTCCATCCCTCACCCGCGCTGGGTTCCTTCTCTCTCCCACGCTGGGCTGCTTCTCTCACACACTGGGCTCCTTCTCTCTTCCACACTGGACTCCTCTCTCTCGTACTCTCTCTCCCACACTGGGCTCCTTTTCTCTCCCACACTTGACTCCTTCTATCTCACGCTCTGGGCTCCTTCACTCTCACGCGCTGGGCTCATTCTCTCTCCCGCACTCGGCTCCTTCTCTCTCATGCGCTGGGCGCCTTCTCTCCCCTGCGCTGGGCTCCTTCTCTCTCACACACTGGGCTACTTCGCTCTCTCTCACAATGGGCTCCTTTCCTCTCTCACACTGGGCTCCTTTCTCTCACACACTGGGCTCCTTAACTCTCTCTCCCCCGCGCTGGGCTCCATCCCTCACCCGCGCTGGGCTCCTTCTCTCTCACACACTGGGCTCCTTATCTCTCTCTCGCACTGGGCTCCTTCTCTCTTCTGCATTGGGCTCCTCTCTCCCACACTGGGCTCCTTCTCTCTGTCTCTCTCAATGGGCTCCTTATCTCTCCAACACTGGTCTCCTTCTCTCTCACACACAATGGGCTCCTTCTCTCTCCCATGCTGGGCTTCTTCTCTCTTCCGTGCTGGGCTACTTCGCTCGCGCACTAGGCTCCTTGTCTCTCTCACACTGCACTCCTCTCTCTTGTGCTGGGCTCCTTCTCTCTCCCGCGCTCTGCTCTCTCTCGCGCTGGGCTCCTTCTCTCTCTCACACTGGTCTCGTTCTCTCACCCGCTCTGGGCTTCTTCTCTCTTCCTCACTGGGCTCCTTCTCTCTCTCTCTCACAATAGGCTCTTTCCCACTCTCTCACACTGGGCTCCTCTCTCTCCCTCACAATGGGCTCCTTCTCTTTCTCACAATGGGCTCCTTCTCTCTCTCTCACAATGGTCTCCTTTTCTCTCTCTCTCACACAATGGGCTCTTTCTCTCTCACACACAATGGGCTCCTTCTCCCTCTCTCTCACTGGGCTCCAACTCTCTCTCACATTGGGATTGTTCTCTCTCTCTCACACACACACACACACACACTGGACTCCATCTCTCTCTCTCACACTGGGCTCCTTCTCTCTCTCCCACCCTGGGCTCCTTCCCTCTCCCACACTGGACTCCTCTCTTTCTCACACACTTGCCTCCTTTTCTCTCTCTCACACACTGTGCTCCTCTCTCTCTCTCACAATGGACTCCTCTCTCCTGCACAAGTCTCCTCTCTCCCACACTGTGCTCCTTCTCTCTCTCTCATACTGGGCTCCTTCTCTCTACCACACTGGGCTCCTTCTCTCTCACTCTCACACTGGGCCACTTCTCTCTCACACACTATGCTCTTCTCTCTCCCGCACAAGTCTCCTCTCTCCCACACTGGGCTCCTTCTCTCTGTCTCACAACGGGCTCCTCTCTCTCTCAAAATGGGCTCCTTGTCTCTCTCACACACTGGGCTCCTCTCTCTCACAATGGGCTCCTTCTCTCTCTCTCACAATGGGCTACTTCTCTCTCTCACACTAATCTCGTTCTCTATCACAATGGGCTCCTCTCTCTCACAAACTGGGTACCTTCTCTCCCTCTGACAATGGGCTCCTTCTCTCTTACACATTGGGCTCCTCTCTCCCACACTGGGCTCCTTTTCTCTCTCACACTGTGCTCTTCTCTCTTTCTCTCTCTCCCACACTGGGCTCCTTTTCTCTCTCACACTGTGCTCTTCTCTCTTTCTCTCTCTCCCACACTGGGCTCCTTTTCTCTCTCACACTGTGCTCTTCTCTCTTTCTCTCTCTCCCACACTGGGCTCGTTCTCTCTCACAGACTGGGCTCCTTCTCTCTCCCGCGCTTGGCTCTTTCTCTCTCACACACTGTGCTCCTTCTCTCTTTCGCACTAGGCTCCTTCGCTCTCCCGCGCTCGGCTCCTTCTCTCTCACACCCTGGGCTCCTTCTCTCTTCCGCACTGGGCTCAATTCTCCCACACTGGGCTCCTTTTTTCTCTCACACTGGGCTCCTCTCTCTCTCTCACCCCTACATTTGGCTCCTTTTCTCTCTCACATTGGGCTCCTTTCTCTCTCACACACTGGGCTCCTTCTCTCTCACACACTGGGCTCCTTTCTCTCTCACACACTGGGCTCCTTCTCTCTCACACACTGGGCTCCTTCTCTCTTCCGCACAGGGCTCCTTCTCTCTCTTGCGCTGGGCTCCTTCTCTCTCCCGCGCTGGGCTCCTTCTCTCTCCCGCGCTGGGCTCCTTCTCTCTCCCGCGCTGGGCTCCTTCTCTCTCCCGCGCTGGGCTCCTTCTCTCCGCTGCGCTGGGCTCCTTCTCTCTCCCGCGCTGGGCTCCTTCTCTCTCCCGCGCTGGGCTCCTTCTCTCTCCCGTGCTCGGCTCCTTCTGTCTCCCGCACTCGGATCCTCTCTCATGCGCTGGGCTCCTTCTCTCTCACACAACTGGCTCCTCTCTCCCACGCAGGGCTCCTTCGGTCTCCTGCGCTGGGCTCCTTCTCTCTCCCGCGCTCGGCTCCTTCTCTCTCTCACACTGGGCTCCTTCTCTCTCCCGTGCTCGGCTCCTTTGGTCTCCGCGCTGGGCTCCTTCTCTCTCATGCGCTGGGCTCCTTCTCTTTCACACACTGGGGCACTTCACTCTCTCTCTCTCTCGCAATGGGCTCCTTTTCTCTCTCACACTGGGCTCCTCCCTCACTCTCCCACACTGGGCTCCTTCTCTCTCCTGCGCTGGGCTCCATCCCTCACCCTCACACAATGGGCCCCTTCTCTCTCACACACTGGGCTCCTTCTCTCTCTCACATACACACTGTGCTCCTTTCTCTCTCTCCCATACTGGGCTCCTTCACTCTCTCTCTCTCACAATAGCCTACTTCTCTCTTTTGCACTGGGCTCCTTCTCTCACCTGCGCTCGGCTCCTCTCTCACACGCTGGGCTCTTCTCTCTCTCTCACACTGGGCACATCTCTCTCTCTCTCATACTGGGCCCCTTCTCTCTCTCTCACACTGGGCTCCTTCTCTCTCCAGCGCTGTGCTCCTTCCCTCTACCACCCTGGGCTCCTTCCCTCTCCCATACTGGGCTCCTTCACTCTCTCTCTCTCACAATGGCCTACTTCTCTCTTTTGCACTGGGCTCCTTCTCTCACCTGCGCTCGGCTCCTCTCTCACACGCTGGGCTCTTCTCTCTCTCTCTCATACTGGGCCCCTTCTCTCTCTCACACTGGGCTCCTTCTCTCTCCAGTGCTGTGCTCCTTCCCTCTACCACCCTGGGCTCCTTCCCTCTCCCATACTGGGCTCCTTCACTCTCTCTCTCTCACAATGGCCTACTTCTCTCTTTTGCACTGGGCTCCTTCTCTCACCTGCGCTCGGCTCCTCTCTCACACGCTGGGCTCTTCTCTCTCTCTCACACAGTGTGCTCCTCTCTCTCTCTCACACTGGGCTCCTTCTCTCTCTACCACCCTGGGCTCCTTCCCTCTCCCACACTGGGTTCCTTTTCTCTCTCAAAAGCTGGGCTCCTCTCTCTCGCTCTCTCTCGCTCTCCCACACTGGGCTCCTCTCTCCTGCGCGCGGCTCATTCTTTCTCACACACTGGGCTCCTTCTCTCTTCCACACTGGGCTCCATCTCTCTCCCGCGCTGGGCTCCTTCTCTCTCACAATGGGCTCCTTCGCTCTCACACGCTGGGCTCCTTCTCTCTCTCACACACTGGGCTCCTTCTCTCTTCCGCACTGGGCTCCATCTCACTCCCGCGCCAGGCTCCTTTTCTCTCCCGCGCTGGGCTCCTTCTCTCTCCCGCGCTCGGCTCCTTCTCTCTCCCACGCTCGGCTCCTTCTCTCTCCCGCGCTCGGCTCCTTCTCTCTCCCGCGCTCGGCTCCTTCTCTCTCCCGCGCTCGGCTCCTCTCTCACGCGCTGGGCTCCTCTCTCCCACGCTCGGCTCCTCTCTCACGTGCTGGGCTCCTTCTCTCTCCTGCGCTCGGCTCCTCTCTCATGCGCTGGGCTCCTTCTCTCTCCCGCGCTCGGCTCCTCTCTCACGTGCTGGGCTCCTTCTCTCCCCCGCGCTGGGCTCCTTCTCTCTCCCGCGCTCGGCTCCTTCTGTCTCCTGTACTCGGATCCTCTCTCATCCGCTGGGGTCCTTCACTCTCACACAACTGGCTCCTCTCTCCCGCGCTGAGCTCCTTCTCTCTCCTGCGCTGGGCTCCTCCTCTCTCCTGCGCTTGGCTCCTTTGGTCTCCCGTGCTCAGCTCCTTCTCTCCCCTGCACTGGGCTCCTTCTCTTTCACACACTGGGCTACTTCGCTCTCTCTCACAATGGGCTCCTTTTCTCACACTGGGCTCCTCTCTCTCTCACACACTGGGTCCTTAACTCTCTCTCTCCTGCACTGAGCTCCATCCCTCACCTGCGCTGGGCTCCTTCTCTCTCACACACTGGGCTGCTTCTCTCTCTCGCACTGGGCTCCTCTCTCCCACACTGGGCTCCTTTTCTCTGTCACACTGTGCTCTTCTCTCTTTCTCTCTCTCCCGTGCTCAGCTCCTTCTCTCTCACACACTGTGCTCCTTCTCTCTTTCGCACTAGGCTCCTTCGCTCTCCCGCGCTCGGCTCCTTCTCTCTCACACCCTGGGCTCCTTCTCTCTTCCGCACTGGGCTCAATTCTCCCACACTGGGCTCCTTTTTTCTCTCACACTGGGCTCCTCTCTCTCTCTCACCCCTACATTTGGCTCCTTTTCTCTCTCACATTGGGCTCCTTTCTCTCTCACACACTGGGCTCCTTCTCTCTCACACACTGGGCTCCTTTCTCTCTCACACACTGGGCTCCTTCTCTCTCACACACTGGGCTCCTTCTCTCTTCCGCACAGGGCTCCTTCTCTCTCTTGCGCTGGGCTCCTTCTCTCTCCCGCGCTGGGCTCCTTCTCTCTCCCGCGCTGGGCTCCTTCTCTCTCCCGCGCTGGGCTCCTTCTCTCTCCCGCGCTGGGCTCCTTCTCTCCGCTGCGCTGGGCTCCTTCTCTCTCCCGCGCTGGGCTCCTTCTCTCTCCCGCGCTGGGCTCCTTCTCTCTCCCGTGCTCGGCTCCTTCTGTCTCCCGCGCTCGGCTCCTTCTCTCTCATGCGCTGGGCTCCTTCTCTCTTCCGCACTGGGCTCAATTCTCCCACACTGGGCTCCTTTTTTCTCTCACACTGGGCTCCTCTCTCTCTCTCACCCCTACATTTGGCTCCTTTTCTCTCTCACATTGGGCTCCTTTCTCTCTCACACACTGGGCTCCTTCTCTCTCACACACTGGGCTCCTTTCTCTCTCACACACTGGGCTCCTTCTCTCTCACACACTGGGCTCCTTCTCTCTTCCGCACAGGGCTCCTTCTCTCTCTTGCGCTGGGCTCCTTCTCTCTCCCGCGCTGGGCTCCTTCTCTCTCCCGCGCTGGGCTCCTTCTCTCTCCCGCGCTGGGCTCCTTCTCTCTCCCGCGCTGGGCTCCTTCTCTCCGCTGCGCTGGGCTCCTTCTCTCTCCCGCGCTGGGCTCCTTCTCTCTCCCGCGCTGGGCTCCTTCTCTCTCCCGTGCTCGGCTCCTTCTGTCTCCCGCACTCGGATCCTCTCTCATGCGCTGGGCTCCTTCTCTCTCACACAACTGGCTCCTCTCTCCCACGCAGGGCTCCTTCGGTCTCCTGCGCTGGGCTCCTTCTCTCTCCCGCGCTCGGCTCCTTCTCTCTCTCACACTGGGCTCCTTCTCTCTCCCGTGCTCGGCTCCTTTGGTCTCCGCGCTGGGCTCCTTCTCTCTCATGCGCTGGGCTCCTTCTCTTTCACACACTGGGGCACTTCACTCTCTCTCTCTCTCGCAATGGGCTCCTTTTCTCTCTCACACTGGGCTCCTCCCTCACTCTCCCACACTGGGCTCCTTCTCTCTCCTGCGCTGGGCTCCATCCCTCACCCTCACACAATGGGCCCCTTCTCTCTCACACACTGGGCTCCTTCTCTCTCTCACATACACACTGTGCTCCTTTCTCTCTCTCCCATACTGGGCTCCTTCACTCTCTCTCTCTCACAATAGCCTACTTCTCTCTTTTGCACTGGGCTCCTTCTCTCACCTGCGCTCGGCTCCTCTCTCACACGCTGGGCTCTTCTCTCTCTCTCACACTGGGCACATCTCTCTCTCTCTCATACTGGGCCCCTTCTCTCTCTCTCACACTGGGCTCCTTCTCTCTCCAGCGCTGTGCTCCTTCCCTCTACCACCCTGGGCTCCTTCCCTCTCCCATACTGGGCTCCTTCACTCTCTCTCTCTCACAATGGCCTACTTCTCTCTTTTGCACTGGGCTCCTTCTCTCACCTGCGCTCGGCTCCTCTCTCACACGCTGGGCTCTTCTCTCTCTCTCTCATACTGGGCCCCTTCTCTCTCTCACACTGGGCTCCTTCTCTCTCCAGTGCTGTGCTCCTTCCCTCTACCACCCTGGGCTCCTTCCCTCTCCCATACTGGGCTCCTTCACTCTCTCTCTCTCACAATGGCCTACTTCTCTCTTTTGCACTGGGCTCCTTCTCTCACCTGCGCTCGGCTCCTCTCTCACACGCTGGGCTCTTCTCTCTCTCTCACACAGTGTGCTCCTCTCTCTCTCTCACACTGGGCTCCTTCTCTCTCTACCACCCTGGGCTCCTTCCCTCTCCCACACTGGGTTCCTTTTCTCTCTCAAAAGCTGGGCTCCTCTCTCTCGCTCTCTCTCGCTCTCCCACACTGGGCTCCTCTCTCCTGCGCGCGGCTCATTCTTTCTCACACACTGGGCTCCTTCTCTCTTCCACACTGGGCTCCATCTCTCTCCCGCGCTGGGCTCCTTCTCTCTCACAATGGGCTCCTTCGCTCTCACACGCTGGGCTCCTTCTCTCTCTCACACACTGGGCTCCTTCTCTCTTCCGCACTGGGCTCCATCTCACTCCCGCGCCAGGCTCCTTTTCTCTCCCGCGCTGGGCTCCTTCTCTCTCCCGCGCTCGGCTCCTTCTCTCCCCCGCGCTGGGCTCCTTCTCTCTCCCGCGCTCGGCTCCTTCTGTCTCCTGTACTCGGATCCTCTCTCATCCGCTGGGGTCCTTCACTCTCACACAACTGGCTCCTCTCTCCCGCGCTGAGCTCCTTCTCTCTCCTGCGCTGGGCTCCTCCTCTCTCCTGCGCTTGGCTCCTTTGGTCTCCCGTGCTCAGCTCCTTCTCTCCCCTGCACTGGGCTCCTTCTCTTTCACACACTGGGCTACTTCGCTCTCTCTCACAATGGGCTCCTTTTCTCACACTGGGCTCCTCTCTCTCTCACACACTGGGTCCTTAACTCTCTCTCTCCTGCACTGAGCTCCATCCCTCACCTGCGCTGGGCTCCTTCTCTCTCACACACTGGGCTGCTTCTCTCTCTCGCACTGGGCTCCTCTCTCCCACACTGGGCTCCTTTTCTCTGTCACACTGTGCTCTTCTCTCTTTCTCTCTCTCCCGTGCTCAGCTCCTTCTCTCTCACACACTGGGCTCCTTCTCTCTTTCGCACTGGGCTCCTTTCTCACACATTGGGCTCCTTCTCTCTCCCGCGCTCAGCTCCGTCTCTTTCACGCACTGGGCTCCTTCTCTACCCTGCGCTCGGCTCCTTCTGTCTCCCGCGCTGTGCTCCTTCTCTCCCTTGCGCTGAGCTCCTTTGGTCTCCGCGCTTGGCTCCTTATCGCTCATGCGTTGGGCTCCTCTCTCGCACACTGGGCTACTTCACTTTCTCTCACAATGGGCTCCTCTCTCACACAATGGGCTACTTCTCTCTCACACACAATGGCCTCCTCTCTCTCACACACTGGGCTACTTCTCTCTCTCTCAGAATGGGCTCCTTCTCTCCCTCACGCTGGGCTCCTTCTCTCTCACACACTGGGCTCCTTCTCTCTCACACACTGGGCTCCTCTCTCTCTCTCACAATGGCCTCCATCTCTCTCTCACACAATGGGCTGCTTCTCTCTCACATTGGGCTCCTTCTCTCTTACACACTGTGCTCCTTATCTCTCCAACACTGGGCTCCTTCATTTTGTCACACAATGGGCTCCTTCGCTCTCCTACACGGGGCACCTTTTCTCTCACGTGCTGGGCTCCTTCTCTCTCACACACCTGGCTCCATCTCTCTCCCTGCGCTGGGCTCCTTCTCTCTCACACACTGGGCGCCTTCTCTCGGCCGCGCTCATCTCCTTCTTTCTCCCACGCTCGGCTCCTTCTCTCTCCCGCGCTGGGCTTCTTCTCTCTCTTGCGCTGGGCTCCTTCTCTTTAACACACTGGGCTCCTTCTCTCTTCCGCATTTGGCTCCTCTCTCCCGCACTGGGCTCGTTCTCTCTGTCTCTCACACTGGGCTCCTTCTCTCTCCAACACTAGGCTCCTTCTCTCTCCCTTGCTGGGCTGCTTCTCTTTCCAACACTAGGCTCCTTCTCTCTCCCTTGCTGGGCTCCTTCTCTCTCCCTTGCTGGGCTCCTTCTCTCTCCCGCACTGTGCTCTCCTCTCTCACGTGGGGCTACTTCTCTCACCCACACTGTGCTCTCTCTTGCACTGCGATCCTTCTCTCTCTCGCGCTGGGCACCTTCTCCCTCTCGCGCTGGGCTCCTTCTCCCCCCTGCGCTGGGCCCCTTCTCTCTCCCACACTGGGCACCTCTCTCCTGCGCTCGGCTCATTCTTTCTCGCACACTGGGCTCATTCTCTCTTTCGCGCTGGGCTGCTTCTCTCACACACTGGGCTCCTTTTCTCTCCCGCACTCGGCTCCTTCTGTCTCCCGCGCTGGGCTCCTTTTCTCTCACACACTGGGCTCCTTAACTCTCTCTCCCCCGCGCTGGGCTCCATCCCTCACCCGCGCTGGGCTCCTTCTCTTTCACACACTGGGCTCCTTCTCTCTTCCGCATTGGGCTCCTCTCTCCCGCACTGGGCTCCTTCTCTCTGTCTCTCACATTGGGCTCCTTCTCTCTGTCTCTCACACTGGGCTCCTTCTCTCTCCAACACTAGGCTCCGTCTCTCTCCCTTGCTGGGCTGCTTCTCTCTCCCGCACTGTGCTCTACTCTCTCACGTGGGGCTACTTCTCTCACCCGCACTGTGCTCTCTCTCGCGCTGGACTCCTTCTCTCTCTCGCGCTGGGCTTCTTCTCTCACACGCGCTGGGCTCCTTCTCTCTTCCTCACTGGGCCCCTTCTCTCTCTCACACTGGGCTCCTCTCTCCTGCACTCGGCTCATTCTTTCTCACACACTGGGCTCATTCTCTCTTTCGCACTGGGCTGCTTCTCTCTCCCGCGCTCGGCTCCTTCACTCACACGCGCTGGGCTCCTTCTCTCTTCGATGCTGGGCTCCTTCTCTCCCCTGCGCTAGGCTCCTTCTCTCTTCCATGCTGGGCTCCTTCTCTCCCCTGCGCTGGGCTCCTTCTCTCTCTCACGCAATGGGCTCCTCTCTCTCACACAATGGGCTCCTTCTCTCTCACACACTGGGCTACTTCTCTCTCTCACACTGGGCTCCTTCTCTTTCTCAAAATGGGCTCCTTCTCTCTCTCACACACTGGGCTCCCTCTCTCTCCCGTGCTCGGCTCCTTCGTCTCCTGCGCTGGGTTCCTTCTCTCTCATGCGCTGGGTTCCTTCTCTCTCATGCGCTGGGCTCCTTCTCTCTCACACACCTGGCTCCTTCTCTATCCCCTGCGCTGGGCTTCTTCTCTCTCTCGCGCTCGGCTCCTTTCTTCTGCACTTGGCTCCTTCTGTCTCCTGCGCCCGGTTCGTTCTCTCTCATGCGCTGGGCTCCTTCTCTCTCACACACCTGGCTCCTTCTCTCACCCGCGCTGGGCTCCTTCTCGCTCCCGCGCTCGCCTCCTTTCTTCTGCACTTGGCTCCTTTGGTCTCCCGCTCACGGCTCCTTCGGTCTCCTGCGCTCGGCTCCTTCCATCTCCCGCGTTCGGCTCCTTCTCTCCCCTGCGCTGGGCTCCTTCTCTCTCACACACTGAGCTACTTCGCTCTCTCTCACAATGGGCTCCTTTTCTCTCTCACTCTGGGCTCCTCTCTCTCTCCCTCCCACACTCGGCTCCTTCTCTCTCACACACTGGGTTCCTTAACTCTCTCTCCCGCGCTGGGCTCCATCCCTCACCCACGCTGGGCTCCTTCACTCTCCCACACTGGGCTGCTTCTCCCTCATGCACTGGGCTCCTTCTCTCTCACGCATTGGGCTCCTTCTCTCTTCCGCACTCGCCTCCTCTCTCCCATATTGGGCTCCTTTTCGCTCACACACTGTGCGCCCGCCGCCCCCCGCTCTCTCTCACACACACACTGGCCTCCTTCTCTCTCCCGCACTCGGCTCCTTCTCTCCCCTACACTGGGCTCCTTCTTCCTCCTTCGCTCGGCTCCTTCTCTCTCCCATGCGTTGGGCTCCTTTTCTCTCTCACACAATGGGCTCCATCTCTCTCCCGCGCTCTGCTCCTTCTTTCTCCCGCGCTCAGCTCCTTCTCTCTCATGCACTGGGCTCCTTCGCTCTCTCTTCCCCCCACAAACCCCACACTGGGCTCCTTAACTCTCTCTCCCGCGCTGGGCTCCATCCCTCACCCATGCTGGGCTCCTTCTCTCACACATCTGGCTCCTTCTCTCTCATGCGCTGGGCTCCTTCTCTCTCCCGCACTCGGCTCCTTCTCTCTCCCGTGCTCGGCTCCTTCTGTCTCCCGCACTCGGATCCTCTCTCATGCGCTGGGGTCCTTCTCTCTCACACAACTGGCTCCTCTCTCCCGCGCTGGGCTCCTTCGGTCTCCTGCGCTGAGCTCCTTCTTTCCCCTGCGCTGGGCTCCTTCTCTTTCACACACTGGGCTACTTCGCTCTCTCTCTCACAATGGGCTCCTTTTCTCACACTGGGCTCCTTTCTCTCACACACTGGGCTCCTTAACTCTCTCTCTCCTGCGCTGGGCTCCTTCTCTCCCCCGCGCTGGGCTCCTTATTTCTTCTGCGCTCGGCTCCTTCTGTCTCCTGCGCTCGACTCCTTCTCTCTCCCGCGTTGTGCTCCTTCTCTCCCATGCGCTGGGCTCCTTTGGTCTCCGCGCTCGGCTCCTCTCTCATGCATTGGGCTCCTTCTCGCTCACACACTGGGCTAACTTCACTTTCTCTCACAATGGGCTCCTCTCTCTCTCACAATGGGCTCCTTCTCTCTCACACAATGGGCTACTTCTCTCTCTCACACAATGGGCTACTTCTCTCTCTCACACAATGGGCTCCTTCTCTCTCTCACACAATGGGCTCCTTCTCTCTCCCACAATGGGTTCCTTCTCTCCCTCACACTGGGCTCCTCTCTCTCTCTCTCTCTCTCTCACAATGGCCTCCATCTCTCTCTCACACAATGGGCTGCTTCTCTCTCACACACAGAGCTACTTTGCTCTCTCTCACAATGGGCTCCTTTTCTCTCTCACACTGGGCTCCTCTCTCTCTCACACACACTGGGCTACTTCTCTCTCACATACTGGGCTCCTTAACTCTCTCTCCCACGCTGGACTCCATCCCTCACCCGCGCTGGGTTCCTTCTCTCTCCCACGCTGGGCTGCTTCTCTCACACACTGGGCTCCTTCTCTCTTCCACACTGGACTCCTCTCTCTCGTACTCTCTCTCCCACACTGGGCTCCTTTTCTCTCCCACACTTGACTCCTTCTATCTCACGCTCTGGGCTCCTTCACTCTCACGCGCTGGGCTCATTCTCTCTCCCGCACTCGGCTCCTTCTCTCTCATGCGCTGGGCGCCTTCTCTCCCCTGCGCTGGGCTCCTTCTCTCTCACACACTGGGCTACTTCGCTCTCTCTCACAATGGGCTCCTTTCCTCTCTCACACTGGGCTCCTTTCTCTCACACACTGGGCTCCTTAACTCTCTCTCCCCCGCGCTGGGCTCCATCCCTCACCCGCGCTGGGCTCCTTCTCTCTCACACACTGGGCTCCTTATCTCTCTCTCGCACTGGGCTCCTTCTCTCTTCTGCATTGGGCTCCTCTCTCCCACACTGGGCTCCTTCTCTCTGTCTCTCTCAATGGGCTCCTTATCTCTCCAACACTGGTCTCCTTCTCTCTCACACACAATGGGCTCCTTCTCTCTCCCATGCTGGGCTTCTTCTCTCTTCCGTGCTGGGCTACTTCGCTCGCGCACTAGGCTCCTTGTCTCTCTCACACTGCACTCCTCTCTCTTGTGCTGGGCTCCTTCTCTCTCCCGCGCTCTGCTCTCTCTCGCGCTGGGCTCCTTCTCTCTCTCACACTGGTCTCGTTCTCTCACCCGCTCTGGGCTTCTTCTCTCTTCCTCACTGGGCTCCTTCTCTCTCTCTCTCACAATAGGCTCTTTCCCACTCTCTCACACTGGGCTCCTCTCTCTCCCTCACAATGGGCTCCTTCTCTTTCTCACAATGGGCTCCTTCTCTCTCTCTCACAATGGTCTCCTTTTCTCTCTCTCTCACACAATGGGCTCTTTCTCTCTCACACACAATGGGCTCCTTCTCCCTCTCTCTCACTGGGCTCCAACTCTCTCACACATTGGGATTGTTCTCTCTCTCTCACACACACACACACACACACACACACACACTGGACTCCATCTCTCTCTCTCACACTGGGCTCCTTCTCTCTCTCCCACCCTGGGCTCCTTCTCTCTCTCCCACCCTGGGCTCCTTCCCTCTCCCACACTGGACTCCTTCTCTCTCCCACACTGGACTCCTCTCTTTCTCACACACTTGCCTCCTTTTCTCTCTCTCACACACTGTGCTCCTCTCTCTCTCTCACAATGGACTCCTTCTCTCTCCTGCACAAGTCTCCTCTCTCCCACACTGTGCTCCTTCTCTCTCTCTCATACTGGGCTCCTTCTCTCTACCACACTGGGCTCCTTCTCTCTCACTCTCACACTGGGCCACTTCTCTCTCACACACTATGCTCTTCTCTCTCCCGCACAAGTCTCCTCTCTCCCACACTGGGCTCCTTCTCTCTGTCTCTCACAACGGGCTCCTCTCTCTCTCTCAAAATGGGCTCCTTCTCTCTCTCACACACTGGGCTCCTCTCTCTCACAATGGGCTCCTTCTCTCTCTCACACAATGGGCTACTTCTCTCTCTCACACTAATCTCGTTCGCTATCACAATGGGCTCCTCTCTCTCACAAACTGGGTACCTTCTCTCCCTCTGACAATGGGCTCCTTCTCTCTTACACATTGGGCTCCTCTCTCCCACACTGGGCTCCTTTTCTCTCTCACACTGTGCTCTTCTCTCTTTCTCTCTCTCCCACACTGGGCTCCTTTTCTCTCTCACACTGTGCTCTTCTCTCTTTCTCTCTCTCCCACGCTGGGCTCCTTCTCTCTCCCGCGCTGGGCTCCTTCTCTCTCCCGCGCTGGGCTCCTCTCCCCTGCGCTGGGCTCCTTCTCTCCCCTGCGTTGGGCTCCTTCTCTCTCTTCGCGCTGGGCTCCTTCTCTCTCCCGCGCTGGGCTCCTTCTCTCCCCTGCGTTGGGCTCCTTCTCTCCCCTGCGTTGGGCTCCTTCTCTCTCTTCGCGCTGGGCTCCTTCTCTCTCCCGCGCTGGGCTCCTTCTCTCTCCCGCGCTGGGCTCCTCTCCCCTGCGCTGGGCTCCTTCTCTCCCCTGCGTTGGGCTCCTTCTCTCTCTTCGCGCTGGGCTCCTTCTCTCTCCCGCGCTGGGCTCCTTCTCTCTCCCGCGCTGGGCTCCTTCTCTCTCCCGCGCTGGGCTCCTTCTCTCTCCCGCGCTGGGCTCCTTCTCTCTCTCGCGCTGGGCTCCTTCTCTCTCCCGCGCTGGGCTCCTTCTCTCTCCCGCGCTGGGCTCCTTTGGTCTCCCGCTCATGGCTCCTTCCATCTCCCGCGTTCGGCTCCTTCTCTCTCTTCGCGCTGGGCTCCTTCTCTCTCTTTGCGCTGGGCTCCTTCTCTCTCCCGCGCTGGGCTCCTTCTCTCTCCCGCGCTGGGCTCCTTCTCTCTCTCGCGCTGGGCTCCTTCTCTCTCCTGCGCTGGGCTCCTTCTCTCTCCCGCGCTGGGCTCCTTCTCTCTCCCGCGCTGGGCTCCTTTGGTCTCCCGCTCACGGCTCCTTCCATCTCCCGCGTTCGGCTCCTTCTCTCTCATGCGCTGGGCTCCTTCTCTCTCACACACTGAGCTACTTCTCTCTCACACAACTGGCTCCTCTCTCCCGCGCTGGGCTCCTTCGGTCTCCTGCGCTGAGCTCCTTCTCTCCCCTGCGCTGGGCTCCTTCTCTTTCACACACTGGGCTACTTCGCTCTCTCTCTCACAATAGGCTCCTTTTCTCACACTGGGCTCCTCTCTCTCACACACTGGGCTCCTTAACTCTCTCTCTCCTGCGCTGGTCTCCTTCTCTCCCCTGCGCTGGGCTCCTTCTCTCTCCCGCGCTGGGCTCCTTATTTCTTCTGTGCTCGGCTCCTTCTGTCTCCTGCACTCGACTCCTTCTCTCTCCCGCGTTGTGCTCCTTCTCTCCCATGCGCTGGGCTCCTTTGGTCTCCGCGCTCGGCTCCTCTCTCATGCATTGGGCTCCTTCTCGCTCACACACTGGGCTAACTTCACTTTCTCTCACAATGGGCTCCTCTCTCTCACACAATGGGCTACTTCTCTCTCTCACACAATGGGCTACTTCTCTCTCTCACACAATGGGCTCCTTCTCTCTCTCACACAATGGGCTCCTTCTCTCTCCCACAATGGGCTCCTTCTCTCCCTCACACTGGGCTCCTCTCTCTCTCTCTCTCTCTCACAATGGCCTCCATCTCTCTCTCACACAATGGGCTGCTTCTCTCTCACACACAGAGCTACTTCGCTCTCTCTCACAATGGGCTCCTTTTCTCTCTCACACTGGGCTCCTCTCTCTCTCACACACACTGGGCTACTTCTCTCTCACACACTGGGCTCCTTAACTCTCTCTCCCACGCTGGACTCCATCCCTCACCCGCGCTGGGTTCCTTCTCTCTCCCACGCTGGGCTGCTTCTCTCACACACTGGGCTCCTTCTCTCTTCCACACTGGACTCCTCTCTCTCGTACTCTCTCTCCCACACTGGGCTCCTTTTCTCTCCCACACTTGACTCCTTCTATCTCACGCTCTGGGCTCCTTCACTCTCACGCGCTGGGCTCATTCTCTCTCCCGCACTCGGCTCCTTCTCTCTCATGCGCTGGGCGCCTTCTCTCCCCTGCGCTGGGCTCCTTCTCTCTCACACACTGGGCTACTTCGCTCTCTCTCACAATGGGCTCCTTTCCTCTCTCACACTGGGCTCCTTTCTCTCACACACTGGGCTCCTTAACTCTCTCTCCCCCGCGCTGGGCTCCATCCCTCACCCGCGCTGGGCTCCTTCTCTCTCACACACTGGGCTCCTTATCTCTCTCTCGCACTGGGCTCCTTCTCTCTTCTGCATTGGGCTCCTCTCTCCCACACTGGGCTCCTTCTCTCTGTCTCTCTCAATGGGCTCCTTATCTCTCCAACACTGGTCTCCTTCTCTCTCACACACAATGGGCTCCTTCTCTCTCCCATGCTGGGCTTCTTCTCTCTTCCGTGCTGGGCTACTTCGCTCGCGCACTAGGCTCCTTGTCTCTCTCACACTGCACTCCTCTCTCTTGTGCTGGGCTCCTTCTCTCTCCCGCGCTCTGCTCTCTCTCGCGCTGGGCTCCTTCTCTCTCTCACACTGGTCTCGTTCTCTCACCCGCTCTGGGCTTCTTCTCTCTTCCTCACTGGGCTCCTTCTCTCTCTCTCTCACAATAGGCTCTTTCCCACTCTCTCACACTGGGCTCCTCTCTCTCCCTCACAATGGGCTCCTTCTCTTTCTCACAATGGGCTCCTTCTCTCTCTCTCACAATGGTCTCCTTTTCTCTCTCTCTCACACAATGGGCTCTTTCTCTCTCACACACAATGGGCTCCTTCTCCCTCTCTCTCACTGGGCTCCAACTCTCTCTCACATTGGGATTGTTCTCTCTCTCTCACACACACACACACACACACACTGGACTCCATCTCTCTCTCTCACACTGGGCTCCTTCTCTCTCTCCCACCCTGGGCTCCTTCCCTCTCCCACACTGGACTCCTCTCTTTCTCACACACTTGCCTCCTTTTCTCTCTCTCACACACTGTGCTCCTCTCTCTCTCTCACAATGGACTCCTCTCTCCTGCACAAGTCTCCTCTCTCCCACACTGTGCTCCTTCTCTCTCTCTCATACTGGGCTCCTTCTCTCTACCACACTGGGCTCCTTCTCTCTCACTCTCACACTGGGCCACTTCTCTCTCACACACTATGCTCTTCTCTCTCCCGCACAAGTCTCCTCTCTCCCACACTGGGCTCCTTCTCTCTGTCTCACAACGGGCTCCTCTCTCTCTCAAAATGGGCTCCTTCTCTCTCTCACACACTGGGCTCCTCTCTCTCACAATGGGCTCCTTCTCTCTCTCTCACAATGGGCTACTTCTCTCTCTCACACTAATCTCGTTCTCTATCACAATGGGCTCCTCTCTCTCACAAACTGGGTACCTTCTCTCCCTCTGACAATGGGCTCCTTCTCTCTTACACATTGGGCTCCTCTCTCCCACACTGGGCTCCTTTTCTCTCTCACACTGTGCTCTTCTCTCTTTCTCTCTCTCCCACACTGGGCTCCTTTTCTCTCTCACACTGTGCTCTTCTCTCTTTCTCTCTCTCCCACACTGGGCTCCTTTTCTCTCTCACACTGTGCTCTTCTCTCTTTCTCTCTCTCCCACACTGGGCTCGTTCTCTCTCACAGACTGGGCTCCTTCTCTCTCCCGCGCTTGGCTCTTTCTCTCTCACACACTGTGCTCCTTCTCTCTTTCGCACTAGGCTCCTTCGCTCTCCCGCGCTCGGCTCCTTCTCTCTCACACCCTGGGCTCCTTCTCTCTTCCGCACTGGGCTCAATTCTCCCACACTGGGCTCCTTTTTTCTCTCACACTGGGCTCCTCTCTCTCTCTCACCCCTACATTTGGCTCCTTTTCTCTCTCACATTGGGCTCCTTTCTCTCTCACACACTGGGCTCCTTCTCTCTCACACACTGGGCTCCTTTCTCTCTCACACACTGGGCTCCTTCTCTCTCACACACTGGGCTCCTTCTCTCTTCCGCACAGGGCTCCTTCTCTCTCTTGCGCTGGGCTCCTTCTCTCTCCCGCGCTGGGCTCCTTCTCTCTCCCGCGCTGGGCTCCTTCTCTCTCCCGCGCTGGGCTCCTTCTCTCTCCCGCGCTGGGCTCCTTCTCTCCGCTGCGCTGGGCTCCTTCTCTCTCCCGCGCTGGGCTCCTTCTCTCTCCCGCGCTGGGCTCCTTCTCTCTCCCGTGCTCGGCTCCTTCTGTCTCCCGCACTCGGATCCTCTCTCATGCGCTGGGCTCCTTCTCTCTCACACAACTGGCTCCTCTCTCCCACGCAGGGCTCCTTCGGTCTCCTGCGCTGGGCTCCTTCTCTCTCCCGCGCTCGGCTCCTTCTCTCTCTCACACTGGGCTCCTTCTCTCTCCCGTGCTCGGCTCCTTTGGTCTCCGCGCTGGGCTCCTTCTCTCTCATGCGCTGGGCTCCTTCTCTTTCACACACTGGGGCACTTCACTCTCTCTCTCTCTCGCAATGGGCTCCTTTTCTCTCTCACACTGGGCTCCTCCCTCACTCTCCCACACTGGGCTCCTTCTCTCTCCTGCGCTGGGCTCCATCCCTCACCCTCACACAATGGGCCCCTTCTCTCTCACACACTGGGCTCCTTCTCTCTCTCACATACACACTGTGCTCCTTTCTCTCTCTCCCATACTGGGCTCCTTCACTCTCTCTCTCTCACAATAGCCTACTTCTCTCTTTTGCACTGGGCTCCTTCTCTCACCTGCGCTCGGCTCCTCTCTCACACGCTGGGCTCTTCTCTCTCTCTCACACTGGGCACATCTCTCTCTCTCTCATACTGGGCCCCTTCTCTCTCTCTCACACTGGGCTCCTTCTCTCTCCAGCGCTGTGCTCCTTCCCTCTACCACCCTGGGCTCCTTCCCTCTCCCATACTGGGCTCCTTCACTCTCTCTCTCTCACAATGGCCTACTTCTCTCTTTTGCACTGGGCTCCTTCTCTCACCTGCGCTCGGCTCCTCTCTCACACGCTGGGCTCTTCTCTCTCTCTCTCATACTGGGCCCCTTCTCTCTCTCACACTGGGCTCCTTCTCTCTCCAGTGCTGTGCTCCTTCCCTCTACCACCCTGGGCTCCTTCCCTCTCCCATACTGGGCTCCTTCACTCTCTCTCTCTCACAATGGCCTACTTCTCTCTTTTGCACTGGGCTCCTTCTCTCACCTGCGCTCGGCTCCTCTCTCACACGCTGGGCTCTTCTCTCTCTCTCACACAGTGTGCTCCTCTCTCTCTCTCACACTGGGCTCCTTCTCTCTCTACCACCCTGGGCTCCTTCCCTCTCCCACACTGGGTTCCTTTTCTCTCTCAAAAGCTGGGCTCCTCTCTCTCGCTCTCTCTCGCTCTCCCACACTGGGCTCCTCTCTCCTGCGCGCGGCTCATTCTTTCTCACACACTGGGCTCCTTCTCTCTTCCACACTGGGCTCCATCTCTCTCCCGCGCTGGGCTCCTTCTCTCTCACAATGGGCTCCTTCGCTCTCACACGCTGGGCTCCTTCTCTCTCTCACACACTGGGCTCCTTCTCTCTTCCGCACTGGGCTCCATCTCACTCCCGCGCCAGGCTCCTTTTCTCTCCCGCGCTGGGCTCCTTCTCTCTCCCGCGCTCGGCTCCTTCTCTCTCCCGCGCTCGGCTCCTTCTCTCTCCCGCGCTCGGCTCCTTCTCTCTCCCGCGCTCGGCTCCTTCTCTCTCCCGCGCTCGGCTCCTCTCTCACGCGCTGGGCTCCTCTCTCCCACGCTCGGCTCCTCTCTCACGTGCTGGGCTCCTTCTCTCTCCTGCGCTCGGCTCCTCTCTCATGCGCTGGGCTCCTTCTCTCTCCCGCGCTCGGCTCCTCTCTCACGTGCTGGGCTCCTTCTCTCCCCCGCGCTGGGCTCCTTCTCTCTCCCGCGCTCGGCTCCTTCTGTCTCCTGTACTCGGATCCTCTCTCATCCGCTGGGGTCCTTCACTCTCACACAACTGGCTCCTCTCTCCCGCGCTGAGCTCCTTCTCTCTCCTGCGCTGGGCTCCTCCTCTCTCCTGCGCTTGGCTCCTTTGGTCTCCCGTGCTCAGCTCCTTCTCTCCCCTGCACTGGGCTCCTTCTCTTTCACACACTGGGCTACTTCGCTCTCTCTCACAATGGGCTCCTTTTCTCACACTGGGCTCCTCTCTCTCTCACACACTGGGTCCTTAACTCTCTCTCTCCTGCACTGAGCTCCATCCCTCACCTGCGCTGGGCTCCTTCTCTCTCACACACTGGGCTGCTTCTCTCTCTCGCACTGGGCTCCTCTCTCCCACACTGGGCTCCTTTTCTCTGTCACACTGTGCTCTTCTCTCTTTCTCTCTCTCCCGTGCTCAGCTCCTTCTCTCTCACACACTGGGCTCCTTCTCTCTTTCGCACTGGGCTCCTTTCTCACACATTGGGCTCCTTCTCTCTCCCGCGCTCAGCTCCGTCTCTTTCACGCACTGGGCTCCTTCTCTACCCTGCGCTCGGCTCCTTCTGTCTCCCGCGCTGTGCTCCTTCTCTCCCTTGCGCTGAGCTCCTTTGGTCTCCGCGCTTGGCTCCTTATCGCTCATGCGTTGGGCTCCTCTCTCGCACACTGGGCTACTTCACTTTCTCTCACAATGGGCTCCTCTCTCACACAATGGGCTACTTCTCTCTCACACACAATGGCCTCCTCTCTCTCACACACTGGGCTACTTCTCTCTCTCTCAGAATGGGCTCCTTCTCTCCCTCACGCTGGGCTCCTTCTCTCTCACACACTGGGCTCCTTCTCTCTCACACACTGGGCTCCTCTGTCCCTCTCTCACAATGGCCTCCATCTCTCTCTCACACAATGGGCTGCTTCTCTCTCACATTGGGCTCCTTCTCTCTTACACACTGTGCTCCTTATCTCTCCAACACTGGGCTCCTTCATTTTGTCACACAATGGGCTCCTTCGCTCTCCTACACGGGGCACCTTTTCTCTCACGTGCTGGGCTCCTTCTCTCTCACACACCTGGCTCCATCTCTCTCCCTGCGCTGGGCTCCTTCTCTCTCACACACTGGGCGCCTTCTCTCGGCCGCGCTCATCTCCTTCTTTCTCCCACGCTCGGCTCCTTCTCTCTCCCGCGCTGGGCTTCTTCTCTCTCTTGCGCTGGGCTCCTTCTCTTTAACACACTGGGCTCCTTCTCTCTTCCGCATTTGGCTCCTCTCTCCCGCACTGGGCTCGTTCTCTCTGTCTCTCACACTGGGCTCCTTCTCTCTCCAACACTAGGCTCCTTCTCTCTCCCTTGCTGGGCTGCTTCTCTTTCCAACACTAGGCTCCTTCTCTCTCCCTTGCTGGGCTCCTTCTCTCTCCCTTGCTGGGCTCCTTCTCTCTCCCGCACTGTGCTCTCCTCTCTCACGTGGGGCTACTTCTCTCACCCACACTGTGCTCTCTCTCGCACTGCGATCCTTCTCTCTCTCGCGCTGGGCACCTTCTCCCTCTCGCGCTGGGCTCCTTCTCCCCCCTGCGCTGGGCCCCTTCTCTCTCCCACACTGGGCACCTCTCTCCTGCGCTCGGCTCATTCTTTCTCGCACACTGGGCTCATTCTCTCTTTCGCGCTGGGCTGCTTCTCTCACACACTGGGCTCCTTTTCTCTCCCGCACTCGGCTCCTTCTGTCTCCCGCGCTGGGCTCCTTTTCTCTCACACACTGGGCTCCTTAACTCTCTCTCCCCCGCGCTGGGCTCCATCCCTCACCCGCGCTGGGCTCCTTCTCTTTCACACACTGGGCTCCTTCTCTCTTCCGCATTGGGCTCCTCTCTCCCGCACTGGGCTCCTTCTCTCTGTCTCTCACATTGGGCTCCTTCTCTCTGTCTCTCACACTGGGCTCCTTCTCTCTCCAACACTAGGCTCCGTCTCTCTCCCTTGCTGGGCTGCTTCTCTCTCCCGCACTGTGCTCTACTCTCTCACGTGGGGCTACTTCTCTCACCCGCACTGTGCTCTCTCTCGCGCTGGACTCCTTCTCTCTCTCGCGCTGGGCTTCTTCTCTCACACGCGCTGGGCTCCTTCTCTCTTCCTCACTGGGCCCCTTCTCTCTCTCACACTGGGCTCCTCTCTCCTGCACTCGGCTCATTCTTTCTCACACACTGGGCTCATTCTCTCTTTCGCACTGGGCTGCTTCTCTCTCCCGCGCTCGGCTCCTTCACTCACACGCGCTGGGCTCCTTCTCTCTTCCATGCTGGGCTCCTTCTCTCCCCTGCGCTAGGCTCCTTCTCTCTTCCATGCTGGGCTCCTTCTCTCCCCTGCGCTGGGCTCCTTCTCTCTCTCACGCAATGGGCTCCTCTCTCTCACACAATGGGCTCCTTCTCTCTCACACACTGGGCTACTTCTCTCTCTCACACTGGGCTCCTTCTCTTTCTCAAAATGGGCTCCTTCTCTCTCTCACACACTGGGCTCCCTCTCTCTCCCGTGCTCGGCTCCTTCGTCTCCTGCGCTCGGTTCCTTCTCTCTCATGCGCTGGGTTCCTTCTCTCTCATGCGCTGGGCTCCTTCTCTCTCACACACCTGGCTCCTTCTCTATCCCCTGCGCTGGGCTTCTTCTCTCTCTCGCGCTCGGCTCCTTTCTTCTGCACTTGGCTCCTTCTGTCTCCTGCGCCCGGTTCGTTCTCTCTCATGCGCTGGGCTCCTTCTCTCTCACACACCTGGCTCCTTCTCTCACCCGCGCTGGGCTCCTTCTCGCTCCCGCGCTCGCCTCCTTTCTTCTGCACTTGGCTCCTTTGGTCTCCCGCTCACGGCTCCTTCGGTCTCCTGCGCTCGGCTCCTTCCATCTCCCGCGTTCGGCTCCTTCTCTCCCCTGCGCTGGGCTCCTTCTCTCTCACACACTGAGCTACTTCGCTCTCTCTCACAATGGGCTCCTTTTCTCTCTCACTCTGGGCTCCTCTCTCTCTCCCTCCCACACTCGGCTCCTTCTCTCTCACACACTGGGTTCCTTAACTCTCTCTCCCGCGCTGGGCTCCATCCCTCACCCACGCTGGGCTCCTTCACTCTCCCACACTGGGCTGCTTCTCCCTCATGCACTGGGCTCCTTCTCTCTCACGCATTGGGCTCCTTCTCTCTTCCGCACTCGCCTCCTCTCTCCCATATTGGGCTCCTTTTCGCTCACACACTGTGCGCCCGCCGCCCCCCGCTCTCTCTCACACACACACTGGCCTCCTTCTCTCTCCCGCACTCGGCTCCTTCTCTCCCCTACACTGGGCTCCTTCTTCCTCCTTCGCTCGGCTCCTTCTCTCTCCCATGCGTTGGGCTCCTTTTCTCTCTCACACAATGGGCTCCATCTCTCTCCCGCGCTCTGCTCCTTCTTTCTCCCGCGCTCAGCTCCTTCTCTCTCATGCACTGGGCTCCTTCGCTCTCTCTTCCCCCCACAAACCCCACACTGGGCTCCTTAACTCTCTCTCCCGCGCTGGGCTCCATCCCTCACCCATGCTGGGCTCCTTCTCTCACACATCTGGCTCCTTCTCTCTCATGCGCTGGGCTCCTTCTCTCTCCCGCACTCGGCTCCTTCTCTCTCCCGTGCTCGGCTCCTTCTGTCTCCCGCACTCGGATCCTCTCTCATGCGCTGGGGTCCTTCTCTCTCACACAACTGGCTCCTCTCTCCCGCGCTGGGCTCCTTCGGTCTCCTGCGCTGAGCTCCTTCTTTCCCCTGCGCTGGGCTCCTTCTCTTTCACACACTGGGCTACTTCGCTCTCTCTCTCACAATGGGCTCCTTTTCTCACACTGGGCTCCTTTCTCTCACACACTGGGCTCCTTAACTCTCTCTCTCCTGCGCTGGGCTCCTTCTCTCCCCCGCGCTGGGCTCCTTATTTCTTCTGCGCTCGGCTCCTTCTGTCTCCTGCACTCGACTCCTTCTCTCTCCCGCGTTGTGCTCCTTCTCTCCCATGCGCTGGGCTCCTTTGGTCTCCGCGCTCGGCTCCTCTCTCATGCATTGGGCTCCTTCTCGCTCACACACTGGGCTAACTTCACTTTCTCTCACAATGGGCTCCTCTCTCTCTCACAATGGGCTCCTTCTCTCTCACACAATGGGCTACTTCTCTCTCTCACACAATGGGCTACTTCTCTCTCTCACACAATGGGCTCCTTCTCTCTCTCACACAATGGGCTCCTTCTCTCTCCCACAATGGGTTCCTTCTCTCCCTCACACTGGGCTCCTCTCTCTCTCTCTCTCTCTCTCTCTCACAATGGCCTCCATCTCTCTCTCACACAATGGGCTGCTTCTCTCTCACACACAGAGCTACTTCGCTCTCTCTCACAATGGGCTCCTTTTCTCTCTCACACTGGGCTCCTCTCTCTCTCACACACACTGGGCTACTTCTCTCTCACATACTGGGCTCCTTAACTCTCTCTCCCACGCTGGACTCCATCCCTCACCCGCGCTGGGTTCCTTCTCTCTCCCACGCTGGGCTGCTTCTCTCACACACTGGGCTCCTTCTCTCTTCCACACTGGACTCCTCTCTCTCGTACTCTCTCTCCCACACTGGGCTCCTTTTCTCTCCCACACTTGACTCCTTCTATCTCACGCTCTGGGCTCCTTCACTCTCACGCGCTGGGCTCATTCTCTCTCCCGCACTCGGCTCCTTCTCTCTCATGCGCTGGGCGCCTTCTCTCCCCTGCGCTGGGCTCCTTCTCTCTCACACACTGGGCTACTTCGCTCTCTCTCACAATGGGCTCCTTTCCTCTCTCACACTGGGCTCCTTTCTCTCACACACTGGGCTCCTTAACTCTCTCTCCCCCGCGCTGGGCTCCATCCCTCACCCGCGCTGGGCTCCTTCTCTCTCACACACTGGGCTCCTTATCTCTCTCTCGCACTGGGCTCCTTCTCTCTTCTGCATTGGGCTCCTCTCTCCCACACTGGGCTCCTTCTCTCTGTCTCTCTCAATGGGCTCCTTATCTCTCCAACACTGGTCTCCTTCTCTCTCACACACAATGGGCTCCTTCTCTCTCCCATGCTGGGCTTCTTCTCTCTTCCGTGCTGGGCTACTTCGCTCGCGCACTAGGCTCCTTGTCTCTCTCACACTGCACTCCTCTCTCTTGTGCTGGGCTCCTTCTCTCTCCCGCGCTCTGCTCTCTCTCGCGCTGGGCTCCTTCTCTCTCTCACACTGGTCTCGTTCTCTCACCCGCTCTGGGCTTCTTCTCTCTTCCTCACTGGGCTCCTTCTCTCTCTCTCTCACAATAGGCTCTTTCCCACTCTCTCACACTGGGCTCCTCTCTCTCCCTCACACTGGGCTCCTCCCTCACTCTCCCACACTGGGCTCCTTCTCTCTCCTGCGCTGGGCTCCATCCCTCACCCTCACACAATGGGCCCCTTCTCTCTCACACACTGGGCTCCTTCTCTCTCTCACATACACACTGTGCTCCTTTCTCTCTCTCCCATACTGGGCTCCTTCACTCTCTCTCTCTCACAATAGCCTACTTCTCTCTTTTGCACTGGGCTCCTTCTCTCACCTGCGCTCGGCTCCTCTCTCACACGCTGGGCTCTTCTCTCTCTCTCACACTGGGCACATCTCTCTCTCTCTCATACTGGGCCCCTTCTCTCTCTCTCACACTGGGCTCCTTCTCTCTCCAGCGCTGTGCTCCTTCCCTCTACCACCCTGGGCTCCTTCCCTCTCCCATACTGGGCTCCTTCACTCTCTCTCTCTCACAATGGCCTACTTCTCTCTTTTGCACTGGGCTCCTTCTCTCACCTGCGCTCGGCTCCTCTCTCACACGCTGGGCTCTTCTCTCTCTCTCTCATACTGGGCCCCTTCTCTCTCTCACACTGGGCTCCTTCTCTCTCCAGTGCTGTGCTCCTTCCCTCTACCACCCTGGGCTCCTTCCCTCTCCCATACTGGGCTCCTTCACTCTCTCTCTCTCACAATGGCCTACTTCTCTCTTTTGCACTGGGCTCCTTCTCTCACCTGCGCTCGGCTCCTCTCTCACACGCTGGGCTCTTCTCTCTCTCTCACACAGTGTGCTCCTCTCTCTCTCTCACACTGGGCTCCTTCTCTCTCTACCACCCTGGGCTCCTTCCCTCTCCCACACTGGGTTCCTTTTCTCTCTCAAAAGCTGGGCTCCTCTCTCTCGCTCTCTCTCGCTCTCCCACACTGGGCTCCTCTCTCCTGCGCGCGGCTCATTCTTTCTCACACACTGGGCTCCTTCTCTCTTCCACACTGGGCTCCATCTCTCTCCCGCGCTGGGCTCCTTCTCTCTCACAATGGGCTCCTTCGCTCTCACACGCTGGGCTCCTTCTCTCTCTCACACACTGGGCTCCTTCTCTCTTCCGCACTGGGCTCCATCTCACTCCCGCGCCAGGCTCCTTTTCTCTCCCGCGCTGGGCTCCTTCTCTCTCCCGCGCTCGGCTCCTTCTCTCTCCCGCGCTCGGCTCCTTCTCTCTCCCGCGCTCGGCTCCTTCTCTCTCCCGCGCTCGGCTCCTTCTCTCTCCCGCGCTCGGCTCCTCTCTCACGCGCTGGGCTCCTCTCTCCCACGCTCGGCTCCTCTCTCACGTGCTGGGCTCCTTCTCTCTCCTGCGCTCGGCTCCTCTCTCATGCGCTGGGCTCCTTCTCTCTCCCGCGCTCGGCTCCTCTCTCACGTGCTGGGCTCCTTCTCTCCCCCGCGCTGGGCTCCTTCTCTCTCCCGCGCTCGGCTCCTTCTGTCTCCTGTACTCGGATCCTCTCTCATCCGCTGGGGTCCTTCACTCTCACACAACTGGCTCCTCTCTCCCGCGCTGAGCTCCTTCTCTCTCCTGCGCTGGGCTCCTCCTCTCTCCTGCGCTTGGCTCCTTTGGTCTCCCGTGCTCAGCTCCTTCTCTCCCCTGCACTGGGCTCCTTCTCTTTCACACACTGGGCTACTTCGCTCTCTCTCACAATGGGCTCCTTTTCTCACACTGGGCTCCTCTCTCTCTCACACACTGGGTCCTTAACTCTCTCTCTCCTGCACTGAGCTCCATCCCTCACCTGCGCTGGGCTCCTTCTCTCTCACACACTGGGCTGCTTCTCTCTCTCGCACTGGGCTCCTCTCTCCCACACTGGGCTCCTTTTCTCTGTCACACTGTGCTCTTCTCTCTTTCTCTCTCTCCCGTGCTCAGCTCCTTCTCTCTCACACACTGGGCTCCTTCTCTCTTTCGCACTGGGCTCCTTTCTCACACATTGGGCTCCTTCTCTCTCCCGCGCTCAGCTCCGTCTCTTTCACGCACTGGGCTCCTTCTCTACCCTGCGCTCGGCTCCTTCTGTCTCCCGCGCTGTGCTCCTTCTCTCCCTTGCGCTGAGCTCCTTTGGTCTCCGCGCTTGGCTCCTTATCGCTCATGCGTTGGGCTCCTCTCTCGCACACTGGGCTACTTCACTTTCTCTCACAATGGGCTCCTCTCTCACACAATGGGCTACTTCTCTCTCACACACAATGGCCTCCTCTCTCTCACACACTGGGCTACTTCTCTCTCTCTCAGAATGGGCTCCTTCTCTCCCTCACGCTGGGCTCCTTCTCTCTCACACACTGGGCTCCTTCTCTCTCACACACTGGGCTCCTCTCTCCCTCTCTCACAATGGCCTCCATCTCTCTCTCACACAATGGGCTGCTTCTCTCTCACATTGGGCTCCTTCTCTCTTACACACTGTGCTCCTTATCTCTCCAACACTGGGCTCCTTCATTTTGTCACACAATGGGCTCCTTCGCTCTCCTACACGGGGCACCTTTTCTCTCACGTGCTGGGCTCCTTCTCTCTCACACACCTGGCTCCATCTCTCTCCCTGCGCTGGGCTCCTTCTCTCTCACACACTGGGCGCCTTCTCTCGGCCGCGCTCATCTCCTTCTTTCTCCCACGCTCGGCTCCTTCTCTCTCCCGCGCTGGGCTTCTTCTCTCTCTTGCGCTGGGCTCCTTCTCTTTAACACACTGGGCTCCTTCTCTCTTCCGCATTTGGCTCCTCTCTCCCGCACTGGGCTCGTTCTCTCTGTCTCTCACACTGGGCTCCTTCTCTCTCCAACACTAGGCTCCTTCTCTCTCCCTTGCTGGGCTGCTTCTCTTTCCAACACTAGGCTCCTTCTCTCTCCCTTGCTGGGCTCCTTCTCTCTCCCTTGCTGGGCTCCTTCTCTCTCCCGCACTGTGCTCTCCTCTCTCACGTGGGGCTACTTCTCTCACCCACACTGTGCTCTCTCTCGCACTGCGATCCTTCTCTCTCTCGCGCTGGGCACCTTCTCCCTCTCGCGCTGGGCTCCTTCTCCCCCCTGCGCTGGGCCCCTTCTCTCTCCCACACTGGGCACCTCTCTCCTGCGCTCGGCTCATTCTTTCTCGCACACTGGGCTCATTCTCTCTTTCGCGCTGGGCTGCTTCTCTCACACACTGGGCTCCTTTTCTCTCCCGCACTCGGCTCCTTCTGTCTCCCGCGCTGGGCTCCTTTTCTCTCACACACTGGGCTCCTTAACTCTCTCTCCCCCGCGCTGGGCTCCATCCCTCACCCGCGCTGGGCTCCTTCTCTTTCACACACTGGGCTCCTTCTCTCTTCCGCATTGGGCTCCTCTCTCCCGCACTGGGCTCCTTCTCTCTGTCTCTCACATTGGGCTCCTTCTCTCTGTCTCTCACACTGGGCTCCTTCTCTCTCCAACACTAGGCTCCGTCTCTCTCCCTTGCTGGGCTGCTTCTCTCTCCCGCACTGTGCTCTACTCTCTCACGTGGGGCTACTTCTCTCACCCGCACTGTGCTCTCTCTCGCGCTGGACTCCTTCTCTCTCTCGCGCTGGGCTTCTTCTCTCACACGCGCTGGGCTCCTTCTCTCTTCCTCACTGGGCCCCTTCTCTCTCTCACACTGGGCTCCTCTCTCCTGCACTCGGCTCATTCTTTCTCACACACTGGGCTCATTCTCTCTTTCGCACTGGGCTGCTTCTCTCTCCCGCGCTCGGCTCCTTCACTCACACGCGCTGGGCTCCTTCTCTCTTCGATGCTGGGCTCCTTCTCTCCCCTGCGCTAGGCTCCTTCTCTCTTCCATGCTGGGCTCCTTCTCTCCCCTGCGCTGGGCTCCTTCTCTCTCTCACGCAATGGGCTCCTCTCTCTCACACAATGGGCTCCTTCTCTCTCACACACTGGGCTACTTCTCTCTCTCACACTGGGCTCCTTCTCTTTCTCAAAATGGGCTCCTTCTCTCTCTCACACACTGGGCTCCCTCTCTCTCCCGTGCTCGGCTCCTTCGTCTCCTGCGCTGGGTTCCTTCTCTCTCATGCGCTGGGTTCCTTCTCTCTCATGCGCTGGGCTCCTTCTCTCTCACACACCTGGCTCCTTCTCTATCCCCTGCGCTGGGCTTCTTCTCTCTCTCGCGCTCGGCTCCTTTCTTCTGCACTTGGCTCCTTCTGTCTCCTGCGCCCGGTTCGTTCTCTCTCATGCGCTGGGCTCCTTCTCTCTCACACACCTGGCTCCTTCTCTCACCCGCGCTGGGCTCCTTCTCGCTCCCGCGCTCGCCTCCTTTCTTCTGCACTTGGCTCCTTTGGTCTCCCGCTCACGGCTCCTTCGGTCTCCTGCGCTCGGCTCCTTCCATCTCCCGCGTTCGGCTCCTTCTCTCCCCTGCGCTGGGCTCCTTCTCTCTCACACACTGAGCTACTTCGCTCTCTCTCACAATGGGCTCCTTTTCTCTCTCACTCTGGGCTCCTCTCTCTCTCCCTCCCACACTCGGCTCCTTCTCTCTCACACACTGGGTTCCTTAACTCTCTCTCCCGCGCTGGGCTCCATCCCTCACCCACGCTGGGCTCCTTCACTCTCCCACACTGGGCTGCTTCTCCCTCATGCACTGGGCTCCTTCTCTCTCACGCATTGGGCTCCTTCTCTCTTCCGCACTCGCCTCCTCTCTCCCATATTGGGCTCCTTTTCGCTCACACACTGTGCGCCCGCCGCCCCCCGCTCTCTCTCACACACACACTGGCCTCCTTCTCTCTCCCGCACTCGGCTCCTTCTCTCCCCTACACTGGGCTCCTTCTTCCTCCTTCGCTCGGCTCCTTCTCTCTCCCATGCGTTGGGCTCCTTTTCTCTCTCACACAATGGGCTCCATCTCTCTCCCGCGCTCTGCTCCTTCTTTCTCCCGCGCTCAGCTCCTTCTCTCTCATGCACTGGGCTCCTTCGCTCTCTCTTCCCCCCACAAACCCCACACTGGGCTCCTTAACTCTCTCTCCCGCGCTGGGCTCCATCCCTCACCCATGCTGGGCTCCTTCTCTCACACATCTGGCTCCTTCTCTCTCATGCGCTGGGCTCCTTCTCTCTCCCGCACTCGGCTCCTTCTCTCTCCCGTGCTCGGCTCCTTCTGTCTCCCGCACTCGGATCCTCTCTCATGCGCTGGGGTCCTTCTCTCTCACACAACTGGCTCCTCTCTCCCGCGCTGGGCTCCTTCGGTCTCCTGCGCTGAGCTCCTTCTTTCCCCTGCGCTGGGCTCCTTCTCTTTCACACACTGGGCTACTTCGCTCTCTCTCTCACAATGGGCTCCTTTTCTCACACTGGGCTCCTTTCTCTCACACACTGGGCTCCTTAACTCTCTCTCTCCTGCGCTGGGCTCCTTCTCTCCCCCGCGCTGGGCTCCTTATTTCTTCTGCGCTCGGCTCCTTCTGTCTCCTGCGCTCGACTCCTTCTCTCTCCCGCGTTGTGCTCCTTCTCTCCCATGCGCTGGGCTCCTTTGGTCTCCGCGCTCGGCTCCTCTCTCATGCATTGGGCTCCTTCTCGCTCACACACTGGGCTAACTTCACTTTCTCTCACAATGGGCTCCTCTCTCTCTCACAATGGGCTCCTTCTCTCTCACACAATGGGCTACTTCTCTCTCTCACACAATGGGCTACTTCTCTCTCTCACACAATGGGCTCCTTCTCTCTCTCACACAATGGGCTCCTTCTCTCTCCCACAATGGGTTCCTTCTCTCCCTCACACTGGGCTCCTCTCTCTCTCTCTCTCTCTCTCTCTCACAATGGCCTCCATCTCTCTCTCACACAATGGGCTGCTTCTCTCTCACACACAGAGCTACTTCGCTCTCTCTCACAATGGGCTCCTTTTCTCTCTCACACTGGGCTCCTCTCTCTCTCACACACACTGGGCTACTTCTCTCTCACATACTGGGCTCCTTAACTCTCTCTCCCACGCTGGACTCCATCCCTCACCCGCGCTGGGTTCCTTCTCTCTCCCACGCTGGGCTGCTTCTCTCACACACTGGGCTCCTTCTCTCTTCCACACTGGACTCCTCTCTCTCGTACTCTCTCTCCCACACTGGGCTCCTTTTCTCTCCCACACTTGACTCCTTCTATCTCACGCTCTGGGCTCCTTCACTCTCACGCGCTGGGCTCATTCTCTCTCCCGCACTCGGCTCCTTCTCTCTCATGCGCTGGGCGCCTTCTCTCCCCTGCGCTGGGCTCCTTCTCTCTCACACACTGGGCTACTTCGCTCTCTCTCACAATGGGCTCCTTTCCTCTCTCACACTGGGCTCCTTTCTCTCACACACTGGGCTCCTTAACTCTCTCTCCCCCGCGCTGGGCTCCATCCCTCACCCGCGCTGGGCTCCTTCTCTCTCACACACTGGGCTCCTTATCTCTCTCTCGCACTGGGCTCCTTCTCTCTTCTGCATTGGGCTCCTCTCTCCCACACTGGGCTCCTTCTCTCTGTCTCTCTCAATGGGCTCCTTATCTCTCCAACACTGGTCTCCTTCTCTCTCACACACAATGGGCTCCTTCTCTCTCCCATGCTGGGCTTCTTCTCTCTTCCGTGCTGGGCTACTTCGCTCGCGCACTAGGCTCCTTGTCTCTCTCACACTGCACTCCTCTCTCTTGTGCTGGGCTCCTTCTCTCTCCCGCGCTCTGCTCTCTCTCGCGCTGGGCTCCTTCTCTCTCTCACACTGGTCTCGTTCTCTCACCCGCTCTGGGCTTCTTCTCTCTTCCTCACTGGGCTCCTTCTCTCTCTCTCTCACAATAGGCTCTTTCCCACTCTCTCACACTGGGCTCCTCTCTCTCCCTCACAATGGGCTCCTTCTCTCTCTCTCACAATGGTCTCCTTTTCTCTCTCTCTCACACAATGGGCTCTTTCTCTCTCTCACACAATGGGCTACTTCTCTCTCTCACACAATGGGCTCCTTCTCTCTCTCACACAATGGGCTCCTTCTCTCTCCCACAATAGGTTCCTTCTCTCCCTCACACTGGGCTCCTCTCTCTCTCTCTCTCTCTCTCTCTCTCTCACAATGGCCTCCATCTCTCTCTCACACAATGGGCTGCTTCTCTCTCACACACAGAGCTACTTCGCTCTCTCTCACAATGGGCTCCTTTTCTCTCTCACACTGGGCTCCTCTCTCTCTCACACACACTGGGCTACTTCTCTCTCACATACTGGGCTCCTTAACTCTCTCTCCCACGCTGGACTCCATCCCTCACCCGCGCTGGGTTCCTTCTCTCTCCCACGCTGGGCTGCTTCTCTCACACACTGGGCTCCTTCTCTCTTCCACACTGGACTCCTCTCTCTCGTACTCTCTCTCCCACACTGGGCTCCTTTTCTCTCCCACACTTGACTCCTTCTATCTCACGCTCTGGGCTCCTTCACTCTCACGCGCTGGGCTCATTCTCTCTCCCGCACTCGGCTCCTTCTCTCTCATGCGCTGGGCGCCTTCTCTCCCCTGCGCTGGGCTCCTTCTCTCTCACACACTGGGCTACTTCGCTCTCTCTCACAATGGGCTCCTTTCCTCTCTCACACTGGGCTCCTTTCTCTCACACACTGGGCTCCTTAACTCTCTCTCCCCCGCGCTGGGCTCCATCCCTCACCCGCGCTGGGCTCCTTCTCTCTCACACACTGGGCTCCTTATCTCTCTCTCGCACTGGGCTCCTTCTCTCTTCTGCATTGGGCTCCTCTCTCCCACACTGGGCTCCTTCTCTCTGTCTCTCTCAATGGGCTCCTTATCTCTCCAACACTGGTCTCCTTCTCTCTCACACACAATGGGCTCCTTCTCTCTCCCATGCTGGGCTTCTTCTCTCTTCCGTGCTGGGCTACTTCGCTCGCGCACTAGGCTCCTTGTCTCTCTCACACTGCACTCCTCTCTCTTGTGCTGGGCTCCTTCTCTCTCCCGCGCTCTGCTCTCTCTCGCGCTGGGCTCCTTCTCTCTCTCACACTGGTCTCGTTCTCTCACCCGCTCTGGGCTTCTTCTCTCTTCCTCACTGGGCTCCTTCTCTCTCTCTCTCACAATAGGCTCTTTCCCACTCTCTCACACTGGGCTCCTCTCTCTCCCTCACAATGGGCTCCTTCTCTCTCTCTCACAATGGTCTCCTTTTCTCTCTCTCTCACACAATGGGCTCTTTCTCTCTCACACACAATGGGCTCCTTCTCCCTCTCTCTCACTGGGCTCCAACTCTCTCACACATTGGGATTGTTCTCTCTCTCTCACACACACACACACACACACACACACACACTGGACTCCATCTCTCTCTCTCACACTGGGCTCCTTCTCTCTCTCCCACCCTGGGCTCCTTCCCTCTCCCACACTGGACTCCTTCTCTCTCCCACACTGGACTCCTCTCTTTCTCACACACTTGCCTCCTTTTCTCTCTCTCACACACTGTGCTCCTCTCTCTCTCTCACAATGGACTCCTTCTCTCTCCTGCACAAGTCTCCTCTCTCCCACACTGTGCTCCTTCTCTCTCTCTCATACTGGGCTCCTTCTCTCTACCACACTGGGCTCCTTCTCTCTCACTCTCACACTGGGCCACTTCTCTCTCACACACTATGCTCTTCTCTCTCCCGCACAAGTCTCCTCTCTCCCACACTGGGCTCCTTCTCTCTGTCTCTCACAACGGGCTCCTCTCTCTCTCTCAAAATGGGCTCCTTCTCTCTCTCACACACTGGGCTCCTCTCTCTCACAATGGGCTCCTTCTCTCTCTCACACAATGGGCTACTTCTCTCTCTCACACTAATCTCGTTCGCTATCACAATGGGCTCCTCTCTCTCACAAACTGGGTACCTTCTCTCCCTCTGACAATGGGCTCCTTCTCTCTTACACATTGGGCTCCTCTCTCCCACACTGGGCTCCTTTTCTCTCTCACACTGTGCTCTTCTCTCTTTCTCTCTCTCCCACACTGGGCTCCTTTTCTCTCTCACACTGTGCTCTTCTCTCTTTCTCTCTCTCCCACACTGGGCTCCTTTTCTCTCTCACACTGTGCTCTTCTCTCTTTCTCTCTCTCCCACACTGGGCTCGTTCTCTCTCACAGACTGGGCTCCTTCTCTCTCCCGCGCTTGGCTCTTTCTCTCTCACACACTGTGCTCCTTCTCTCTTTCGCACTAGGCTCCTTCGCTCTCCCGCGCTCGGCTCCTTCTCTCTCACACCCTGGGCTCCTTCTCTCTTCCGCACTGGGCTCAATTCTCCCACACTGGGCTCCTTTTTTCTCACACACTGGGCTCCTCTCTCTCTCACCCCCACACTTGGCTCCTTTTCTCTCTCACATTGGGCCCCTTTCTCTCTCACACACTGGGCTCCTTCTCTCTTCCGCACAGGGCTCCATCTCTCCCCCGCGCTGGGCTCCTTCTCTCCCCAGCACTGGGCTCCTTCTCTCTCTCACTCGATGGGCTCCTTCTCTCTCCCGCGCTGGGCTCCTTCTCTCTCCAGCACTGGGCTCCTTCTCTCTCCAGCACTGGGCTTCTTCACTCTTCTGTACTGGGCTCCTCTCTCCCACACTGGGTTCCTTTTCTCTCTCACGTGCTGGGCTCCTCTCTCTCTCTCTCTCTCTCCTATACTGGGCTCCTCTCTCCTGCGCTCGGCTCCTTCGCTCTCACACACTGGGCTCATTCTCTCTTTCGCACTGGGCTGCTTCTCTCTCCTGCGCTCGGCTCCTTCTCTCTCACGTGTTGGGCTCCTTCTCTCCCCTGCGCTTGGCTCCTTCTCTCTCTCACACAATGGGCTTCTTCTCTCTCCAACACTGGGCTCCTTCTCTCTCCAACACTGGGCTCCTTCTCTCTGTCTCATAATGGGCTCCTTCTCTATTCCATGCTGGGCTCCTTATCTCTCCAAAACTGGGCTCCTCTCTCACACACAATGGGCTCCTTCTCTTTCCCACGCTGGGCTCCATCTCTCTACCACGCTGGGCTCCTTCACTCTCCCACGCTGGGCTCCTTATCTCTCCAACACTGGGCTCCTTCTCTCTCACACACAATGGGCTCCTTCTCTTTCCCGCGCTGGGCTCCATCTCTCTACCTCGCTGGGCTCCTTCTCTCTTCTGCGTTGGTTTCCTTCTCTCTCCCGCACTGGGCTCCTTCTCTCTCTCCCGCACTCGGCCTCTTCTGTCTCCCGCGCTCGGCTCCTTCTCTCTCATGTGCTGGGCTCCTTCTCTCCCACACTGGGCTCCTTCTCTCTTCTGCATTTGGCTCCTCTCTCCCGCACTGGGCTTCTTCTCTCTGTCTCTCACACTGGGCTCCTTCTCTCTCCCTTGCTGGGCTCCTTCTCTCTCCAACACTAGGCTCCTTCTCCCTTGCTGGGCTCCTTCTCTCTCTCTCGCGTGGGGCTACTTCTCTCACCCGCACTGTGTTCTCTCTCGCGCTGGGATCTTTCTCTCTCTCGCGCTGGGCTCCTTCTCTCTCTCGCGCTGGGCTCCTTCTCTCTCGCGCGCTGGGCTCCTTCTCTCACACGCGCTGGGCCCCTTCTCTCTCTCACACTGGGCTCCTCTCTCCCACACTGGCTTCCTTTTCTCTCTCCTGCGCTTGGCTCATTCTTTCTCGCACACTGGACTCATTCTCTCTTTCGCACTGGGCTGCTTCTCTCTCCCGCGCTCGGCTCCTTCACTCTCACGTGCTGGGCTCCTCTCTTCCACGCTGGGCTCCTTCTCTCCCTTGCACTGGGCTCCTTCTCTCTCCCATGCTGGGCGTCTTCTCTCCCCTGCGCTGGGCTCCTTATCTCTCTCACGCAATGGGCTCCTCTCTCTCACACAATGGGCTCCTTCGCACTCTCACACAATGGGCTCCTTCTCTCTCCCATGCTGGGCTCCTTCTCTCTCCCGCACTGGGCTCCTTCTCTCTGTCTCATAATGGGCTCCTTCTCTCTCCCACGCTAGGCTCCTTCTCTCTCCCACGCTAGGCTCCTTCTCTCTCCCACGCTAGGGTCCTTCTCTCTCCCTTACTGGGCTCCTTCTCTCTCCCGCACTGCGCTCTACTCTCTCGCGTGGGGATACTTCTCTCACCCGCACTGTGCTCTCTCTTGTGCTGGGCTCCTTCTCTCTTTCACGCTGGGCTCCTTCTCTCTCTCTTGCTTTGGGCTTCTCTCTCCCGCACAGGTCTGCTCTCTCGCATACTGGGCTCCTTCTTTCTCACTCTCTCTCACAATGGGAGCCTTGTCTCTCTCTCACACTGGGTCCCCCTCTCTCTCAGAATGGGCTGCTTATCTCTCTCACACTGGGCTCCTTCTCTCTCTTACACACTGGGCTCCTTATCTCTCCAACACTGGGCTCCTTCTCTCTCACACACAATGGGCTCCTACCCTCTCTCTCACACTGGGCTCCTTCTCTCTCTCACACTGGGCCCTTCTCTCTCCTGCGCTGTGCTCCTTCTCTCTACCGCGCTGGGCTCCTTCTCTCTTTCGCACTAGGCTCCATTCTCCCACACTGGGCTCCTTTTCTCTCTCACACTGGGCTCCTTCTCTCTCACACACTCGGCTCCTTCACTCTCCCGCGCTGGGCTCCTTCTCTCTCTCACACAATAGGCTCCTTCTCTCTCCCGCGCTGGGTTCCTTTTCTCTCTCTCACACTGGGCTCCTCTCTCCTGCGCTCGGCTCCTTCGCTCTCACACACTGGGCTCATTCTCTCTTTCGCACTGGGCTGCTTCTCTCTCTCCTGCGCTCGGCTCCTTCGCTCTCACACGCTGGGCTCCTTCTCTCTTTCGCACTGGGCTCCTTCTCTCCCCTGCGCTGGGCTCCTTCTCTCTCTCACACAATGGGCTCCTTCTCTCTCCCACGCTCGGCTCCTTCTCTCTCTCACACAATGGGCTCCTTCGCGCTCTCACACAATGGGCTCCTTCTCTCTCCCACGCTAGGGTCCTTCTCTCTCACTCTCTCTCACAATGGGAGCCTTGTCTCTCTCTCTCTCTCTCTCTCTCACAATCTGCTGCTTCTCTCTCTCACACTGGGTCCCTCTCTCTCTCTCACACTGGGATTGTTCTCTCTCTCTCACACTGGGCTCCATCTCTCTCTCTCTCTCTCTCTCACAATGGGCTCCTTCTCTCTCTCCCACACTGGGCTCCTTCGCTCTCTCACACTGGGCTACTTCGCTCTCTCACACTGGATTCCTCTCTTTCTCACACAGTTGGCTCTTCACTCTCTCACACACACTGTGCTCCTCTCTCTCACACTGGGCTCCATCTCTCTCTCACTCTGGGATCGTTCTCTCTCTCTCATGCTGAGCTCCATCTCTCTCTCTCACACTGAGCTCGTTCTCTCTCTCTCTCCCACCCTGGGCTCCCTCTCGCCCACACTGGGCACGTTTTTTCTCTCTGTCACACACACACTGTGCTCCTCTCTCTCTTTCACAATGGGTTCCTTCGTTCTCCTGCACAAGTCTCCTCTCTCCCACACTATGCTCGTTCTCTCTTTCTCACAATGGGCTGCTTTTCTCTCTCACAAGGGGATCCTTCTCTCTCACACAATGGGCTCCTTCTCTCTCACTGTCACAATGGGCTCCTTCTCTCTCACACACACTGTGCTCTTCTCACAATGGGCTCCTTCTCTCTCCCGCACAGATCTCTTCGCACAATGGGCTCCTTCTCTCTCCCGCACAGGTCTCCTCTCTTCCACACTGGGCTCCTTCTCTCTCTCTCACACACAATGGGCTCCTTCGCTCTCTCTCACAATGGGCTCCTTCTCTCTCTTTCTCTCACACTGGGCTCCTTCTTTCTTTCTCACACACTGGGCTCCTCGCTCCCACACGGGGTTCCTTCTCTCTCTCACACTGGGCTCCTTCTTTCGCTCTCAAACTGGGCTCCTTCTCTCTCCCACACGGGGCTCCTTCTCTCTCTCACACTGGGCTCCTTCTTTCTCTCTCACACTGGGCTCCTTCTCTCTCCCGCACAGGTCTTCTCTCTCCCACACTGGGCTCCTTCTCTCTGTCTCTCACAATGGGTTCCTTCTCTCTCTCTCTCTCAAAATGGGCTGCTTCTCTTTCTCACACTGGGCTCCTTCTCTCTCTCTCACACTGGGCTCCTTATCTCTCCAACACTGGGCTCCTTCTCTCTCACACACAATGGGCTCCTTCACTCTCCCGCGCTGGGCTCCATCTCTCTACCTCGCTGGGCTCCTTCCCTCTCCCGCGCTGCACTCCTTCTCTCTCCCGCACTCGGCCCTTCTCTCTTCCGTACTGGGCTCCTCTCTCCCACACTGGGCTCCTTTTCTCCCACACTGGGCTCCTCTCTCTCTCACACACTGGGCTCCTCTCTCTCTCACACACTGGGCTCCTCTCTCTCTTCCGCACTGGGCTCCTCTTCTCTCTCACACTGGGCTCCTTCTCTCTTCCGCACTGGGCTCCTCTTTCCCACACTGGGCTCCTTCTCTCTCACACACTGGGTTCCTTATCTCTCTCTCTCCCGCACTGGGCTCTTTCTCTCTCCCGCACAATTCCCCTCTCTCCCATACTGGGCTCCATTTCTCTCCCACACTGGGCTCCTTTTCTCTCTCTCTCACACAATGGGCTACTTCTCTCTCTCACACAATGGGCTCCTTCTATCTCTCACACACTGGGCTACTTCTCTCTCTCACAATGGGCTCCTTCTCTTTCTCACAATGGGCTCCTTCTCTCTCTCTCACATACACAATGGGGTCCTTCTCTCTCTCTCTCTCTCACAATGGGGTCCTTCTCTCTCTCTCACATTGGGGTCCTTCTCTCTCTCTCACATTGGGCTCCTTCTCTCTCTCCCACCCTGGGCTCCTTCTCTCTCTCCCCCAACCTGGGCACCTTCTCTCTCTCCCATCCTGGGCTCCTTCCCTCTCCCACACTGGGCTCCTTCCCTCTCCCACACTGGGCTCCTTCGCTCTCCCACACTGGATTCCTCTCTTTTTAATCACGCACTTGGCTCTTCACTCTCTCACACACTGTGCTCCTCTCTCTCTCTCTTACACTGGGCTCCATCTCTCTCTCTCTCACTCTGGGATCGTTCTCTCTCTCTCATGCTGAGCTCCATCTCTCTCTCTCACACTGAGCTCGTTTCTCTCTCTCCCACCCTGGGCTCCTTCTTGCCAACACTGGGCACGTTTTCTCTCTCTCTCTCACACACACACTGTGCTTCTCTCTCTCTCTCTCACAATGGGTTCCTTCTCTCTCCTGCACAGGTCTCCTCTCTCCCACACTGGGCTCGTTCTCTCTTTCTCACAATGGGCTGCTTTTCTCTCTCACAATGGGATCCTTCTCTCTCTCTCACAATGGGCTCCTCTCTCTCTCTCACAATGGGATCCTTCTCTCTCTCTCACAATGGGCTCCTCTCTCTCTCACAATGGGCTCCTCTCTCTCTTTCGCACTGGGCTCCTTCTCTCTCTCTCTCATGCTGGGCTCCTCCTCTCTCACACTCGGGGCTCCATCTCTCTCTCTCCCATACTGGGTTGCTTCTCTCTCTCTCTCTCTCACATACACACTGTGCTCCTCTCTCTCTCTCTCTCTGTCTCTCTCACTCACAATGGGCTCCTTCTCTCTCACACACAGGTCTCCTCTCTCCCACACTGGGCTCTTTCTCTCTCTCTCTCTCTCTCACAATCTGCTCTTTCTCTCTCTCACAAGCTCTTTAGATCAAGTAGATTGGATGGGGCGGTGTTTGTGCAGTGTGTCCAGGAAGCTTTTCTAACGCAGTATGTAGATTGTCCAACCAGAGGGGAGGCCATATTGGATTTGGTACTCGGTAACGAACCGGGACAAGTGGTGGGCTTGTTAGTGGGTGAACATTTTGGTGATGGCGACCACAATTCTGTCACTTTCACCTTGGTTATGGAGAGGGATAGGTGCACACAACAAGGAAGTTTTTACAATTGGGGGAAGGGAAATTACGATGCTGTAAGACAGGATTTGAGGAGCATACGTTGGGAGCATAGGCTGTCAGGGAAGGATGTGGTGGAAATGTGGGACTTTTTCAAGGAGCAGATACGACGTGTCCTTGATATGTATGTACCGATCAGGCAGGAAAGAAATGGTCGTGTGAGGGAGCCTTGGTTGACGAGGGAGGTTGAATGTCTAGTAAAGAGGAAGAAGGAGGCTTACATAAGGTTGAGGAAACAAGGTTCAGACAGAGCAGTGGAGGGATACAGGATAGCCAGAAGGGACCTGAAGAAAGGGATTAGGAGAGCTAAGAGAGGGCATGAAAAATCCCTGGCGGATAGGATCAAGGATAACCCCAAGGCATTCTATGCGTATGTGAGAAACCTGAGAATGACGAGAACGAGGGTAGGTCCGATCAAGGACAGTGGTGGGAGACTGTGTATTGAGTCGGAAGAGATAGGAGAGGTCTTGAACAAGTACTTCTCTTCAGTATTTACGAACGAGAGGGACTGTATTGTTGAAGAGGAGAGTGTGAAACGGACTGATAAGCTAGAAGAGATATCTGTTAGGAAGGAAGATGTGTTGGACATTTTGAACAACTTGAGGATAGACAAGTCCCCCGGGCCTGACGGGATATATCCTAGGATTATGTGGGAAGCAAGAGAGGAAATTGCAGTACCGTTGGCAATGATCTTCTCGTCTTCACTGGCAACGGGGGTGGTACCAGGGGACTGGAGAGTAGCGAATGTTGTGCCCCTGTTCAAAAAAGGGAATAGGGATAACCCCGGGAATTACAGGCCAGTTAGTCTTACTTCTGTGGTAGGCAAAGTAATGGAAAGGGTACTGAGGGATAGGATTTACGAGTATCTGGAACGGCACTGCTTGATTAGGGACAGCCAGCACGGATTTGTGAAGGGTAGGTCTTGCCTTACAAGTCTTATTGAATTCTTCGAGGAGGTGACCAAGCATGTGGATGAGGGTAGAGCAGTGGATGTAGTGTACATGGATTTTAGTAAGGCATTTGATAAGGTTCCCCATGGTAGGCTTATGCGGAAAGTCAGGAGGCATGGGATAGAGGGAAATTTGGCCAATTGGATAGAAAACTGGCTAACCGGTCGAAGTCAGAGAGTGGTGGTAGATGGTAAATATTCAGCATGGAGTCCAGTTACAAGTGGAGTTCCGCAGGGATCAGTTCTGGGTCCTCTGCTGTTTGTAATTTTTATTAATGACTTAGATGAGGGAGTCGAAGGGTGGGTCAGTAAATTTGCAGATGATACAAAGATAGGTGGAGTTGTGGACAGTGAGGAGGGCTGTTGTCGGCTGCAGAGGGACTTAGATATGATGCAGAGCTGGGCTGAGGAGTGGCAGATGGAGTTCAACCCTGCCAAGTGTGAAGTTGTCCATTTTGGAAGAACAAATAAGAATGCGGAATACAGGGTTAATGGTAGGGTTCTTGGTCAGGTGGAGGAACAGAGGGATCTTGGGGTCTATGTACATAGATCTTTGAAGGTTGCCACTCAGGTGGATAGAGTTTGTAAGAAGGCCTATGGAGTATTATCGTTCATTAGCAGAGGGATTGAATTCAAGAGTCGTGAGGTGATGTTGCAGCTGTACAGGACTTTGGTTAGGCCACATTTGGAGTACTGTGTGCAGTTCTGGTCGCCTCACTTTAGGAAAGATGTGGAAGCTTTGGAGAGGGTGCAGAGAAGATTTACCAGGATGTTGCCTGGAATGGAGAGTAGGTCATACGAGGATAGGTTGAGAGTTCTCGGCCTTTTCTCGTTGGAACGGCGAAGGATGAGGGGTGACTTGATAGAGGTTTATAAGATGATCAGAGGAATAGATAGAGTAGACAGTCAGAAACTTTTTCCCCGGGTACAACAGAGTGTTACAAGGGGACATAAATTTAAGGTGAAGGGTGGAAGGTATAGGGGAGATGTCAGGGGTGGGTTCTTCACCCAGAGAGTGGTGGGGGCATGGAATGCGCTGCCCGTGGGAGTGGTAGAGTCAGATTCATTGGCGACCTTTAAGCGGCATTTGGATAGGTACATGGATGGGTGCTTAATCTAGGATAGAAGTTCGGCACAACATCGTGGGCCGAAGGGCCTGTTCTGTGCTGTATTGTTCTATGTTCTATGTTCTATGTTCTAATGGGCTCCTTCTCCCTCTCTCACATAGGGCTCCTTCTCTCTCTCTCTCTCTCTCTCACACTGGGCTCCTTCTCTCTCTCTCTCACAATGAGCTCCTTCTCTCTCACTCTCACAATGGGCTCCTTCTCTCTCGCACACACTGTGCTCTTCTCTCTCTCTCACAATGGGCTCCTTCTCTCTCCCGCACAGGTCTCCTCTCTTCCACACTGGGCTCCTTCTCTCTATCTCAGAGAATGGGCTCCTTCTCTCTCTCTCACACTGGGCTCCTCTCTCTCTCTCTCTCTCTCTCATACTGGGCTCCTTCTCTCTCACACACTGGGTTCCTTATCTCTCTATCCCGCACTGGGCTCCTTCTCTTTCCCGCACAATTCCCCTCTCTCCCATACTGGACTCCATTTCCCTCTCACACTGGGCTCCTCTCTCTCTCTCTCACACACACTGGGCTACTTCTCTCTCACACACAATGGGCTCCTTTTCTCTCTCTCTCACACTGGGCTCCTTCTCTCTCTCACAATGGGCTCCTCTCTCTCTTTCTCACTGGGCTCCTTCTCTCTCTCTCTCATGCTGGGCTCCTCCTCTCTCTCCAACTGGGCTCCTTCTCTCTCTCATTCTGGGCTCCATCTCTCTCTCTCCCACACTGGGCTCCTTCTCTCTCTCTCTCACACACACTGGGCTCCTTCTCTCTCACACACTGGGCTTCTTCTCCCTCTCTGTCTCACAATGGGCTCCTTGTCTCTCTCTCTCTCTCTCTCACAATGCGCTGCTTCTCTCACACTGGGCTACTTCTCTCTCACACACACTTGTCTCCTTCTGTCTCTCTCACACTGGGCTCCTTCTCTCTCTCACAATGGGCTCCTCTCTCTCTCTCTCACACACAATGGGCTCCTTCTCTCTCTCTCTCTCTCACACACTGGGCTCCTTCTCTCTCACACACTGGGCTACTTCTCCCTTTCTGTCTCACAATGGGCTCCTTGTCTCTCTCTCTCACACACAATGCGCTGCTTCTCTCACACTGGGCTACTTCTCTCTCACACACACACACACTGGGCTCCTTCTCTCTCTCACACAATGGCTTCTTCGCTCTCCCACACTGGGCTACTTCTCTCCCCTGTGCTGGGCTCCTTCTCTCTCACGCGGTGGGCTCCTTCTCTCTCACGCGGTGGGCTCCTTCTCTCTCACGCAGTGGGCTACTTCGCTCTGTCTCACAATGGGCTCCTTTTCTCTCTCACACTGGGCTCCTCTCTCTCTGTCCCACACTGGGCTCCTCTCTCTCTCACACACTGAGATCCTTAACTCTCTCTCCTGCACTGGGCTCCATCCCTCACCCGCGCTGGGCTCCTTCTCTCTCCCACACTGGGCTCCTTTTCTCTCTCACACTGTGCTACTCTCTCTCTCCCGCGCTCAACTCCTTCGCTCACATACTGGGTTCCTTCTCTCTTCCGCACTGGGCTCCATTCTCCCACACTTGGCTCCTTTTCTCTCTCACTCACTGTGCTCCTTCTCTCTCCTACGCTCGGCTCCTTCTCTCTTTCGCACTGGGCTCCTTCTCTCTCTCCCGCACTGGGCTCCTTCTCTCCCACACACTGGGCTCCTTCTCTCTTTCGCACTGGGCTCCTTCTCTCTCTGCCGCGCTCGGCTCCTTCTCTCTCATGTGCTGGGCTCCTTCTCTCTTCCGCCCTGGGCTTCTTTTCTCTCTCATATTGGGCTCTTGTCTTTCTCTCTCTCCCACACTGGGCTACGTCTCTCTCTCTCTCGCACAATGGGCTCCTTATCTCTCACACACTGGGCTACCTCTCTCTCTCTCACAATGGGTTCCTCTCTCTCACACACTTGGCTCCTGTTCTCTCTCACACACACTGGGCTCTTTCTCCCTCTCTGTCTCACAATGGGCTCCTTGTTTTTCTCTCTCTCTCTCTCTCTCACACTGGGCTACTTCTCTCTCACTCTCACAATGGGCTCCTTCTCTCTCTCGCACATTGGGCTCCTTCTCTCTCTCACACACACTGTGCTCTTCTCTCTCTCTCTCACAATGGGCTCCTTCTCTCTCCCGCACAGGTATCCTCTCTTCCACACTGGGCTCCTTCTCTCTCTCTCAGACAATGGGCTCCTTCTCTCTCTCGCGCGCTGGGCTCCTTCTCTCTCCCACCCTGGGCTCCTTCGCTCTCCCACACTGGGTTCCTCTCTCTCTCACACACACTTGGCTCTTCTCTCTCTCACACACGGTGCTCCTCTCTCTCTCTCACAATGGGCTCCTTCTCTCTCCTGCATAGGTCTCCTCTCTGCCACACTGGGCTCCTTTTCTCTCTCTCACACACACTGGGCTCCTTCTCTGTCTCCAACTGGGCTCCTTGTCTCTCTTCCGCACTGGGCTCCTTCTCTCTCACACACTGGGCTACTTCTCTCTCTCGCACTGGGCTCCTTCTCTCACCCGTGCTGCGCTCCTTCTCTCTTCCGCATTGGGCTCCTTCTCTCTCTCACAATGGGATCCTTCTCTCTCTCTTACAACGGACTGCTTCTCTCTCCCACACACTGGGCTCCTTCTCTCTCACACACTGGGCTACCTCTCCCTCTCTGTCTCACAATGGGCTCCTTGTCTCTCTCTCTCTCTCACAATGCGAGCTTCTCTCACACTGGGCTACATCTCTCTCACACACACTGGGCTCCTGCTCTCTCTCACACACTGGGCTCCTGCTCTCTCTCACGCGCTGGGCTCCTGCTCTCTCTCACGCGCTGGGCTCCTGCTCTCTCTCTCACGCACTGGGCTCCTTCTCTCTCACGCGCTGGGCTCCTTCTTTCTCTCACACACCTGGTTCCTTCTCTCTCCCGCGCTCGGCTCCTTCTCTCTCCCGTGTTCGCTCCTTTTTCCCGCGCTGGGCTCCTTCTCTCCCCTGCGCTGGGCTCCTTCTCTCTCCCGTGTTCGCTCCTTTTTCCCGCGCTCGGCTCCTTCTTTCCCCAGCGCTGGGCTCCTTCTCTCTCACACACTGAGCTACTTCGCTCTCACTCACAATGGGCTCCTTTTCTCTCTCACACTGGGCTCCTCTCTCTCTCTCCCACACTGGGCTCCTTCTCTCTCACACACCAGGCTCCTTAACTCTCTCTCTCCTGCGCTGGGCTCCATCCCTCACCTGTGCTGGGCTCCTTCTCTCTCCCATGCTGTAATGCTTCTCTCTCCCATGCTGGGCTCCTTCTCTCCACCGCACTGGGCTCCTTCACTCTCATACACTGGGCTCCTTTTCTCTCTCACACTGTGCTCCTCTCTCTCTCTCTCTCTCTCCTGCGCTCGGCTCCTTCGCTCACACACTGGGTTCCTTCTCTCTTCCATACTGGGCTCCATTCTCCCACACTTGGCTCCTTTTCTTCACACTCACTGTGCTCCTTCTCTCTTCCATGCTTGGATCCTTCTCTCCCACATACTGGGCTCAATCACTCTTTCGAACTGGGCTCCTTCTCTCTCTCCCGCGCTGGGCTCCTTCTCTCTTCCGCACTGGGCTCCTTTTCTCTCTCACACTATGCACTTCTCTCTCTCTCTCCCCAACACTGGGCTCCTTCTCTCTCACACACTGGGCTCCTTATCTCTCTCTCCCGCACAGGTCCTCTCTCTCACACTGGGCTGCTTCTCTCTCTCTCTCACAATGGTCTCCTCTCTCTCACACAATAGGCTCCTCTCTCTCTCTCACAATGGGCTCCTTCTCTCTTTCATACTGAGCTACTACTCTCTCTTACACACTGGGCTACTTCTCTCTCTAACACAATAGGCTCCTTCACTCTTTCACACTGGGCTACTTCTCTCTCTCACACAATGGGCTCCTTGTGCTCTCAACAATGGGCTCCTTCTCTCTCTCACAATGGTCTCCTTCTCTCTCACACACTGGGCTACTTCTGTCTCTCACACACTTGGCTCCTTCTCTCACCCACACTGGGCTACTTCTCCCTCTCTGTCGCACAATGGGCTCCTTGTCTCTCTCTCTCTCTCTCACAATGCGCTGCTTCTCTCACACTGGGCTACTTCTCTCTCTCACAATGGGCTCCTTCTCTCTTACACACTGGGCTCCTTCTTTCTCTCACACAATGGGCTCCTTCACTCGCTCACAATGGGCTCCTTCTCTTTCCTGGGCTGGGCTCCTTCTCTCTCCTGTGCTGGGCTTCTTCGGTCTCCCACACTGCGTTCCTCTCTCTCTTTCTCACACACTTGGCTCTTCTCTCTCTCACACACTGTGCCCCCCCTCTCTCTCTCACAACGGGCTCCTTCTCTCTTCTGCACAGGTCTCCTCTCTCCCACACTGGGCTCCTTCTCGCTCTTTTACAATGGGCTCCTTCTCTCTCTCTCTCTCTCTCTCTCTCTCACACACACACACTGTGCTACTTCTCTCTCACACACTGGGCTACGTCTCCCTCTCTGTCTCACAATGGGCTTCTTGTCTCTCTCTCTCTCTCTCACACACACAATGCGCTGCTTCACCCACACTGGGCTCCTTCTCTCTCTCACAATGGGCTCCTTCTCTTTCCCGGGCTGGGCTCCTTCTCTCTCCCACGCTGGGCTCCTTCGCTCTCCCACACTGAGTTCCTCTCTCTCCTGCACAGGTCTCCTCACACACACTGGGCTCCTTTTCCCTCTCTCACACTGGGCTCCTTCTCTCTCACACACTGGGCTCCTTCTCTCTCACACACTGGGCTCCTTCTCTCTCTCGCGCTGGGCTCCTTCTATCTTCTGCATTGGGCTCCATCTCTCTCTCACAATGGGCTCCTCTCTCTCTCACAGACACACTGGGCACCTTCTCTCTCTCACACACTGGGCTCCTCTCTCTCACACACTGGGCTACTTCTCTCTCCTACACACTGGGCTCCTTCTCTCTCACACACTGGCCTTCCTATCCCTCTCTGTCTTACAATGGGCTCCTTGTCTCTCTCTCTCTCTCACACAATGCGCTGCTTCTCTCACACTGGGCTACATCTCTCTCACACACACTGGGCTCCTGCTCTCTCTCTCTCTCTCACAATGGGCTCTTTCTCTCTTACACACTGGCTCCTCTCTCTCACACAATGGGCTCCTTCGCTCTCCCACACTGGACTCCTCTCTCTCTCTCACACAATGGGCTCCTTCTCTCTCTCACATAATTGGCTCCTCTCTCTCACACAATGGGCTACTTCTTTCACTCACACAATGGGCTCCTCTCTCTCTCACAATGGGCTACTTCTCTCCCTCACACACTGGGCTACTTCGCTCTCTCGCACAATGGGCTCCTCGCGCTCTCAACAATGGGCTCCTTCTCTCTCTCACAATGGTCTCCTTCTCTCTCACACACTGGGCTCCTTCTCTCTCTCTCACAATGGGTTCCTCTCTCTCACGTACTTGGCTCCTTTTCTCTGTCTCACACACTGGGCTCCTTCTCTCTCACACACTGGGCTACTTCTCTCTCCCATACACTGGGCTACTTCTCCCTCTCGGTCGCACAATGGGCTCCTTGTCTCTCTCTCTCTCTCTCACTATGCGCTGCTTCTCTCACACTGGGCTATTTCTCTCTCACAGACACTGGGCTCCTCTCTCTCTCTCTCACACACTGGGCTCCTTCTCGCTCTCACAATGGGCTCCTTCTCTCTTACACACTTGGCTCTTCTCTCTCTCAAAATGGGCTCCCTCTCTCTCCTGCACAGGTCTCCGCTCTCCCACACTGGGCTCCTTTTCTCTCTCTCACAATGGGCTGCTTCTCTCTCTCTCACACTGGGATCCTTCTCTCTCTCTCACACACTGGGCTCCTTCTCTGTCTCTAATTGGGCTCCTTCTCTCTCCCGCACTTGGCTCCTTATCTCTGTCTCTCCCGCACTGGGCTCTTTCTCTCTCCTGCACAGGTCCCCTCTCTCCCAAACTGGGCCCCTTCTCTCTCACACACTGGGTTCCTTATCTCTCTCTCTCCCACACTGGGCTCCTTCTCTCTCCCGCACAATTCCCCTCTCTCCCATACTGGGCTCCATTCCTCTCCCACACTGGGCTCCTTTTCTCTCTCTCTCACACAATGGGCTACTTCCCTCTCTCACACAATGGACTCCTTCTATCTCTCACACAATGGGCTCCTTCTATCTCTCACACACTGGACTACTCTCTCTCACAATGGGCTCTTTCTCTTTCTCACAATTGGCTCCTCTCTCTCTCTCACACACACAATGGGCTCCTTCTCTCTCTCTCTCTCTCACACAATGGACTACTTCTCTCCCTCTCACACTGGGCCCCTTCTCTCTCTCACACAATGCGCTCCTTCTCGCTCTCACAATGGGCTCCTTCTCTCTCTCTCTCAAAATGGGCACCTTCTCGCTCTGTCTCACATTGGGCTCCTTCTCTCTCTCACACTGGGCTATGTCTCTCTCTCTCTCTCACACACACACTGTGCTCCACTCTCTCTCTCTCTCTCTCTCTCTCTCACACACAATAGGCTCCTTCTCTCCGCACTGGGCCTGTTCTCTCTCCCGCACAGGTCTGCTCTCTCACACACTGGGCTCCTTCTCGCTCGCTCTCTTTCTCTCACAATGGTCTCCTTGTCTCTCTGTCTCACAATGTGCTGCCTCTGTCTCTCACACTGGGCTCCTCTCTCTCACAATGGGCTCCTTCTCTCTCTCTCTCTCTCTCACACCATGGGCTCCTTCTCTCTCTCTCACAATGGAGTCCTTCTCTCTCTCTCTCACAATGGGGTCCTTCTCTCTCTCTCTCACAATGGGCACCATCTCTCTCTCTCTCACACTGAGCTCCTCTCTCTCCCACCCTGGGCTCCTTCTCTCTCTCCCCCAACCTGGGCACCTTCTCTCTCTCTCCCCCACCCTGGGCTCCTTCCCTCTCCCACACTGGGCTCCTTCGCTCTCTCACACTGTGCTCCTCTCTCTCTCTCACACTGGGCTCCATCTCTCTCTCACTCTGGGATCGTTCTCTCTCTCTCATGCTGAGCTCCATCTCTCTCTCTCACACTGAGCTCGTTCTCTCTCTCTCCCACCCTGGGCTCCCTCTCGCCCACACTGGGCACGTTTTCTCTCTCTCTCACACACACACACTGTGCTCCTCTCTCTCTCTCACAATGGGTTCCTTCTCTCTCCTACACTATGCTCGTTCTCTCTTTCTCACAATGGGCTGCTTTTCTCTCTCACAATGGGATCCTTCTCTCTCACACACTGGGCTCCTTCTCTCTCTCACAATGGGCTCCTTCTCGCTCTCACAACGGGGTCCTCTCTCTCTCTCTCTCACACAATGGGCTCCTTCTCCCTCCCTCTCTCTCTCTCTCACAATGGGCTCCTTCTCTCTCTCACACACACACACACTGGGCTCCTTCTCTCTCTCTCACACACAATGGGCTCCTTCTCTCTCACTCTCACACTGGGCTCCTTCTGTCTCCCGCACAGGTCTCCTCTCTTCCACACTGGGCTCCTTCTCTCTCTCTCACAATGGGCTCCTTCTTTCTCACTCTCACACTGGGCTCCTTCTGTCTCCCGCACAGGTCTCCTCTCTTCCACACTGGGCTCCTTCTCTCTCTCTCACACTGGGCTCCTTCTTTCTCCCACACGGGGCTCCTTCTTTCTCTCTCACACTGGGCTCCTTCTCTCTCCCGCACAGGTCTTCTCTCTTCCACACAGGGCTCCTTCTCTCTGTCTCTCACAATGGGTTCCTTCTCTCTCTCTCAAAATGGGCTGCTTCTCTTTCTCACACTGGTCTCCTTCTCTCTCTCACACACTGGGCTCCTTATCTCTCCAACACTGGGCTCCTTCTCTCTCACACACAATGGGCTCCTTATCTCTCCAACACTGGGCTCCTTCTCTCTCACACACAATGGGCTCCTTATCTCTCCAACACTGGGCTCCTTCTCTCTCACACACAATGGGCTCTTTCGCTCTCTCTCACAATGGGCTCCTTCTCTCTCTCTCACACTGGGCTCCTTCTTTCTCTCTCACACTGGGTTCCTTCTCTCTCTCAAACTGGGTTCCTTCTCTCTCTCACAATGGGTTCCTTCTCTCCCTATCTCAAAATGGGCTGCTTCTCTTTCTCACACTGGGCTCCTTCTCTCTCTCACATACTTGGCTCCTTATCTCTCCAACACTGGGCTCCTTCGCTCTCCCGCGCTGGGCTCCATCTCTCTACCTCGCTGGGCTCCTTCTCTCTCCCGCGCTGCGCTCCTTCTCTCTCCCGCACTGGGCTCCTTTTCTCTCACACTGGGCTCCTCTCTCTCTCCCACACTGGGCTCCTTCTCTCTACTGCACTGGCTCCTTTTCTCTCTCTCACACTGGGCTCCTTTTCTCTCTCACACTGGGCTCCTCTCTCTCTCCCACACTGGGCTCCTTTTCTCTCTCACACTGGGCTCCTCTCTCTCTCCCACACTGGGCTCCTTCTCTCTCCCACACTGGGCTCCTTTTCTCTCTCACACTGGGCTCCTCTCTCTCTCCCACACTGGGCTCCTCTCTCTCTCCCACACTGGGCTCCTTCTCTCTCACACACTGGGCTCCTTCTCTCTCCCACACTGGGCTCCTTCTCTCTTCTGCACTGGGCTCCTCTTTCCCACACTGGGCTCCTTCTCTCTCTCACAATGGGCTCCTTCTCTCTCTCTCACACACTGGGCTCCTTCTCTCTCTCTCTCTCATGCTGGGCTCCTCCTCTCTCTCTCCAACTGGGCTCCTTCTCTCTCTCTCCCACACTGCACTCCTCTCTCACACACTGGGCTCCTTCTCTCTTCCGCACTGGGCTCCTTCCCTTTCTCACAATGGGCTCCTTCTCTCTCTCTCACACACACAATGGGCTCCTTCTCTCTCTCTCTCTCTCATGCAATGGGCTACTTCTCTCCCTCTCACAATGGCCTCCTTCTCTCTCTCACACTGGGCCCCTTCTCTGTCACACATTGGGCTCCTTCTCTGTCTCACACACACTGGGCTCCTTCTCTCTCTCTCACACACCGTGCTCCTCTCTCTCTCTCTCTCTCACAATGGGCCCCTTCTCTCCTCACTGGGCCTGTTCTCTCTCCCGCACAGGTCTGCTCTCTCACACACTGGGCTCCTTCTCGCTCGCTCTCTATCTCACAATGGTCTCCTTGTCTCTCTGTCTCACAATGTGCTGCCTCTGTCTCTCACACTGGGCTCCTCTCTCTCACAATGGGCTCCTTCTCTCTCTCTCACCATGGGCTCCTTCTCTCTCTCTCACAATGGGGTCCTTCTCTCTCTCACACAATGGGCACCATCTCTCTCTCTCACACTGGGCTCCTCTCTCTCCCACCCTGGGCTCCTTCTCTCTCTCCCCCAACCTGGGCACCTTCTCTCTCTCTCTCCCACCCTGGGCTCCTTCCCTCTCCCACACTGGGCTCCTTCGCTCTCTCACACGGTACTCCTCTCTCTCTCTCACACTGGGCTCCATCTCTCTCTCACTCTGGGATCGTTCTCTCTCTCATGCTGAGCTCCATCTCTCTCTCTCACACTGAGCTCGTTCTCTCTCTCTCCCACCCTGGGCTCCTTCTCGCCCACACTGGGCACGTTTTCTCTCTCTCTCACACACACACTGTGCTCCTCTCTCTCTCTCACAATGGGTTCCTTCTCTCTCCTGCACAGGTCTCCTCTCTCCCACACTAGGCTCGTTCTCTCTTTCTCACAATGGGCTGCTTTTCTCTCTCACAATGGGATCCTTCTCTCTCACACACTGGGCTCCTTCTCGCTCTCACAATGGGCTCCTTCTCGCTCTCACAACGGGCTCATCTCTCTCTCTCTCACACACAATGGGCTCCTTCTCCCTCCCTCTCTCTCTCTCTCACAATGGGCTCCTTCTCTCTCTCACACACACACTGGGCTCCTTCTCTCTCTCTCACACAATGGGCTCTTTCTCTCTCGCACATTGGGCTCCTCTCTCTCACACACACTGTGCTTTTCTCACAATGGGCTCCTTCTCTCTCCCGCACAGGTCTCCTCTCACAATGGGCTCCTTTTCTCTCCCGCACAGGTCTCCTCTCTTCCACACTGGGCTCCTTCTCTCTCTCTCACAATGGGCTCCTTCTCTCTCCCGCACAGGTCTCCTCTCACAATGGCCTCCTTCTCTCTCCCGCACAGGTCTCCTCTCTTCCACACTGGGCTCCTTCTCTCTCTCTCACAATGGGCTCCTTCTCTCTCCCGCACAGGTCTCCTCTCACACTGGGCTCCTTCTCTCTCCCGCACAGGTCTCCTCTCTTCCACACTGGGCTCCTTCTCTCTCTCTCACACTGGGCTCCTTCTTTCTCTCTCACACTGGGCTCCTTCTTTCTCCCACACGGGGCTCCTTCTCTCTCTCACACTGGGCTCCTCTTTCGCTGTCAAACTGGGCTCCTTCTCTCTCCCACACGGGGCTCCTTCTTTCTCTCTCACACTGGGTTCCTTCTCTTTCCCGCACAGGTCTTCTCTCTCCCACACTGGGCTCCTTCTCTCTGTCTCTCACAATGGGTTCCTTCACTCTCTCTCAAAATGGGCTCCTTCTCTCTCTCACACTGGGCTCCTTCTCTCTCACACACACTGGGCTCCTTATCTCTCCAACACTGGGCTCCTTCTCTCTCACACACAATGGGCTCTTTCGCTCTCTCTCACAATGGGCTCCTTCTCTCTCTCTCACACTGGGCTCCTTCTTTCTCTCTCACACTGGGTTCCTTCTCTCTCTCAAACTGGGTTCCTTCTCTCTCTCACACTGGGTTCCTTCTCTCCCTCACACTGGGCTCCTTCTCTCTCCCACACTGGGCTCCTTCTCTCTCTTACACGGGGCTCCTTCTCTCTCTCTCACACTGGGCTCCTTTTCTCTCACACTGGGCTCCTCTCTCTCTCTCTCACACTGCGCTCCTTCTCTCTCACACACTGGGCTCCTTCTCTCTTCCGTACTGGGCTCCTCTCTCCAATACTGGGCTCCTTTTCTCTCACACTGGGCTCCTTCTCTCTCACACACTGGGCTCCTTTTCTCTCTCACACTGGGCTCCTCTCTCTCTCCCACACTGGGCTTCTTCTCTCTCACACACTGGGCTCCTTCTCTTTCCCACACTGGGCACCTTCTCTCTCACACACTGGGCTCCTTCTCTCTCACACACTGGGCTCCATATCTCTCTCTCCCGCACTGGGCTCTTTCTCTCTCCCGCACAATTCCCCTCTCTCCCATACTGGGCTCCATTTCTCTCCCACACTGGGCTCCTATTTTCTCTCTCTCTCCCACACTGGGCTCCTTTTCTCTCTCTCTCTCTCACACACTGGGCTACTTCTCTCTCTCACAATGGGCTCCTTCTCTCTCTCTCACACACACACAACGGGGTCCTTCTCTCTCTCTCACAATGGGGTCCTTCTCTCTCTCTCTCACAATGGGCTCCATCTCTCTCTCTCACACTGGGCTCCTCTCTCTCCCACCCTGGGCTCCTTCTCTCTCTCCCCCAACCTGGGCACCTTCTCTCTCTCTCTCTCTCCCATCCTGGGCTCCTTCCCTCTCCCACACTGGGCTCCTTCGCTCTCTCACACTGGATTCCTCTCTTTTTATCACGCACTGGGCTCTTCACTCTCTCTTACACTGGGCTCCATCTCTCTCTCTCTCAGTCTGGGATCGTTTTCTCTCTCATGCTGGGCTCCATCTCTCTCTCTCACACTGAGCTCGTTCTCTCTCTCCCACCCTGGGCTCCTTCTCACCCACACTGGGCATGTTTTCTCTCTCTCTCACACACACTGTGCTTCTCTCTCTCTCTCACAATGGGTTCCTTCTCTCTCCTGCACAGGTCGCCTCTCTCCCACACTATGCTCGTTCTCTCTTTCACAATGGGATCCTTCTCTCTCTCTCACACTGGGCTCCATCTCTCTCTCATAATGGGCTCCTCTCTCTCTCTCATACTGGGCTCCTCCTCTCTCTCCAACTGGGCTCCTTCTCTCTCACACTCTGGGCTACATCTCTCTCTCTCCCACACTGGGTTCCTTCTCTCTCTCACAATCTGCTCTTTCTCTCTCTCACAATGGGCTCCTCTCTCTCTCTATCTCTCTCTCACTCACAATGGGCTCCTTCTCTCTCACACACAGATCTCCTCTCTCCCACACTGGGCTCTTTCTCTCTCTCTCACAATCTGCTCTTTCTCTCTCTCACAATGGGCTCCTTCTCCCTCTCTCACATCGGGCTCCTCTCTCTCTCTCTCACACTGGGCTCCTTCTCTCTCTCTCTCTCTCACACTGGGCTCCTTCTTTCTCTCTCACACTGGGTTCCTTCTCTCTCTCAAACTGGGTTCCTTCTCTCTCTCTCACACTGGGCTCCTTCTTTCTCTCTCTCACTGGGCTCCTTCTCTCTCCCGCACAGGTCTTCTCTCTCCCACACTGGGCTCCTTCTCTCTGTCTCTCACAATGGGTTCCTTCTCTCTCTATCTCAAAATGGGCTGCTTCTCTTTCTCACACTGGGCTCCTTCTCTCTCTCACACACTGGGCTCTTTATCTCTCCAACACTGGGCTCCTTCGCTCTCACACACAATGGGCTCCTTCTCTCTCCCGCACTCGGCCCTTCTCTCTCACACTGGGCTCCTTTTCTCTCTCACACTGGGCTCCTCTCTCTCTCCCACACTGGGCTCCTTCTCTCTCCCACACTGGGCTCCTTCTCTCTCCCACACTGGGCTCCTTTTCTCTCTCACACTGGGCTCCTCTCTCTCTCACACACTGGGCTCCTTTTCTCTCACACTGGGCTCCTCTCTCTCTCTCACACTGCGCCCCTTCTCTCTCACACACTGGGCTCCATATCTCTCTCTCCCGCACTGGGCTCTTTCTCTCTCACGCACAATTCCCCTCTCTCCCATACTGGGCTCCATTTCTCTCCCACACTGGGCTCCATATCTCTCTCTCTCTCTCTCACACACTGGGCTACTTCTCTCTCTCACAATGGGCTCCTTCTCTTTCTCACAATGGGCTCCTTCTCTCTCTCTCACACACACACAACGGGGTCCTTCTCTCTCTCTCTCACAATGGGGTCCTTCTCTATCTCTCACAATGGGCTCCATCTCTCTCTCTCAGACTGCGCTCCTCTCTCTCCCACCCTGGGCTCCTTCTCTCTCTCCCCCAACCTGGGCACCTTCTCTCTCTCTCTCCCATCCTGGGCTCCTTCCCTCTCCCACACTGGGCTCCTTCGCTCTCTCACACTGGATTCCTCTCTTTTTATCACGCACTTGGCTCTTCACTCTCTCACACACTGTGCTCCTCTCTCTCTCTTACACTGGGCTCCATCTCTCTCTCTCTCAGTCTGGGATCGTTTTCTCTCTCATGCTGGGCTCCATCTTCCTCTCTCACACTGAGCTCGTTCTCTCTCTCCCACCCTGGGCTCCTTCTCGCCCACACTGGGCACGTTTTCTCTCTCTCTCACACACACTGTGCTTCTCTCTCTCTCTCTCACAATGGGTTCCTTCTCTCTCCTGCACAGGTCGCCTCTCTCCCACACTATGCTTGTTCTCTCTTTCTCACAATGGGCTGCTTTTCTCTCTCACAATGGGATCCTTCTCTCTCTCTCACACTGGGCTCCATCTCTCTCTCATAATGGGCTCCTCTCTCTCTCACAATGGGCTCCCCTCTCTCTTTCTCACTGGGCTCCTTCTCTCTCTCATGCTGGGCTCCTCCTCTCTCTCCAACTGGGCTCCTTCTCTCTCACACTCTGGGCTCCATCTCTCTCTCTCCCACACTGGGTTCCTTCTCTCTCTCTCTCACACACACACACTGTGCTCCTCTCTCTCTCTATCTCTCTCACTCACTCACAATGGGCTCCTTCTCTCTCACACACAGATCTCCTCTCTCCCACACTGGGCTCATTCTCTCTCTCTCACAATCTGCTCTTTCTCTCTCTCACAATGGGCTCCTTCTCCCTCTCTCACATCGGGCTCCTCTCTCTCTCTCTCTCTCACACTGGGCTCCTTCTCTCTCTCTCTCTCACAAAGGGCTCCTTCTCTCTCCCGCACAGGTCTCCTCTCTTCCACACTGGGCTCCTTCTCTCTCTCTCAGAGAATGGGCTCCTTCTCTCTCTCTCACACTGGGCTCCTTCTCTCTCTCCAACTGGCCTCCTTCTCTCTACCACATTGGGCTCCTTCTCTCTTCCGCACTGGGCTCCTCTCTCCCACATTGAGCTCCTTTTCTCTCTCACACTGGGCTCCTCTCTCTCTCTCTCTCTCCCATACTGGGCTCCATCTCTCTCACACATTGGGTTCCTTATCTCTCTATCCCGCACTGGGCTCCTTCTCTTTCCCGCACAATTCCCCTCTCTCCCATACTGGGCTCCATTTCTCTCTCACACTGGGCTCCTTCTCTCTCTCTCTCTCTCACACACACTGGGCTACTTCTCTCTCACACACAATGGGCTCCTTTTCTCTCTCTCACACTGGGCTCCTTCTCTCTCTCACAATGGGCTCCTCTCTCTTTCTCACTGGGCTCCTTCTCTCTCTCTCTCATGCTGGGCTCCTCCTCTCTCTCCAACTGGGCTCCTTCTCTCTCACACTCTGGGCTCCATCTCTCTCTCTCCCACACTGGGTTCCTTCTCTCTCTCTCTCACACACACACTGTGCTCCTCTCTCTCTCTATCTCTCTCACTCACTCACAATGGGCTCCTTCTCTCTCACACACAGATCTCCTCTCTCCCACACTGGGCTCATTCTCTCTCTCTCACAATCTGCTCTTTCTCTCTCTCACAATGGGCTCCTTCTCCCTCTCTCACATCGGGCTCCTCTCTCTCTCTCTCTCACACTGGGCTCCTTCTCTCTCTCTCTCACAAAGGGCTCCTTCTCTCTCCCGCACAGGTCTCCTCTCTTCCACACTGGGCTCCTTCTCTCTCTCGCAGAGAATGGGCTCCTTCTCTCTCTCTCACAATGGGCTCCTTCTCTCTCTCTCACACTGGGCTCCTTCTCTCTCTCCAACTGGCCTCCTTCTCTCTACCACATTGGGCTCCTTCTCTCTTCCGCACTGGGCTCCTCTCTCCCACATTGAGCTCCTTTTCTCTCTCACACTGGGCTCCTCTCTCTCTCTCTCTCTCCCATACTGGGCTCCTTCTCTCTCACACATTGGGTTCCTTATCTCTCTATCCCGCACTGGGCTCCTTCTCTTTCCCGCACAATTCCCTTCTCTCCCATACTGGGCTCCATTTCTCTCTCACACTGGGCTCCTTCTCTCTCTTTCTCTCACACACACTGGGCTACTTCTCTCTCACACACAATGGGCTCCTTTTCTCTCTCTCACACTGGGCTCCTTCTCTCTCTCACAATGGGCTCCTCTCTCTTTCTCACTGGGCTCCTTCTCTCTCTCTCTCATGCTGGGCTCCTCCTCTCTCCCCAACTGGGCTCCTTCTCTCTCCCACACTGGGCTCCTTCTCTCTCTCTCTCTCTCTCTCACACACTGGGCTCCTTCTCTCTCACACACTGGGCTACTTCTCCCTCTCTGTCTCACAATGGGCTCCTTGTCTCTCTCTCTCACACACTTGGCTCCTTTTCTCTCTCACACACACTGGGCTACTTCTCTCTCACACACACTTGTCTCCTTCTGTCTCTCTCACACTGGGCTCCTTCTCTCTCTCACAATGGGCTCCTTCTCTATATCTCACCATGGGCTCCGTCTCTCTCTCACACACAGTGGGCTCCTTCTCTCTCTCTCACTATGGGCTCCTTCTCTCTCTCTTACAACGGGCTCCTTGTCTCTCTCTCTCTCTCTCTCACACACTGGGCTACTTCTCCCTTTCTGTCTCACAATGGGCTCCTTGTCTCTCTCTCTCTCTCTCACACAATGCGCTGCTTCTCTCACACTGGGCTACTTCTCTCTCACACACACACACACTGGGCTCCTTCTCTCTCTCACACAATGGCTTCTTCGCTCTCCCACACTGGGCTACTTCTCTCCCCTGTGCTGGGCTCCTTCTCTCCCCTGTGCTGGGCTCCTTCTCTCTCACGCGGTGGGCTCCTTCTCTCTCATGCGCTGGGCTCCTTCTCTCTCACGCGGTGGGCTACTTCGCTCTGTCTCACAATGGGCTCCTTCTCTCTCACACTGGGCTCCTCTCTCTCTGTCCCACACTGGGCTTCTTCTCTCTCACACACTGGGCTTCTTCTCTCTCACACACTGGGCTTCTTCTCTCTCACACACGGGGCTCCTTAACTCTCTCTCCTGCACTGGGCTCCATCCCTCACCCGCGCTGGGCTCCTTCCCTCTCCCACACTGGGCTCCTTCGCTCTCTCACACTGGATTCCTCTCTTTTTATCACGCACTTGGCTCTTCACTCTCTCACACACTGTGCTCCTCTCTCTCTCTTACACTGGGCTCCATCTCTCTCTCACTCAGTCTGGGATCGTTTTCTCTCTCATGCTGGGCTCCATCTCTCTCTCTCACACTGAGCTCGTTCTCTCTCTCCCACCCTGGGCTCCTTCTCGCCCACACTGGGCACGTTTTCTCTCTCTCTCACACACACTGTGCTTCTCTCTCTCTCTCACAATGGGTTCCTTCTCTCTCCTGCACAGGTCGCCTCTCTCCCACACTATGCTTGTTCTCTCTTTCTCACAATGGGCTGCTTTTCTCTCTCACAATGGGATCCTTCTCTCTCTCTCACACTGGGCTCCATCTCTCTCTCATAATGGGCTCCTCTCTCTCTCTCATGCTGGGCTCCTCCTCTCTCTCCAACTGGGCTCCTTCTCTCTCACACTCTGGGCTCCATCTCTCTCTCTCCCACACTGGGTTCCTTCTCTCTCTCTCTCACACAATCTGCTCTTTCTCTCTCTCACATGGGCTCCTCTCTCTCTCTATCTCTCTCACTCACTCACAATGGGCTCCTTCTCTCTCACACACAGATCTCTCTGCCGCGCTCGGCTCCTTCTCTCTCATGTGCTGGGCTCCTTCTCTCTTCCGCACTGGGCTTCTTTTCTCTCTCACACTGGGCTCTTGTCTTTCTCTCTCTCCCACACTGGGCTACGTCTCTCTCTCGCACAATGGGCTCCATCTCTCTCTCACAATGGTCTACTTCTCTCTCACACACTGGGCTACCTCTCTCTCTCTCACAATGGGTTCCTCTCTCACACACACTGGGCTCCTTCTCTATCCCACGCACTGGGCTCTTTCTCCCTCTCTGTCTCACAATGGGCTCCTTGTCTCTCTCTCTCTCTCTCTCTCTCACACTGGGCTACTTCTCTCTCACTCTCACAATGGGCTCCTTCTCTCTCTCACACTGGGCTAGTTCTGTCACTCACACAATGGGTTCCTCTCTCTCACACACTTGGCTCCTTTTCTCTCTCACACACGCTGGGCTCCTTCTCTCTCACACACTGGGCTACCTCTCCCTCTCTGTCTCACAATGGGGTCCTTGTCTCTCTCTGTCACAATGCACTGCTTCTCTCACACTGGGCTACTTCTCTCTCACACACACTGGGCTCCTGCTCTCTCTCTCTCACACACAATGGGCTACTTCTCTCTCTCATACAATGGGCTCCTCTCTCACACACTGGGCTGCTTCTCTCTCTCACAATGGGCTCCTTCTCTTTCTTTCTCACAATGGGCTCCTCTCTCTCTCTCTCTGTCACAATGGGCTACTTCTCTCCCTCTCACAATGGGCTCCTTCTCTCACACACTGGGCTGCTTCTCTCTCTCACACCCACTGGGCTCCGTCTCTCTCTCTCACACACACTGTGCTCCCCTCTCTCTCTCTCTCTCTCTCTCACATACTGGGCTCCTTCTCTCTCACACACTGGGCTACCTCTCCCTCTCTGTCTCACAATGGGGTCCTTGTCTCTCTCTGTCACAATGCACTGCTTCTCTCACACTGGGCTACTTCTCTCTCACACACACTGGACTCCTGCTCTCTCTCTCACACAATGGGCTACTTCTATCTCTCACACAATGGGCTCCTCTCTCACACACTGGGCTACTTCTCTCTCTCACAATGGGCTCCTTCTCTTTCTCACAATGGGCTCCTTCTCTTTCTTTCCCACAATGGGCTCCTCTCTCTCTCTCTCTCTCTGTCACAATGGGCTACTTCTCTCCCTCTCACAATGGGCTCCTTCTCTCACACACACTGGGCTCCTTCTCTCACAGACAATGGGCTCCTTCTCTCTCTCACACCCACTGGGCTCCTTCTCTCTCTCACACACACTGTGCTCCCCTCTCTCTCTCTCTCTCTCTCCCACACTGGGCTCCTTCTCTCTCGCTCTCTCTCACAATGGCCTCCTTGTTTCTCTGTCTCACAATGTGCTGCCTCTCTCTCTCACACTGGGCTCCTCGCTCTCACACTGGGCGCCTTCTCTCTCTCACAATGGGCTCCTTCTCTGTCTTTCACAATGGGGTCCTTCTCTCTCTCTCTCTCACTCTGGGCTCCATCTCTCTCTCTCTCTCTCACACTGGGCTCCTTCTCTCTCTCCCACCCTGGGCTCCTTCCCTCTCCCAACCTGGGCTCCTTCCCTCTCCCACACTGGGCTCCTTCGCTCTCCCACACTGGGTTCCTCTCTTTCTCACACACTTGGCTCTTCTCTCTCTCACAATGGGCACCTTCTCTCTCTCTCCTGCACAGGTCTCCTCTCTCCCACAATGGGCTCCTTTTCTCTCTCACACAATGGGCTGCTTCTCTCTCTCTCTCTCACACTGGGCACCTTCTCTGTCTCCAACTGGGCTCCTTCTCTCTCCCGCACTGGGCTCCTTCTCTCACCTGCACTGGGCTCCTTCTCTCTCTCACAATGGGCTCTTTCTCTCTCTCACAATGGGCTCTTTCTCTCTCTCTTACAACGGGCTCCTTCTCTCTCTCTCACACACATACACTGGGCTCCTTCTGTCTCACACACTGGGCTACTTCTCCCTCTCTGTCTCACAATGGGGTCCTTGTTTTTCTCACTCTCTCTCTCTCTCACGTTGCGCGGCTTCTCTCACACTGGGCTACTTCTCTCTCACACACACTGGGCTCCTGCTCTCTCAGACACTGGGCTACCTCTCCCTCTCGGTCGCACAATGGGCTCCTTGTCTCTTTCTCTCTCTCTCACAATGCGCTGCTTCTCTCACATGGAGCTTCTTCTCTCTTACAGACACTGGGCTCCTCTCTCACAGATTGGGCTCCTTCTCTCTCTCACACAATGGGCTCCTTCGCTCTCCCACACTGGGCTCCTTCGCTCTCTGACAATGGACTCCTTCTCTATATGTTACCATGGGCTCCTTCTCTCTCTCTCACAATGGGCTCCTTCTCTATATCTTAGCATGGGCTCCTTCGCTCTCTCACAATGGACTCCGTCTCTATATCTTACCATGGGCTCCTTCTCTCTCTCTCACAATGGGCTACTTCTCTCTCCCACACACTGGGCTCCTTCTCCCTCTCTGTCTCACAATGGGCTGCTTCTCTCACACTGGGCTACTTCTCTCTCACACACACTGGGCTCCTGCTCTCTCTCTCACGCTGGGCTCCTTCTCTCTCCCGCACTGGGCTCCTTCTCTCCCCTGCGCTGGGCTCCTTCTCTCCCCTGCGCTGGGCTCCTTCTTTCTACCGCGCTCGGCTCCTTCTGTCTCCCGCGCTCGGTTCCTCTCTCACACACTGGGCTACTTTGCTCTGTCTCACAATGGGCTCCTTTTCTCTCTCACACTGGGCTACTTCTCTCACTCACACAATGGGCTCCTCTCTCTCTCACAATGGGCTACTTCTCTCTCTCACACTGGGCTACTTCTCTCTCTCACACTGGGCTACTTCTCTCACTCACACAATGGGCTCCTCTCTCTCACACACTGGGCTACTTCTCCCTCTCTGTCGCACAATGGGCTCCTTGTCTCTCTCTCTCTCTCACAATGCGCTGCTTCTCTCACACTGGGCTACTTCTCTCTCACAGACACTGGGCTCCTCTCTCTCACACACTGCGCTCCTTCTCTCTCTCACACAATGGGCTCCTTCACCCTCCCACACTGGGCTCCTTGTCTCTCTCACAATGGGCTCCTTCTCTATCCCGGGCTGGGCTCCTTGTCTCTCTCACAATGGGCTCCTTCTCTCTCCCACACTGGGCTCCTTCTCTCTCTCACAATGGGCTCCTTCTCTCTCCCGTGCTGGGCTTCTTTGCTCTCCCACACTGGGGTCCTCTCTCTCTCACGCACTTGGCTCTTCTCTCTCTCACACACTGTGTTCCCCTCTCTCTCTCACAATGGGCTCCTTCTCTCTCACCTGCACATGTCTCCTCTCTCCCACACTGGGCTCCTTTTCTCTCTCTCACAATGGGCTGCTTCTCTCTCACACACACTGGGCTCCTTCTCTGTCTCCAACTGGGCTCCTTCTCTCTCCCGCACTGGGCTCCTTCTCTCTCTCATAATGGGCTCCTTCTCTATATCTTACCATGGGCTCCTTCCTCTCTCTCACAATGGGCTCCTTCTCTCTCTCTCTTACAATGGGCTCCTTCTCTCTCTGTCACACACACTGGGCTCCTTCTCTCTCTCACACACTGGGCTACTTCTCTCTCTCCCACACACTGGGCTCCTTCTCTCTCACACACTGGGCTACCTCTCGCTCTCTGTCGCACAATGGGCTCCTTGTCTCTCTCTCTCACAATGCGCTGCTTCTCTCACACTGGGCTACTTCTCTCTCACACACACTGGGCTCCTGCTCTCTCTCTCTCACACTGGGCTCCTTCTCTCTCTCTCTCTCTCACACAATGGGCTACTTCTCTCTCTCACACAATGGGCTCCTTCTCTCTCACACGCACTCAGCTACTTCTCTCTCTCACACAATGGGCTCCTTCTCTCTCTCACAATGGGCTCCTTCTCTTTATCACAATGGGCTCCTTCTCTTGCTCTCTCACAATGGGCTCCTCTCTCTCTCTCTGTCACAATGGGCTACTTCTCTCCCTCTCACAATGGGCTCCTTCTCTCACACACACTGGGCTCCTTCTCTCTCAGACAATGGGCTCCTCTCTCTCACACACACTGGGCTCCCTCTCTCTCTCTCACACACACTGTGCTCCCCTCTCTCACACAAAGGGCTCCTTCTCTCCGCACTGGGCCTGTTCTCTCTCCCGCACAGGTCCACTCTCTCCCACACTGGGCTCCTTCTCTCTCGCTCTCTCTCTCACAATGGTCTCCTTGTCTCTCTGTCTCACAATGTGCTGCCTCTCTCTCTCACACTGGGCTCCTCTCTCTCACACTGGGCGCCTTCTCTATCTCACAATGGGCTCCTTCTCTCTCTTTCACAATGTGGTCCTTCTGTCTCTCTCACAATGGGGTCCTTCTCTCTCTCTCACACTGGGCTCCATCTCTCTCTCTCTCACACTGGGCTCCTTCTCTCTCTCTCTCACCCTGGGCTCCTTCGCTCTCCCACACTGAGTTCCTCTCTTTCTCACACACTTGGCTCTTCTCTCTCTCACACACTGTGCTCCTCTCTCTCTCACATTGGGCTCCTTCTCTCTCTCCTGCACAGGTCTCCTCTCTCCCACACTGGGCTCCTTTTCTCTCTCACACAATGGGCTGCTTCTCTCTCTCTCGCACTGGGCTCCTCCTCTCACCTGCGCTGGGCTCCTTCTCTCTTCCGCTTTGGGCTCCTTCTCTCTCTGACAATGGGCTCTTTCTCTCTATCTCTCACACACACTGGGCTCCTTCTCTCTCACACACTGGGCTACTTCTCCCTCTCTGTCTCACAATGGGCTCCTTGTTTCTCTCTCTCTCTCTCACAATGCGCTGTTTCTCTCACACTGGGCTACTTCTCTCTCACACACACTGGGCTCCTGCTCTCTCACACACTGGGCTACCTCTCCCTCTCGGTCGCACAATGGGCTCCTTGTCTGTCTGTCTCTCTCTCTCTCTCTCACAATGCGCTGCTTCTCTCACACGGAGCTTCTTCTCTCTCACAGACACTGGGCTCCTCTCTCTCTCACAATGGGCTCCTTCTCTCTTACAGACTGGGCTCCTTCTCTCTCTCACACAATGGGCTCCTTCGCTCTCCCACACTGGGCTCCTCTCTCTCTCACAATGGGCTCCTTCTCTCTTACAGATTGGGCTCCTTCTCTCTCTCTCACAATGGGCTCCTTCTCTCTCCTGGGCTGGGCTCCCTCTCTCTCCTGGGCTGGGCTCCCTCTCTCTCCCGTGCTGGGCTTCTTCGCTCTCTCACACTGGGTTCCTCTCTCTCTCTCTCACGCACTTGGCTCTTTTCTCTCTCACACACTGTGCTCCTCTCTCTCTCTCACAATGGGCTCCTTCTCTCTCCTGCACAGGTCTCTGCTCTCCCACACTGGGCTCCTTTTTTCTCTCTCATAATGGGCTGCTTCTCTCTCTCTCACACACTGGGCTCCTTCTCTCTCTCGCACTGGGCTCCTGCTCTCACCTGCACTGGGCTCCTTCTCTCTCCCGCATTGGGCTCCTTCTCTCTCTCACAATGGGCTACTTATCTCTCCCGTGCTGGTCTTCTTCGCTCTCCCACACTGGGTTCCTCTCTCTTTCTCACACACTTGGCTCTTTTCTCTCTCACACACTGTGCTCCTCTCTCTCTCTCACAATGGACTCCTTCTCTCTCCTGCACAGGTCTCCTCTCGCCCACACTGGGCTCCTTTTTTCTCTCTCACAATGGGCTGCTTCTCTCTCTCTCTCTCACACTGGGATCCTTCTCTCTCTCACACACTGGTCTCCTTCTCTCTCTCGCACTGGGCTCCTTCTCTCACCTGCGCTGGGCTCCTTCTCTCTCCCGCATTGGGCTCCTTCCCTCTCTCACAATGGGCTCCTTCTCTCTCTCCTGCACAGGTCTCCTCTCTCCCACAATGGGCTCCTTTTCTCTCTCTCACAATGGGCTGCTTCTCTCTCTCACACACTGGGCTCCTTCTCTGTCTCCAACTGGGCTCCTTCTCTCTCCCGCACTGGGCTCCTTCCCTCTCACACACTGGGCTCCTTTTCTCTCTCACAATGGGCTCCTTCTCTCTCTCTCACAATGGGCTCCTACTCTCTCTCTTACAATGGGCTCCTTCTCTCTCTCTGTCACGCACACTGGGCTCCTCTCTCTCACACACTGGGCTACTTCTCTCTCTCCCACACACTGGGCTCCTCTCTCACACACTGGGCTACCTCTCCCTCTCTGTCTCACAATGGGGTCCTTCTCTCCGCACTGGGCCTGTTCTCTCTCCCGCACAGGTCTACTCTCTCCCACACTGGGCTCCTTCTCTCTCGCTCTCTCTCACAATGGTCTCCTTGTCTCTCTGTCTCACAATCTGCTGCCTCTCTCACTCACACTGGGCTCCTCTCTCTCACACTGGGCGCCTTCTCTCTCACACAATGGGCTGCTTCTCTCTCTTTCACAATGTGGTCCTTCTGTCTCTCTCACAATGGGGTCCTTCTCTCTCTGTCACACTGGGCTCCATCTCTCTCTCTCTCACACTGGACTCCTTCTCTCTCTCTCTCTCCCACCCTGGGCTCCTTCACTCTTCCACACTGAGTTCCTCTCTTTCTCACACACTTGGCTCTTCTCTCTCTCACACACTGTGCTCCTCTCTCTCTCACAATGGGCTCCTTCTCTCTCCTGCACAGGTCTCCTCTCCTTTCTCCCGCACTGGGCTCCTCCTCTCTCTCGCACTGGGCTCCTTCTCTCTTCCGCATTGGGCTCCTTCTCTCTCTCACAATGGGCTCTTTCTCTCTCTCTTACAACCGGCTCCTTCTCTCTCTCTCTCTCACACACACACACTGGGCTCCTTCTCTCTCACACACTGGGCTACTTCTCCCTCTCTGTCTCACAATAGGCTCCTTGTTTCTTTCTCTCTCTCTCTCACGATGCGCTGCTTGTCTCACACTGGGCTACTTCTCTCTCACACACACTGGGCTCCTGCTCTCTCAGACAATGGGCTCCTTCTCTCTCTCTCACACACTGTGCTCCCCTCTCTCTCTCTCTCTCTCACACACAATGGGCTCCTTCTCTCCGCACTGGGCCTGTTCTCTCTCCCGCACAGGTCTACTCTCTCCCACACTGGGCTCCTTCTCTCTCGCTCTCTCTCACAATGGTCTCCTTGTCTCTCTCTCTCACAATGGGCTCCTTCCCTCTCCCAACCTGGGCTCCTTCGCTCTCCCACACTGGGTTCCTCTCTTTCTCACACACTTGTCTCTTCTCTCTCTCACACTGTGCTCCTTCTCTCTCACAATGGGCTCCTTCTCTCTCTCCTGCACAGGTCTCCTCTCTCCCACAATGGGCTGCTTCTCTCTCTCTCTCACACTAGGCACCTTCTCTGTCTCCAACTGGGCTCCTTCTCTCTCCCGCACTGGGCTCCTTCTCTCTTCCGCATTCGGCTCCTTCTCTCTCTCACAATGGGCTCCTTCTCTCTCTCACACACACACACACTGGGCTCCTTCTCTCCCACACACTGGGCTCCTTCTCTCTCACACACTGGGCTACTTCTCCCTCTCTGTCTCACAATGGGCTCCTTGTTTCTCTCTCTCTCTCTCACGATGCGCTGCTTCTCTCACACTGGGCTACTTCTCTCTCACACACACTGGGCTCCTGCTCTCTCACACACTGGGCTACCTCTCCCTCTCGGTCGCACAATGGGCTCCTTGTCTCTCTCTCTCTCTCTCTCTCTCACACAATGCGCTGCTTCTCTCACACGGACCTTCTTCTCTCTCACAGACACTGGGCTCCTCTCTCTCTCACAACGGGCTCCTTCTCTCTTACAGACTGGGCTCCTTCTCTCTCTCACACAATGTGCTCCTTCGCTTTCCCAGAATGGGCTCCTTCTCTCTCTCACAATGGGCTCCTTCTCTATATCTTACCATGGGCTCTTTCTCTCTCTCTCACAATGGGCTCCTTCTCTATATCTTACCATGGGCTCCTTCTCTCTCTCTCACAATGGGCTCCTTCTCTCTCTCACACACTGGGCTACTTCTCTCTCCCACACACTGGGCTCCTTCTCTCTCACACACTGGGCTACCTCTCCCTCTCTGTCTCACAATGGGCTGCTTCTCTCACACTGGGCTACTTCTCTCTCACACACACTGGGCTCCTGCTCTCTCTCTCACACTGGGCTCCTTCTCTCCCCTGCGCTGGGCTCCTCTCTCACACACTGGGCTACTTTGCTCTGTCTCACAATGGGCTCCTTTTCTCTCTCACACTGGGCTACTTCTCTCACTCACACAATGGGCTCCTCTCTCTCTCACAATGGGCTACTTCTCCCTCTCACACTGGGCTACTTCTATCACTCACACAATGGGCTCCTCTCTCTCACATACTGGGCTCCTTCTCTCTCACGCACTAGGCTACTTCTCCCTCTCTGTCGCACAATGGGTTCCTTGTCTCTCTCTCTCTCTCACAATGCGCTGCTTCTCTCACACTGGGCTACTTCTGTCTCACAGACACTGGGCTCCTCTCTCTCACATACTGCGCTCCTTCTCTTTCTCACACAATGGGCTCCTTCACCCTCCCACACTGGGCTCCTTTACTCTCTCACAATGGGCTCCTTCTCTATCCCGGGCTGGGCTCCTTCTCTCTCTCGTGCTGGGCTTCTTCGCTCTCCCACACTTGGCTCCTTCTCTCTCTCACAATGGGCTCCTTCTCTCTCCCGTGCTGGGCTTCTTCGCTCTCCCACACTGGGTTCCTCTCTCTCTCTCACGCACTTGGCTCTTCTCTCTCTCACACACTGTGCTCCCCTCTCTCTCTCACAATGGGCTCCTTCTCTCTCTCCTGCACAGGTCTCCTCTCTCCCACACTGGGCTCCTTTTCTCTCTCTCACAATGGGCTGCTTCTCTCTCTCACACACTGGGCTCCTTCTCTGTCTCCAACTGGGCTCCTTCTCTCTCCCGCACTGGGCTCCTTCCCTCTCACACACTGGGCTCCTTCTCTCTCTCACAATGGGCTCCTTCTCTATATCTTACCATGGGCTCCTTCCTCTCTCTCACAATGGGCTCCTTCTCTCTCTCTCTTACAATGGGCTCCTTCTCTCTCTGTCACACTCACTGGGCTCCTTCTCTCTCTCACACACTGGGCTACTTCTCTCTCTCCCACACACTGGGCTACCTTTCGCTCTCTGTCTCACAATGGGGTCCTTGTCTCTCTCTGTCACAATGCGCTGCTTCTCTCACACTGGGCTTCTTCTCTCTCAAACACACTGGGCTCCTGCTCTCTCTCTCTCACACTGGGCTCCTTCTCTCTCTCACACAATGGGCTCCTTCTCTCTCTCACACAATGGGCTCCTTCTCTCTCTCACACAATGGGCTCCTTCTCTCTCACACACTGGGCTACTTCTCTCTCTCACAATGGGCTCCTTCTCTTTATCACAATGGGCTCCTTCTCTTTCTCTCTCACAATGGGCACCTCTCTCTCTCTCTCACACTGGGCACCTTCTGTGTCTCCAACTGGGCTCCTTCTCTCACCTGCGCTGGGCTCCTTCTCTCTTCCGCATTGGGCTCCTTCTCTCTCTCACAATGGCTCTTTCTCTCTCTCTCTCACAACGGGCTCCTTCTCTCTCTCTCACAATGGGCTCCTTCTCTCTCTCTCACACACACATACACACACTGGGCTCCTTCTCTCTCACACACTGGGCTACTTCTCCCTCTCTGTCTCACAATGGGCTCCTTGTTTCTCTCTCTCTCTCTCTCTCACACGAAGCGCTGCTTCTCTCACACGGACCTTCTTCTCTCTCACAGACACTGGGCTCCTCTCTCTCTCACACAATGGGCTCCTTCGCTCTCCCACAATGGGCTCCTTCTCTATATCTTACCATGGGCTCCTTCTCTTTCTCTCTCTCACAATGGGCTCCTTCTCTATATCTTACCATGGGCTCCTTCTCTCTCTCACAATGGGCTCCTTCTCTATATCTTACCATGGGCTCCTTCTCTCTCTCACAATGGGCTCCTTCTCTATATCTTACCATGGGCTCCTTCTCTCTCTCTCTCACAATGGGCTCCTTCTCTATATCTTACCATGGGCTCCTTCTCTCTCTCACAATGGGCTCCTTCTCTATATCTTACCATGGGCTCCTTCTCTCTCTCTCACAATGGGCTCCTTCTCTCTCTCACACACTGGGCTCCTTCTCTCTCACACACTGGGCTACCTCTCCCTCTCTGTCTCACAATGGGCTGCTTCTCTCACACTGGGCTACTTCTCTCTCACACACACTGGGCTCCTGCTCTCTCTCTCACACTGGGCTCCTTCTCTCTCTCTCTCTCACACAATGGGCTCCTTCTCTCTCACAAGCACTCGGCTACTTCTCTCTCTCACACAATGGGCTCCTTCTCTCTCACACACTGGGCTACTTCTCTCTCTCACAATGTGCTCCTTCTCTTTATCACACTGGGCACCTTCTCTGTCTCCAACTGGGCTCCTTCTCTCTCCCGCACTGGGCTCCTTCTCTCACCTGCGCTGGGCTCCTTCTCTCTCTCACAATGGGCTCTTTCTCTCTCTCTTACAACGGGCTCCTTCTCTCTCTCTCACACACACACACTGGGCTCCTTCTCTCTCACACACTGGGCTACTTCTCCCTCTCTGTCTCACAATGGGCTCCTTGTTTCTCTCTCTCTCACGATGCGCTGCTTCTCTCACACGGACCTTCTTCTCTCTCACAGACACTGGGCTCCTCTCTCTCTCACAACGGGCTCCTTCTCTCTTACAGACTGGGCTCCTTCTCTCTCTCACACAATGGGCTCCTTCTCTCTCTCACAATGGGCTCCTTCTCTATATCTTACCATGGGCTCCTTCTCTCTCTCTCACAATGGGCTCCTTCTCTATATCTTACCATGGGCTCCTTCTCTCTCTCACAATGGGCTCCTTCTCTATATCTTACCATGGGCTCCTTCTCTCTCTCTCACAATGGGCTCCTTCTCTCTCCCACACACTGGGCTACTTCTCTCTCCCACACACTGGGCTACCTCTCCCTCTCTGTCTCACAATGGGCTGCTTCTCTCACACTGGGCTACTTCTCTCTCACACACACTGGGCTCCTGCTCTCTCTCTCACACTGGGCTCCTTCTCTCTCACGCACTGGGCTCCTTCTCTCTCACGCACTGGGCTCCTTCTCTCTCACGCACTGGGCTCCTTCTCTCTCACGCGCTGGGCTCCTTCTCTCTCCCGCATTGGGCTCCTTCTCTCCCCTGCGCTGGGCTCCTTCTCTCCCCTGCGCTGGGCTCCTTCTTTCTCACACACTGGGCTACTTTGCTCTGTCTCACAATGGGCTCCTTTTCTCTCTCACACTGGGCTACTTCTCTCACTCACACAATGGGCTCCTCTCTCTCTCACAATGGGCTCCTTCTCTCTTACAGACTGGGCTCCTTCTCTCTCTCACAATGGGCTCTTTCTCTCTCCTGGGCTGGGCTCCCTCTCTCTCCCGTGCTGGGCTTCTTCGCTCTCCCACACTGGGTTCCTCTCTCTCTCTCACGCACTTGGCTCTTTTCTCTCTCACACACTGTGCTCCTCTCTCTCTCTCACAATGGGCTCCTTCTCTCTCCTGCACAGGTCTCTGCTCTCCCACACTGGGCTCCTTTTTTCTCTCTCACACACTGGGCTCCTTCTCTCTCTCGCACTGGGCTCCTTCTCTCTCCCGCACTGGGCTCCTTCTCTCACCTGCGCTGGGCTCCTTCTCTCTCTCATAATGGGCTCCTACTCTCTCTCTTACAATGGGCTCCTCTCTCTCTGTCACGCACACTGGGCTCCTTCTCTCTCTCACACACTGGGCTACTTCTCTCTCCCACACACTTGGCTCCTCTCTCACACACTGAGCTACCTCTCCCTCTCTGTCTCACAATGGGGTCCTTGTCTCTCTCTGCCACAATGCGCTGCTTCTCTCACACTGGGCTACTTCTCTCTCTCACAATGGGCTCCTCTCTCTCTCTCTCTGTCACAATGGGCTATTTCTCTCCCTCTCACAATGGGCTCCTTCTCTCACACACACTGGGCTCCTTCTCTCTCAGACAATGGGCTCCTTCTTTCTCTCTCACACACTGTGCTCCCCTCTCTCTCTCTCTCCCACACTGGGCTCCTTCTCTCTCGCTCTCTCTCACAATGGTCTCCTTGTCTCTCTGTCTCACAATGTGCTGCCTCTCTCTCTCACACTGGGCTCCTCTCTCTCACACTGGGCGCCTTCTCTCTCTCACAATGGGCTCCTTCTCTGTCTTTCACAATGGGGTCCTTCTCTCTCTCTCACAATGGGCTACTTCTCTCCCTCACACTGAGCTACTCCTCTCTCTCTCACACAATGGGCTCCTTCTCTCTCTCGCACAATGGGCTCCTCGCGCTCTCAACAATGGGCTCCTTCTCTGTCACACACTGGGCTCCTTCTCTCTCCCACACACTGGGCTACCTCTCCCTCTCGGTCGCACAATGGGCTCCTTGTCTCTCTCTCTCACTATGCGCTGCTTCTCTCACACTGGGCTACTTCTCTCTCACAGACACTGGGCTCCTCTCTCTCTCTCACACACTGGGCTCCTTCTCGCTCTCACAGTGGGCTCCTTCTCTCTTACACACTTGGCTCTTCTCTCTCTCACACACTGTGCTCCTCTCTCTCTCACAATGGGCTCCTTCTCTCTCTCCTGCACAGGTCTCCTCTCTCCCACACTGGGCTCCTTTTCTCTCTCTCACAATGGGCTGCTTCTCTCTCTCTCACACTGGGCTCCTTCTCTGTCTCCAACTGGGCTCCTTCTCTCTCCCGCACTGGGCTCCTCCTCGCTCTCGCACTGGGCTCCTCCTCTCTCTTGCACTCGGCTCCTTCTCTCACCTGCGCTGGGCTCGTTCTCTCTTCCGCATTGGGCTCCTTCTCTCTCTCTCACAATGGGCTCTTTCTCTCTCTCTTACAACGGGCTCCTTCTCTCTCTCATACTGAGCTACTACTCTCTCTCACATAATTGGCTCCTCTCTCTCACACTGGGCTCCTTCTCTCTTTCACACAATGGGCTACTTCTTTCACTCACAATGGGCTCCTCTCACTCTCACAATGGGCTACTTCTCTCCCTCACACTGAGCTACTCCTCTCTCTCACACAATGGGCTCCTTCTCTCTCTCGCACAATGGGCTCCTTCTCTCTCGCTCTCTCTCACAATGGTCTCCTTGTCTCTCTGTCTCACAATGTGCTGCCTCTCTCTCTCACACTGGGCTCCTCTCTCTCACACTGGGCGCCTTCTCTCTCTCACAATGGGCTCCTTCTCTGTCTTTCACAATGGGGTCCTTCTCTCTCTCTCACAATGGGCTACTTCTCTCCCTCACACTGAGCTACTCCTCTCTCTCTCACACAATGGGCTCCTTCTCTCTCTCGCACAATGGGCTCCTCGCGCTCTCAACAATGGGCTCCTTCTCTGTCACACACTGGGCTCCTTCTCTCTCCCACACACTGGGCTACCTCTCCCTCTCGGTCGCACAATGGGCTCCTTGTCTCTCTCTCTCACTATGCGCTGCTTCTCTCACACTGGGCTACTTCTCTCTCACAGACACTGGGCTCCTCTCTCTCTCTCACACACTGGGCTCCTTCTCGCTCTCACAGTGGGCTCCTTCTCTCTTACACACTTGGCTCTTCTCTCTCTCACACACTGTGCTCCTCTCTCTCTCACAATGGGCTCCTTCTCTCTCTCCTGCACAGGTCTCCTCTCTCCCACACTGGGCTCCTTTTCTCTCTCTCACAATGGGCTGCTTCTCTCTCTCTCACACTGGGCTCCTTCTCTGTCTCCAACTGGGCTCCTTCTCTCTCCCGCACTGGGCTCCTCCTCGCTCTCGCACTGGGCTCCTCCTCTCTCTTGCACTCGGCTCCTTCTCTCACCTGCGCTGGGCTCGTTCTCTCTTCCGCATTGGGCTCCTTCTCTCTCTCTCACAATGGGCTCTTTCTCTCTCTCTTACAACGGGCTCCTTCTCTCTCTCATACTGAGCTACTACTCTCTCTCACATAATTGGCTCCTCTCTCTCACACTGGGCTCCTTCTCTCTTTCACACAATGGGCTACTTCTTTCACTCACAATGGGCTCCTCTCACTCTCACAATGGGCTACTTCTCTCCCTCACACTGAGCTACTCCTCTCTCTCACACAATGGGCTCCTTCTCTCTCTCGCACAATGGGCTCCTCGCACTCTCAACAATGGGCTCCTTCTCTCTCACATACTGGGCTCCTTCTCTCTCACGCACTGGGCTACCTCTCCCTCTCGGTCGCACAATGGGCTCCTTGTCTCTCTCTCTCTCACTATGCGCTGCTTCTCTCACACTGGGCTACTTCTCTCTCACAGACACTGGGCTCCTCTCTCTCTCACACTGGGCTCCTTCTCTCTCTCACACAATGGGCTCCTTCACCCTCCCACTCTGGGCTCCTTGTCTCTCTCACAATGAGCTCCTTCTCTATCCCGGGCTGGGCTCCTTCTCTCTCCCGTGCTGGGCTTCTTCGCTCTCCCACACTGGGTTGCTCTCTCTCTCTCACGCACTTGGCTCTTCTCTCTCTCACACACTGTGCTCCCCTCTCTCTCTCACAATGGGCTCCTTCTCTCTCCTGCACAGGTCTCCTCTCTCCCACACTGGGCTCCTTTTCTCTCTCTCACAATGGGCTGCTTCTCTCTCTCACACACTGGGCTCCTTCTCTGTCTCCAACTGGGCTCCTTCTCTCTCCCGCACTGGGCTCCTTACCTCTCACACACTGGGCTCCTTCTCTATATCTTACCATGGGCTCCTTCTTTCTCTCACACACTGGGCTCCTTCTCTCTCTCGCGCTGGGCTCCTTCTCTCTTCCGCATTGGGCTCCTTCTCTCTCTCTTACAACTGGCTCCTCTCTCTCTCACACACACACTGGGCACCTTCTCTCTCTCACACACTGGGCTACTTCTCTCTCCTACACACTGGGCTTCTTCTCCCTCTCGGTCGCACAATGGGCTCCTTGTCTCTCTCTCTCACTATGCGCTGCTTCTCTCACACTGGGCTACTTCTCTCTCACAGACACTGGGCTCCTCTCTCTCTCTCACACACTGGGCTCCTTCTCGCTCTCACAGTGGGCTCCTTCTCTCTTACACACTTGGCTCTTCTCTCTCTCACACACTGTGCTCCTCTCTCTCTCACAATGGGCTCCTTCTCTCTCTCCTGCACAGGTCTCCTCTCTCCCACACTGGGCTCCTTTTCTCTCTCTCACAATGGGCTGCTTCTCTCTCTCTCTCACACTGGGCTCCTTCTCTGTCTCCAACTGGGCTCCTTCTCTCTCCCGCACTGGGCTCCTCCTCGCTCACGCACTGGGCTCCTCCTCTCTCTCGCACTCGGCTCCTTCTCTCACCTGCGCTGGGCTCGTTCTCTCTTCCGCATTGGGCTCCTTCTCTCTCTCTCACAATGGGCTCTTTCTCTCTCTCTTACAACGGGCTCCTTCTCTCTCTCATACTGAGCTACTACTCTCTCTCACATAATTGGCTCCTCTCTCTCACACTGGGCTCCTTCTCTCTTTCACACAATGGGCTACTTCTTTCACTCACAATGGGCTCCTCTTTCTCTCACAATGGGCTCCTCTCACTCTCACAATGGGCTACTTCTCTCCCTCACACTGAGCTACTCCTCTCTCTCACACAATGGGCTCCTTCTCTCTCTCGCACAATGGGCTCCTCGCACTCTCAACAATGGGCTCCTTCTCTCTCACGCACTGGGCTACCTCTCCCTCTCGGTCGCACAATGGGCTCCTTGTCTCTCTCTCTCTCACTATGCGCTGCTTCTCTCACACTGGGCTACTTCTCTCTCACAGACACTGGGCTCCTCTCTCTCTCACACTGGGCTCCTTCTCTCTCTCACACAATGGGCTCCTTCACCCTCCCACTCTGGGCTCCTTGTCTCTCTCACAATGAGCTCCTTCTCTATCCCGGGCTGGGCTCCTTCTCTCTCCCGTGCTGGGCTTCTTCGCTCTCCCACACTGGGTTGCTCTCTCTCTCTCACGCACTTGGCTCTTCTCTCTCTCACACACTGTGCTCCCCTCTCTCTCTCACAATGGGCTCCTTCTCTCTCCTGCACAGGTCTCCTCTCTCCCACACTGGGCTCCTTTTCTCTCTCTCACAATGGGCTGCTTCTCTCTCTCACACACTGGGCTCCTTCTCTGTCTCCAACTGGGCTCCTTCTCTCTCCCGCACTGGGCTCCTTACCTCTCACACACTGGGCTCCTTCTCTATATCTTACCATGGGCTCCTTCTTTCTCTCACACACTGGGCTCCTTCTCTCTCTCGCGCTGGGCTCCTTCTCTCTTCCGCATTGGGCTCCTTCTCTCTCTCTTACAACTGGCTCCTCTCTCTCTCACACACACACTGGGCACCTTCTCTCTCTCACACACTGGGCTACTTCTCTCTCCTACACACTGGGCTTCTTCTCCCTCTCTGTCTCACAATGGGCTCCTTGTCTCTCTCTCTCTCTCACAATGCGCTGCTTCTCTCACACTGGGCTACATCTCTCTCACACACACTGGGCTCCTGCTCTCTCTCTCTCACACTCGGCTCCTTCTCTCTCTCACACAATGGGCTCCTTCGCTCCTCCACACTGGACTCCTCTCTCTCTCTCACAATGGGCTCCTTCTCTCTCTCATACTGAGCTACTACTCTCACATAATTGGCTCCTCTCTCTCTCTCACAATGGGCTACTTCTCTCCCTCACACTGAGCTACTCCTCTCTCTCACACATTGGGCTCCTTCTCTCTCTCTCACACACTGGGCTACTTCTCTCTCTCACACAATGGGCTCCTTCTCTCTCTCGCACAATGGGCTCCTCGCGCTCTCAACAATGGACTCCTTCTCTCTCACACACTGGGCTCCTCTCTCTCTCACAATGGGTTCCTCTCTCTCACATACTTGGCTCCTTTTCTCTGTCACACACACTGGGCTCCTTCTCTCTCTCACACTGGGCTACTTCTCTCTCCCACACACTGGGCTACTTCTCCCTCTCGGTCGCACAATGGGCTCCTTGTCTCTCTCTCTCTCTCACAATGCGCTGCATCTCTCACACGGAGCTTCTTCTCTCTCACAGACACTGGGCTCCTCTCTCTCACACAATGGGCTCCTTCGCTCTCCCACACTGGGCTCCTTCTCTCTCTCCTGGGCTGGGCTCCCTCTCTCTCCCGTGCTGGGCTTCTTCGCTCTCTCACACTGGGTTCCTCTCTCTCTCTCACGCACTTGGCTCTTTTCTCTCTCACACACTGTGCTCCTCTCTCTCTCTCTCTCATAATTGGCTCCTTCTCTCTCCTGCACAGGTCTCTGCTCTCCCACACTGGGCTCCTTTTTTCTCTCTCACAATGGGCTGCTTCTCTCTCTCTCTCACACTGGGATCCTTCTCTCTCTCACACACTGGGCTCCTTCTCTCTCTCGCACTGGGCTCCTTCTCTCACCTGCGCTGGGCTCCTTCTCTCTCCCGCATTGGGCTCCTTCTCTCTCCCGCAATGGGCTCCTTCTCTCTCCCGTGCTGGGCTTCTTCGCTCTCCCACACTGGGTTCCTCTCTCTCTCACGCACTTGGCTCTTCTCTCTCTCTCACACACTGTGCTCCCCTCTCTCTCTCACAATGGACTCCTTCTCTCTCCTGCACAGGTCTCCTCTCTCCCTCACAATGGGCTGCTTCTCTCTCTCACACACACTGGGCTCCTTCTCTGTCTCCAACTGGGCTCCTTCTCTCTCCCGCACTGGGCTCCTTCCCTCTCACACACTGGGCTCCTTCTCTCTCTCTCACAATGGGCTCCTTCTCTCCCTCTTACAATGGGCTCCTTCTCTCTCTCTGTCACACACACTGGGCTCCTTCTCTCTCTCACACACTGGGCTACTTCTCTCTCCCACACACTGGGCTACCTCTCGCTCTCTGTCTCACAATGGGGTCCTTGTCTCTCTTTGTCACAATGCGCTACTTCTCGCTCACACACACTGGGCTCCTTCTCTCTCTCCCACAATGGGCTCCTTCTCTCTCACACGCACTAGGCTACTTCTCTCTCTCACACAATGGGCTCCTTCTCTCTCTCACAATGGGCTCCTTCTCTTTATCACAATGGGCTCCTTCTCTTGCTCTCTCACAATGGGCTCCTCTCTCTCTCTCTGTCACAATGGGCTACTTCTCTCCCTCTCACAATGGGCTCCTTCTCTCACACACACTGGGCTCCTTCTCTCTCAGACAATGGGCTCCTTCTCTCTCTCTCACACACTGTGCTCCCCTCTCTCTCTCTCTCACACACAATGGGCTCCTTCTCTCCGCACTGGGCCTGTTCTCTCTCCCGCACAGGTCTACTCTCTCCCACACTGGGCTCCTTCTCTCTCGCTCTCTCTCACAATGGTCTCCTTGTCTCTCTGTCTCACAATCTGCTGCCTCTCTCACTCACACTGGGCTCCTCTCTCTCACACTGGGCGCCTTCTCTCTCACACAATGGGCTGCTTCTCTCTCTTTCACAATGTGGTCCTTCTGTCTCTCTCACAATGGGGTCCTTCTCTCTCTGTCACACTGGGCTCCATCTCTCTCTCTCTCACACTGGACTCCTTCTCTCTCTCTCCCACCCTGGGCTCCTTCACTCTTCCACACTGAGTTCCTCTCTTTCTCACACACTTGGCTCTTCTCTCTCTCACACACACTGTGCTCCTCTCTCTCTCACAATGGGCTCCTTCTCTCTCCTGCACAGGTCTCGTCTCCTCTCCTCTCTCCCACACTGGGCTCCTTTTCTCTCTCTCACACTGGGCTCCTTCTCTGTCTCCAACTGGGCTCCTCTCTCCCGCACTGGGCTCCTCCTCTCTCTCGCACTGGGCTCCTCCTCTCTCTCGCACTGGGCTCCTCCTCTCTCTCGCACTGGGCTCCTCCTCTCTCTCACACTGGGCTCCTCCTCTCTCTCGCACTGGGCTCCTTCTCTCACCTGCACTGGGCTCCTTCTCTCTTCCGCATTGGGCTCCTTCTCTCTCTCACAATGGGCTCTTTCTCTCTCTCTTACAACCGGCTCCTTCTCTCTCTCTCTCTCACACACACTGGGCTCCTTCTCTCTCACACACTGGGCTACTTCTCCCCCTCTGTCTCACAATAGGCTCCTTGTTTCTCTCTCTCTCTCACTCTCTCACGATGCGCTGCTTGTCTCACACTGGGCTACTTCTCTCTCACACACACTGGGCTCCTGCTCTCTCAGACAATGGGCTCCTTCTCTCTCTCTCACACACTGTGCTCCCCTCTCTCTCTCTCTCTCTCACACACACAATGGGCTCCTTCTCTCCGCACTGGGCCTGTTCTCTCTCCCGCACAGGTCTACTCTCTCCCACACTGGGCTCCTTCTCTCTCGCTCTCTCTCACAATGGTCTCCTTGTCTCTCTTTCACAATGTGGTCCTTCTGTCTCTCTCACACTGGGCTCCTCTCTCTCTCCCACCCTGGGCTCCTTCCCTCTCCCACACTGGGCTCCTTCACTCTCCCACACTGTGTTCCTCTCTTTTTCACACACTTGGCTCTTCTCTCTCTCACATACTGTGCTCCTCTCTCTCTCACAATGGGCTCCTTCTCTGTCCTGCACAGGTCTCCTCTCTCCCACACTGGGCTCCTTTTCTCTCCCTCACAATGGGCTGCTTCTCTTTCTCTCACACTGGGCTCCTTCTCTGTCTTCAACAGGGCTCCTCTCTCTCACACTGGGCTCCTTCTCTCTTCCGCATTGGGCTCCTTCTCTCTCTCACAATGGGCTCTTTCTCTCTCTCTTACAACCGGCTCCTTCTCTCTCTCTCTCACACACACTGGGCTCCTTCTCTCTCACACACTGGGCTACCTCTCCCTCTCTGTCTCACAATGGGCTCCTTGTCTCCCTCTCTCACAATGCGCTGCTTCTCTCACACTGGGCTCCTCCTCTCTTACACACTGGGATCCTTCTCTCTCTCACAAAATGGGCTCCTTCTCGCTCTCTCACACTGGGCTCCTTCTCTCTCATGCGCTGGGCTCCTTGTCTCTCTCACACTGGGCTCCGTCTCTCCGCCGCGCTCACTCCTTCTTTCTCCCGCGCTCGGCTCCTTCTGTCTCCCACGTGCGGCTCCTCTCTCACACACTGGGCTACTTCGCTCTGTCTCACAATGGGCTTGTTTCCTCTCTCTCACACTGGGCTCCTCTCTCTCTCTCTCTCCCATACTGGGCTCCTCTCTCACACACCGGGCTCCTTAACACTCTCTCCTGCACTGGGCTCCAGCCCTCACCCGCAATGGGCTCCTTCTCTCTCCCATGCTGTGCTGCTTATCTCACCCGCACTGGGCTCCTTCGCTCTCCCACACACTGGGCTCCTTCTCTCTCACACACTGGGCTACGTCTCCCTCTCTGTCTCACAATGCGCTCCTTGTCTCTCTCTCTCACAATGTGCTGCTTCTCTCACACTGGGCTACTTCTCTCTCACACACACTGGGCTCCTCTCTTTCTCACACTGGGCTCCTTCTCTCTCTCACACAATGGGCTTCTTCGCTCTCCCACACTGGGCTCCTTTTCTCTCTCACAATGGGCTCCTTCTCTCTCCCGTGCTGGGCTCCTTCTCTCTCACGCGCTGGGCTCCTTCTCTCTCATACACCTGGCTCCTTCCCTCTCCTGCACTGGGCTCCTTCTCTCCCCTGCGCTGGGCTCCTTCTCTCCCCTGCGCTGGGCTCCTTCTCTCTCCCGCGCTCGCTCCTTCTGTCTCCCGCGCTGGGCTCCTTCTCTTTCACACACTGGGCTACTTCGCTCTGTCTCACAATGGGCTCCTTTTCTCTCTCACACTGGGCTCCTCTCTCTCTCTCTCCCACACTGGGCTCCTTCTCTCTCCTGCACAGGTTTCTTCTCTCCCACACTGGGCTCCTTCTCTCTCTCTCTCTCTCACAATGGGCTGCTTCTCTTTCTCTCACACTGGGATCCTTCTCTCTCTCTCACACAGGGCTCCTTCTCTGTCTCCAACTGGGCTCCTTCTCTCTCCCGCACTGGGCTCCTTCTCTCTCACACACTGGGCTCCTTCTGTCTCTCTTGCACTGGATTCCTTCTCTCACACGTGCTGGGCTCCTTTTCTCTTTCGCATTGGGCTCCTCTCTCTCTCACGATGGGCTCCTTCTCTCTCTCTCTCTCTTACAATGGGCTCCTTCTCTCTCTCTTACAACGGGCTCATAGAACATCGAAACATAGAACAATACAGCGCAGTACAGGCCCTTTGGCCCTTGATGTTGCGCCGATCCAAGCCCACCTAACCTACACTAGCCCACTATCCTCCATATGCCTATCCAATGCCCGTTTAAATGCCCATAAAGAGGGAGAGTCCATCACTGCGACTGGCAGGGCATTCCATGAACTCACGACTTGCTGAGTAAAGAATCTACCCCTAACGTCTGTCCTATACCTACCACCCCTTAATTTAAAACTATGCCCCCTCGTAATAGCTGACTCCATACGTGGAAAAAGGTTCTCATGGTCAACCATATCTAAATCCCTAATCATCTTGTACACCTCTATCAAGTCACCCCTAAACCTTCTTTTCTCCAATGAAAACAGCCCCAAGTGCCTCAGCCTTTCCTCATACGATTTTCCTACCATACCAGGCAACATTCTGGTAAACCTCCTCTGCACCTGTTCCAGTGCCTGCACATCCTTCCTATAATATGGCGACCAAAACTGCACACAATACTCCAGATGCGGCCGCACCAGAGTCTTATACAACTGCAACATGACCTCAGGACTCCGGAACTCAATTCCTCTACCAATAAAAGCCAGTACGCCATATGCCTTCTTCACCGCACTATTTACCTGGGTGGCAACTTTCAGAGATCTGTGTACATGGACACCAAGATCCCTCTGCTCATCCACACTACCAAGTATCCGACCATTAGCCCAGTACCCCATCTTTTTGTTACTCATACCAAAGTGAATCACCTCACACTTACCCACATTGAACTCCATTTGCCACCTTTCTGCCCAGCTCTGCAGCTTATCTATATCCCGCTGTAACCTGACACATCCTTCCTCACTGTCAACAACTCCACCGACTTTCTTATCATCCGCAAACTTGCTCACCCAACCTTCTAGCCCCTCCTCCAGGTCATTTATAAAAATGACAAACAGCAATGGTCCCAAAACAGATCCTTGCAGAACACCGCTAGTAATTGCACTCCAAGATGAACCTTTACCATCAACTACTACCCTCTGTCTTCTTCCAGCCAGCCAATTCCTAATCCAAACCTCCAACTCACCCTCAATGCCATACCTCCGTATTTTTTGCAGTAGCCTACCATGGGGAACCTTATCAAATGCCTTACTAAAATCCATATACACCACATCTACCGCTTTACCCTCGTCCACCTCCTTAGTCACCTTCTCAAAGAATTCAATCAGGTTTGTGAGGCACGATCTGCTCTTCACAAAACCATGCTGACTATCCTTGATCACATTATTCCTATCCAGATGTTCGTAAATCCTATCCCTTACAATTCTCTCTAAGACTTTGCCCACAACAGAAGGGAGACTCACCGGCCTATAGTTACTAGGGTTATCCCTACTCCCCTTCTTGAACAAGGGAACCACATTTGCTATCCTCCAGTCTTCTGGCACTATTCCTGTAGACAACGAGGACATAAAAATCAAGGCCAATGGCTCTGCAATCTCCTCTCTAGCTTCCCAGAGAATCCTAGGATAAATGCCATCAGGCCCAGGGGACATCTATTTTCACCCTTTCCAGAATTTCCAACACCTCTTCCCTACATACCTCAAAGCCAGCCATTCTAATTAATTGTGACTCAGTATTCACATTGGCAACAATGTCCTGTTCCTGAGTGAACACTGATGAAAAGTATTCATTCAGTGTCTCCCCAATCTCTTCAGCCTCCACACGCAACTCCCCACTACTATCCTTCTCTCTCTCTCACACTGGGCTCCTTTCTCCCGCACTGGGCTCCTTCTCTCCCCTGCGCTGGGCTCCTTCTCTCTCCCGTGCTCGCTCCTCCTTTCTCCCACGCTCGGCTCCTTCTGTCTCCCGCACGTGGCTCCTTCTCTCTCTAACACACTGGGCTCCTTCTCGCGCTCTCAACAATGGTCTCCTTCTCTCTCACACACTGGGCTACTTCTCTCTCTCTCTCTCACAATGGGTTTCTCTCACACACACTTGGCTCCTTTTCTCTCTCACACACACTGGGCTCCTTCTCTCTCACACACTGGGCTAATTCTCCCTCTCTGTCTCACAATGCGCTCCTTGTCTCTCTCTCTCTCACAATGCGCTGCTTCTCTCACACGGGGCTCCTTCTCTCTCACACACGGCTAATTCTCCCTCTCTGTCTCACAATGCGCTCCTTGTCTCTCTCTCTCTCTCACAATGCGCTGCTTCTCTCACACTGGGCTCCTTCTCTCTCACACACTGGGCTTATTCTCCCTCTCTGTCTCACAATGTGCTTGTCTCTCTCTCTCACAATGCGCTGTTTCTCTCACACTGGGCTACTTCTCTCTCACAGACACTGGGCTCCTTCTCTCTCACACAATGGGCTCCTTCTCTCTTACACACTGGGCTCCTCTCTCTCTCACACAATGGGCTCCTTCGCTCTCCCACACTGGGCTCCTTCTCTCTCCCGTGCTGGGCTCCTTCTCTCTCCCATGCTCGGCTCCTTCTCTCTCCTGCGCTCGCTCCTTCTTTCTCCCACGCTCGGCTCCTGCTGTCTCCCGCACGCGACTTCTTCTCTCTCACACACTGGGCTACTTCGTTCTCTCTCACAATGGGCTCATTTTCTCTCTCACACTGGGCTCCCTCTCTCTCCTGCACAGGTCTCCCCTCTCGCCCACACTGGGCTCCTTCTCTCTCTCTCTCACACACACTGGGATCCTACTCTCTCTCACATACTGGGTTTCTTCTCTGTCTCCAACTGGGCTACTTCTCTCTCCGCATTGGGCTCCTTCTCTCTCACACACTGGGCTCCTTCTCTCTCTCGCACTGGGTTCCTTCTCTAATCCGCACTGGGCTTCTTCTCTCTCCTGCGCTTGGCTCCTTCTCTCACATGTGCTGGGCTCCCCCTCTCTTCCGCACTGGGCTCCTCTCTCCCAACTGGGCTTCTTTTCACTCTCACACTGGGCTCCTCTCTCTCTCTCCCACACTGGGCTCCTTCTCTCACACACTGAGCTATTACTCTCTCTCACACAATGGGCTCCTTCTCTCTCTCACACTGGGCTCCTTCTCTCCCTCACACTGAGCTACTATTCTCTCTCACACAATGGGCTCCTTCTCTCTCTCACACACTGGGCTCCTACTCTCTCACACACTGGGCTAGTTTTCTCTCTCACACACTGGGCTCCTTCTCTCTCTCACACACTGGGCTCCTTCTCTCTCTCACACACTGGGCTACTTTTCTCTTTCACAGAATGGGCTCCTACTCTCTCACACACTGGGCTAGTTTTCTCTCTCACACACTGGGCTCCTTCTCTCTCTCACACACTGGGCTCCTTCTCTCTCTCTCACACTGGGCTCCTTCTCTCTTTCACACACTGGGCTACTTCTCTCTTTCACACAATGGGCTCCTTCTCTCTTTCACACAATGGGCTACTTCTCTCACACACACTGGGCTACTTCTCTCTCACACACTGGGCTACTTCTCTCTCACACACAATGGGCTCCTTCTCTCTCTAACACAATGGGCTCCTTCTCGCGCTCTCAACAATGGGCTCCTCTCTCACACACTGGGCTACTTCTCTCTCTCTCTCACAATGGGCTCCTTCTCTCTCCCGCGCAGGGCTCCTCTCTCTCCCGCGCAGGGCTCCTTTTCTCTCTCCCGCGCAGGGCTCCTCTCTCTCCCACGCTAGGCTCCTTCTCTCTCCCGCGCTCGGCTCCTTCTTTCTCCTGCGCAGGTCTCCTCTCTCTCCCACACTGGGCTCCTTCTCTCTCTCTCACACACTGGGATCCTACTCTCTCTCACATACTGGGTTCCTTCTCTGTCTCCAACTGGGCTACTTCTCTCTCCCGCATTGGGCTCCTTCTCTCTCACATACTGGGCTCCTTCTCTCTCTCTCTCTCTCGCACTGGGCTCCTTCTCTCACCTGCGCTGGGCTCCTTCTCTCTTCCGCATTGGGCTCTTCTCTCTCTCACAATGGGCTCCTTCTCTATATCTCACCATGGGCTCCTTCTCTCTCTCTCTCTCTCAAAATGGGGTCCTTCTCTCTCTTACAACGGGCTCCTTCTCTTTCTCACACATGGGGCTCCTTCTCTCTCACACAATGGGCTCCTTCTCTAACACACTGGGCTACTTCACTCTCTCACACAATGCGCTCCTTCTCTCTCACACAATGGGCTCCTTCTCTCTCTCTCGCACAATGGGCTCCTTCTCTCTCTCACACAATGGGCTCCTTCTCTCTCTCGCACAATGGGTTCCTCTCTCTCCCACACACTGGGCTCCTTCTCTCTCACACACTGGGCTACCTCTCCCACTCTGTCTCACAATGCGCTCCTTGTCTCTCTCTCTCTCATAATGCACTGCTTCTCTCACACTGGGCTACTTCTCTCTCACACACACTGGGCTCCTCTCTCTCTCACACTGGGCTCCTTCTCTCTCACAATGGGCTCCTTCTCTCCCCTGTGCTGGGCTCCTTCTCTCTCCCGTGCTGGGCTCCTTCTCTCTCCCGCGCTCGGCTCCTTCTCTCTCCCGCAATCGCTCCTTCTTTCTCCCGCGCTCGGCTCCTTCTGTCTGTCTCAACAATGGGCTCCTTTTCTCTCTCACACTGGTTTCCTCTCTCTCTCTCTCTCCCACACTGGGCTCCTTCTCTCTCCTGCACAGGTCTCTGCTCTCCCACACTGGGCTCCTTCTCTCACACGTGCTGGGCTCCTCTCTCTTCCGCATTGGGCTCCTTCTCTCTATCACAAGGGGGTCCTTATCTATATCTCACCATGGGCTCCTTCTATCTCTCTCTCTCACAATGGGCTCCTTCTCTCTCTCTCTTACAACGTGCTCCTTCTCTCTCTCACACACTGGGCTCCTTCTCTCTCACACACACCGGGCTCCTTCTCTCTCACACACACTGGGCTACTTCTCCCTCTCTGTCTCACAATGGGCTCCATGTCTCTCTCACAATGCGATGCTTCTCTCACACTGGGCTACTTCTCTCTCACACAAATGGGCTCCTTTGCTCTCCAACATTGGGCTCCTTCTCTCTCTCTCACAATTGGCTCCTACTCTCTCCTGCGCTGGGCTCCTTTTCTCCACTGTGCTGAGCTCCTTCTCTCTCACGCGCTGGACTCCTTCTCTATATCTCACCATGGGCTCCTTCTCTCTCTCTTACAACGTGCTCCTTCTCTCTCTTTCACACACTGGGCTCCTGCTCTCTCTCATACACGGGGCTACTTTTCTCTCTCTGTCTCATAATGAGCTCCTTGTCTCTCTCTCTCACAATGCACTGCTTCTCTCACACTGGGCTCCTTCTCTCTCACACACTAGGCTACTTCACTCGGTCTCACAATGGGCTCTTTTCTCTCCCACACTGGGCTCCTTCTCTCTCACACACCGGGCTCCTTAACTCTCTCTCCTGCACTAGGCTCCATCCCTCACCTGTGCTGGGCTCCTTCTCTCTCCCAAGCTGGGCTCCTTCTCTCTACCGCACTGGACTCCGTCTCTCTCACACAATGGGCTCCTTTCTCCAACACTGGGCTCCTTTTCTCTCTCAGACTGTGCTTCTCTCTCTGTCTCTCTCTCTCTCTCCCCCGCGCGTGGCTCCTTCGCTCACACACTGGGCTCCTTCTCTCTTCCGCACTGGGCTCCATTCTCGCACACTTGGCTCCTTTTCTCTCTGACATACCGGGCTCCTTCTCTCTCCCGCGCTCGGCTCCTTCTCTCACACGTGCTGGGCTCCTTCTCTCTCCCGCACAGGTCCCCTCTCTTCCATACTGGGCTCCTTCTCTCTCTCTCTCACACAATGGGCTCCTTCTCTCTCTCTCACACTGAGCTACTACTCTCTCTCACACAATGGGCTCCTTCTCTCTCTCATACAATAGGCTCCTTCACTCTTTCACACTGGGCTACTTCTCTCTCTCACACACTGGGCTACTTCTCTCTCTCGCACAATGGGCTCCTTCTCGCGCTCTCAACAATGGGTTCCTTCTCTCTCTCTCACAATGAGCTCCGTCTCTCTCCTGTGCAGGTCCCCGCTCTCCCATACTGGGCTCCTTCTCTCTCTCACACTGGGCTCCTTCTCTCTCTCTCTCACACAACGGCCTCCCTCTCTCTCTCTCACACTGGCCTCGTTCTCTCTCACATGCTGGACTACTTCTCTCTCTCACACACTGGGCTACTTCTCTCTCTCACACACTGAGCTACTACTCTTTCTCACACAATGGGCTCCTCTCTCTCACACTGGGCTCCTTCTCTCTCCCGCACTGGGCTCCTTCTCTCTCCCGTACAGGTCCCCTCTCTTCCATACTTGGCTCTTCTCTCTCTCACACTCGGCTACTTCTCTCTCTCACACAATGGGCTCCTTCTCTCTCCCACACTGGGCTCCTCTCTCTCCCGCGCTCGGCTCCTTGTCTCTCCTGAGCTTAGCACCTTCTCTTTCACACACTGGACTCCTTCTCCCTCCCGCGCTCGGCTCCTTCTCTCTCACGCGCTGGGCTCCTTCTCTATTCCGCACTGGGCTGCATTCTCCCACACTTGGCTCCTTTTCCCTCTCACACTGGGCTCCTCTCTCTCTCTCACACACACTGGGCTGCTTCTCTCTCCCGTGCTCGGATCCTTTCTCTCACACAAATGGGCTTCTTCGCACTCCCACACTGGGCTCCTTCTCTTTCTCACAATGGGCTCCTACTCTCTCACGCGCTGGGTTCCTTCTCTCTCTCACAATGGGCTCCTTCTCTATATCTCACCATGGGCTCCTCTCTCTCTCTCACAATGGGCTCCTTCTCTCTCTCTCTTACAACATGCTCCTTCTCTCTCTTTCACACACTGGGCTCCTGCTCTCTCTCACACACGGGGCTACTTCTCTCTCTCTGTCTCATAATGGGCTCCTTGTCTCTCTCTCTCACAATGCACTGCTTCTCTCACACTGGGCTCCTTCTCTCTCACACACTGGGCTACTTCACTCGGTCTCACAATGGGCTCTTTTCTCTCCCACACTGGGCTCCTTCTCTCTCCCACACCGGGCTCCTTAACTCTCTCTCCTGCACTAGGCTCCATCCCTCACCTGTGCTGGGCTCCTTCTCTCTCCCAAGCTGGGCTCCTTCTCTCTCTCACACTGGGCTACTTCTCTCTCTCTCGCACAATGGGCTCCTTCTCGCGCTCTCAACAATGGATTCCTTCTCTCTCTCTCACAATGAGCTCCGTCTCTCTCCTGCGCAGGTCCCCGCTCTCCCATACTGGGCTCCTTCTCTCTCTCACACTGGGCTCCTTCTCTCTCTCTCTCTCACACAATGGCCTCCTTCTCTCTCACACACTGAGCTACTACTCTTTCTCACACAATGGGCTCCTCTCTCTCACACTGGGCTCCTTCTCTCTCCCGCACTGGGCCCCTTCTCTCTCCCGTACAGGTCCCCTCTCTTCCATACTTGGCTCTTCTCTCTCTCACACTCGGCTACTTCTCTCTCTCACACAATGGGCTCCTTCTCTCTCCCGCGCTCGGCTCCTTGTCTCTCCTGAGCTTGGCACCTTCTCTTTCACACACTGGACTCCTTCTCCCTCCCGCGCTCGGCTCCTTCTCTCTCACGCGCTGGGCTCCTTCTCTATTCCGCACTGGGCTGCATTCTCCCACACTTGGCTCCTTTTCCCTCTCACACTGGGCTCCTCTCTCTCTCTCTCTCACACACTGGGCTCCTTCTCTCTCCCGTGCTTGGATCCTTTCTCTCACACAAATGGGCTCCTTCGCACTCCCACACTGGGCTCCTTCTCTTTCTCACAATGGGCTCCTACTCTCTCATGCGCTGGGTTCCTTCTCTCTCTCACAATGGGCTCCTTCTCTATATCTCACCATGGGCTCCTCTCTCTCTCTCACAATGGGCTCCTTCTCTCTCTCTCTTACAACGTGCTCCTTCTCTCTCTTTCACACACTGGGCTCCTGCTCTCTCTCACACACAGGGCTACTTCTCTCTCTCTGTCTCATAATGGGCTTCTTGTCTCTCTCTCTCACAATGCACTGCTTCTCTCACACTGGGCTCCTTCTCTCTCACACACTGGGCTATTTCACTCGGTCTCACAATGGGCTCTTTTCTCTCCCACACTGGGCTCCTTCTCTCTCACTCACTGGGCTCCTTCTCTCTCACATGCTTGACTCCTTCTCTCTCACACACCGGGCTCCTTAACTCTCTCTCCTGCACTAGGCTCCATCCCTCACCTGTGCTGGGCTCCTTCTCTCTCCCAAGCTGGGCTCCTTCTCTCGACCGCACTGGACTCCGTCTCTCTCACACACTGGGCTGTTTCTCTCTCACACAATGGGCTCCTTTCTCCCACACTGGGCTCCTTTTCTCTCTCAGACTGTGCTTCTCTCTCTCTCTCTCTCTCTCTCTCCCCCGCGCTTGGCTCCTTCGCTCACACACTGGGCTCCTTCTCTCTTCCGCACTGGGCTCCATTCTCCCACACTTGGCTCGTTTTCTCTCTCACTCACTGGGCTCCTTCTCTCTCACATGCTTGACTCCTTCTCTCTGACATACCGGGCTCCTTTTCTCTCCCGCGCTCGGCTCCTTCTCTCACATGTGCTGGGCTTCTTCTCTCTCCCGCACAGGTCCCCTCTCTTCCACACTGGGCTCCTTCTCTCTCTCTCACACACAATGGGCTCCTTCTCTCTCTCACACTGGCCTCCTGCTCTCTCTCACACTGAGCTACTACTCTCTCTCACACAATGGGCTCCTTCTCTCTCTCACACAGTGGGCTACTTTTCTCTCTCACACAATAGGCTCCTTCACTCTTTCACACTGGGTTCCTTCTCTCTCTCACACTGGGCTACTTCTCTCTCTCTCGCACAATGGGCTCCTTCTCGCGCTCTCAACAATGGGTTCCTTCTCTCTCTCTCACAATGGGCTCCTTCTCTCTCCTGCACAGGTCACCGCTCTCCCATAATGGGCTCCTTCTCTCTCTCACACTGGGCTCCTTCTCTCTCTCTCTCACACAATGGCCTCCTTCTCTCTCTCACACTGGCCTCCTTCTCTCTCACACACTGGGCTACTTCTCTCTCTCATACACTGATACTCTCACACTCTTTCTCACACAATGGGCTCCTCTCTCTCACACTGGGCTCCTTCTCTCTCCCACACTGGGCTCCTTTTCTCTCCCTCCCGCACTGGGCTCCTTCTCTCTCCCATACAGGTCCCCTCTCTTCCATACTGGGCTGTGCTCTCTCTCACACTCGGCTACTTCTCTCTCTCACACAAAGGGCTCCTTCTCTTTCCGCGCTGGGCTCCTTCTCTCTCCCACGCTGGGCTCCTTCTCTCTCATATGCTGGGCTGCTCTCTCTCTCTCTCCCACACTGGGCTCCTTCTCTCTCACATACTGGGATCCTTAACTCTCTCTCCTGCACTGGGCTCCATCCCTCACCCGCGCTGGGCTCCTTCTCTCTTCCACGCTGCACTGCTTCTCTTTCCCGTGCTGGGCTCCTTCTCTCTACCACATTGGGCTCCTTCTCTCTCACACACTGGGCTCCTCTCTCTCCCGCGCTCGGCTCCTTGTCTCTCCTGAGCTTGGCACCTTCTCTTTCACACACTGGACTCCTTCTCTCTCCCACGCTCGGCTCCTTCTCTCTCACGCACTGGGCTCCTTCTCTATTCCGCACTGGGCTCCATTCTCCCACACTTGGCTCCTCTCTCTCTCTCTCACACACACTGGGCTCCTTCTCTCTCCCGTGCTCGGATCCTTTCACTCACACAAATGGGCTCCTTCGCACTCCCACACTGGGCTCCTTCTCTTTCTCACAATGGGCTCCTACTCTCTCACGCGCTCGGCTCCTTCTCTCTCTCACAATGGGCTCCTTCTCTATATCTCACCATGGGCTCCTCTCTCGCTCTCACAATGGGCTCCTTCTCTCTCTATCACACACTGGGCTCCTGCTCTCTCCCACACACTGGGCTACTTCTCCCTCTCTGTCTCATAATGGGCTCCTTGTCTCTCTCTCTCACAATGCACTGCTTCTCTCACACTGGGCTCCTTCTCTCTCTCTCACACTGAGCTCCCCTCTCTTACCATGGGCTTCTTCTCTCTTACACACTGGATTCCTTCTCTCTCTCACACAAATGGGCTCCTTCGCTCTCCCACACTGGGCTCCTTCTCTCTCTCACACTGGACTCTTTCTCTCTCACACACAAATGGGCTCCTTCTCTCTCTCACACTGGGCTCCTTCTCTCTCTCACACTGGGCTCCTTCTCTCTCCTGCGCTCGGCTCCTTCTGTCTCCCGCGCGCGGCTCCTGCTCTCTCACACACTGGGCTACATCACTCGGTCTCACAATGGGCTCCTTTTCTCTCCTGCACTAGGCTCCATCCCTCACATGTTCTGGGCTCCTTCTCTCTCCCAAGCTGTGCTGCTTTTCTCTCCCGGGCTGGGCCCCATCTCTCTACCGCACTGGACTCCTCTCTCCCACACTGGGCTGTTTCTCTCTCACACAATGGGCTCCTTCTCTCTTCCGCACTGGGCTCCATTCTCCCACACTTGTCTCCTTTTCTCTCTCACTCACTGGGCTCCTCTCTCACATACTGGGTTCCTTCTCTCTTCCGCACCGGGCTCGTTCTCTCTCCCGCGCTCGGCTCCTTCTCTCACACGTGCTGGGCCCCTTCTCTCTTCCGCACTGGGCTCCTCTCCCCCACACTGGGTCCCTTCTCTCTCCCACAATGTGCTCCTTCTCTCTCCTGCACAGGTCCCCTCTCTTCCATACTGGGCTCCTTCTCTCTCTCACACTGGGCTCCTTCTCACTCTCTCTCTCACAATGGCCTCCTTCTCTCTCTCACAATGGGCTACTTTTCTTTCTCACACAATGGGCTCCTTCTCTCTCTAACACACTGGGCTACTTTTCTCTCTCACACACTGGGCTCCTTCTCTCTCTCACACACTGGGCTACTTCACTCTCTCACACAATGGGCTCCTCGCGCTCTCAACAATGGGCTCCTTCTCTCTCACACACTGGGCTACTTCTCTCTCTCCCATACTGGGCTCCTTCTCTCTCTCACACTGGGCTACTTCTCTCTCTCTCGCACAATGAGCTCCTTCTCGCGCTCTCAACGATGGGTTCCTTCTCTCTCTCTCACAATGGGCTCCTTCTCTCTCCTGCAGAGGTCCCCGCTCTCCCATACTGGGCTCCTTCTCTCTCTCACACTGGGCTCCTTCTCTCTCTCACACACACAATGGGCTCCTTCGCTCTCTCACACTGGCCTCCTTCTCTCTCACACACTGGGCTACTTCTCTCTCTCGCACTGAGCTACTACTCTCTCTCACACTGGGCTCCTTCTCTCTCCCACACTGGGCTCCTTTTCTCTCTCTCCCACACTGGGCTCTATCTCTCTCCCGCACTGGGCTCCTTCTCTCCCCCGTACAGGTCCCCTCTCTTCCATACAGGGCTCTTCTCTCTCTCACACTCGGCTACTTCGCTCTCTCACACAATGGGCTCCTTCTCTCTCCCACGCTGGGCTCCTTCTCTCTCCCGTGCTCGGCTCCTTCTCTGTCCCACGCTGGGCTCCTTCTCTCTCCTGTGCTCGGCTCCTTCTCTCTCATGTGCTGGGCTCCTTCTCTCTCACTCACAATGGGCTCCTTTTCTCTCTCTCCCACACTGGGCTCCTTCTCTCTCACATACTGGGATCCTTAACTCTCTCTCCTGCGCTGGGCTCCATCCCTCACCCGCGCTGGGCTCCTTCTCTCTTCCACGCTGCGCTGCTTCTCTTTCCCCCGTGCTGGGCTCCTTCTCTCTACCACATTGGGCTCCTTCTCTCTCACACACTGGGCTCCTCTCTCTCCCGCGCTCGGTTCCTTGTCTCTCCTAAGCTTGGCACCTTCTCTTTCACACACTGGACTCCTTCTCTCTCCCGTGCTCGGCTCCTTCTCTCTCACGCGCTGGGCTCCTTCTCTCTCTCACAATGGGCTCCTTCTCTATATCTCACCATGGGCACCTTCTCTCTCTCTCTCTCTCTCACAATGGGCTCCTTCTCTCTCTCTTACAACGTGCTCCTTCTCTCTCTTTCACACACTGGGCTCCTGCTCTCTCTCACACACGGGGCTACTTCTCTCTCCCACACACTGGGCTACTTCTCTCTCTCACACATGGGGCTACTTCTCTCTCCCACACACCGGGCTCCTTCTCTCTCTCACACCGGGCTCCTTCTCTCTCTCACAATGGGCTCCTTCTCTCTCACACACTGGGCTCCTCTCTCTCCCGTGCTCGGCTCCTTCTCTCTCACGCGCTGGGCTCCTTCTCTCTCTCACAATGGGCTCCTTCTCTATATCTCACCATGGGCACCTTCTCTCTCTCTCTCTCTCTCACAATGGGCTCCTTCTCTCTCTCTTACAACGTGCTCCTTCTCTCTCTTTCACACACTGGGCTCCTGCTCTCTCTCACACACGGGGCTACTTCTCTCTCCCACACACTGGGCTACTTCTCTCTCCCACACACTGGGCTACTTCTCTCTCTCACACATGGGGCTACTTCTCTCTCCCACACACCGGGCTCCTTCTCTCTCTCACACCGGGCTCCTTCTCTCTCTCACAATGGGCTCCTTCTCTCTCTCACACTGGGCTCCATTCTCCCACACTTGTATCCTTTTCTCTCTCACATACCGGGCTCCTTCTCTCTCCCGCGCTCGGCTCCTTCTCTATTCCGCACTGGGCTCCTCTCCCCCTCACTGGGCTCCTTTTCTCTCTCACACTGGGTTCCTTTGCTCTCCCGCACTGTGCTCCTTCTCTCTCACACACTGGGCTCCTTCTCTCTCCCGCACTGGGCTCCTCTCTCCCACACTGGGCTCCGTCTCTCGCACACACTGGGCTCCTTATCTCTCTCTCTCACACTGGGCTCCTTCTCTCTTTCACACAATGGGATAATTCTCTCTCATACACTGGGCTCCTTCTCTCTCTCTCACGCGCTGGGCTCCTTCTCTCTCACTCACAATGGGCCCCTTTTCTCTCTCACACTGGGCTCCTCTCTCTCTCACCCGCGCTGGGCTCCTTCTCTCTTCCACGCTGCGCTGCTTCTCTTTCCCCCGTGCTGGGCTCCTTCTCTCTACCACATTGGGCTCCTTCTCTCTCACACACTGGGCTCCTCTCTCTCCCGCGCTCGGCTCCTTGTCTCTCCTGAGCTTGGCACCTTCTTTTCACACACTGGACTCCTCTCTCCCGCGCTCGGCTCCTTCTCTCTCACACGCTGGGCTCCTTCTCTATTCCGCACTGGGCTCCATTCTCCCACACTTGGCTCCTTTTCCCTCTCACACTGGGCTCCTCTCTCTCTCTCTCACACACACTGGGCTCCTTCTCTCTCCCGTGCTCGGATCCTTTCTCTCACACAAATGGGCTCCTTCGCACTCCCACACTGGGCTCCTTCTCTTTCTCACAATGGGCTCCTACTCTCTCACGCGCTCGGCTCCTTCTCTATATCTCACCATGGGCTCCTCTCTCGCTCTCACAATGGGCTCCTGCTCTCTCCCACACACTGGGCTACTTCTCTCTCCCACACACTTTGCTACTTCTCCCTCTCTGTCTCATAATGGGCTCCTTATCTCTCTCTCTCTCACAATGCACTGCTTCTCTCACACTGGGCTCCTTCTCTCTCTCTCACACTGGGCTCCCCTCTCTCACCATGGGCTTCTTCTCTCTTACACACTGGGCTCCTTCTCTCTCTCACACAAATGGGCTCCTTCGCTCTCCCACACTGGGCTCCTTCTCTCTCTCACGCTGGGCTCCTCCTCTCTCCCGTGCTTGGCTCCTTCTCTCTCATGCGCTGGGCTCCTTCTCTCTCACTCACAATGGGCTCCTTCTCTCTCACACACTGAGATCCTTAACTCTCTCTCCTGTGCTGGGCTCCATCCCTCACCCGCGCTGTTCTCCTTCTCTCTTCCACGCTCCACTGCTTCTCTTTCCCGTGCTGGGCTCCTTCTCTCTACCACATTGGGCTCCTTCGCTCTCCCACACTGGGCTCCTTCTCTCTCTCACAAATGGGCTCCTTCTCTCTCTCACGCTGCGCTCCTTCTCTCCACCGCACTGGGCTCCTTCTCTCTCACACACTGGGCTCCTCTCTCCCACACTGGGCTCCTTTTCTCTCTCACACTGTGCTCCTCTCTCTCTCTCTCTCTCACACTGTGCTCCTCTCTCTCCCACACACTGGGCTCCTTCTCTCTCTCTCTCCCGCACTGGGCTCCTCTCTCACACACTGGGCTCCTTCTCTCTCCCGCGCTCGGCTCTTTCTTTCTCCCGCGCTCGGCTCTTTCTTTCTCCCGCACTGGGCTCCTTCTCTCTCACACACTGGGCTACTTCGCTCTCTCTCACAATGGGCTCCTTTCCTCTCTCACACTGGGCTCCTCTCTCTCTCCCACACTGGACTCCTTAACTCTCTCTCCTGCGCTGGGCTCCATCCCTCACCCGCGCTGGGCTCCTTCTCTCTCCCAGGCTGCACTGCTTCACTTTCCCGTGCTGGGCTCCTCTCTACCACATTGGGCTCCTTCTCTCTCACACACTGGGCTCCTTCTCTCTCCTACACTGGGCTCCTTTTCTCTCTCTCCCACACTGGGCTCCTTATCTCTCTCTCCCGCAATGGGCTCCTTCTCTCTCTGGCACAGGTCCCCTCTCTTCCATACTGGGCTCCTTCTCTCTCACACATTGCGCTACTACTCTCTCTCACACAATGGACTCCTCTCTCTAACACACTGGGCTCCTTCTCTGTTTCACACAATGGGCTACTTCTCTCTCTCACACAATGGGCTCCTTCTTACGGTCTCAACAATGGGCTCCTCTCTCACATACTGGGCTACTTCTCTCTCTCACAATGGGTTCTTCTCTCTCTCACACACTGTGCTCCTCTCTCTCTCACACACTGTGCTCCTCTCTCTCTCTCACACACAATGGGCTCCTTTTCTCTCCTGCACAGGTCTCCTCTCTCCCACACTGGGTTCCTTCTCTCTCTCACAATGGGCTCCTTCTCTCTCCCACGCTGGGCCCCTTCTCTCCCGCGCAGGTCTCCTTCTCTCTCTCCCTTGCGCTGGGCTCCTTCTCTCTCATGTGCTGGGCTCCTTCTCTCTCACTCACAATGGGCTCCTTTTCTCTCTCACACTGGGCTCCTCTCTCTCTCTCTCTGTCCCACACTGGGCTCCTTCTCTCTCACACACTTGGGCTCCTTAACTCTCTCTCCTGCGCTGGGCTCCATCCCTCACCCGCGCTGGGCTCCTTCTCTCTCCCACGTTGCGCTGCTTCTCTTTACCATGCTGGGCTCCTTCCCTCTACCACGTTGGGCTCCTTCTCTCTCACACACTGGACTCCTTCTCTCTCACACACTGGGCTCCTTCTCTCTCACACACTGGGCTCCTTCTCTCTTCCGCACTGGGCTCCTCTCTCCCACACTGGGCTCCTTTTCTCTCTCACACTGTGCTCCTCTCTCTCTCCAACAATGGGCTCCTTTCTCTCACACACACTGGGCTCCTTGTCTCTCCTGAGCTTGGCTCCTTCTCTTTCACACACTGGACTCCTTCTCTCTCCCGCGCTCGGCTCCTTCTCTCTCACGCGCTGGGCTCCTTCTCTCTTCTGCACTGGGCTCCTTTTCCCTCTCACACTGGGCTCCTTCTCTCTCCTGTGCTCGGATCCTTTCTCTCACACACTGTACTCCTTCCTTCTTCCGCACTGGGCTCCTTCTCTCTTCCGTGCTCGGCTCCTTCTCTCTTACGCACTGGGCTCCTCTCTCCCACACTGGGCTCCTTTTCTCTCTCCCACTGGGCTCCTCTCTTCTGCACTGGGCTCCTTCTCCCTCCCGCACAGGTCCCCTCTCTCCCATACTTGTCTCGTTCTCTCTCACACCCTGGGCTGCTTCTCTCTCTCACACTGAGCTACTACTCTCTCACACACTGGGCTCCTCTCTCTCACACTGGGATCCTTCTCTCTTTCACACAATGGGCTACTTCCCTCTCACACAATGGGCACGTTCTCTCTCCCTCTCTCTCTCACACACTTGGCTACTTCTCTCTCACACAATGGGCTCCTTTTCTCTCTCTCACACACGGTGCTCCTCTCGCACTCTCTCACAATGGGCTCCTTTTCTCTCCCGCACATGTCTTCTCTCTCCCACACTGGGCTCCTTCTCTCTCTCACACAATGGGCTCCTTCGCTCTCCCACACTGGGCTCCATCTCTCTCCCGCGCTCGGCTCCTTCTTCCTCCTGCGCTCGGCTCCTTCTCTCTCACACACTGGGCTACTTCGCTCTCTCTCCCACACTGGGCTCCTCTTCTCTCACACACTGGGATCATTAAAACTCTCTCTCCTGCGCTAGTGCTCCATCCCTCACCCGCGCTGTTCTCCTTCTCTCTTCCACGCTGCGCTGCTTCTCTTTCCCGTGCTGGGCTCCTTCTCTCTACTGCACTGGGCTCCTCACTCCTGCACTGGGCTCCTCACTCCCACACTGGGCTCCTTTTCTCTCTCACACTGTGCTCCTCTCTCTCTCTCTCCCCAACAGTGGGCCCGTTCTCTCTCTCACACACTGGGCTCCTTCTCTCTCTCGCGCTCGGCTCCTTCTCTCGCACGTGCTGGGCTACTTCTCTCTCACACACTGGGCTCCTCTCTCCCCCGCGCTCGGCTCGTTTTCTCTTCCGCACTGGGCTCCTTCTCTCTCCCGCACTGGGCTCCTTCTCCCTCACACACTGGGCTCCTCTCTATCTCTCCCACACTGGGCTCCTTCTCTCTCCCACACTGGGCTCCTTAACTCTCTCTCCTGCGCTGGGCTCCATCCCTCACCCGCGCTGGGCTCCTTCTCTCTCCCACGCTGCATCTCTTTACCATGCTGGGCTTCTTCTCTCTACCACATTGGGCAGCTTCTCTCTCACACACTGGGCTCCTTCTCTCTCCAACACTGGGCTCCTGGTCTCTCCCGAGCACGGCTCCTTCTCTTACACACACTGGACTCCTTCTCTCTCCCGCGCTCGGCTCCTCTCTCACGCGCTGGGCTCCTTCTCTCTTCCGCACTGGGCTCCATTCTCCCACACTTGGCTCCTCTCTTTCTCTCTCCCTCACACACTGGGCTCCTTCCTTCTTCTGCACTGGGCTCCTTCTCTCTCCCGTGCTCGGCTCTTTCTCTCTTCCGCACTGGGCTCTTCTCTCCCACACTGGGCTCCTTTTCTCTTTCACACTGGGCTCCTCTCTCTCTCTCTCTCTCACCCTGGGCTCCTTCTATCTCACACACTGAGCTCCTTCTCTCTACTGCACTGGGCTCCTCTCTCCCACACTGCGCTCCTTTTCTCTCTCACACTGTGCTCGTCTCTCTCTCTCTCTCTCCCTCCCACACTGGGCTCCTTTTCTCTCTCACACTGGGCTCCTCTATCTCTCTCTCACCCGTGCTCGGCTCCTTCACTCTCATGCGCTGGGCTCCTACTCTCTCCCTTACAATGGGCTTCTCTCTCTCTCTCACACACACACTGGGCTCCTTCTCGCGCTCTCAACAATGGGCTCCTTCTCTCTCTCACAATGGGCTCCTTTTCTCTCCTGCACAGGTCTCCTCTCTCCCACACTGGGTTCCTTTCTCTCTCACACACTCAGCTACTTCTCTCTCTCACAATGGGCTCCTCTCTCCCACGCTGGGCTCCTTCTCTCCCTCGCGCTCGGCTCCTTCTTTCTCACGCGCTGGGCTCCTTCTCTCTCACACACTGGGCTCTTTCTCTCTTCCGCACTGGGCTCCTCTCTCACACACTGGGCTCCTTCTCTCTCCCACACTGGGCTCCTTCTCTCTCACACACTGGGCTCCTTATCGCTCTCTCCCGCACTGGGCTCCTTCTCTCTTCCGCACAGGTCTCCTCTCTCACACACTGGGCTCCTTTTCTCTCTCTCACACAATGGGATAATTCTCTCTCACACACTCGGCCACTTCTCTCTCTCACACACTGGGCTCCTTCGCACTCCCACACTCAGCTCCTTCTCTCACAATGGGCTCTTTCTCTCTCCCGCGCTTGGCTCCTTCTCTCTCATGCGCTGGGCTACTTCACTCTCTCTCACAATGGGCTCCTTTTCTCTCTCACACTGGGTTCCTCTCTCTATCTCTCCTATACTGGGCTCCTTCTCTCTCACACACTGAGATCCTTAACTCTCTCTCCTGCGCTTGGCTCCATCCCTCACCCGCGCTGTTCTCCTTCTCTCTTCCACGCTGTGCTGCTTCTCTTTCCCGTGCTGGGCTCCTTCTCTCTACCACACTGGGCTCCTTCTCTCTCACACACTGGGCTCCTTCTCTCCTCTGCACTGGGCTCCTCTCTCCTCCGCACTGGGCTCCTTCTCTCTCACACACTGGATTCCTTCTCTCTTCCGCACTGGGCTCCTCTCTCCCACACTGGGCTCCTTCTCTCTCACACACTGGGCTCCTTCTCTCCTCCGCACTGGGCTCCTTCTCTCTCACACACTGGGCTCCTTCTCTCCTCTGCACTGGGATCCTCTCTCCTCCGCACTGGGCTCCTTCTCTCTCACACACTGGATTCCTTCTCTCTTCTGCACTGGGCTCCTTCTCTCTCACACACTGGATTCCTTCTCTCTTCCGCACTGGGCTCCTTCTCTCTCACACACTGGGCTCCTTCTCTCCTCCGCACTGGGCTCCTCTCTCCCACACTGGGCTCCTCTCTCCTCCGCACTGGGCTCCTTCTCTCTCACACACTGGATTACTTCTCTCTTCCGCACTGGGCTCCTCTCTCCCACACTGGGCTCCTTCTCTCTCACACACTGGGCTCCTTCTCTCTCCCGCGCTGGGCTCCTTCTCTCTCTCACAATGGACTCTTTTTCTCTCACACACTGGGCTATTTCTCTCTCCCACTCTGGGCTCCTTCTCTCTATCTCACCATGGGCTCCTTCTCTCTCTCACACGCTGGGCTCCTTCTCTCTTCCAGATACTCGGCTCCTTCGCTCTCACGTGCTGGGCTCCTTAGCTCTTCCGCACTGGGCTCCTTATCTCTTTGTCCCGCACTGGGCTCCTTCTTTATCCCGTACAGGTCCCCTCTCTTCCATACTGGGCCCCTTCTCTCTTTCACACAATGGGATAATTATCTCTCACACACTCAGCTACTTCTCTCTCTCCCATGCTCGGCTCCTTCTCTCTCACACACTGGGCTCCTTCTCTCTCCTGCACTGGGCTCCTTCTCTCCTCCACCCTCGGCTCCTTGTCTCTCCTGCACTCGGCTCCTTCTCTCTCACGTGCTGGGCTCCTTCTCTCTCACACAATGGGCTCCTTCTCTCTCCTGCACTGGGCTCCTTCTCTCCTCCACACTCGGCTCCTTCTCTCTCCTGCACTCGGCTCCTTCTCTCTCACGTGCTGGGCTCCTTCTCTCTCTCACACATTGGGCTCCTTCTCTGTCTCCAACAGGGCTCCTCTCTCCCTCGCACTGGGCTCCTTCTCTCACCTGCGCTGAGCTCCTTCTCTCTTCCGCATTGGGCTCCTTCTCTCTCTCTCACAATGGGCTACTTCTCTATATCTCACCTCTCTCACACACCTGGCTCCTTCTCTCCCCTGCACTAGGCTCCTTCTCTCTCACACACTGGGCTACTTTGCTCTCTCTCACAATGGGCTCCTTTTCTCTCTCAAACTGTGCTCCTCCCTCTCTCTCTCTCTCAACCACACTGGCTCCTTCTCTCTCTCACACACTGGGCTCCTTCTCTCTCATCCACGCTGGGCTCCTTCTCTCTCTCACAATCGGCTCCTTCTCTATATCTCACCTCTCTCACACACACCTGGCTCCTTCTCTCCCCTACATTGGCTCCTTTCTCCTGCGCTGGGCTCCTTCTCTCTCCCGCGCTCGGCTCCTTCTTTCTCTTCCGCTCGGCTCCTTCTACCTCATGCGCTGGGCTCCTTCCATCTCACACACTTTGCTACTTCGCTCTGTCTCACAATGGGCTCCTTTTCTCTCTCACACTGGGCTCCTCTCTCTCTCCCTCCCACACTGGGCTCCTTCTCTCTCACACACCGGACTCCTTAACTCTCTCTCCTGCGCTGGGCTCCATCCCTCACCCCCGCTGGGCTCCTTCTCTCTCCCACGCTGGGCTCCTTCTCTCTCCCAAGCTGGGCTCCTTCTTTCTTCCGCACTGGGCTCCTTCTCTCTCCCACACTGGGCTCCTTTTCTCTCTCACACTGGGCTCCTCTCTCTCTCCCCTGCGCTGGGCTCCTCTCCCATGCTGGGCTCCTCTCTTTCTCCCACACTGGGCTCGTTATCTCTCTCTCTCCCGCACTGGGCTCCTTCTTTCTTCCGCACAGGTCCCCTCTCTCCCATACTGGGCTCTTCTCTCTCTCTCACACTCTGCTCCTTCTCTATCTCTGTCACAATGGGCCCCTTCTCTCTCTCACACACTGGGCTCCTTCTCTCTCTCAAACCAAGCTATATTCTCTCACAGAATGGGCTCCTTCTCTCACTCACTCTGGGCTACTTCTCTCCCTCACACAATGGGCTCCTCTCTCTCACACAATGGGCTCCTTCTCTCTCTCTCACACTGAGCTACTATTCTCTCTCACACAATTGGCTCCTTCTTGCGCTGTCAACAGTGGGCTCCTTCTCTCTCACAATGGGCTCCTTCTCTCTCTCATAATGAGCTCCTTTTCTCTCCCGCACAGGTCTCCTCTCTCTCCCCCACACTGGGCTCCTTCTCTCTCTCACACACTGGGCTCCTTCTCTCTCCCACGCTGGGCTCCTATTCTCTCTCACACTGAGCTACTATTATCTCTCACACAATGGGCTCCTCTCTCTCTCACACACTGGGCTACTTCTCTCCCTCACATAATGGGCTCCTTCTCGCACTCTCACACACTTGGCTCCTTTTCTCTCTCTCACACACTGTGCTCCTCTCTCTCTCTCTCTCCCTCTCACAATGGGCTCCTTTTCTCTCCCGTACAGGTCTCCTCTCTCCCACACTGGGCTTCTTCTCTCACCTGCGCTGGGCTCCTTCTCTTTCTCACAATGGGCTCTTTCTCTCTCACACACTGGGCTCCTTTTCTCTCCCGTGCCCGGCTCCTTCTCTCTCACACACTGGGCTCCTTCTCTCTTCCACACACTGGGCTCCTTCTCTCTTCCATACTGGGCCCCTTCTCTCTTTCACACAATGGGATAATTATCTCTCACACACTTGGCTACCTCTCTCTCTCACACAATGGGCTCCTTCTCTCTCTCTCACACACTGGGCTCCTTCTCTGTCGCCAACTGGGCTCCTTCTCTCTCCCACAGTGGGCTCCTTCTCTCTCACACACTGGACTCCTTCTCTCTCTCCCGCGCTGGGCTCCTTCTCTCTCACGCGCTGGGCTCCTTCTCTCCTCCACACTCGGCTCGTCTCTCCTGCACTCGGCTCCTTCTCTCTCACATACCGGGGTCCTTCTCTCTCACACAATGGGCTCCTTATCTCTCTCTCCCGCACTGGGCTCCTTTTCTCTCCCGCACTGGGCTCCTTCTCTCTCCCGTACAGGTCCCCTCTCTTCCATACTGGGCTCCTTCTCTCTTTCACACAATGGGATAATTATCTCTCACACACTCGGCTACTTCTCTCTCTCTCTCACACACAATGGGCTCCTTCTCTCTCTCGCACACTGGGCTCCTTCTCTGTCTCCAACTGGGCTCCTTCTCTCTCCCGCACTGGGCTCCTTCTCTCTCCCGTACAGGTCCCCTCTCTTCCATACTGGGCTCCTTCTCTCTTTCACACAATGGGATAATTATCTCTCACACACTCGGCTACTTCTCTCTCTCTCTCGCACACTGGGCTCCTTCTCTGTCTCCAACTGGGCTCCTTCTCACTCCTGCCCTCGGCTCCTTCTCTCTCACACACTGGGCTCCTTCTCTCTCCCGCGCTGGGCTCCTTCTCTCTCACACACTGGGCTCCTTCTCTCTCCCGCGTTGGGCTCCTTCTCTCTCACACACTGGGCTCCTTCTCTCTCCCGCGTTGGGCTCCTTCTCTCTCCTGCACTGGGCTCCTTCTCTTTACCGCACTGGGCTACTTCGCACTCTCTCACAATGGGCTCCTTTTCTCTCTCTCACACTGGGCTCCTCTCTCTCTCTCTCTCTCCAACACTGGGATCCTTCTCTCTCACATGCTGGGCTCCTTCTCTCTCCTGCACTGGGCTCCTTCTCTTTACCGCACTGGGCTACTTCGCACTCTCTCACAATGGGCTCCTTTTCTCTCTCTCACACTGGGCTCCTCTCTCTCTCTCTCTCTCTCTCTCCAACACTGGGATCCTTCTCTCTCACATGCTGGGCTCCTTCTCTCTCACGCGCTCGGCTCCTTCTTTCTCCTGCCCTCGGCTCCTTCTCTCTCCCGCATTGTGCTCCTTCTCTTTACCGCACTGGGCTCCTTTTCTCTCTCACACTATGCTCCTCTGTCTCTCTCCCACACTGGGCTCCTTCTCTCTCACATACTGGGCTCCTTCTCTCTTCCGCACTGGGCTCCATTCTCCCACACTTGGCTCCTTTTCCCTCTCACACTGGGCTACTCTCTCTCTCTCTTTCTCCCACACTGGGCTCCTTCTCTCTCACACACTGGGCTCCTTCTCTCTCCCGTGCTTGGCTCCTTCTCTCTCACGCGCTGGGCTCCTTCTCTCTTCCACACTTGGCTCCTTGTCTCTCCCGCACTGGGCTCCTTCTACTCTCCCGTACAGGTTCCCTCTCTTCCATACTGGGCTCTTCTCTCTCACACTGGGCTACTTCTCTCTTTCACACAATGGGATAATTCTCTCTCACACACTCAGCTACTTCTCTCTCTCACACACTGGGCTCCTTCTCTCTCACCCGCGCTGGGCTCCTTCTCCCTTCCGCATTGGGCTCCTTCTCTCTCTCACAATCGGCTCCTTCTCTATATCTCCCCTCTCTCACACACCTGGCTCCTTCTCTCTCCCGCGCTGGGCTCCTTCTCTCTCTCTCTCACACACTGGGCTCCTGCTCTCTCCCATGCTGGGCTCCTTCTCTCTCACACACTGGGCTCCTTATCTTTCCCACACTGGGCTCCTTCTGTCTCACACTGGGCTCCTTATCTCTCTCTCCCACACTGGACTCCTCCTCTCTCCCGTACAGGTCCCCTCTCTTCCATACTGTGCTCCTTCTCTCTCTCACACTGGGCTACTTCTCTCTTTCACACAATTGGATAATTCTCTCTCACACACTCGGCTACTTCTCTCTTTCATACACTGGGCTCCTTCTCTCTCTCCCCCATACTGAGCGCCTTCTCTGTCTCCAACTGGGCTCCTTCCCTCTCCTGCATTGGGCTCCTTCTCTCTTCCGCATTGGGCTCCTTCTCTCTCTCACAATCGGCTCCTTCTCTATATCTCACCTCTCTTACACACCTGGCTCCTTCTCTCCCCTACACTGGCTCCTTTCTCATGCGCTGGGCTCCTTCTCTCTCCCACGCTCGGCTCCTTCTTTCTCTTGCGCTCGGCTCCTTCTACCTCATGCGCTGGGCTCCTTCTATCTCACACACTTTGCTACTTTGCTCTGACTCACAATGGGCTTCTTTTCTCTCTCACACAGGGCTCTTCTCTCTCTCTCCCAGACTGGGCTTCTTCTCTCTCACACACTGGGCTCCTTAACACTCTCTCCTGCGCTGGGCTCCATCCCTCGCCCGCGCTGGGCTCCTTCTCTCTCCCACGTTGTGCTGTTTCTCTCTCCCGCACTGGGCTCCTTCTCTCACACACTGGGCTCCTTCTCTCTTCCGCACTGGGCTCCTCTCTCTCCCACACTGGACTCCTTTTCTCTCTCACACTGGACTCCTTTTCTCTCTCACACTGTGTTTCTCTCTCTCTCTCTCACTCTCTCTCTCTCCCCCGCACTCTGATCCTTCTCTCACACACTGGGCTCCTTCTCTCTCCCGCGCTGGGTTCCTTCTCTCTCACACACTTGGCTCCTTCTCTCTCTCTCACACAGTGCTCCTCTCTCTCTCTCCCACGTTGGGCTCCTCTCTCTCTCCCCCACACTGGGCTCCTTATCTCTCGCTCTACCGCACTGGGCTCCTTCTTTCTTCCGCACAGGTCCCCTCTCTCCCATACTGGGCTCTTCTCTCTCTCTCACACTCTGCTCCTTCTCTATCTCTGTCACAATGGGCCCCTTCTCTCTCTCACACACTGGGCTCCTTATCTCTCTCTCTCTCCCGCGCTTGGCTCCTTCTTTCTTCCGCACAGGTCCCCTCTCTCCCATACTGGGCTCTTCTCTCTCTCTCACACTCTGCTCCTTCTCTATCTCTGTCACAATGGGCCCCTTCTCTCTCTCCCGCACTGGGCTCCTTATCTCTCTCTCTCCCGCGCTTGGCTCCTTCTCTCACCTGCGCAGGGCTCCTTCTCTCTCACGCACTGGGCTCCTTCTCTGTCTCCAACTGGGCTCCTTCTCTCGTCCGCATTGGGCTCCTTCTCTCTCTCACAATCGGCTCCTTCTCTATATCTCACCTCTCTTACACACCTGGCTCCTTCTCTCCCCTACACTGGCTCCTTTCTCATGCGCTGGGCTCCTTCTCTCTCCCGCGCTTGGCTCCTTCTTTCTCTTGCGCTCGGCTCCTTCTACCTCATGCGCTGGGCTCCTTCTATCTCACACACATTGCTACTTCGCTCTGTCTACTTCTTTTCTCTCTCACACTGGGCTCCTCTCTCTCTCTCTCCCACACTGGACTCCTCTCTCTCTCTCTCCCACACTGGGCTCCTTCTCTCACCTGCGCTGGGCTCCTTCTCTCTTCCGCACTGGACTCCTTCCCTCTCTAACAAAGGCTACTTCTCTCTATCTCACCATGGGCTCTTTCTCTCTCTCTCTCTTACAACGGGCTCCTTCTCTCCCTCTCTCTCACACACTGGGCTCCTTCTCTCTCTCTCACACTGGGCTACTTCTCTCTCTCACACACTGGGCTGCTTCTCTCTCTCACACTGTGCTACTTCTCTCTCTCCCGCGCTGGGCTCCTTCTGTCTCTCATGCTGGGCTCATGCTCTCTCTTGTGCTGGGCTCCTCTCTCTCACGCACTGGGCTCCTTGTCTCTCCCACACACCTGGCTCCTGCTCTCTCTCTCTCACGCACCGGGCTCCTTCTCTCCCCCACACACCTGGATCCGTCTCTCACACATCTGGCTCGTTCTCTCTCACACATTGGGCACCTTCTCTCTTTCTCTCTCTTACAATGGGCTCCTTCTCTCTCCCGCGCTGGGCTCCTTCTGTCTCCCTCGCTGGGCTCTTTCTCTATTTTGCGCAAAGCTCTTTCTCTCTCTCACGCGTTGGGCTCCTTCTCTCGTGCTGGGCTCCTTCTGTCTCTCGCGCAGGGCTCTTTCGCTCTGGGCTGCTATTCTCTCTCCCCGGCTGGGCTCCTTCTCTCTCACGCGCTGGGCTCCTTCTCTCTCCTGCGCTGGGCTCCTTCTGTCTCTCATGCTGGGCTCCTTTTCTCTCTCTCGTGCTGGGCACCTTCTCTCTCTGACGCTGGGCTCCTGCCTTCTCCCACACTGGGCTTCTTCTCTCTACCGCACTGGGCTCCTTCTCTCTCCCACACTGAGCTTCTTCTCTCTACCACATTGGGCTCCTTCTCTCTCCCGCACTGGGCTCCTTCTCTCATCTGCGCTGGGCTCCTTCTCTCTTCCACATTGGACTCCTTCCCTCTCTCACAATGGCTCCTTCTCTCTCTCTCACACAATGGGCTCCTTCTCTCTCTCTTACAATGGGCTCCTTCTCTCCCTCTCTCTCACAGACTGGGCACCTGCTCTCTCTCTCACACTGGCCTACTTCTCTCTCTCACACACTGGGCTCCTTCTCTCGCACACACTGGGCGACTTCTCTCTCTGTCTCACAATAGGCTCCTTGTCTCTCTCTCTCTCTCACAATGGACTGCTTCTCTCTCTCACACTGTGCCACTTCTCTCTCTCACAATGGGCTCCTTTTCTCTCTCACGCTGGGCTCCTTCTCTCTCTCCCGCGCTGGGCTCCTTCTGTCTCTCACGCTGGGCTCATGCTCTCTCTTGTGCTGGGCTCCGTCTCTCTCTCACGCACTGGGCTCCTTGTCTCTCTCACACACCTGGCTCCTGCTCTCTCTCACGCACCGGGCTCCTTCTCTCTCACACATCTGTCTTTGTCTCTCCCCCACACATCTGCATCCGTCTCTCACACATCTGGCTCCTTCTCTCTCACACACCGGGCTCCTTCTCTCTTTCTCTCTCTTACAATGGGCTGCTTCTCTCTCCCGTGCTGGGCTCTTTCTCTATCTTGCGCAAGGCTCTTTCTCTCTCTCTCGCGCTAGGCTCCTTCTGTCTCTCGCGCAGGGCTCTTTTACTCTCTCTCTTTCGCGCTGAGCTGCTATTCTCTCTCCCCTGCGCTGGGCTCCTTCTCTCCCCTGTGCTGGGCTCCTTCTCTCACCTGCGCTGGGCTCCTTCTCTCTTCCACATTGGACTCCTTCCCTCTCTCACAATGGCTCCTTCTCTCTATCTCACCATGGGCTCCTCTCTCTCTCTCACACAATGGGCTCCTTCTCTCTCTCTTACAATGGGCTCCTTCTCTCCCTCTCTCTCATAGACTGGGCTCCTCCTCTCTCTCTCACACTGGCCTACTTCTCTCTCTCACACACTGGGCTCCTTCTCTCACACACACTGGGCTCCTTCTCTCTCTCTGTCTCACAATAGGCTTCTTGTCTCTCTCTCTCTCTCTCACAATGGGCTCCTTCTCTCTCTCATACTGTGCTACTTCTCTCTCTCACAATGGGCTCCTTTTCTCTCTCGCGCTGGGCTCCTTCTCTCTCTCCCGCGCTGGGCTCCTCTCTCTCCAGCGCTGGACTCCTCTCTCTCCTGCGATGGGCTCCTTCTGTCTCTCACGCTGGGCTCCTTCTGTCTCTCACGCTGGGCTCATGCTCTCTCTTGTGCTGGGCTCCGTCTCTCTCTCACGCACTTGGCTCCTTGTCTCTCTCACACACCTGGCTCCTGCTCTCTCTCTCACGCACTGGGCTCCTTCTCTCTCACGCTTCTGTCTTTTTCTCTCCCCCACACACCTGGATCCGTCTCTCACTCATCTGGCTCCTTCTCTCTCACACACTGGGCTCCTTCTCTCTTTCTCTCTCTTACAATGGGCTCCTTCTCTCTCCCGTGCAGGGCTCTTTCTCTCGCCTGTGCTGGGCTCTTTCTCTCTCTCTCCCGCTAGGCTCCTTCTCTCGTGCTGGGCTCCTTCTGTCTCTCGCACAGGGCTCTTTCGCTCTCTCTCTTTCGCGCTGGGCTGCTATTCTCTCTCCCTGGCTGGGCTCCTTCTCTCTCTCGTGCTGGGCTCCTTCTCTCTCCCACGCTGGGCTCCTTCTCTCTCTTGTGCTGGGCACCTTCTCTCTCTCGTGCTGGGCTCCTGCCTTCTCCCACGCTGGGCTCCTCTCTCTCACGCACCTGGCTCCTTCTCTCTCCCACACACAGGGCTCCTTCTCTCTCCCACGCTGGGCTCCTTTTCTCTTTCCCGCGCTGGGCTCCTTCCTTCTCTACCACGCTGGGTTCCTTCCCTCTCTCCCGCGCTAGGCTCCTTCTCTCTCCCACGCTGGGCTCTTTCTCTATCTTGTGCAAGGCTCTTTCTCTCTCTCTCACGTTGGGCTCCTTCTCTCGTGCTGGGCTCCTTCTGTCTCTCGCGCAGGGCTCTTTCGCTCTCTCTCCCCGGCTGGGCTCCTTCTCTCTCCTGCGCTGGGCTCCTTCTCTCTCTCGTGCTGGGCACCCTCTCTCTCGGACGATGGGCTCCTGCCTTCTCCCACGCTGGGCTACTGTCTCTCACGCACCTGGCTCCTTCTCTCTCTCACGCACCTGGCTCTTTCTCTCTCTCACACACCGGACTCCTTCTCTCTCCCACGCTGGGCTCCTTTTCTCTCTCCCACACTGGGCTCCTTCTCTCTCTCGCACTGGGCTCCTTCTCTCACCCATGCTGGGCTCCTTCTCTCTTCCGCATTGAGCTCCTTCCCTCTATCTCACCACTGTCTCCTCTCTCTCTCTCTCTCACAATGGGCTCCTTCTTTAGATTAGATTACTTACAGTGTGGAAACAGGCCCTTCGGCCCAACAAGTCCACACCGCTCCGCTGAAGCGCAACCCACCCATACCCCTTACCTAACACTATGGGCAATTTAGCATGGCCAATTCACCTGACCTGCACATCTTGGGAGGAAACCGGAGCACCCGGAGGAAACCCACGCAGACACGGGGAGAATGTGCAAACTCCACACAGTCAGTCGCCTGAGACAGGAATTGAACCCAGGTCTCTGGTGCTGTGAGGCAGCAGTGCTCACCACTGTGCCACCGTGCCGTCCTTCTCTCTCTCTCTCTGTCTCACACTGGGCTCCTTTTCTCTCCCACACTGGGCTTCTTCTCTCTACCGCACTGGGTTCCTTCTCTCACCTGCGCTGGGTTCCTTCTCTCTCCCGCGCTGGGCTCCTTCTCTCTCCCGCACTGGGTTCCTTCTCTCTCCCGCACTGGGCTCCTTCTCTCTCCCGCACTGGGCTCCTTCTCTCTCCCGCACTGGGCTCCTTCTCTCTCCCGCACTGGGCTCCTTCTCTCTACCGCACTGGGTTCCTTCTCTCTACCGCACTGGGCTCCTTCTCTCTCCCGCACTGGGCTCCTTCTCTCTCCCGCACTGGGCTCCTTCTCTCTACCGCACTGGGTTCCTTCTCTCTCCCGCACTGGGCTCCTTCTCTCTCCCGCACTGGGCTCCTTCTCTCTCCTGCACTGGGCTCCTTCTCTCTTCCACATTGGACTCCTTCCCTCTCTCACAATGGCTCCTTCTCTCTATCTCACCATGGGCTCCTCTCTCTCACACAATGGGCTCCTTCTCTTTCTCTTACAATGGGATCCTTCTCTCCCTCTCTCTCATAGACTGGGCTCCTCCTCTCTCTCACACACTGGCCTACTTCTCTCTCTCACACACTGGGCTCCTTCTCTCGCACACACTGGGCTCCTTCTCTCTCTCTGTCTCACAATAGGCTTCTTGTCTCTCTCTCTCTCACACAATGGGCTGCTTCTCTCTCTCACACTGTGCTACTTCTCTCTCTCACAATGGGCTCCTTTTCTCTCTCGCGCTGGGCTCCTTCTCTCTCTCCCGCGCTGGGCTCCTTCTCTCTCTCCTGCATTGGGCTCCTTCTCTCTCACGCTGAGCTCCTTTTCTCTCTCTCTCACGCTGGGCTCCTTTTCTCTCACCCGCACTGGGCTCCTTCCTTCTCCCATGCTGGGCTTCTTCTCTCTCTCACGCTCCTGGCTCCTTCTCTCCCTCACACACCGGGCTCTTCTCTCACACACACTGGGCTCCTTCTCTCTCCCACACACCGGGCTCCTTCTCTCTCCCCTGTACTGGGCTCCTTCTCTCACTCTCACACTGGGCTCCTTCTGCCTCACACACCTGGCTCCTTCTGTCTCTCACACACACTGGGCTCCTTCTGTCTCCCGCGCTAGGCTCCTTCTCTCTCACACGCTGCGCTCCTTCCTTCTCTCACGCACCTGGCTCCTCTCTCTCGCACTGGGCACCTTCTCCCTCCGACGCTGGGCTCCTTCCTTCTCCCACACAGGGCTCCTTCTCTCTCCCCTGCACTGGGCCCCTTCTGTCTCTCGCACTGGGCCCCTTCTGTCTCTCATGCTGGGCTCCTTTTCTCTCTCTTGCGCTGGGCTCCTCTGTCTCTCACGCTGGGCTCCTTTTCTCTCTCTCTCGCGCTGGGCTCCTTCTCTCTCCCGTGCTGGGCTCCTTCTCTCTCTCACGCACCTGGCTCCTTCTCTCCCTCACACACCGGGCTCCTCTCTCTCACACACTGGGCTCCTTCTCTCTCTCACACACTGGGCTCCTTCTCTCTCCTTCACACACCGGGCTCCTCTCTCTCACACACTGGGCTCCTTCTCTCTCCCCTGCACTGGGCTCCTTTTCTCTCCCGCGCTGGGCTCCTTTTCTCTCCCGCGCTGGGCTCCTCCTCTCTTCCACACTGGGCTCCTTCTCTCTCCCGCACTGGGCTCTTTCTCTCTCTCTCTCACACAATGGGCTCCTTGTCTCTCCCGCACTGGGCTCCTTCTCTCTCTTGCGCTGGGCTCCTTCTCTCTCTCTCGCGCTGGGCTCCTTCTGTCTCTCACGTAGGGTTCTTTCTCTCTCTCATGCTGGGCTCTTTCTCTCTCGCATTGGGCTCCTGCTCTCTCTCGTGCTGGGCTCCTTCTCTCTCTCACGCACCTGGCTCCTTCTCTCTCTCACACACTGGGCTCATTCTCTCTTTCTCTCTCTTAGAATCAGCTCCTTCTCTCTCCCGCGCTGGGCCCCCTCTATCTCTCGCGTTGGGCTCCTTGTCTCTCTAGCGCTGGGCTCCTTCTCTCACGCCCTCTCCTTCTCTCGTGCTGAGCTCCTTCAGTCTCTCACGCAGAGCTCTTTCTCTCTTTCGTGCCGGGCTCCTGCTCTCTCTCATGCACCTGGTTCCTTCTCTCTCTCACACACCTGGCTCCTTCTCTCTCCCGTGCTGGGCATCTTCTCTCTCTCTGACGCTGGGCTCCTTCCTTCTCCTGCCCTGGGCGTTTTTTCTCTCACACACCTGGCTCCTTCTCTCTCTCACACACCTGGCTCCTTCTCTCTCACACACCTGGCTCCTTCTCTCTCTCCCACACACCAGGCTCCTCTCTCTCACGCTGTGCTCCTTCTCTCTCTCACACACCTGGCTCCTTCTCTCTCTCTCATGCTGTGCTCCTTCTCTCTCCCACACACCAGGCTCCTTCTCTCTCTCCCACGCTGGGTTCCTTCTCTCTCCCATTCTGGGCTCCTTCTCTCTCCCATGCTGGGCTCCTTCTCTCTCCCACACACCTGGCTCCTTCTCTCTCCCACACACCTGGCTCCTTCTCTCCCTCATGCTGGGCTCCTTCTCTCTCTCACGCTGGGCTCCTTCTCTCCCTCACGCTGGGCTCCTTCTCTCTCCCACGCTGGGCTCCCTCTCTCTACCGCGCTGGGCTCCTGCTCTCTTTCATTCACCTGGTTCCTTCTCTCTCTCACACACCTGGCTCCTTCAATCTCTCACACTGGGCTCCTTCTCTCTCTCACACTGGGCTCTTTCTCTCTATCTCTCTCTCTCACAATGGGCTCCTTGTCTCTCCCGCAGGGCACTTTCTCTCTCGTGCTGGGCTCCTCTCTCTCACACACTGGGCTCCTTCTCTCTCTTACAATTGGCTCCTTCTCTCCCCCGCGCTGGGCTCCCTCTACCTCTCGTGCTGGGCTCCTGCTCTCTCTTGCGCTGGGCTCCTTCTCTCTCTCTCACGCTGGGCTCCTTCTGTCTCTTGCGCAGGGCTCATTCTCTCGCGCTGGGCTCCTGCTCTCTCTCATGCACCTGGCTCCTTCTCTCTCTCCCGCACTGGGCTCTTTCTCTCTCTCGCGCAGGGCTCTTTCTCTCTCTCACGCTGGGCTTCTTCACCTTCTCTCACGCACTGGGCTCCTCTCTCTCACGCACTGGGCTCCTCTCTCTCACGCACCTGGCTCCTTCTCTCTCTCATGCACCTGGCTCCTTCTCTCTTTCTCTCTCTTACAATGGGCTCCTTCTCTCTCGCACACAGGGCTCTCTCTATCTCTCGCGCTGGGCTCCTTCTTTCGCGCTGGGCTCTTTCTCTCTCTCTTGCGCTGGGCTCCTGCTCTCTCTCATGCACCTGGTTCCTGCTCTCTCTCATGCACCTGGTTCCTTCTCTCTCTCACACACCTGGCTCCTCCTCTCTCCCGCGCTGGGCTCCTTCTCTCTCCCACACAGGGCTCTCTCTATCTCTCGCGCTGGGCTCCTTCTCTCGCGCTGGGCTCTTTCTCTCTCTCTTGCGCTGGGCTCCTGCTCTCTCTCATGCACCTGGTTCCTTCTCTCTCTCACACACCTGGCTCCTCCTCCCTCCCGCGCTGGGCTCTTTCTCTCTTGCGTGCTTGGCTCCTGCTCTCTCGTGCTGGGCTCCTGCTCTCTCTCTCACGCACCTGGCTTCTTCTCTCTCTCACACACCTGGCTCCTTCTCTCTCTCACACGGAGCACCTTCTCTCTTTTACAATGGGCTCGTTCTATCTCACGCACTGGGCTCTTTCTCTTTCCCATGCTGGGCACCTTCTCTCCAACCGCGCTGGGTTCTTTCTGTCTCTCGTGCAGGGCTCTTACTCTTTCCCGCTGGGCTCCTTCCCTCTCTCCCGCGCTGGGCTCCTCCTCTCTCTCCCGCATTGGGATCCTTTTCTCTCTCTCTCACGCTGGGCACCTTTTCTCTCTCCCGCACTGGGCTCCTTCTCTCTCTCATGCTGGGCTCCTCTCTCTCATGCTGGGCTCCTTGTCTCTCTCGTGCTGGGTTCCTTCTCTCGCGCTGGGCTACTTCTGTCTCTCCTGCTGGGCTCCTTCTTTCACCCGCACTGGGCTCCTTCTCTCTCTCATGCTGGGCTCCTTGTCTCTCTCGTGCTGGGCTCCTTCTTTCACCCGCACTGGGCTCCTTCTCTCCGACGCTGGACTTCCTTCTTCCACGCTGGGCTCCTTCTGTCTCTCACGCACCTGACTCTCTCACACACCGGGATCTTCTCTCTCACATACACTGGGCTCCTTCTCTCTCTCTCTCTCACACACACTGGGCTCCTTCTCTCTCCCTCTCACACACACTGGGCTTCTTCTCTCTCCCACACACAGGGCGCCTTCTCGCTCCCCTGCAATTGGGCTCCTTCTCTCAACCGCGTTGGGTTCCTTCTATCTCCCGCGCTGTGCTCCTTCTCTCAACCGCGTTGGGCTCCTTCTGTTTCCCGCGCTGAGCGCCTTCTGTTTCCCACGCTGGGCTCCTTCTGTTTCCCGCGTTGGGCTCCTTCTATCTCCCGCGCTGGGCTCCTTCTCTCAACCGCGTTGGGCTCCTTCTGTTTCCCACACTGAGCGCCTTCTGTCTCTCGTGCTGGGCTGCTTCCTTCTCCCACGCTGGGCTTCTTCTCTCTTTCTCACGCACCTGGCTCCTTCTCACTCACACACACTGGGCTCCTTCTCTCTCACACACCTGGCTCCTTCTGTCTCTCACACACCTGGCTCCTCTCTCCCACATACCGGGCTCCTTCTCTCTCACACACCTGGCTCCTTCTCTCTCACACACCTGGCTCCTTCTCTCTCACACACCTGGCTCCTTCTGTCTCTCACACACCTGGCTCCTTCTGTCTCTCACACACCTGGCTCCTTCTGTCTCTCACACACCTGGCTCCTTCTCTCTCACACACCTGGCTCCTTCTGTCTCTCACACACCTGGCTCCTCTCTCTCACACACCTGGCTCCTTCTGTCTCTCACACACCTGGCTCCTTCTCTCTCACACACCTGGCTCCTTCTCTCTCACACACCTGGCTCCTTCTATCTCTCACACACCGGGCTCCTTCTCTCGCCCACGCCGGGCTACTTCTCTCCCTCATGCTGGGCTCCTTCTCTCCCTCATGCTGGGCTCCTTCTCTCTTTCACACACCTAGCTCCATCTCTCTCTCTCTCACACTGGGCTCCTTCTCTCTCTCTCTCTCTCTCACACAATGGGCTCCTTCTCTCTCCCTTACAATGGGCTCCTCTCTCTCTCTCACACACACACTGGGCTCCTTCTCTCTCTCCCACACTGGGCTCCTTCTCCTCTCTCTGTCTCACACTGGGCTCCTTCTCTCTCTCTGTCTCACACTGGGCTCCTTTTCTCACCTGCGCTGGGCTCCTTCTCTCTTCCACATTGGACTCCTTCCCTCTCTCACAATGGTCTCCTTCTCTCTATCTCACCATGGGCTCCTCTCTCTCACAATGGGCTCCTTCTCTCTCACTCACAGACTGGGCTCCTTCTCTCTCTCACAATGGGCTACTTCTCTCTCTTACAAACTGGGCTCCTTCTCTCGCACACACTGGGCGACTTCTCTCTCTGTCTCACAATAGGTTCCTTGTCTCTCTCTCTCTCTCTCTCACAATGGACTGCTTCTCTCTCTCACACTGTGCTACTTCTCTCTCTCACAATGGGTTCCTTTTCTCTCTCGCGCTGGGCTCCTCTCTCTCCTGCGCTGGGCTCCTTCTGTCTCTCACGCTGGGCTCATGCTCTCTCTTGTGCTGGGCTCCGTCTCTCTCTCTCACACCTGGCTCCTGCTCTCTCTCTCACACCGGGCTCCTTCTCTCTCACGCATCTGTCTCTTTCTCTCCCCCACACACCTGGACCAGTCTCTCACACATCTGGCGTCTTCTCTCTCACACACCTGGCTCCTTCTCTCTCACACAAACCTGTCTCCTTCTCTCTCTCACAAACCTGGCTCCTTCTCTCTCACACACCTGGCTCCTTCTGTCTCTCACACACCTGGCTCCTTCTCTCTCACACACCTGGCTCCTTCTGTCTCTCACACACCTGGCTCCTTCTGTCTCTCACACACCTGGCTCCTTCTCTCTCACACACCTGGCTCCTTCTCTCTCACACACCTGGCTCCTTCTGTCTCTCACACACCTGGCTCCTCTCTCTCACACACCTGGCTCCTTCTGTCTCTCACACACCTGGCTCCTTCTCTCTCACACACCTGGCTCCTTCTGTCTCTCACACACCTGGCTCCTCTCTCTCACACACCTGGCTCCTTCTGTCTCTCACACACCTGGCTCCATCTCTCTCACACACCTGGCTCCTTCTCTCTCACACACCTGGCTCCTTCTCTCTCACACACCTGGCTCCTTCTATCTCTCACACACCGGGCTCCTTCTCTCGCCCACGCCGGGCTACTTCTCTCCCTCATGCTGGGCTCCTTCTCTCCCTCATGCTGGGCTCCTTCTCTCCCTCATGCTGGGCTCCTTCTCTCTTTCACACACCTAGCTCCATCTCTCTCTCTCTCTCTCTCACACAATGGGCTCCTTCTCTCTCCCTTACAATGGGCTCCTCTCTCTCTCTCTCACACACACACTGGGCTCCTTCTCTCTCTCTGTCTCACACTGGGCTCCTTTTCTCACCTGCGCTGGGCTCCTTCTCTCTTCCACATTGGACTCCTTCCCTCTCTCACAATGGTCTCCTTCTCTCTATCTCACCATGGGCTCCTCTCTCTCACAATGGGCTCCTTCTCTCTCACACACAGAAGACTGGGCTCCTTCTCTCTCTCACAATGGGCTACTTCTCTCTCTTACAAACTGGGCTCCTTCTCTCGCACACACTGGGCGACTTCTCTCTCTGTCTCACAATAGGTTCCTTGTCTCTCTCTCTCTCTCTCTCACAATGGACTGCTTCTCTCTCTCACACTGTGCTACTTCTCTCTCTCACAATGGGTTCCTTTTCTCTCTCGCGCTGGGCTCCTCTCTCTCCTGCGCTGGGCTCCTTCTGTCTCTCACGCTGGGCTCATGCTCTCTCTTGTGCTGGGATCCGTCTTCTCTCTCACACCTGGCTCCTGCTCTCTCTCTCACACCGGGCTCCTGCTCTCTCTCTCTCACACCGGGCTCCTTCTCTCTCACACATCTGTCTCTTTCTCTCCCCCACACACCTGGATCAGTCTCTCACACATCTGGCTCCTTCTCTCTCACACACTGGGCTCCTTCTCTCTTTCTCTCTCTTACAATGGGCTCCTTCTCTCTCCCGTGCAGGGCTCTTTCTCTCACCTGTGCTGAGCTCTTTCTCTATCTTGTGCAAGGCTCTTTCTCTCTCTCTCGCGCTAGGCTCCTTCTTTCGTGCTGGGCTCCTTCTGTCTCTCGCACAGGGCTCTTTCGCGCTGGGCTGCTATTCTCTCTCCCTGGCTGGGCTCCTTCTCTCTCCTGCGCTGGGTTCCTTCTCTCTCTTGTGCTGGGCTCCTGCCTTCTCCCACGCTGGGCTCCTCTCTCTCACGCACCTGACTCCTTCTCTCTCTCATGTACCTGGCTCCTTCTCTCTCCCACACACCGGGCTCCTTCTCTCTCCCACGCGGGGCTCCTTTTCTCTCTCCCGCGCTGGGCTCGTTCCTTCTCTACCACGCTGGGTTCCTTCCCTCTCTCCCGCGCTAGGTTCCTTCTCTCTCTCCTGCATTGGGCTCCTTGTCTCTCTCGTGCTGGGCTCCTTCTTTCACCCGCACTGGGCTCCTTCTCTCCGACGCTGGACTTCCTTCTTCCACGCTGGGCTCCTTCTGTCTCTCACGCACCTGACTCTCTCACACACCGGGATCTTCTCTCTCACATACACTGGGCTCCTTCTCTCTCTCTCTCTCACACACACTGGGCTCCTTCTCTCTCCCTCTCACACACACTGGGCTTCTTCTCTCTCCCACACACAGGGCGCCTTCTCGCTCCCCTGCAATTGGGCTCCTTCTCTCAACCGCGTTGGGTTCCTTCTATCTCCCGCGCTGTGCTCCTTCTCTCAACCGCGTTGGGCTCCTTCTGTTTCCCGCGCTGAGCGCCTTCTGTTTCCCACGCTGGGCTCCTTCTGTTTCCCGCGTTGGGCTCCTTCTATCTCCCGCGCTGGGCTCCTTCTCTCAACCGCGTTGGGCTCCTTCTGTTTCCCACACTGAGCGCCTTCTGTCTCTCGTGCTGGGCTGCTTCCTTCTCCCACGCTGGGCTTCTTCTCTCTTTCTCACGCACCTGGCTCCTTCTCACTCACACACACTGGGCTCCTTCTCTCTCACACACCTGGCTCCTTCTGTCTCTCACACACCTGGCTCCTCTCTCCCACATACCGGGCTCCTTCTCTCTCACACACCTGGCTCCTTCTCTCTCACACACCTGGCTCCTTCTCTCTCACACACCTGGCTCCTTCTGTCTCTCACACACCTGGCTCCTTCTGTCTCTCACACACCTGGCTCCTTCTGTCTCTCACACACCTGGCTCCTTCTCTCTCACACACCTGGCTCCTTCTGTCTCTCACACACCTGGCTCCTCTCTCTCACACACCTGGCTCCTTCTGTCTCTCACACACCTGGCTCCTTCTCTCTCACACACCTGGCTCCTTCTCTCTCACACACCTGGCTCCTTCTATCTCTCACACACCGGGCTCCTTCTCTCGCCCACGCCGGGCTACTTCTCTCCCTCATGCTGGGCTCCTTCTCTCCCTCATGCTGGGCTCCTTCTCTCTTTCACACACCTAGCTCCATCTCTCTCTCTCTCACACTGGGCTCCTTCTCTCTCTCTCTCTCTCTCACACAATGGGCTCCTTCTCTCTCCCTTACAATGGGCTCCTCTCTCTCTCTCACACACACACTGGGCTCCTTCTCTCTCTCCCACACTGGGCTCCTTCTCCTCTCTCTGTCTCACACTGGGCTCCTTCTCTCTCTCTGTCTCACACTGGGCTCCTTTTCTCACCTGCGCTGGGCTCCTTCTCTCTTCCACATTGGACTCCTTCCCTCTCTCACAATGGTCTCCTTCTCTCTATCTCACCATGGGCTCCTCTCTCTCACAATGGGCTCCTTCTCTCTCACTCACAGACTGGGCTCCTTCTCTCTCTCACAATGGGCTACTTCTCTCTCTTACAAACTGGGCTCCTTCTCTCGCACACACTGGGCGACTTCTCTCTCTGTCTCACAATAGGTTCCTTGTCTCTCTCTCTCTCTCTCTCACAATGGACTGCTTCTCTCTCTCACACTGTGCTACTTCTCTCTCTCACAATGGGTTCCTTTTCTCTCTCGCGCTGGGCTCCTCTCTCTCCTGCGCTGGGCTCCTTCTGTCTCTCACGCTGGGCTCATGCTCTCTCTTGTGCTGGGCTCCGTCTCTCTCTCTCACACCTGGCTCCTGCTCTCTCTCTCACACCGGGCTCCTTCTCTCTCACGCATCTGTCTCTTTCTCTCCCCCACACACCTGGACCAGTCTCTCACACATCTGGCGTCTTCTCTCTCACACACCTGGCTCCTTCTCTCTCACACAAACCTGTCTCCTTCTCTCTCTCACAAACCTGGCTCCTTCTCTCTCACACACCTGGCTCCTTCTGTCTCTCACACACCTGGCTCCTTCTCTCTCACACACCTGGCTCCTTCTGTCTCTCACACACCTGGCTCCTTCTGTCTCTCACACACCTGGCTCCTTCTCTCTCACACACCTGGCTCCTTCTCTCTCACACACCTGGCTCCTTCTGTCTCTCACACACCTGGCTCCTCTCTCTCACACACCTGGCTCCTTCTGTCTCTCACACACCTGGCTCCTTCTCTCTCACACACCTGGCTCCTTCTGTCTCTCACACACCTGGCTCCTCTCTCTCACACACCTGGCTCCTTCTGTCTCTCACACACCTGGCTCCATCTCTCTCACACACCTGGCTCCTTCTCTCTCACACACCTGGCTCCTTCTCTCTCACACACCTGGCTCCTTCTATCTCTCACACACCGGGCTCCTTCTCTCGCCCACGCCGGGCTACTTCTCTCCCTCATGCTGGGCTCCTTCTCTCCCTCATGCTGGGCTCCTTCTCTCCCTCATGCTGGGCTCCTTCTCTCTTTCACACACCTAGCTCCATCTCTCTCTCTCTCTCTCTCACACAATGGGCTCCTTCTCTCTCCCTTACAATGGGCTCCTCTCTCTCTCTCTCACACACACACTGGGCTCCTTCTCTCTCTCTGTCTCACACTGGGCTCCTTTTCTCACCTGCGCTGGGCTCCTTCTCTCTTCCACATTGGACTCCTTCCCTCTCTCACAATGGTCTCCTTCTCTCTATCTCACCATGGGCTCCTCTCTCTCACAATGGGCTCCTTCTCTCTCACACACAGAAGACTGGGCTCCTTCTCTCTCTCACAATGGGCTACTTCTCTCTCTTACAAACTGGGCTCCTTCTCTCGCACACACTGGGCGACTTCTCTCTCTGTCTCACAATAGGTTCCTTGTCTCTCTCTCTCTCTCTCTCACAATGGACTGCTTCTCTCTCTCACACTGTGCTACTTCTCTCTCTCACAATGGGTTCCTTTTCTCTCTCGCGCTGGGCTCCTCTCTCTCCTGCGCTGGGCTCCTTCTGTCTCTCACGCTGGGCTCATGCTCTCTCTTGTGCTGGGATCCGTCTTCTCTCTCACACCTGGCTCCTGCTCTCTCTCTCACACCGGGCTCCTGCTCTCTCTCTCTCACACCGGGCTCCTTCTCTCTCACACATCTGTCTCTTTCTCTCCCCCACACACCTGGATCAGTCTCTCACACATCTGGCTCCTTCTCTCTCACACACTGGGCTCCTTCTCTCTTTCTCTCTCTTACAATGGGCTCCTTCTCTCTCCCGTGCAGGGCTCTTTCTCTCACCTGTGCTGAGCTCTTTCTCTATCTTGTGCAAGGCTCTTTCTCTCTCTCTCGCGCTAGGCTCCTTCTTTCGTGCTGGGCTCCTTCTGTCTCTCGCACAGGGCTCTTTCGCGCTGGGCTGCTATTCTCTCTCCCTGGCTGGGCTCCTTCTCTCTCCTGCGCTGGGTTCCTTCTCTCTCTTGTGCTGGGCTCCTGCCTTCTCCCACGCTGGGCTCCTCTCTCTCACGCACCTGACTCCTTCTCTCTCTCATGTACCTGGCTCCTTCTCTCTCCCACACACCGGGCTCCTTCTCTCTCCCACGCGGGGCTCCTTTTCTCTCTCCCGCGCTGGGCTCGTTCCTTCTCTACCACGCTGGGTTCCTTCCCTCTCTCCCGCGCTAGGTTCCTTCTCTCTCTCCTGCATTGGGCTCCTTCTCTCTCGCGCTGGGCCCCTTTTCTCTCTCCCGCGCTGGGCTCCTTCTCTCTCTCACAATGAGCTCCTTCTCTCTCCCTTGCTGGGGTCCTCTCTCTTACGCTGGGCTCCTTTTCTCTCACCCGCACTGGGCTCCTTTTCTCTCACCCGCACTGGGCTCCTTCTCTCTCTCACGATGAGCTCCTTCTCTCTCGCGCTGGGCTCCTTTTCTCTCCCCTGCAATGGGCTCCTGCTGTCTCTCATGCTGGGCTCCTTTTCTCTCTCTTGCACTGGGCTCCTTCCCTCTCTCCCGTTGGGCTCCTTTTCTCTCTCTCTCGCGCTGGCCTCCTTCTGTCTCTCATAATGAGCTCCTTCTCTCTCTCGCGCTGGCCTCCTTCTGTCTCTCATAATGAGCTCCTTCTCTCTCCCGTGCTGGGCTCCTTCTCTCTCTCTCACGCACCTGGCTCCTTCTCTCCCTCACACACACTGGGCTCCTTCTCTCTCTCACACACTGGGCTCCTTCTCTCTCCCCTGCACTGGGCTCCTTTTCTCTCCCCTGCACTGGGCTGCTTCTGTCTCCCGCGCTGGGCTCCTTCTCTCTCACACACCTGACTCCTTCTGTCTCTTACACACCTGGCTCCTTGTCTCTCCCGCGCTGGGCTCCTTCTCTCTCTCACGCTGGGCTCCTCTCTCTCGCATGCTGGGCTCCTTCTCTCTCTCTCGCGCTGGGCTCCTCTCTCTCGCGCTGGGCTCCTTCTGTCTCTCACGTAGGGCTCTTTCTCTCTCTCGCATTGGGCTCCTTTTCTCTCCCCTGCACTGGGCTGCTTCTGTCACCCGCGCTGGGCTCCTTCTCTCTCACACACCTGACTCCTTCTGTCTCTTACACACCTGGCTCCTTGTCTCTCCCACACTGGACTCCTTCTCTCTCTCGCGCTGGGCTCCTTCTCTCTCTCACGCTGGGCTCCTCTCTCTCGCGCTGGGCTCCTTCTCTCTTTCTCACGCTGGGCTCCTCTCTCTCGCGCTGGGCTCCTTCTGTCTCTCACGTAGGGCTCTTTCTCTCTCTCGCATTGGGCTCCTGCTCTCTCTCGTGCTGGGCTCCTTCTCTCTCTCACACACTGGGCTCATTCTCTCTTTCTCTCTCTTAGAATCAGCTCCTTCTCTCTCCCGCGCTGGGCTCCCTCTATCTCTCGCGTTGGGCTCCTTGTCACTCTAGCGCTGGGCTCCTTCTCTCGCGTCCTCTCCTTCTCTCGTGCTGAGCTCCTTCTGTCTCTCACGCAGAGCTCTTTCTCTCTTTCGTGCTGGGCTCCTGCTCTCTCTCATGCACCTGGTTCCTTCTCTCTCTCACACACCTGGCTCCTTCTCTCTCTCCCGCACTGGGCTCTTTCTCTTTCTTGCGCTGGGCTCCTTCTGTCTCTTGCGCAGGGCACTTTCTCTCTCTCACGCTGGGCTCCTGCTCTCTCTCGTGCTGGGCTCCTTATCTCTCTCACACACTGGGCTCCTCTCTTTCTCTCTCTTACAATTGGCTCATTCTCTCTCCCGAGCTGGGCTCCCTCTACCTCTTGCACTGGGCTCCTTCTCTCACGCTGGACTCCTGTCTCTTGCGCAGGGCTCTTTCTCTCTCTCGCGCTGGGCTCCTGCTGTCTCTCATGCACCTGGCTCCTTCTCTCTCTCCCGCAGGGCTCTTTCTCTCTCTCACGCTGGGCTCCAGCTCTCTCTCACACGCACTGGGCTCCTTCTCCCTCTCTTCTCTCAAACTGGGCTCCTTCTCTCTTTCTCTATCTTACAATGGGCTCCTTCTCTCTCGCCCGCGCTGGGCTCCTTCTCTCTCCCACACAGCGCTCTCTCTATCTCTCGCGCTGGGCTCCTTGTCTCTCTCGCGCTGGGCTCTTTCTCTCGCGCTGGGCTACTTCTGTCTCTCACGCAGGGCTCTTTCTTCTCTCTTGCGCTGGGCTCCTGCTCTCTCTCTCATGCACCTGGTTCCTTCTCTCTCTCTCTCTCTCACATACCTGGCTCCTTCTCTCTCCCGCGCTGGGCTCTTTCTCTCTCTTGCGCACTGGGCTCCTTCTCTCTCCCACACACCTGGCTTCTTCTCTCTCTCACACACCTGGCTCCTTCTCTCTCTCACACGGAGCACCTTCTCTCTTTTACAATGGGCTCCTTTTCTCTTTTACAATGGGCTCGTTCTCTCTCACGCACTGGGCTCTTTCTCTTTCCCATGCTGGGCACCTTCTCTCCAACCGCGCTGGGTTCTTTCTGTCTCTCGTGCAGGGCTCTTTCTCTCTCTCTGGGCTCCTACTCTTTCCCGCTGGGCTCCTTCCCTCTCTCCCGCGCTGGGCTCCTCCTCTCTCTCCCGCATTGGGATCCTTTTCTCTCTCTCTCCCGCTGGGCTCCTTCTTTCACCCGCACTGGGCTCCTTCTCTCTCTCATGCTGGGCTCCTTGTCTCTCTCGTGCTGGGCTCCTTCTTTCACCCGCACTGGGCTCCTTCTCTCCGACGCTGGACTTCCTTCTTCCACGCTGGGCTCCTTCTGTCTCTCACGCACCTGACTCCTCTCTCTCACACACCGGGATCTTCTCTCTCACATACACTGGGCTCCTTCTCTCTCTCTCTCACACAGACTGGGCGCTTCTCTCTCACACACACTGGGCTCCTTCTCTCTCTCTCTCACACACACTGGGCTCCTTCTGTCTCCCACACACAGGGCTCCTTCTCGCTCCCCTGCAATTGGGCTCCTTCTCTCTCCCGCGCTGAGCGCCTTCTGTCTCCCGCGCTGGGCTCCTTCTATCTCCCGCGCTGAGCGCCTTCTGTCTCCCGCGCTGGGCTCCTTCTGTCTCCTGCGCTGGGCTCCTTCTGTTTCTTGCGCAGGGCTCTTTCTTTCTCTTGCGCAGGGCTCTTTCTCTCACGCTGGGCTCCTTTTCTCTCTCACGTACCTGGCTCCTTCTCTCTCTCACAAACCTGGCTCCTTCTCTCTTTCTCTCTCTTACAATGGGCTCCTTCTCTCTCTCCCGTGCTGGGCTCCCTCTCTCTCTCTCGCGCTGGGCTCCTGATCTCTCTCTCATGTTGGGCTCCTTGTCTCTCTCGCGCTGGGCTCCTTCTGTCTCTTGCACAGAGCTCTTTCTTTCTCTCGCACTAGGCTCCTTTTCTCTCTCTCTCCCACGCTGGGCTCCTCTTCTCTCTCTCTCGCGCTGGGCGCCTTCTGTCTCTCATGCTAGGGTCCTTCCCTCACCCGCGCTGGGTTCCTTGTCACACCAGTTCTGGGCTCCTTCTCTCTCTCTCCTGTGCTGGGCTCCGTCTCTCTCTCTCTCCTGCACTGGGCTTCTTTTCCCTCCCACGCTGGGCTCCTTTTCTCACCCGCACTGGGCTCCTTCTCTCTCTGATACTGGGCTCCTTCCTTCTGCCACGCTGGGCTTCTTCTCTCTCTCTCACGCACCTGGCTCCTCTCTCTCACACTGGGCTCCTTCTCTCTCCCCTGCGCTGGGCTCCTTCTCTCACCCGCATTGGGCTCCTTCTGTCTCCGAAGGCTGGGCTCCTTCTCTCTCATACACCGGGCTCCTTCTCTCTCCCACGCTGGGCTCCTTCTCTCTCTCTATCACTGGGCTCTTTCTCTCTCACTCACAATGGGCTCCTTGTCTCTCCCGCGCTGGGCTCTTTCTGGCACTTTCTCTCTCTCACGTAGGAGTCTTTCTCTCTCTCTCATGCTGGGCGCTTTCTCTCTCCTGCGCTGGGCTCCTGCTCTCTCCCGTGGTGGGCTCCCTCTCTCTCTCGCGATAGGCTCCTTGTCTCTCTCGCGCTGTGCTCCTTCTCTCACGCTGGGCTCCTTCTGTCTCTCGCGCAGGGCTCTTTCTCTCTCTCTCTCGTGCTTGTCTCCTGCTCTCTCACACGCACCTGGTTCCTTCTCTCTCTCTCACACTGGGCTCCTTCTCTCTCACACTGGGCTCCTTTTTCTCGCGCTAGGCTCTTTCTCTCTCTTGCGCAGAGCTCGTTCTCTCTCTCACATAGGGCTCTTTCTCTCTCTCGCGCTGGGCTCCTTCTGTCTCTTGCGCAGAGCTCATTCTCTCTCTCACGTAGGGCTCTTTCTCTCTCTCATGCTGGGCTCTTTCTCTCTCTCGCGCTGTGCTCCTGCTCTCTCTCACCCACCTGGCTCCTTCTCTCTCTCACGCACCAGGCTCCTTCTCTCTCTCACACACCTGGCCCCTTCTCTCTCTCTCACACACCTGGCTCCTCTCTCTCTCTCGCTCTTACAATGGCTCCCTCTCTCGCTCTTACAATGGGCTCCCTCTCTCCCTCTCGCTGGGCTCCTTCCCTCTTTCGCGCTGGGCTCCTTCTGTCTCTTGCGCATGACTCCTGCTCTCTCTCACACACCTGATTCCTTCTCTCTCTCACACAACTGGCTTCTTCTCTCTCACACACTGGATTCCTTCTCTCTGTCTCTCCCGCACTGGGCTCTCTCTCTCTCCCGCGTTGGGCTCTTTTTCTCTCTCTCGTGCTGGGCTCTCTCTCTCTCTCTCTCACGCACTGGGCTCTTCTCTCTCACACACCTGGCTCCTTCTCTCTCTCACACACCTGGCTCATTCTCTCTTTCTTTCTCTTACAAGGGATCCTTCTCTCTCTCCCGCACTGGGCTTCTTCTGTCTCTCGTACTGGGCTCCTCTCTCTCGCGCTGGGCTCCAGCTCTCTCTTGTGCTGGGCTCCTTCTCTCTCTCACAAATCTGGCTCCTTCTCTCTCTCTCACACTGGGCTCCTTCTCTCTTTCTCTCTCTTACAATGGGCTCCTTCTCTCTCACACTGGGCTCCATTTCTCGGTTTCTCCCATGCAGGGCTCTTTCTCTCTCATGCGCTGGGCTCCTGTTCTCTCTCATGCTGGGCTACTTCTCTCTCTCACGCACCTGGCTCCTTCTCTCTCTCTCACGCACCTGGCTCCTTCCCTCTCTCACACTGGGCTCCTTCTCTCTTTCTCACACTGGGCTCCTTCTCTCTTTCTCTCTCTTACAATGGGCTCCTTCTCTCTCACACTGGGCTCCATTTCTCGGTTTCTCCCATGCAGGGCTCTCTCTCTCTCCCGCGTTGGGCTCTTTTTCTCTCTCTCGTGCTGGGCTCTCTCTCTCTCTCTCACGCACTGGGCTCTTCTCTCTCACACACCTGGCTCCTTCTCTCTCTCACACACCTGGCTCATTCTCTCTTTCTTTCTCTTACAAGGGATCCTTCTCTCTCTCCCGCACTGGGCTTCTTCTGTCTCTCGTGCTGGGCTCCTCTCTCTCGCGCTGGGCTCCAGCTCTCTCTTGTGCTGGGCTCCTTCTCTCTCTCACAAATCTGGCTCCTTCTCTCTCTCTCACACTGGGCTCCTTCTCTCTTTCTCTCTCTTACAATGGGCTCCTTCTCTCTCACACTGGGCTCCATTTCTCGGTTTCTCCCATGCAGGGCTCTTTCTCTCTCATGCGCTGGGCTCCTGTTCTCTCTCATGCTGGGCTACTTCTCTCTCTCACGCACCTGGCTCCTTCTCTCTCTCTCACGCACCTGGCTCCTTCCCTCTCTCACACTGGGCTCCTTCTCTCTTTCTCTCTCTTACAGGGCTCTTTTTCTCTCCCGTGCTGGGCTCCTTCTATCTCCTGCACTGGCTTCTTTTCTCTCTCCTGCTCTGGGCTCCTTCTCTCTCTCGTGCTGGGCTCCTTCCCTCTCTTCCATGCTGGGCTCCTTTTCTCTCTCTCGCGCTGTGCTCCTTCTGTCTCTCGCCTGGGCTCCATTTCTCTCTCTCGCGCTGTGCTCCTTCTGTCTCTCGTGCTGGACTCCTTTTCTCTCTCTCTCTCACGCTGGGCTACTTTTGTCTCTACTGCGCTGGGCTCCTTTTCTCTCTCCTGTGCTGGGCTCGTTCTCTCTCTCACAATAAGCTCCTTCTCTCTCTCTCACGCTGGGCTCCGTTTCTCTCTCGCGCGCGCTGGGCTCCTTCTGCCTCTCTCGCTGGGTTCCTTCTCTCTCTCCTGCGCTGGGCTCCTTTTCTCTCCAACGCTGGGCTCCTTCTCTCTCACACGCTGGGCTCCTTCTCTCTCACACGCACCTGGTTCCTTCTCTCTCTCACGCACCTGGCTCCTTCTCTCTCTCGCGCTGGGCTCCTGCTCTCTCTCACACACCTCCCTCCTTCTCTCTCTCACACACCTGGCTCCTTCTCTCTCTCACACACCTGGCTCCTTCTCTGTTTCTCTCTCTTACAATGGGCTCCTTCTCTCTCCAGTGGTGGGCTCCCTCTCTCTCTTGCGCTGGACTCCTGCTCTCTCTCACACACCTGGCTCCTTCTCTCTCTCTCTCTCTCTCTCACACACAATGGGTTCCTTGTCTCTCCCTCACTGGGCTCCTTCTTTCTCTCGCGCTGGGATCCTTCTGTTTCTTGCGCAGGGCTCTTTCTTTCTCTTGTGCAGGGCTCTTTCTCTCTCTCACGCACCTGGCTCCTTCTCTCTCTCACATACCTGGCTCCTTCTCTCTCTCCCGCGCTGGCTCCCTCTCTCTCTCTCGCGCTGGGCTCCTGATCTCTCTCTCATGTTGGGCTCCTTGTCTCTCTCGCGCTGGTCTCCTCTCTCTCGCGCTGGGCTCCTGATCTCTCTCGCGCTGGGCTCCTGATCTCTCTCTCATGTTGGGCTCCTTCTCTCGCGCTGGGCTCCTTCTGTCTCTTGCACAGAGCTCTTTCTCTCTCTCGCACTAGGCTCCTTTTCTCTCTCTCTCTCTCTCTCTCTCTCTCTCACGCTGGGCACCTTTTCTCTCTCCCACAATGAGCTCCTTCTCTCTCCCACGCTGGGCTCCTTTTCTCTCTCCCACAATGAGCTCCTTCTCTCTCCCACGCTGGGCTCCTTCTCTCTCTCCCACAATGAGCTCCTTCTCTCTCCCACGCTGGGCTCCTTTTCTCTCTCTCGTGCTGGGCTCCTGATCTCTCTCGCGCTGGGGTCCTTCTGTCTCTTGCACAGAGCTCTTTCTCTCTCTCTCACGCTGGGCACCTTTTCTCTCTCCCACGCTGGGTTCCTTTTCTCTCTCTCTCTCTCTCGCGCTGTGCGCCTTCTGTCTCTCACGCTAGGGTCCTTCCCTCACCCGCGCTGGGTTCCTTGTCACACCCGCGCTGGGCTCTTTCTCACACCTGTGCTGGGCTCCTTCTCTCTCTCCTGTGCTGGGCTCCATCTCTCTCTGTCCTGCACTGGGCTTCTTTTCTCTCCCACGCTGGGCTTCTTCTCTCCCCCACACTGGGCTCCTTTTCTCACCCGCGCTGGGCTCCTTCTCTCTCCGATGCTGGGTTCCTTCCTTCTGCCACTCTGGGCTTCTCTCTCTCTCACACATCGAGCTCCTTCTCTCTCATACACTAGGCTCCTTCTCTCTCCCCTGCGCTGGGCTCCTTCTGTCTCCCAAGGCTGGGCTCCTTCTCTCTCTCACACACCGGGCTCCTTCTCTCTCCCACGCTGGGCTCCTTCTCTATCACTGGGCTCTTTCTCTCTCTCTCACTCACAATGGGCTCCTTGTCTCTCCCGCGCTGGGCTCCTTGTCTCTCCCGCGATGGGCTCCTTCTGTCTCTTGCGCAGGGTATTTTCTCTCTCTCACATAGGAGTCCATAAGACCATAAGACATAGGAGTGGAAGTAAGGCCATTCGGCCCATTGAGTCCGCTCCGCCATTCAATCATGGCTGATGTGCATTTCAGCTCCACTTACCAGCATTCTCCCCATAGCCCTTAATTCCTCTAGACAACAAGAATCTATCAATCTCGGCCTTGAAGACATTTAGCCTCCCGGCCTCCACTGCACTCCGTGGCAATGAATTCCACAGGCCCACCACTCTCTGGCTGAAGAAAGGTCTCCGCATTTCTGTTCTGAAATGACCCCCTCTAATTCTAAGGCTGTGTCCACGGGTCCTAGTCTCCTCGCCTAACGGAAACAATTTCCTAGCATCCACCTTTTCCAAGCCATGTATTATTTTGTACGTCTCTATTAAGTCTCCCCTTAATCTTCTAAACTCCAACGAATACAATCCCAGTATCCTCAGCCGTTCCTCATATGCTAGACCTGTCATTCCAGGGATCATCCGTGTGAATCTCCGCTGGACATGTTCTTTCTCTCATGCTGGGCGCTTTCTCTCTCTCGCGCTGGGCTCCTGCTCTCTCTCGCACACTGGGCTCCTTCTCTCTCTCACGCACCTGGCTCCTTCTCTCTTTCACACACCTGGCTCCTTCTCTCTTTTACAATGGGCTCCTTCTCTCTCCCGCACTGGGTTCCTTCTCTCTCCCGCGCTGGGCTCGTCTCTCTCGCGATAGGCTCCTTGCCTCTCTCGCGCTGTGCTCCTTCTCTCACGCTGGGCTCCTTCCCTCACGCTGGGCTCCTTCCCTCTCTTCCATGCTGGGCTCCTTCTGTCTCCCGTGCTGGGCTCCTTCTCTCTCTCGCGCTGGACTCCTTTTCTCTCTCTCTCTCATGCTGGGCTCCTTCTGTCTCTCGCGCTGGGCTCCTTTTCTCTCCCTCGAGCTGGGCTCCTTCTCTCTCTCGCGCTGGACTCCTTTTCTCTCTCTCTCTCATGCTGGGCTCCTTCTGTCTCTCGCGCTGGGCTCCTTTTCTCTCCCTCGCGCTGGGCTCCTTCTCTCTCTTGCGCTGGACTCCTTTTCTCTCTCTCTCTCTCTCTCTCTCTCTCACGCTGGGCTACTTTTGTCTCTACTGCGCTGGGCTCCTTTTCTCTCTCCCGTGCTGGGCTCGTTCTCTCTCTCACAATAAGCTCCTTCTCTCTCACGCACTGGGCTCCGTTTCTCTCTCGCGCGCTGGACTCCTTCTCTCTCTCCTGCGCCGGGCTCCTTTTCTCTCCAACGCTGGGCTCCTTCTCTCTCTCACGCACCTGGTTCCTTCTCTCTCACACACTGGGCTCCTTCTCTCTCTTGCTCGGCTCCTGCTCTCTCTCTCACACACCTGGCCCCTTCTATCTCCCGTGCTGGGCTCCTTCTCTCTCTCGCACTGGGCTCCTTCTCTCTCCCACACTGGGATCCCTCTATCTCTCGCGCGCTGGACTCCTTCTCTCTCTCCCGCGCTGGGCTCTTTCTCTCTCTCATGCTAGGTTTTTTCTCTCTCACGCACTGGGCTCCTTCTCTCTCCCACACACCTGGCTCCTTCTCTTTCTCACACATCTGGCTCCTTCTCTTTCTCACACTGGGCTCCTTCTCTCTTTTACAATGGGCTCCTTCTCTCTCCTGCGCTGGGCTCTTTCTGTCTCTTTCTGGACTCCTACTCTTTCGCGCTGGGCTCCTTCCCTCTCCCGCATTGGGCTCCTTCTCTCTCGCACACTGGGCACCTTTTCTCTCTCCTGCACTGGGCTCCTTCTCTCTCTCACAATGAGCTCCTTCTCTCTCTCGCACTGGGTGCCTTCTGTCTCTCGCGCTGGGCTCCTTTTCTCCCTCTCGCGCTGGGCTCCTTCTCTCACCCGCGCTGGGCTCCTCTCTCAGACGCTGGGCTCCTTCCTTCTTCCAAGCTGGGCTCCTTCTCTCTCTCTCTCTCACACCTGGCTCCTCTCTCTCACACACTGGGCTCCTTCTCTCCCACACACCTGGCTCCTTCTGTCACTCAAACACCGGGCTCCTTCTGTCTCTCAAACACCGGTCTCCTTCTCCCTTTTACAATGGGCTCCTTCTCTCTCACGCGCTGGGGTCTTTCCCTCTCCCACGCTGGGCTCCTTCTCTCTCCCGCGCTGGCCTCCTTCTGTCTCCTGCGCTGGGCTCCTTCTCTCTCTCTCTCCCGTATTGGGATCCTTTTCTCTCTCTCTCACGCTGGGCACCTTTTCTCTCTCCCGCACTGGGCTCCTTCTCTCTCTCACGCTGGGCTCCTTCTCTCATTCTGGGCTACTTCTGTCTCTCTCACTGGGCTCCTTCTCTCACCTACACTGGGCTCCTTCCTTCTTCCATGCTGGGCTCCTCCTCTCTCTCTCACGCACCTGGCTCCTTCTCTCTCTCACACACCGGGCTCCTCTCTCTCACACACCTGGCTCCTTCTGTCTCACACACCTGGCTACTCTCTCCGACACACCGGGCTCCTTCTCTCACCCGCGCTGGGCTCCTCTCTCAGACACTGGGCTCCTTCTCTCTCTCTCCCTCGCACCTGGCTCCTCTCTCTCACACACCGGGCTCCTCTCTCCCACACACCGGGCTCCTTCTCTCTCCCACGCTGAGCTCCTTCTGTCTCCTGCACTGGATTCCTTCTCTCTCCCACGCCAGGCTCCTTCTCTCTCCCACACCGGGCTCCTTCTCTCTCTATCACTGAGCTCTTTTTCTCTCTCTCACTCTCACAATGGGCTCCTTGTCTCTTGCGCAAGGCTCTTCCTCTCTCTCACGTAGGACTATTCCTCTCTCTCATGCTTGGCTCTTTCTCTCTCTCTCGTGCTGGGCTCCTGCTCCTTCTCATGCACTGGGCTCCTTCTCTCTTTCACACACCTGGCTCCTTCTCTCTCTCACACACCTGGCTCCTTCTCTCTCCCGCAGTGGGCTCCCTCTCTCGCTCGCGCTGGGCTCCTGCTCTCTTTCATGTACCTGGTTCCTTCTCTCACACACCTGGCTCCTTCAATCTCTCACACTGGGCTCCTTCTCTCTGTCTCTCCCGCGCTGGGCTCCTTCTCTCTCACACTAGGCTCTTTCTCTCTCTCTCTCTCACACTGGGCTCCTTGTCTCTCCCACACTGGGCTCCTTCTGTTTCTTGCGCAGGGCTCTTTCTTTCTCTTGCGCAGGGCTCTTTCTCTCTCTCACGCTGGGCTCCTTTTCTCTCTCTCGCACTGGACTCCTGCTCTCTCTCGTGCTGGGCACCTTCTCTCTCTCACGCACTGGGCTCCTTCTCTCTCTCATGCATCTGGCTCCTTCTCTCTTTCTCTCTCTTACAATGGGCTCCTTCTCTCTCTCCTGTGCTGGGCTCCCTCTCTCTCTCTCTCTCGCGCTGGACTCCTGATCTCTCTCTCATGTTGGGCTCTTTGTCTCTCTCGCGCTGGGCTCCTTCTCTCGCGCTAGGCTCCTTCTGTCTCTTGCACAGGGCTCTTTCTCTCTCTCGCACTGAGCTCCTTTTCTCTCTCTCTCTCACGCTGGGCACCCTTTCTCTCTCCCACAATGAGCTCCTTCCCTCGCCCATGCTGGGCTCCTCTTCTCTCTCTCACGCTGGGCGCTTCTGTCTCTCACGCTAGGCTTCTCCCCTCACCTGCGGTGGGTTCCTTGTCGCACCCGCGCTTGGCTCCTTCTCGCACCTGTGCTGGGCTCCTTCTCTCTCTCCCGTGCTGGGCTCCGTCTTTCTCTCTCCTGCACGGGGCTCCTTTTCCCTCCCACGCTGGGCTTATTCTCTCTCTCCCTCGCTGGGCTCCTTTTCTCACCCGCGCTGGGCTCCTTCTCTCTCCGATGCTGGGCTCCTTCCTTCTGCCACGCTGGGCTTATTCTCTCTCTCACACATCGGGCTCCTTCTCTCTCATACACTAGGCTCCTTCTCTCTCCCCTGCGCTGGACTCCTTCTCTCACCCGCGCTGGGCTCCTTCTGTCTCCCAAGGCTGGGCTCCTTCTCTCTCTCACGCTGGGCTCCTCCTCTCTCTCACACACCTGGCTCCTTCTGTCACTCAAACACCGGGCTCCTTCTTTCTCCCACGCCAAGCTCCTTCTCTCTCCCACGCTGGGCTCCTTCTCTATCACTGGGCTCTTTCTCTCTCTCTCACTCACAATGGGCTCCTTGTCTCTCCTGCGCTGGGCTCCTTGTCTCTCCCGCGCTGGGCTCCTTCTGTCTCTTGCGCAGGGCACTTTCTCTCTCTCACGTAGGAGTCTTTGTTTCTCTCTCATGCTGGGCGCTTTCTCTCTCTCGCGCTGGGCTCCTGCTCTCTCTCGCACACTGGGCTCCTTCTCTCTCTCACGCACCTGGCTCCTTCTCTCTTTCACATACCTGGCTCCTTCTCTCTCCCGCGCTGGGCTCCTCTCTCTCTCGCGATAGGCTCCTTGTCTCTCTCGCGCTGTGCTCCTTCTCTCACGCTGGACTCCTGTCTCTCGTGCAGGGCTTTCTCTCTCTCTTGCATGTCTCCTGCTCTCTCACATGCACCTGGTTCCTTCTCTCTCTCACACACTGGGCTCCTTCTCTCTCTCACTCACAGTGGGCTCCTTGTCTCTCCCGCACTGGGCTCCATCTCTCTTGCGCAGGGCTCTTTCTCTCTCTTGCGCAGGGCTCTTTCTCTCTCGTGCACAGAGCACGTTCTCTCTCTCACGTAGGGCTCTTTCTCTCTCATATGCTGGGCTCTTTCTCTCTCTTGCGCAGAGCTCGTTCTCTCGTGCGCAGAGCTCGTTCTCTCTTGTGCGCAGAGCTCATTCTCTCTCTCACGCTGTGCTCCTGCTCTCTCTCGTGCTCGGCTCCTTCTCTCTCTCACCCACCTGGCTCCTTCTCTCTCTCACACACCTAGTTCCTTCTCTCTCTCATGCACCTGGCCCCTTCTCTCTCTCTCACACACCTGGCTCCTCTCTCTCTCGCTCTTACAATGGGGTCCCTCTCTCCCTCTCGCTGGGCTCCTTCTCTCTCCCGCGCTGGGCTCCTTCTCTCTCTCTCGTGCTGGGCTCTCTCTCTCTCTCTCGCGCTGGGCACCTTCTCTCTCCTGCGCTGGGCTCATGCTCTCTCTCATGCTGGGCTACTTCTCTCTCTCACGCACTGGGCTCCTCTCTCTCACACACCTGGCTCCTTCTCTCTTTCTTTCTCTTACAATGGGCTCCTTCTCTCTGTCTCTCCCGCACTGGGCTTCTTCTGTCTCTCGTGCTGGGTTCCAGCTCTCTCGTGTGTTGGGCTCCTTCTCTCTCTCTCACAAATCTGGCTCCTTTCTCTCTGACACACACCTGGCTATTTCTCTCTCTCACACTGGGCTCCTTCTCTCTTTCTCTCTCTTACAATGGGCTCCTTCTCTCTCTCACACTGGGTTCCTTCTCTCTCTCACACTGGGCTCCATTTCTCGGTCTCTCCCGTGCAGGACTCTTTCTCTCTCACACGCTGGGCTCCTGCTCTCTCTCGTGCTGGGCTCCTTCTCTCTCTCATGCACCTGGCTCCTTCTCTCTCTCTCACGCACCTGGCTCCTTCTCTCTATCAGGCACCTGGCTCCTTCCCTCTCTCGCACTGGGCTCCTTCTCTCTTTCTCTCTCTTACAATGGTCTCTTTTTCTCTCCCGTGCTGGGATTCTTCCATCTCCTACGCTGGGCTCTTTCTCTCTCTCTCGCATTGGGCTCCTACTCTCTCCTGCACTGGCTTCTTTTCTCTCTCCTGGGCTGGGCTCCTTCTGTCTCTCGCGCTGGGCTCTTTTTCACTCTCCCGAGCAGGGCTCTTTCTCTCTCTCGTGCTGGGCTCATGCTCTCTCTCATGCTGGGCTACTTCTCTCTCTCACGCACCTGGCTCCTTCTCTCTTTCTCTCCCGCACTGGGCTTCTTCTGTCTCTCGTGCTGGGCTCCTCTCTCTCACGCTGGGCTCCAGCTCTCTCTTGTGCTTGGCTCCTTTTCTCTCTCTCACACTGGGCTCCTTTTCTTTCTCACGCACCTGGCTCCTTCTCTCTCTCTCACACATCTGGCTCCTTTCTCTCTGACACACACCTGGCTCTTTCTCTCTCTCACACTGGGCTCCTTCTCTCTTTTGCACTGGGCTCCTTTTCTTTCTCACGCACCTGGCTCCTTCTCTCTCTCTCACACATCTGGCTCCTTTCTCTCTGACACACACCTGGCTCTTTCTCTCTCTCACACTGGGCTCCTTCTCTCTTTCTCTCTCTTGCACTGGGCTCCTTCTCTCTCTCACACACTGGGCTCCATTTCACGGTCTCTCCCATGCTGGGCTCCTTCTGTCTCTCGCGCTGGACTCCTTTTCTCTCTCTCTCACGCTGGGCTATTTTGTCTCTACTGCGCTGGGCTCCTTTTCTCTCTCCCGTGCTGGGCTCGTTCTCTCTCTCACAATAAGCTCCTTCTCTCTCTCTCGCGCTGGGCTCCGTTTCTCTCTTGTGCGCTGGGCTCCTTCTGCCTCTCTCGCTGGGTTCCTTCTCTCTCTCCTGCGCCGGGCTCCTTTTCTCTCCAACACTGGGCTCCTTCTCTCTCTCACGCACCTGGTTCCTTCTCTCTCACACACACCTGGCTCCTTCTCTCTCACACACACCTGGTTCCTTCTAATCTCTCACGCAACTGGCTCCTTCTCTCTCTCGCGCTGGGCTCCTTCTCTCTCTCGTGCTCGGCTCCCTCTCTCTCACACACACCTGGCTCCTTCTCCCTTTCACACACCTGGCCCCTTCTCTCTTTCTCTGTCTTACAATGGGCTCCTTCTCACTCCCGTGCTGGGCTCCTTCTCTCTCCCACTCTGGGCTCCCTTTATCTCTCGCGCTGGGCTCCTTGTCTCTCTCGCGTTGGGCTCCTTTTGTCTCTCGCGCAGGGCTCTTTCTCTCTCTCTCTCTCATGCTGGGCTCCTTCTCTCTCTCTCACGCACCTGGCTCCTTCTCTCTCTCCCACACACCTGGCTCCTTCTCTTTCCCACACACCTGGCTCATCTCTTTCTCACACTGGGCTCCTTCTCTCTTTTACATTGGGCTCCTTCTCTCTCCTGTGCTGGGCTCTTTCTGTCTCTTGCTGGACTCCTACTCTTTTGCATTGGGCTCCTTCTCTCTCGCACGCTGGGCACCTTTTCTCTCTCCTGCACTGGGCTCCTTCTCTCTCTCACAATGAGCTCCTTCTCTCTCTCGCACTGGGTGCCTTCTGTCTCTCGCGCTGGGCTGTTTTTCTCCCTCTCGCGCTGGGCTCCTTCTCTCACCCGCGCTGGGCTCCTCTCTCAGATGCTGGGCTCCTTCCTTCTTCCAAGCTCCTTCTCTCTCTCTCTCTCTCTCGCACCTGGCTCCTCTCTCTCACACACCGGGCTCCTCTCTCGCACACACTGGGCTCCTTCTATCTCCCACACACCGGGCTCCTTCTCTCTTCCACGCTGGACTCCTTCTCTCTCTCCCCTGCGCTGGGCTCCTTCTGTCTCCTGCGCTGGGCTCCTTTTCTCTCACACACCTGGCTCCTTCTGTCTCTCAAACACCGGGCTCCTTCTCTCTCCCACGCCAAGCTCCTTCTCTCTCTATCACTGGGCTCTTTCTCTCTCTCTCACTCACAATGGGCTCCCTTGTCTCTTGCGCAGGGCTCTTTCTCTCTCTCTCTCATGTAGGACTCTTTCTCTCTCTCGTGCTGGGGTTCTTCTCTCTCTCGCGCTGGGCTCCTGCTCTCTCTCACGCACTGGGCTCCTGCTCTCTTTCACACACCTGGCTCCTTCTCTCTCTCACACACCTGGCTCCTTCTCTCTCTCACACACCTGGCTCCTTCTCTCTTTTACAATGGGCTCCCTCTCTCTCTCGCGCTGGGCTCCTGCTCTCTCTCTCACACACCTGGCTCCTTCTCTATCTCACACTGGGCTCCTTCTCTCTGTCTCTCCCGCTCTGGGATCCTTCTCTCTCTCACACTGGGCTGCATCTCTCTCTCATACTGGGCTCCTTCTCTCTCTCTCTTTCTCACAATGGGATCCTTGTCTCTCCTGCACTGGGCTCCTGCTCTCTCTCGTACTGGACTCCTCCTCTCTTTCACACACCTGGCTCCTTCTCTCTTTTTCTCTCTCTTACAATGGGCTCCTTCTCTCTCTCCCGCGCTGGGCTCCCTCTCACTTGTGCTGGGCTCCTGATCTCTCTCTCTCTCATGTTGGGCTCCTTGTCTCTCTCGCGCAGGGCTCCTTCTGTCTCTTGCACAAGGCTCTTTCTCTCTTTTACACTGGGCTCCTTTTCTCTCTCACGCTGGGCTCCTTCTCTCTCACACACCTGGCTCCTTCTGTCACTCAAACACCGGGCTCCTTCTCTCTCCCACACACCGGGCTCCTTCTCTCTCCTACGCCGGGCTCCTTCTCTCTCCCACGCTGGGCTCCTTGTTTCTCTCATGCTGGGCTCCTTCTGTCTCTTGCACAGGGCTCCTTTTCTCTCTCTCTCACACATTGGGCACCTTTTCTCTCTCCCACAATGAGCTCCTTCCCTCGCCCACGCTGGGCTCCTTTTCTCTCTCTCTCGCGCTGGGCGCCTTCTGTCACTCATGCTAGGCTTCTTCCCTCACCTGCGCTGGGTTCCTTGTCACACCTGCGCTGGGCTCCTTCTCGCACCTGTGCTGGGCTCCTTCTCTCTCTCTCCCGTGCTGGACTCTTTCTCTCTCACACGCCTGGCTCCTTCTGTCTCTCAAACACCGGGCTCCTTCTCTCTCCCGTGCCAAGCTACTTTTCTCTCCCACACTGGGCTCCTTCTCTCTATCACTGAGCTCTTTCTCTCTCTCTCACTCACAATGGGCTCTTTGTCTCTCTCGCGCTGGGCGCCTTCTGTCTCTCGCGCTAGGCTCCTTCTGTCTCTTGCACAGGGCTCTTTCTCTCTCTCGCACTGGGCTCCTTTTCTCTCTCTCTCACACGCTGGGCACCTTTTCTCTCTCCCACAATGAGCTCCTTCTCTCGCCCACACTGGGCTCCTATTCTCTCTCTCTCGCGCTGGGCGCCTTCTGTCTCTCACGCTAGGCTTCTTCCCTCACCCGCGCTAGGTTCCTTCTCGCACCTGTGCTGGGCTCCTTGCCTCTCTCCTGCACTGGGCTTCTTTTCTCTCCTGCACTTGTCTCCTTTTCCCTCCCACGCTGGGCTTCTTCTCTTTTCCACACTGGGCTCCTTCTCTCTCTCCGATGCTGGGCTCCTTCCTTCTGCCACGCTGGGCTTCTTCTCTCTCTCACGCACCTTGCTCCTTCTCTCTCTCGCACATCGAGCTCCTTCTCTCTCATACACTAGGCTCCTTCTCTGTCCCATGCGCTGGGCTCCTTCTCTCACCCACGCTGGGCTCCTTCTGTCTCCCAAGGCTGGGTTCCTTCTCTCTCATGCTGGGCTCCTCTCTCTCACACACCTGGCTCCTTCTGTCACTCAAACACCGGGCTCCTTCTCTCTCCCACGCTGGGCTCCTTCTCCCTCTATCACTGGGCTCTTTCTCTCTCTCTCACTCACAATGGGCTCCTTGTCTCTCCCGCGCTGGGCTCCTTCTGTCTCTGGCATAGGGCACTTTCTCTCTCTCACGTAGGACTCTTTCTCTCTCTCATGCTGGGCTCCTGCTCTCTCTCTCACGCACCTGGCTCCTTCTCCTTTCACACACCTGGCTCCTTCTCTCTTTCACAATAGGCTCCTTCTCTCTCCCGCGCTGGGCTCCCTCTCTCTCTCTCACGATGGGCCCCTTGTCTCTCTCGCGCTGTGTTCCTTCTCTCACGCTGGGCTCCTTCTGTCTCTTGCGCAGGGCTCTTTCTCTCTCTCTCGCACTTGTCTCCTGCTCTCTCACACGCACCTGGTTCCTTCTCTCTCTCACACACTGGGCTCCTTCTCTCTCACACTGGGCTCTTTCTCTCTCTCACTCACAGTGGGCTCCTTGTCTCTCCCGCACTGGGCTCCTTCTTTTTCTCGCGCTGGGCTCCTTCTGTCTCTCACGTAGGGCTCTTTCTCTCTCTCGCGCTGGGCTCCTGCTCTCTCTCTCGTGCTGGGCTCCTGCTCTCTCTCTCGTGCTGGGCTCCTGCTCTCTCTCTCGTGCTGGGCTCCTGCTCTCTCTCTCACGGACATGGCTCCTTCTCTCTCTCTCACACACACCTGGCTCCTTCTCTCTCTCGCTCTTACAATGAGCTCCCTCTCTCTCTCTCTCGCTGGGCTCCTTTTCTCTCTCTCTCTCTCACTTTGGGCTCCTTGTCTCTTTCGCGCTGGGCTCCTTCTGTCCCTTGCACAGGGCTCCTGCTCTCTCTCTTACGCACCTGGTTCCTTCTCTCTCTCACACAACTGGCTCCTTCTCTCTGTCTCTCCCGTGCTGGGCTCCTTCTGTCTCTCGTGCTGGGCTCTCTCTCTCTCTCTCATGCTGGGCTACTTCTCTCTCTCACACACGTGGCTCCTTCTCTCTTTCTCTCTCTTACAATGGGCTCCTTCTCTCTCTCATACTGGGCTCCTTCTCTCTGTCTCTCCCGCACTGGGCTCCTTCTCTCTCCCGCACTGGGCTCCTTCTCTCTCTCGCGCTGGGCTCCTTCTCTTTCTCACACATCTGGCTCCTTTCTCTGTGACACATACCTGGCTCTTTCTCTCTCTCACACTGGGCTCCATTTCTTTGTCTCTCCCGTGCAGGGCTCTTGCTCTCTCTCATGCTGGGCTCCTGCTCTCTCTCGTGCTGGGCTCCTTCTCTCTCTCATGCACCTGGCTCCTTCTCTCTCTCACGCATCTGGCTCCTTCCCTCTCTCACACTGGGCTCCTTCTCTCTTTCTCTCTCTCCCGAGCTGGGCTCTTTCTCTCTCTCGCATTGGGCTCCGATCTCTCTCACGTTGGGCTCATTGTGTCTCCTGCACTGACTCCTTCTCTCGTGCAGGGCTCCTTTTCTCTCTCCCGGGCTGGGCTCCTTCTCTCTCTCGCGTTGGGCTCCTTTTCTCTCCCTAGCGCTGGGCTCCTTCTGTCTCCCGCGCTGGGGCTCCTTCTCTCTCTCACGCTGGACTCCTTTTCTCTCTCTCTCACGCTGGGCTACATTTGTCTCTACTGCGCAGGGCTCCTTTTCTCTCTCCCGTGCTGGGCTCGTTCTCTCTCTCACAATAAGCTCTCTCTCTCTCTCTCTCGCGCTGGACTCCATTTCTCTCTCGCGCGCTGGGCTCCTTCTGCCTCTCTCGCTGGGCTCCTTCTCTCTCTCCCACGCTGGGCTCCTTTTCTCTCCAACGCTGGGCCCCTTCTCTCTCTCTCGCACCTGGTTCCTTCTCTCTCACACACTGGGCTCTGTCTCTCTGTTTCTCCCACACTGGGCTCCTTCTCCCACTCTCTCTCTCTCTCTCACAATGGGCTCCTTCTCTCTCTGGCACTGGGCTCCTTCTGTCTCTTGCGCAGGGCTCTTTCTCTCTCTTGAGCAGTGCTCTTTCTCTCTCTCATCCTGGGCTCCTGCTTTCTCTCGTGCTGGGCACCTTCTCTCTCTCACACACCTGCCTCCTTCTCTCTCTCTCACACACACCTGCCTCCTTCTCTCTTTCTCTCTCTTACAATGGGCTCCTCTCTCTCTCTCTCTCTCGCGCTGTGCTCCTTCTCTCGCGCTGGGCTCCTTCTGTCTCTTGTGCAGGGCTCTTTCTCTCTCTTGCGCTGGGGTTCTTTTCTCTCTCTCGCACACTGGGCACCTTTTTTCGCTCCCACGCTGGCCTCCTTCTCTCTCCCATGCTGGGCTCCTTCTCTCTCTCGCGCTGGGCTCCTTCTCTTTCTCACACATCTGGCTCCTTTCTCTGTGACACATACCTGGCTCTTTCTCTCTCTCACACTGGGCTCCATTTCTTTGTCTCTCCCGTGCAGGGCTCTTGCTCTCTCTCATGCTGGGCTCCTGCTCTCTCTCGTGCTGGGCTCCTTCTCTCTCTCATGCACCTGGCTCCTTCTCTCTCTCACGCATCTGGCTCCTTCCCTCTCTCACACTGGGCTCCTTCTCTCTTTCTCTCTCTCCCGAGCTGGGCTCTTTCTCTCTCTCGCATTGGGCTCCGATCTCTCTCACGTTGGGCTCATTGTGTCTCCTGCACTGACTCCTTCTCTCGTGCAGGGCTCCTTTTCTCTCTCCCGGGCTGGGCTCCTTCTCTCTCTCGCGTTGGGCTCCTTTTCTCTCCCTAGCGCTGGGCTCCTTCTGTCTCCCGCGCTGGGGCTCCTTCTCTCTCTCACGCTGGACTCCTTTTCTCTCTCTCTCACGCTGGGCTACATTTGTCTCTACTGCGCAGGGCTCCTTTTCTCTCTCCCGTGCTGGGCTCGTTCTCTCTCTCACAATAAGCTCTCTCTCTCTCTCTCTCGCGCTGGACTCCATTTCTCTCTCGCGCGCTGGGCTCCTTCTGCCTCTCTCGCTGGGCTCCTTCTCTCTCTCCCACGCTGGGCTCCTTTTCTCTCCAACGCTGGGCCCCTTCTCTCTCTCTCGCACCTGGTTCCTTCTCTCTCACACACTGGGCTCTGTCTCTCTGTTTCTCCCACACTGGGCTCCTTCTCCCACTCTCTCTCTCTCTCTCACAATGGGCTCCTTCTCTCTCTGGCACTGGGCTCCTTCTGTCTCTTGCGCAGGGCTCTTTCTCTCTCTTGAGCAGTGCTCTTTCTCTCTCTCATCCTGGGCTCCTGCTTTCTCTCGTGCTGGGCACCTTCTCTCTCTCACACACCTGCCTCCTTCTCTCTCTCTCACACACACCTGCCTCCTTCTCTCTTTCTCTCTCTTACAATGGGCTCCTCTCTCTCTCTCTCTCTCGCGCTGTGCTCCTTCTCTCGCGCTGGGCTCCTTCTGTCTCTTGTGCAGGGCTCTTTCTCTCTCTTGCGCTGGGGTTCTTTTCTCTCTCTCGCACACTGGGCACCTTTTTTCGCTCCCACGCTGGCCTCCTTCTCTCTCCCATGCTGGGCTCCTTCTCTCTCTCGCGCTGGGCGCCTTCTGTCTCTCGCGCTGGGCGCCTTCTGTCTCTCGCGCTAGGCTCCTTCTCTCTCCCATGCTGGGCTCCTTCTCTCTCTCGCGCTGGGCGCCTTCTGTCTCTCGCGCTGGGCGCCTTCTGTCTCTCGCGCTAGGCTCCTTCTCGAACCCGCGCTGGGCTCCTTCTCTCTCTCCTGCACTGGGCTTCTTTTCTCTCCCGCAATGGGCTCCTTTTCGCTGCCACGCTGGGCTCCTTCTCTCACCCGCGCTGGGCTCCTTCTCTCTCTGACGCTGGGCTCCTTCTCCCTCTCATGCACCTGGCTCCTTCTCTCTCTCACACACCTGGCTCCTTCTCTCTCTCACACTAGGCTCCTTCTCTCTACCAGACACCGGACTCCTTCTCTCTCCCACGCTGGGCTCCTTCTCTATCTATCACTGGGCTCTTTCTCTCTCTCTCACTCACAATGGGCTCCTTGTCTCTCCCGCGCTGGGCTCCTTCTGTCTCTTGCGCAGGGCACTTTCTCTCGCGCGCGCAGGGCTCTTTCTCTCTTTCACGTAGGACTCTTTCTCTCTCGCGCTGGGCTCCTGCTCTCTCTCTCACGCACTGGGCTCCTTCTCTCTTTCGCTGTCTTACAATGGGCTCCTTCTCTCTCCCACGCTGGGCTCCTTCTCTCTCCCGCGGTGGGCTCCCTCTCTCTCGCACTTGGCTCCTGCTCTCTCTCGTGATGGGCTCCTGCTCTCTCTCGTGTTGGGCTCCTTGTCTCTCTCGCTCTGTGCTCCTTCTCTGACACTGGGTTCCTTCTGTCTCTCGCGCAGGGCTCTTTCTCTCTCTCGCGCTGGGCTCCTTCTCTCTCTTGCGCAGGGCTCTTTCTCTCTCTTGCGCAGAGCTCGTTCTCTCTCTCACGCTGGCCTCTTTCTTTCTCTTGCGCTGGGCTCCTGCTCTCTCTCATGCACCTGGCCCCTTCTCTCTTTCTCTCTCTTACAATGGGCACCTTCTCTCTCCCGCGCTGGGCTCCTTCTCTCTCCTGCTGGACTCCTTCTCTCTCTCCCATGCTGGGCTCCTTCTGTCTCTCTCTCGAGCAGGGCTCTTTCTCTCTCTCACACACCTGGCTCCTTCTCTCTTTCTCTCTCTTACAATGGGCTCCTTCTCTCTCCCGCGCTGGGCTCCTTCTCTCTCTCCCATGCTGGGCTCCTTTTCTCTCTCACACACCTGGCTCCTTCTCTCTCTCACACACCTGGCTCCTTCTCTCTCTCACACACCTGGCTCCTTCTCTCTCTCACACACCTGGCTCCTTCTCTCTCTCACACACCTGGCTCCTTCTCTCTCTCTCACACACCTGGCTCCTTCTCTCTCTCACACTGGGCTCCTTCTCTCTCTCTCACACTGGTCTCCATTTCTCGGTCTCTCCCGCACTGGGCTCCTTCTCTCTCTCGCGCTGGACTCCTTCTCTCTCCCCCAGGCTGGGCTCCTTCTCTCTCCCACGCTCAGCTCCTTCTCTCTATCTCGCGCAGGACTCTTTCTCTCTCTCACGCTGGGCTCCTGCTCTCTCTCACGCTGGGCTCCTGCTCTCTCTCGGGCTGGGCTCCTGCTCTCTCTCTCACGCACCTGGCTCCTTCTCTCTCCCACGCACCTGGCTCCTTCCCTCTCTCACACTGGGCTCCTTCTCTCTTTCTCTCTCTTATACTGGGCTCCTTCTCTCTGTCTCTCCCGCACTGGGCTCCTTCTCTCTTTCTCTCTCTTACAATGGGCTCGTTCTCTCTCCCGCGCAGGGCTCTTTATCTCTCTCTCTCTCGCGCGTTGGGCTCCTTGTCTCTCTCGCACTGGGCTCTTTCTCTCACGCTGGGCTCCTTCCCTCTCTTCCGCGCTGGGCTCCTTCTGTCTCCCGCGCTGGACTCCTTCTCTCTCGCGCGCTGGACTCCTTCTCTCTCGCGCGCTGGACTCCTTCTCTCTCTCTCTCTCTCTCTCTCTCTCACGCTGGGCTACTTTTGTCTCTACTGCGCTGGGCTCCTTCTCTCTCTCTCTCGTGTTGGGCGCCTTCTGTCCCTCGTGCGCTGGGCTCCTTCTGCCTCTCTCCGACGCTGGGCTCCTTCCTTCTCTCTCTCACGCACCTGGCTCCTTCTCTCTTCCACACACCGGGCTCCTTCTGTCTCCCGCGCTGGTCTCCTACTCTCTCCCGCACTGGGCTCGTTCTGTCTCCCGCGCTGGTCTCCTTCTCTCTCCCGCACTGGGCTCCTTCTGTCTCCCGCGCTGGGCTCCTTCTCTCTCCCCTGCACTGGGCTCCTTCTCTCACCCGCGCTGGGCTCCTTCTGTCTCCCGTGCTGGGCTCCTTCTCTCTCTCAAGTTGGGCTCCTTCTGTCTCTCACACACTGGGCTCCTTATCTCTCACAAACCAGGCTCCTTCTCTCTCCCACGCGGGGCTCTTTTTCCCTCTCCCACGCTGGGCTCCTTCTCTCTCCCACACTGGGCTCCTTCTCTCTCTCTCGCGCTGGGCTCCTTCTCTCTCTCGCGCTGGGCTCCTTCTCTCACCCGCGCTGGGCTCCTTCTCTCACCCGCGCTGGGCTCCTTCTGTCTCCCGTGCTGGGCTCCTTCTGTCTCTCTCTCTCATGTTGGGCTCCTTCTGTCTCTCACACACTGGGCTCCTTCTCTCTCACAAACCAGGCTCCTTCTCTCTCCCACACTGAGCTCCTTCTCTCTCTCTCGCGCTGGGCTCCTTCTGTCTCTCGCGCGCAGGGCTCTTTCTCTCTCTTTCAAGCAGGGCTCTTTCTCTCTCTCGCGCTGGGCTCCTTCTCTCCCCCGCGCTTGGCTCCTTCTCTCTCCCGCGCTGGGGCTCCTTCTGTCTCTCACGCTGGGCTCCTTCTCTCTCCCGCGCTGGGGCTCCTACTGTCTCTCACGCTGGGCTCCTTCTCTCTCCCGCGCTGGGCTCCTTCTCTCCCCCGCGCTGGGCTCCTTCTCTCTCCCGCGCTGGGCTCCTTCTCTCTCCCGCGCTGGGCTCCTTCTCTCTCCCGCGCTGGGCTCCTTCTCTCTCCCGCGCTGGGCTCCTTCTCTCTCCCGCGCTGGGCTCCTTCTGTCTCTCACGCTGGGCTCCTTCTCTCTCCCGCGCTGGGGCTCCTTCTGTCTCTCACGCTGGGCTCCTTCTCTCTCCCGCGCTGGGGCTCCTTCTCTCTCCCGCGCTGGGCTCCTTCTCTCTCCCGCGCTGGGCTCCTTCTCTCTCCCGCGCTGGGCTCCTTCTCTCTCCCGCGCTGGGCTCCTTCTCTCTCCCGCGCTGGGGCTCCTTCTGTCTCTCACACTGGGCTCCTTCTCTCTCCCGCGCTGGGCTCCTTCTCTCTCCCGCGCTGGGCTCCTTCTCTCTCCCGCGCTGGGCTCCTTCTCTCTCCCGCGCTGGGCTCCTTCTCTCTCCCGCGCTGGGCTCCTTCTCTCTCCCGCGCTGGGCTCCTTCTCTCTCCTGCGCTGGGCTCCTTCTCTCTCCAGCGCTGGGCTCCTTCTCTCTCCCGCGCTGGGCTCCTTCTCTCTCCCGCGCTGGGCTCCTTCTCTCTCCAGCGCTGGGCTCCTTCTCTCTCCCGCGCTGGGCTCCTTCTCTCTCCCGCGCTGGGCTCCTTCTCTCTCCCGCGCTGGGGCTCCTTCTCTCTCTCACACTGGGCTCCTTCTCTCTCTCGCGCTCGGCTCCTTCTCTCTCACACTGGGCTCCTTCTCTCTCCCGCGCTGGGGCTCCTTCTCTCTCCCCCGCTGGGGCTCCTTCTGTCTCCCCCGCTGGGGCTCCTTCTCTCTACCCCGCTGGGGCTCCTTCTGTCTCTCACACTGGGCTCCTTCTCTCTCACACACTGGGCTCCTTCTCTCTCTCACACTGGGCTCCTTCTCTCTCACACACTGGGCTCCTTCTCTCTCACACACTGGGCTCGTTCTCTCTCCGGCGCTGGGCTCCTTCTCTCTCCCGCGCTGGGCTCCTTCTCTCTCCCGCGCTGGGCTCCTTCTCTCTCCCCCGCTGGGGCTCCTTCTGTCTCTCATGCTGGGCTCCTTCTCTCTACCCCGCTGGGGCTCCTTCTGTCTCTCACGCTGGGCTCCTTCTCTCTACCCCGCTGGGGCTCCTTCTGTCTCTCACGCTGGGCTCCTTCTCTCTCCCGCGCTGGGCTCCTTCTCTCTCCCGCGCTGGGCTCCTTCTCTCTCCCGCGCTGGGGCTCCTTCTCTCTCCCGCGTTGGGGCTCCTTCTCTCCCCCGCGCTGGGCTCCTTCTCTCTACCCCGCTGGGCTCCTTCTCTCTCCCATGCTGGGCTCCTTCTCTCTCCCGCGCTGGGGCTCCTTCTCTCTCCCGCGTTGGGGCTCCTTCTCTCTCCCGCGTTGGGGCTCCTTCTCTCTCGTGCTGGGCTCCTTCTCTCTCTTGCGCTGGGCTTGTCCTCTGCCCACCTCTTGGGCTTGCCCTCTGTGCAGTTCTCACTATGGTTCTGCCCGGCTCACCAGACAGCCCATCAGTGAATGCTCCGTGCTCCAGACCAATGTGACCAAGCTGTCTCCAGAAAAACACCCAAACTGAAGAAGGATAAAAAAGAGAAAAAAGACGTGAGAAGAAGTATTAAAAATGGTCGAAGCAGGCGAATACCGTGCTCCCAGTCTGGCCTCTGCCTACTCCACTGTATCATACTTCTTCAACATTAGGTGGGTTTCTGTGTCTACCACCCACATAGGCAGTGCGGTCCAGATTTCCCACCAGCCTCTGCGTGAAAACACTTTTCCTCACATCTCCTCTTCACCTTCTGCCCCTTACTGTAACTCTCCGCCCCGAGCCCTCCATCAAGGGAAACATTTCTTCCAGTCTACTCTATCTATGCCACTCAGAATTTTATACATTGCAATTATGTCTCCTCTCAACTTCTACTCTCAGGAAAACAATCCCAGTCCATCCATAACATGATAACTGAAACTCTCCAGCCCAGGCAACATGATGGTAAAGCGCCTCTATAATTTCTCTAGTGCAATCACATCTCGTCTATTATTCCAGAACTGCAAAAAGTAGTCCAGCAAGTCTTGCTTACCATCAACAAAGAGGGGCCTCACAAAATTAATATGCCCACGGATGATCGGAAACATCCAGTAAAAATCTGGAAGGTTCTCAAAGACCAGAGGGAGTTAAGAATTAACTTCAGGATGAATAGATTCCAACTCGTGTTTACAGATAGCAGTCCCAAGAATCTACTGAACAGTTTGTTGGAAGATGCAGCAGTAAAGGGCATGAGTGTGAGACCTGTTATGAACCAGGCCAGACCTCCTCAAAACATTTCAAGAAGGTAGCCCAGATCCTAACTTTTCTAGTTGTTTTAAGAAGGTGTTAGGTGGATATTCCAGGAGTGACCAGCTAGCCCAACCACTCAGTTTTAAACAAAACAGAATTAATTTACAGACTACTGCAAACTGAATTTAGAATAACTTAAACTATCCGAAAATCCAATTGACTCGATCATGTGCAGCAACGTCAAATACATCAACCCCAGCAGAGAGGGGGAGCTTCTCCAGCAAGATGATGCTCCATCTACTCCGTGGACGAAAATAGCAACAGACCCATTCACGGTGATGGGAGGGTGATGAAATCCTTGTGACAGATTATTTCTTGAACTTTCCCATTGTTCGACGACTTAGCAATGAAATGAGTGCAACCATTGCTGAAGTGAGGAGCACTATTGTCAGTTTATTTGGTGTTCTGGATCAGATAGTGTCTGACAACAGATGCTAATTCACTGAGTGGGGAGTGACTCATATTATGGATTAGTGGTGCTGGAACAGCACAGGAGTTCAGGCAGCATCCGAGGAGCAGTAAAAGCCCCTTCAGGGCTTTTGCCCAAAACGTCGATTTTACTGCTCCTCGGATGCTGCCTGAACTGCTGTGCTCTTCCAGCACCACTAATCCAGAATCTGGTTTCCAGCATCTGCAGTCATTGCTTTTACCTACTGACTCATATTACACTGTCACCTCACTACCACTGCTCAAACAGGTGAGCAGCACTTAACATGCATATTATCAAATCAATGATCAGTAACTGTTGAGCAACAAAGCAAGATTTGCATACTGCAATGCTACATCATTGATTAATTGATGTCACTGTAGAAGAGATTACCATGCATTGTCTCATGAGCATTTCACACAATGTTAAGGATATCCTTGTATCGAACTGTGTTTTGAATTTGGAGATAATAAGGATTTAAGGCTCCTGGCTGCAAAAAAACAGCAAAGACAGGGGAGCAGATTCTAACCCCATTACATACTTTGAAACCCAATGGCTAGCTTTCCACAAGATGATTATATCAGCATAAATCATGGGGAGACAATGGCCTAATGGTATAATTGCTGGATTGTTAAATCGGTGACCCAGATAATGTTCAGGAGACCAGGGTTCAAATCCTGCCATAGCAGATGGTGGAATTAGAATTCATTAAATATCTGATGTCAAACGTTGGGAAAAATCCATCTGATTCAATAATGCCCTTTAGGGAAGGCATCTGCCAGTCTGGCCTACACCTGATTCCAGACCTACAGCAATGTGTTGACTCTTAACTGCCCTCTGGGTATTTAGGAATGGGCAATAAATGCTGCCTGGCCAGTGACACCCTCGTCACGTGAATGAATAAAGAAAATGGAATAGTGTGGGATGTTGCGCAACATTGAGGGCTGAAGGACTTGAACTGTGCTGGAATGTTCTACGTTCTAGAAAAAAATCATGAACCTGGACAAGCCTCCGAACATGCCTGCTGGACCACTGTTTTTGTTTTATTATTCCAGACTGAAAAATCCAAAATCTTTCCCTCTCACCCACATCCTCTCAAACGTACTGTGAATTTGCATATTGTGTGACATAAACTAGCTGCACAATAGATTGTGAATAGATCTAACAACTCAAGACTGGGCAGCCATGAGAGTATTGTGGGCTATCAGTAACAGGAGAATTATATTCCAGCACAATCTTCAAGCTTATAGCCTGGTATTTCCCACACACTACCTTTACCATCAAGCCAGGGGATCCCAGTACAGCTACTACACTGACATTTATCCGACAATGTGGAAAATTGCCCTGGTATGTCCTCTACACAAAAGATCTGGGTGGGTTTCTCTTCAGAGGGTTGGTGTGGACTTGTTAGGTCAAATGGCTGTTTCCACACTATAGATAATCTAATCTGTAGATCATCTAATCAATCTACAACTGATCATCAGTAAAGTGATGGAAGACGTTGTCAACAGTGGGCTCTCAAGCAGCACCTGCTCAGCAATAATCTGCTTCGTGACGCCCAGTTTGGGTTCCGCCAAGGTTACTCAGCTCCTGATCTTATTATAGCCTTGGTTCAATCATGGAGAAAAGAGCTGGATTCCAGAGGGGTGATGAGAGTGATAACGCTTGATGCCAATGTTGCATTTGATCGAGTGTGGCATTAAGGAGCCCAAACAAAACAGGAATCAATGAGTATCAGGGGGCAAACTCTCTGATGATCAAAGTCATACTGGCACCCCCACCAGTGCAATCACATCCTTTCTATAGTGTGCTGACCAGATCTACATGTTGTATGCAGCTGTGGTCTATCCAAAGTTCTATTATAGCTCCAACATTAACTCCCTGTACAGCCACATTTAGAATAAACGTATACAGTTCAGGTCGCCACATTACCAAAAGGATGTGGACTCTTTGGAGAGGGTGCAGAGAAGATTTATGAGGATGTTGCCTGGTATGGAAGGTTCTAGCTATGAAGAGAGGTTAGGTTTGTTTTCATTAGAAAAAAGGAGATTGAGAGGGGACCTGATTGAAATCTACAAAATCATGAAGGGTATAGACAGGGTAGATAGAGATCAGCTTATTCCCAGGGTGAGGGATTCAATAACAAGAGGTCACGTTTTCAAGGTGAGAGGTGAAAACTTTAAGGGGGATACACGTGGCAAGTACTCCACAGAGGATGGTGGGCATTTGGAATGCGTTGCCAGCAGAGGTGGTAGAGGCAGGCACGGTCGATTAAGTTAAGATGCGTCTGGACAGATGCACGAATAGGCAGGGAGCAGAGGGATACAAATGCTTAGGAATTGACCGACAGGCTTAGACAGTACATTTGGATCGGCTCAGGCTTGGAGGGCCGATGGGCCTGTTCCCGGGCTGTAAATTTTCTTTGTTCTTTGTTCTATAATCTATGCCTCGACTGATAAAGGTAAGTGTTCCAGTTATTCCAGAACTGCCCGATCAACCTGTCCTGCCACCTTCAGGGGTCTATGCACAAGCACCCCAAGATCTCTCTGTTCCTTGGAGCTTCCTAGTGCTCCTGGTATTCAGAGTAATTGTAGCTCATAAAGTTGTACAGCGTGGAAACAGACCCTTCAGTCCACCTTGCTTGGGTTGACCAGATATCTTAAATTAATTCAGTCACATTTGCCCCAGATCCCTCTAATCCTTTCGTGGTAGCGAATTACTGCAGGTGCAGTACTGAAAACAAGGAAATGTTGGAAATCACAGAGGGCCAAGCAGCATCCATGAAAAGAGAGAGCAAGTTATCGTTTCCAGTCTTCATCAGGATTTGTTGGTTTGTGCTCTCTCCACAGATGCTGCCTGACCCGCAGTGATTTCAGGTAGTTTTTTTTTTGTTTTCAATCCCTCCAAACTCTTCTTATTCACGTACAGGTAGTTCTGAGATAACGTGTGTCTTGATGGCGCGGTTTGGCTATAAGGTCGGTGAAGAATGCGGGAACGGTGTTTTGGACAACGCTTACCTGTGTTGGCAACAGCGCGACTCCACTGGGTTCACGTGCTTTGTTCTGCACATGCGCCAATGCGCGCACCAAAATCCCCGTGTCCCCTCTGCGCATGCACTGGCGTTCTTGCCGCTCGGCGCATGCGCTGTTGACCGCGCATGCGCCATGGCGATCTTTGTGCCGCTCTGCGCATGCACCGATATCAGCTGCCGACTGAGGTACTGAACAGAGAGCAGCTTTCTTAAGTATTTTAAATGTCCTGTGGTTAAATTTACTTTTGTTTGTTCGTACATATGATTACAACCTTTATTCAGGCTGTGCTAGACTTTTGGGTGATATTTGAGGGATCGTGAGTGATGTTTTTTTGCTAATCTGCTTCAACGCTACTTTCCGCCATTGTTTCTATTAAGTGATTTTCTATTGGGCGAGGTTTTGCTGGAACTCAACGACAGGAGAACTACCAGTACCCATCCAGATGCCGTTTAAATGTTATAATCGTACCAGCCTCCATCTCCTCAAACAGCTCATTCCATGCATGCACTACCCTTTTGTGAAAACGTTGCTCTTTAGGTTCCTCTTACATAGTTGTGAGACTGCAAGAACTTTACTCTCCTCAGGTGTTCACCCCTTCCTTTCAAAACTACTGCCACCACTTGTTTCAAAACCCTGATGTTTGAACCTTTCTAACCTGCTTTACCTCACTAGCCCGAAGGTAAACTACAACTGACTTCCTCTGTAGTTGATGTGGTGGACCAATTCTCCACATTCCTCTTCTACCTGTTTGCTGCCTTTGACATGAATATAAAGACCACACTGACTTTCTCTAATGTTTGATCATAGCCAGAGACCAACTTCCCTTTGTATCTCCTACCCTCTTACCTTTGGTATTCCTCAAGGATTGCTGCCTAATTTGCAGCCATGGGATTGACATAATCTGAGAACATAGCTCCTTCATGTTTCTAAATGTACCTTAATGACACCCAATTGAGAGCGTGGTGTTGGAAAAGGGCTGCGAAGAACCTTTGCTGTTTTACATCTGCAGACTCTCGACTCTGATCTCCAACATCTGCAGTCCTCACTTTCTCCTACTTAATGACACCCAGGTCAACCTCACCAAGCACCTCTTTGGACTCTTCACTGTCACTGTGGACACGTTGCAATTACCTCTGATTGAACATTGACCCCGTTGTCTTCAAGTTCCTTCACAAACAATTGCCTTGTTTCTGCCTCATCCCTCATTGCTGTCTCAGGCTGAATCAAACTGGTTTCTAACCATCGTCAGCTATAGGCCCCAAACACCTATGCTTCATTGCCATTCAGCTTGAAGAATCTTTATTGAGTTCTGAACCACCAATCACCCCACCTCCCACGACTTCTGATCTAATGCAAGAATGGTGCATTCCTCAGACACCATTTGTGCAGGCTCAGATCAAAATGTTGTGTAATCACATCAATAGCCACTTGATGGCAGCATTGCACAATGTATGGAGATGACAGGGCTCAGACAGACAGTAAAAGTTCCAGTGTCGCCACTTTTGAGAAGATCCTTTTGAACATACAAATCAAGCACAGGTCTCTCAACCCCTTCAATCTACTCTGCTATTCACAAGGTCATGTCTGGTCTGATTCCTCCCAACCACTTCCGCTGGCAGCTCATTCCATATGCGTTCCACTCTCTGTAAGAAAGTAGCCCCTCAGGTTCCCTTTTATTCTTTAACTCTAACCTTAAACTGATTCCCTCTAGTCCTTGATTCCCCAACCCTGGGAAAAAGACTGAGTGCATCCACCCTATCCATGCCTCTCATGATTTATACACCTCAATAAGATACCCCTCAGTCTCCTATGCTATAAAGAAAAAATAAACCCTAGCTTATCCAACCTAGGAAGCTATAACTCAGACCATTGAGTCTTTGTAACATCCTTGTGAATTTCTTCTGCACTCTTTCCAGTTTAATAATATCATTCCTATAGGTGACCAAAACTGAAAACAATACTCTAAGTGTGGCCTCATCAATGTCCTGTACAACTGCAACACAACTACCCAACTTCTATGCTCAGTGCCCTGACTGATGAAGGCCAAAAGCCTTCTTCACTGCCCTGTCTATCTGTGACCCCATTTTCAGACCCCGTGCACTTGAACTCCAAGCTCTCTCTGTTCCACTACACTCCTTAAGGCCCTGCCATTCACCATGAAATTCTTACTTTGATTTGACTTCCCAAAATGTAAGACCTCACATTTATTTATATTAAACTCAATTTGCCATTTCTTGGCCCTCTTCCCTAGTTCAATTTCTGACAACTTTCCTCACAGCCCATGATACCCTGCCTCACAGCGCCAGGGACCCGGGTTTGATTCCAGCCTGTGTGGAGTTTGCACATTCTCCCCGTGTCTGCAGGGGTTTATCATAGGTGCTCCGGTTTCCTCCCACAATCCAAAGATGTGCAGGTCAAGTGAACTGACCATGCTAAATTGCCCAGGTGCATTAGTCAGAGGGAAATGGGTTACTGGGTGGGTTACTCTTCGGAGGGTCAGCGTGGACTTGTTGGACCAAATGGCCGGTTTCCATACTGTAGGGAATCATATCTAATAATGACACAATATTCACTACCCTCCAGTCTTTTGGGACCTCACCCTTGGCTAACGATGATGCAAAAATATCAGCCAGGGCTCCTGCAATTCCTTCTCTAGCCTCTTGTAGTGTTGTTGAATATATCTGGTCAGGACTGGGAGAAATAGGGGCGGCACGGTGACTCAGTGGTTATCACTGCTGCCTCACAGCGCCAGGAACCCGGTTTCGATTCCCGGCTCGGGCAACTGTGTGGAGTTTACACATTCTCCCCGTGGGTTTCCTCCAGGTGCTCTGGTTTCCTCCTACACTTCAAAGATATGCAGGTCAGGTGAATTGGCCATGCTAAATTGTCCATAGTGATAGGTGGATTAGGTATGGGTAAACGTAGGGGAATGGGTGGGTTGCTCTTCGGAGGGTCGGTGTGGACTTGTTGGGCCGAAGGGCCTGTTTTCACACTGTAGGGAATCTAATATATCCATCTTTATACATTCTAATATATCCAACACCTCCTCTACTGTGATACGGACTGTCCCCAAGATATGACCACTAACCTCCCCAAGTTCCCAAGTCTTCATGTCTTTCTCCACAGTAAACACAGAGCAGAAATATTCAGTGAGAACCTCGGAAAAGTTGATGAGCGGAGAGGTCTGGGAGTTCAGGTCTGTTATACCCTGAAGGTGGCTGTACAGATGGATAGAGTGGTCAAGGAGGCATATAGTATGCTTGCGTATTGAGTATAAAAGCTGGCAGGTCATGTTAAAATTGTACAAGACTTTGGTTTGGCCACATTTAGAATATTGTGTACAGTTCTGGTCACCACATTACCAAAAGGATGTGGAAGCTTTGGAGAGGGTGCAGAGAAGGTTTATGAGGATGTTGCCTGGTATGCTAGCTATGAAGAGAGGTTGAGTAGGTTAGGATTGTTTTCATTAGAAAAAAGGAGATTGAGAGGGGACCTGATTGAGGTGTCCAAAATCATGAAGGTTATAGACAGGGTAGATAGAGATAAGCTTTTTCCCAGGGTGAGGGACTCGATAACGAGAGGTCACGCTTTCAAGGTGAGAGGTGAAAAGTTTAAGGGAGATACACGTGGCAAGTACTTTACACAGAGGGTGGTGGGCATTTGGAACGCGTTGCCAGCAGAGCTAGTAGAGGCAGGCACAGTAGATTCATTTAAGGTGCGTCTGGACAGATACATGAGTCGATGGGGAGCAGAGGGATACATATGCTTAGGAATTGGGCGACAGGTTTAGACAGTGGATTTGGAGGGCTCAGGCTTGGAGGGCCGAAGGGCCTGTTCCTGGGCTGTAAATTTTCTTTGTTCTTTCTTTGTTCTTATCTCCTGCAGTTTCACACATACACATCCACTATTGTCCTTGAAGGGTCCTATTCTCTCTCTAGTTATTCTTTTTCCTTTAATATGCTGAAAGAACCTCTTTGGATTCACCCTAATCTTCTCAGCCAATGCTATCATTGCGTGTCCTCCTTTGGCTCTCCTGATTTCCTTCTTTAGTTAACTCCTGTATTCCCTGGATACCTCTAGGGATTCTCTTGATCCCAGCTGCCTGTACCTGAACCATACCTCCTTTCTTTCAGGTCAAAGCCTCAATATCTCTTGTTATCCAACGCCCCCTATTCCTGCTAACCTTGCCATTCACCCTCAAAGGAGCATATAGATGTTGAACTCTAGCTATCTCAATTTTAAAGGCCTCCCACTTGCCAGAAGCCCCTTTGCTTGTAAACAAACTACTCCTGTCTAATTCCATCAAAGTTGACCTTGCCCCAAATTAGAACTTGAACCTGTGGACCAGTTTTGTCCTTCTCCATAACTATTTAAAAATTAATAGAATTATGGTCACTGGCCCCAAAGTGCTCCCCCACTGTCACCTCAGTCACCTGTTCTGCCCTATTTCCCAAGAGGAGGTTGAGTTTTGCCACTTCCCGAGTGGGATCCTTTATACGCTGCTTGAGGAAACATTCTTGAGTCTGTTTCTGTATGTGATGAGGTCTTTAGGGTGTGACGCTATTCAATGGGATTCTGACTGTGTATGCCTATATACAAAAATTGTAGGTGTGGGTTTGTATACACTGGAGTTCTGGGTTTATTTTGATGTACAATTGCTTTCATCCATGGATGTCAATATATACTGAAGCCTTGGTGCCCTGGTCTGTGTCCATTGGGGTCAAATTCATAGTTTGTAAGAGGTACAGTATTGGCTCTATGAAGCTGATCAAACAGTTCAAGAGATGCAAATATTCTTCCTAGATTTGATTGAACACCATTAAGTTCTTGATGTGGGCAATGCTTTTGCATAATCCTTCAACTTTGTTGAAAAGTTGCCAGTGCACTTTTCATTCAAAACAGCAGGGTTTTGCATTGATTAAGTACATTTGGTGTTAGAAATTTTTCTTTGTCTCTATAAGTCAATTGAAATTGTTAATGTCCTTTTAACAAATCAATCTGAGTGGCAAACTGTGCTTGTCTGATTCTTGCAATGTAGTTGTTTATTTGTGGAATTAGTAACAAATCTGCAATGACTTTCTGATAATCAATATAATATCTTGGTGACTAACCCAGTTTCAGTATCATCGTGACAGCGGAGCTCCAGCTACTATGACTTGGCTCAATAATTCTATTGTCCAGCATGGTCTTCCTTAACTTTACATAACTTCTCTGGATTGAGTCCGTAAGGATGTTATTTTATGCATAATGCATCCTCTAGGTTAACACTACATCGAGCCAAAGACATTTTCCACAATCCATTTACACAAATTGATTCATCTGTAATACTTCATTTCAATGGATTTCTGGAAAATAACATTATATTCCATTGAAAGTTTTAAGCACTTCTGCGTTATGGAAACCATTAATTGAGAATCAATTTTTGAATTTTCAATTTCTGATTGGCTGACTAATTGTCTGGATTTTTAAAAAATTTCACTTCCCTATTTCAATGCAAATACACTTCTATTCTGACTATCCTCCCTGGCATAATATTGATGTGACATAGTCATTGATACTTCCCCTCGCACTATTTCATTTAAATAAGTGATTTTCTTTTTTGATTTGGTAAGTTCCAGTGAGCCTTGCTTTTAATATTCCCCAGAGACAGGTAATGATACTAACACCTTTTCTACAGCTTCAAAATTCCAAGCTTTGGCCTTTTCATAGCTGCCCTAGAATATACTGCTTGTTAAGCACTTTCAAATACTTTTAGGTTAACTCATACATTTTGGTGAAAATCTCTCCAAAATTCAAAACATCAGTTGGAAGTATAGCTTTGGTTTGTAATGTTTTAAAATCAATTAAAAAGGTCCTCACCTCATGTCCACATATCATGTTAAAAAGGATTAGATGGGGGATCCAAGATGGCAGCGTCCATGCTACAACACCAATCTGACAAAGCCAAAACCCATCCCAAACACTTTACTGTGAGTAAAAACACAGTAAGGGAGCTAGAAACCTGAAAAAAATCTACTTACCTTTGTCCTTGCAGCTGGGGAATGCCGAAGAAAGGAGGAAGCTTGCCTAGGGCCTGGGCCACGGCCCAGCACTCTGAAGCAGCAGGCTTGCTCACTCACCAGACCCTGGTTGAGGAGCTGGCCAAATCTCGTGAGGTCCCGGGAAGGCAGATCCAGTTAAAAAAATCAAAGAGAAGCTGGCTCCTGTATCTGCTATGCTGCAAGACCTGGGAAAAAGGAGTGATGAGCTCGAGTGCTGGGCTGCAGGGGTAGAGGCAGAGGCTGACTCCTCCAAGAGCCGGCTCGCAGCCCTGAAAACACAAGTCCGTGGTCTGCTGGAACTGGTAGATGATCTCAAAAAACAGGAACAGAAAAAAGAACCTGCGCATTGTTGGCATATCGGAGGGGACGGAAGATGAGCGGCCGGTGGAGTTCTTCGAGAAGTAGTTCCCAGAGTTCCTTGGTTTGGAGGCTCAGAAGGGAAGGATAACAATTGAAAGAGCCCACTGGATTGTGGCACAAAAGCCAGGTTCAGATCAGCGCCCACGCCCAGCCCTGGTGAGGTTCCATTATTATAAAAACAAGCAGAGGGCCATGGAAGCCTTTAGACCCCAGGGAGGGATTCGAGGGCATTGGTATGTGGCAACTCCAGGGTCATGTTTTTTCAAGACTTCTTGGTGGCAGTTGTCCAGATAAGGAAGTCCTACAGTGGCATCAAGAGGAGATTGAGACCCCTTGGGATCCAGTATTCTTTAAGATATCAGTGGTGCTTCTGATCAATCATATTGAATCCATACATTTGTTCGACTCGCCGGAGAAAGTGAAGAGCTTTGTGAACATGTTGATTTAAATCGAAAGGCTGAATAGGCGGAGAGGACTGAGCTATTCAGGTTTGCTTTCCTTTAAAAAGGATTTGGTGGAGTGTCCTTTCTGGTAATATGTTGTGTGAAATGATGTCCCGGGATGGATAGAGTATTTATCTTTAATTTCTAAGTTATGTTAAGGGATGGGTGACATATTTATTTTTAGTTTACTTGTCTATAGTACCTTGCTCTTGGGTGTTTTTTGTTCTCTACTGGTGTATGTGGCATGACCCAGCTGGTAAGAGTTGAGAGGGTGGTTGGGATGGTTAGGAGGGTTAGAGGATGTGTAGGTGTCCCCTTTGAATGGGGAGTAAATCCCTCCAATCAGTGCCTTTGGCAATTTTTTTGTTTTTCTGTTTTTGCTGTACGTGGTTTTTTAAGTTTTGGAGATTTGTTGGCTATAGTTATTTTAGTCTGTGTAGTTTTTGGGTTCGTGGATTCTTGTGCATTAAAGCTCAGGATCTGTAATTTGGGTTCTTCCTCTTTGGAGTCTAGATGGTGCAATGGAAAGTTATGGATAAGGATGTGTTAAAGTGGAATATTATGGGAAATCATTTGCCTGTCAAGAGGAAGAAACCTTAAAAGGGAGAGAGTGGATGTTGCATTATTACAAGAAACACAGTTGGATGATGCAGAGCATTTGAAGCTGCAACAGAATAGGTATGATCAGGTTTATTTTTCTTCTTTCGATACAAAGAGTAGAGGGGTGGCCACTTTAGTCAGAAAGAATCTTCCATTTAAGTTATTAGAGTGCACTAAAGACACACAGGGAAGATCTGTAATCCTTAAAGCTTTCATGCATGAGGAAGAATATGGGATCTTAAATGTTTACTGTCCTCCAGTCCACCCCCTTAAATTCTTGACAGATGCCCTTTCTGGACTGGTTAACCTTGCATCTGAACATATCATTGTAGAAGGGGATTTCAATTGTCTAATAGACCCTACAGTTGACAGATTTCCCAAAGTCCTTCTGATATCTTCTTTACAATCTAAACAATTAAGGGATCTGTGTGTTGAATTGGGATTGGTAGATGTTTGGAGGCGCCTTCACCCTACTGGCAGAGACTTAACATTCTTTTCAAACCTACATAAATGCCATACCAGGATTGATCTTTCTCTGACGCCCGCAGCACATCTTGGTGGCGTCATGTATAATTGGCAATATCACTATTTCCAATCACGCCCCAGTGTATTTAATGGTAAAGAGCAAGGATATGATGGTAGGCTCGAGGCACTGGCGACTGGACCACTTCATCCGCAAGGATAGTATGTTTATTGAATTCTTTTCTATTGAGTTCAGGGATTTTTTAGATATTAGTTCAGACTCAGCCAGTAGCCCATCCATCCTCTCAGAAACAGCTAAAGCCTAGGCTAGGGGGTTGGTTATTTCCCATTCAGCCAGTAAGAAGCAATGGACGGGTGAGCAGCAACACTTGCTTGAGGTGCATTTGAAAGTAGCTGAAAAGGCTAACTTTGCCAGGCCCTCGCTGGTTAAACTGCAGAGGATCACGGTGCTTCGGTCTACGCTGAACTCCATGCTCACGCGGACAGGCAAGAGGGAGCTTATATTTGCAAGTCAAAGGCTGTTTGAGCATGGGAATAAACCGGGCAAGTTCCTAGCATACCTTGCTAGGAAAAGGAGTGCCCTCAAGGCCATTACCTCAATCAGAGAGGACACTGGATATTTGACCGACATTTCTAAACGGATTAATGCAGCATTCCAGAAATTTGACTCTGTATTATATCGATCTGAAAGCTGTGAGAGTGGGCGGGTTAGGATGGAGTCTTTTGTTTAAGAATTTGGACCTTCTGGGAGCAACCCCTGAACAAGAGTCTCTCCTCAATGAGGCAGAAATGGGTGCAGGTGCTGGAGATCAGAGTCAAGATTGGAAAAGCACAGCAGGTCAGGCAGCATCCAAGGAGCAGGAGAATCGACATTTCAGGCAAAAGCCGTTCATCAGGAATCTCTCCTCAACGCTCCACTGTCAGAGCAGGAGGTGCAGGAGGCTGTGAGGCCGCTCCAGAATGGGAAGGTGCCATGGGCTCCTCAGTGAGTTCTATAAGGAATTTATATTATCAGGGTCAATGCTTAGTATGTTTAATGACAGTTGTGGCCTCCTCCCACCATCTCTAAGAGAGCCGAACTGCTCTCTCATTCTTAAAAAAGGGAAGGTCGCAGGGACTATACTTCCTCTAGACCCATTTCACTCCTGAATATCAACTTCAAAATCCACCCAAGACTCTGGCATTAAGTCTAGAAACTGTACTGCCCTCCATTGTTAAGGAGGACCAGACGGGATTAATAAAAGGTCGTAGATTGACGGATAATGTCAGGAGATTATCTAACATGATCCAAGTATGTCAACAGCAATCGGTACAGGGATTGGTGATCTCCTTAGATGCGGAAAGGCATTTGACAGGGTCGAGTAGCCATATCTTTTTCATACTTAGAAGTGGTTTGGCCTGGGAGAGACCTTCATCAGATGGATGGAGGTTTTATAAAGCGATCCTCTTGGCGTGGTCCTCACCAAAGGTGTATGGTCAAGCAGTTTTAATATTTGTAGAGGCAGTCAACAGGGCTGTCCCTTGTCACCATTGCTTTTCACATTGGTGATTGAACCGCTGGTGGAGGCAATACGCAGGAATCCTAATACAAAATGCTCCAGAAGTATGGACGAAGTCACATAAGATCGCATTGTATGCGGATGACGTTCTTGTCTTCTTATCAAACCCAGCAGTCTCAATGCCACATCTGATACAATGCATCCATCTGTTTGGGGGCTTCTCGGGTTATGAGATCAATTTTGCGAAGTCAGAGGCCATGCCCATGGGTGGTCTCCCGAGAGTGCCTGATCCTGAGGGCGGATCTCGGTTCCCTTTTAGATGGTCGCAGGAGGGCTTTCTCTACTTAGGTGTATGTATTACTCCCATTTTTGATTGGCTATTTAAAAGCCAATTTTGCCCATTTATTTGACAGAATCAAACAGGACCTTCGTAGATGGGAGCTGCTTCCGATCTCTTGGTTAGGTGGGATAGCACTCATTAAAATGAGCATTCTGCCTTGCCTGTTGTATCCTGTGTGAATATTTAGAAGACTGAATGGCTGGTATCGCAAGTGGCCCCTAATTAAATTGACTAAATTGGAGTTACCTCACAGACTGGGAGGAGTGGGCCTCCCAGATATCAAAAACTATCAGATAAGCTCATTGCTGTCTTACATGTATGACTGGGCCCAGGGGAACCCTCACTCACTTTGGTTGGACATCGAAGCATCTCGGGCAAGCTGAAATGAGCCTGCTGTTCTTAGACTAAATGATAACAGGTAAGGAATATTGCCATAGCCCAATAGTCATCAATACTGTCAAGGCGTGGACAGCAATACATCAGGGTGAGGACAATATTGCCAAAACATCATTTTGACACCCATAGTTGGTATGCCAGGCTTTTAGCTAGGGATGATGGACTCTCTGTTTAAACTATGGGCAGCTAGGGGTGTGTCTTGCCTGGGTGATTTATTCTAATGGGACATATTGATGTCCTTTGACCAGTTGGTTCGGAAATATGAATTGTCCAGTAGGGACCTCTTTCATTTCTTTCAAATTAGAAACTTCATACGAAAAGAGACCACACTTCTAACTCATCCTTATAGGTCCGACATGGAGAAGAGGGTGCTGAGTGCTGAGGATACATTATCTGTTAGCAACGCTTATCATCTGCTGGGAGAGGGGTTCCTCAGACAATACCGAATAGCTCTGTAAGGTATGGGAGAGGGAGCTGGAAGTTAAGATCTCTTCTGAAATATGGGAGGATATCTGGGAAAATGCAAGAAAGATCTCAATTTGCAACAGGCCTCACACCTTGCAATTGAAGATTCTCCACAGGGTCCATCTAGCCCCAGACCGCCTCGCTAAATTTAAAGCGGGAGCATCTTCAATATGTCCTAAATGTAAAGTGAGCATGGGCACACTTACTCATTGCCTTTGGTCCTGCTACAGACTATGAGCATACTGGAGCGCTGTGGTAGGCGAAATAGAGAAGGCCTTGGGGACAGAGGTGGAGCAGAACCCGGTATCTCTTCTTCTTGGCTTTGTTAATTCACTTTCATTAAATGCCCATAAAAGAAAGGCTTTTCAGTATCCTCATTTTTTTTGTGCCAGAAAGAACATTCTATTAGGGTGGGTGTCGGAAAATCCCCAGGGCTGGCTGGCTGGTGTAAGCTAGTCATGGAGCACATCCCCTTGGACTTTTGTTTGAGTATGCTGCACCATAAAACTGAGAATTTCTATAAGACATGGCAGCCCTTTTTGGACTACCTGGAAACAGATTTGTCCGCCATACACATGAGAGCCTTTATATAGCCATGACAACTCCATGTAATGATCTGGTATCTAGCGGGAAGGAACTACGAATATATGAATATGTAGAAACTTATGCGCTTGATGATCGAGGGCTATTGCTTTGTTTTACTGAGCTGTGTTATGGTTATTATCACTATTAGCTTAGTTATTAGTTATTATTTGTTTATGTAATTAGGTTTGTTTTTAATATTGGTTTGAATTGTTTGGTTTTGTATTGGTTGTAATATTCAAAATAAAAAAAGTTTCCTTTTCTTAAATAAAAATATATTTTAAAAAAAAATTAGGGACATCTCTAATGGCTAACAGTAACAAAGGAAAACTTTCATTCCAATATTTTGGACATTCCTGGCAATAAGCTCTAAACATAAGCTCTAATCATGCTTAAGGAAGTTGGTTGCTATATTTCCAACACACCTTGTGATTTTTGTTTGCTAACTTATAGGATGTGGGCATTGCTGTGTGGGGAAGTGTTAATTGCCCTTCCCTTGATGCTTTTGAGAAGATGGTGGGCTGTCCTCTTGAACTGTTTAAGTCTATTGGTATATGTAGGCACTCAATTCTTTATTGGAGGAAGGGCCAGAACTTTGACCCAGACTTTGAAGGAATGGTGATATATTTGCAAGTTAACATTGTGAATGGTTTAGCAGGGAACGTGCAAGTAACAGTGTTACCAATTATCTGTTGCCCTTGTCCTTTTATGTGGAAGTGGTTATGGGTTTGAATGGTGCTGTCTAAGGAGCCTTGGTGAATTGCTCCAATGCGTCTAATAGATGTTGCTGAAACTGAGCGTTGATGGTGGGAGTGGATATTTGTGGATAGGATGCTGATTGAGTGGGCTGCTTTGTCCTGGATGGTGTCAAGCTTCTTGAGTGTTATCAGAGCTGCACTTTTCCAGACAAAGTTTGTTTTATTCATCCCTGGGAATTGGTATTGCTGGTTAGGCCAGCATTTATTGCCCATCCCTAATTGTCCAGAGGGAAGTTAAGAGTCAACCACATTGCTGTGGGTCTGGAGTCACATGTTGGCCAGATTAGGTAAGGATAGCAGTTTCCTTCCCTGGAGGGCAACAGTGAACCAGATGGGTTTTTGCTGACATTTGACAATGGTTTAATGGTCATCATTAGTTTTATTTCCAGACTATTACTGAATTCAAATTCTACTGTCTGCCATGGTGGGATTGAATTCAAATCCACAGAACATTACCTGGGTCTCTGGATTAATAGTTTAGCGATAAAATCACTAGGCCATTGCTTTTCTCACAAAGTGGGGAGTATTCCATCACACTCCTGACTATAGATGTTGTTAGCAAGTTTTGAGAAGATTTGTAGCTCAGCATGAAGTTCTGGATGTAGGTTTGCTTGCTGAGCTGGAAGGTTTGTTTTCAGCCGTTTTGTCACCATACTAGGTAACATCATCAGTGAGCCTCTGGATGAAGCACTGGTGGCATGGCCCGCTTTCTATTTATGTGTTTAGGTTTCTTGGAATCAGTGCACATACCCTGCTCCAGGACTCAGTTGTTTAGGTTTCCTAAACACATAAATAGAAAGTGGGCCATGCCACCAGTGCTTCATCCAGAGGCTCACTGATGATGTTACCTAGTATGGTAATGAAATGTCTGAAAATGAACCTTTCAGCTCAGTGAGCAAACCTACATCTAGAATATATTTGTTGGTGTTTATGTAAATGTGTTATCCTAATATCTAAGTAATCTGCCATTGGAATTTTGCAAGACAGTCATAAAATGATAATGCTCAGATGAAATTAGCACTTGATGAACTACTGCCTATTCCTCATCAGTTGCCATTTGAGGTAGTCTCCACTCCATCTTTGTTGTTTACATAATAATATCCTGGAATTGGTTCAGATTCGGTTTCTGAGAAGGCTATTTGATAAACTGTCTCAATTAAGGATGTTTATTGTACTTCTCTAAAAGAAAATTGGCCAAAATGTTAAGTATCATTCTCATTTCTTTCATTCTTTTTCATTGTTCTTTTGAAAAATTATGTTTGATGTCTGAATTTTCAAGTCATCCATGTTCTTTGTGGACTCCTTTACCTGTCTAATTCCAGCCTGAGGTCTAGTCATAACACAGGCAGGAAACAACCCAGGATATTCTTCCTATAACATCCCAGTTTCTTTCCTTCTATTGGTCATTCCACCATCTTTGGTGAGACCAATTACTGTGAGGTTAGATAATTCCCAAAAAGATAAAATTAATTCCTTCTATGGGGACTAGTTGCAATAATCCAACCACAATTTCTCCATTTGCTAAGTCATGCTCTAATTCAACTCTATATGATGTAACCTCCATGTATATCTCCAATTCATATTTTTTTCTTTCATTAACCCCTTTTCAAAGATGTCTTTAGTGGTTTATCTCTTTGATTTGACGTATAGGAATTTTTCTACTTTCAAAATAAAATGCTCAAAACCTTCACTGGTCTGTTTCAATTTATCAATAGATGAGGAAGAACTCTCTAGGCTGTTGTGTGTCATCCTTCCCTTGTTAGTAATTGCTAAGGAAACACGTTCTTTCATAATGTGCACTTTGTTTCCATAATGTGTCCTTTTCTGAGGATACCTAAGTGTTCCTACCACTGTAATTGGTGTCCCATTTAACTTACAGTACTTGGCTTTCATATTCCCAATCTTATTATAATTAAAATAATATTATCTTGGTTATATCATTTTTACATTCTAACCTTTCTCCTTTGCTATTTTGGCAGCCTTTTGTTTGTTCCCTAAAACAAAGGTATTTTACGACCCCAGGTTTCCTATCCCTCTGATTTTCTTGTTGATTCCAAAATGAGCATCTCTTGGCATTGAACACTTGCTGTGAGTTTTTCTATGACTTCAGTGGTTGAAACCACTAATCCTGTAACATCCTTTTTTTTTCTAGTGCAAATTCTAAAAATGTATGCTTTAGTTTCTTCCTTGAAGTTCTAAGTTTTAATTCATATGCTTCAGGAACAAGTTCAGAAATATTGGGTGGCATGGTGGCACAGTGGTTAGCACTGCTGCCTCACAGCACCAGAGACCCATGTTCAATTCCCGCCTCTGTGTGGAGTTTGCTCATTCTCTCCATGTCTGCGTGGGTTTCCTCCGGGTGCTCCGGTTTCCTCCCACAGTCCAGAAAATGTGCAGGTTAGGTGAATTGGCCATGCTAAATTGCCCGTAGTGTTAGGTGTAGGGGAATGGGTCTGGGTGGGTTGCTTTTCAGAGGGTCGAAGGGCCTGTTTCCACACTGTGAGTAATCTAATCTATTGAGTTTTTTTTAATGGTTTCATCATTTGAAGATTGTTCTTCTGACAAGTTGACATACACATTCATAGCTGGACATGTCAAAACACATTAATGTATACACATATTTTGGCCACTTCACCTTTTCAAATGAGATCAAATGTCTTTTGACTCCATCCTTGGCAAATTGTGGCAGTTAAGCACAGAATTTGCAAATCCTTCACTGGAACCAGAATCATCCTGAGTGCCTACCTCCTTTTCTTCCTTTATTCTAAACTTTTCTCTCTCTAGTCATGTCTGATTTCTTTCTCTCTTTGATGATCAAGCTTTCTTAATTCTATTTCCCTTTCCATTTTTCTTCCCGTCTGTTTTCTTTCCTTTCTAACCATACCTTGGCCTAATTCTGGCTGTGACAACTATGTTTCTAAATGTTTGTTTTAAGTGTCACATTCTTCTAAGTGCCTACTTTTATTTCTACCTTCAATGTAACTGCTAACTTTCACAGTTTAGTCAAAGATTGCAAATAATCCATAGTTACACAGTCCACTCCCAGAAAACTCTTAGCAACTTGCAAAGCTATCTTGCAAATCAAATCCATGCAATAAACTTCACTACAACACATTGTTTTGTGCCCAATACCTTCACGTACTTATTTCTTTAAAAGAGACACAGATTCCTCTTGTCTTGAATTAATTCAAATCCCAGCCAGGAGCCTCACTTTGTTATGACAACTGTTGATGGTAATACTGGTCAAGTCAGATCCCAGATTGAAACTTGACTTGCTAGATCATATGTTCAATTATTGTAGTTGGTTGCCATGGTAGTTAGTCACTGAAAAGAGGCTGTGGCTATTCTTTAACAGCAGGACATAAGTTTCTTAAGCATAGAAGAAAAGAAGTGAGAACAAAGCTATATTTATAGAAGACAGAAAGATCTTAATACAAACATTAAAAGAAAGTTTCAAGCTATTTCCCAACACTTTCTGTTAATCCCAGAGAAATATCACTCCTGTCTCAGTTTTTTAACTCTTTATTTAACTGAAACTTTCCAGTTTCCCAGGACTGCATAAACCTTTATTTTAAAACTCCTTTCTGGCTCAGCTAGCATGACCCTCTCGTAATTCTGATGGTCTAAACTTTTTCAGTTCTGATAACTTGAAAACTCCTCCACAAACTCTTCAGGCTCAAATGCACCAGAGACTAGAAACCACTCCTGTTGAGGTGACAGGTCCCTCTGAACTGAACTATAAAAGCTTGGCTTTTTTTCCTGTGAGAAAATAAATGTTCTCTTCTGCACTGAACTCTGTGTTCTTTGGAACTCAAGCCTTGAACCTTCTGTACTAAAATAAAATCAAAACAAACCTCTGTCATAAACTTAATAGCAATCTTATCCATTATACTAAGGGGTCTCCCAGGCACTTAACATTAGTTATAGGCCTTCTTAGAAATGATATGTCACTGTCAAAATGACTTTAAGACCACTTTTTTAAAAAAATCTCCGCAGAATAACCAAATCCATCTATGTCTATTTTAAATTTAAATTACAGAAAAAGTAAGAAAATACTATACACATTTATCACAAAATACACTGCGGTCCTGCTCTGTGCGTTAACAAGGGGGATCTGGAAGTGTGTCTATATACCCTGGAGTCCAGTGTATTCAGACGCACAACCAATGCTCCAGTTTCTATGCAATGGGGGCCCTGGGATGAGATCTGGCAACAGGAGTAGAAGCAGGCTATTCAGCCCTTTGAGTCTACTGTGCTATTCAAAGTGATTATGGCTAATCTGATAACCCCCAACTTCACTTTCCTGCCATAACCCTTGGTTTCTTTACTGATTGAAAATCTCTATTTCAGCCATGAATATTCTTAATGACCTAACTTTGACCATCCTCTGTGGCAAAAAATTCTACAGACTCAGTACCCTCTGAGAGAAGACATTCCTCCTCATCTCTGTCTTAAGTGGTTGGCCTCTTATTCTGAATTTATGCCCTCTGGTCCTAGACTCTCCCACAAGAGGAAATGACCTTTTTTGCATCTACCATGTCAAGTTCCCTAAGAATCTTGTATTATCCAATGAGGTTGCTACTCATTCTTTTAAATTCCAGTCTGTACAGGCCCTACTCAACCTGTCCTCCTTAGACCTTCCATCCATACCTGATATCAACCGAGTGAACCTTCTCTGGATTGCCTCCAATATCAGTTTACCTTTCCTTAGATAAGGAGTCCAAACTATTCACGGTATCCCAGCTGTAGTCTGACTAGCGCTTTGTACAGTTTTAGCAAAATCTCCCTACTTTTATACCACATTCCATTTAAAATGAAGGCCAACACTCCATTTGCTCTCCATATTTGTATTGCTTGCTTGTTGTTATTCAAAGATGAGGTCTCACAAATCCTCTGTTCTGTAGCTTTCTAAAGTCTTTTTCCATTTAAATAATATTCAGCCCTGCTATTCTTCCTGCCAATGTGCATAACCTTGTATTTTCCCACATTATATTCCATCTGCCGAGTTTTTGCCCACTCATTTAACCTGCCTATATTTCGCTGTAGAAGCTTTGCATCATCCACTTACCTTCCCACCTATTTTCATGTCATCTGCAAGCTTGGCTGCAGTCCATTCACTTACCTCATTTTAGTCATTAATCTTACTTGCAGAATTACATATTATTTTGCTCAAAAACTGCATGAGTCCATTTAAGATTTTGTAAATCCCTTTTTTAGATTAGAATCAGTCTGAACATTGGGGCACAAACAGCCTCACACAGGGCACCTCACACCTTCAGTGCATTATCTGGGCCACCATGACATCTATTGTTAAAGTTCACTTGAGAATGTAACTTTTAAAAAAAAAAGTTCTGAGTTAGAGATGAAGGAACTGAAACCAACATGGTCATTCTAACAGATGACAGATTTTATAAACAATCCAGATCTATTTCAGTATGTGATTTCAGTTGCATCACACTGTAAACTTTTGCTATAAATTCTGTGTCTTACAATCTTATACTCCGAAAGCTAGTGCTTTCAAATAAACCTGATGGACTATAACCTGATGTTGTGTGATTTTTAACAAAGAGAGGAAAGCCGAGTTAGACATATTGCAGTTTTTCTCTGAATGAACTGAGATGGTGACCATGATTAATATTTCACAAAAGCAACCAAGGAGCCAACATCTACACTTGTGAAGCATTGCATTGTGAAACCCATTGGACATTTCACCTGTCCAATTCTGTTATTTTCTTTTATTTATCCATACTATATTTGTTTGTCTTTTGTGTGATGGGGGGGGAGCTGAAAACAAACATTTCGGGTTTAAAGCACAGACTTTAATCAGCCTACCTTGTTTAAATTTTCCACTGCTATAGCAATTATGTACTTAATAAACATATAAGCCTTTTGGGTGAGATACAAAACAGTATCAGGAATTAATTATTCACAAGTCTGAGACTGGTTATTCAAAAGTCTAGTTGGGAACCATTGGAATAAATACTAGGGTCTTCGATTGTTTCATTTTACCGTGTTGCAAATACAGAGGTAGAAAAGCTAATTTGGTTTGGTTGTCTGTCTTGATGTTGTAACACTGTCTGTATTCACTGGGGTATTGCCTGTGTTTCACAATAGATTGTGGGTACTGGGTGTATCTCTGTATGCACTGGAGTCCAGGGAGTATGCCAATATGCACTAGGGGTCCAGGGTGTATGACTATACTCACGGTGGGTGTTGTTTGTATTTCTATGCACATTAGGTGTGGAGTATATTGAAAATTGGGTGATGCATAACAAGTGTCAGGTTTACAAATGCTATTGCAAAGAGCTGACTTGTGGGTGTGATCGAGACTTAGGAGATCGGTTTGAAGCCGTTATGAGAGTAATGATCAATAAATTGTTGCCTTGGCCTTGTGGTTAGAATGTGTGGAATAGTTTGCATGAACTTATTGGAGTATGTATTGGGAAGATATAGTGGAATATATTAACAGAAGGTACTGACAGTTGTGTGCACTTTCTGGGAGGATAGAGAAAAATGCATGAGAAGCATGAAAAAAAGCTGTTACTGCAAAGTTCTCAACTTGCAACCATGTAATCAACATATAAGAAGAAATAAAGCTGGATATTTGAAAAGACCGCGGATTTGTTCCTTATTTCTTTGGAACCCAACAACTTGGTGTAGTCGGCAGGATCGCGAAGACCATAAGCCATAGGAGTAGAAGTAAGGCCATTCGGCCCATCGAGTCACTCCGCCATTTAATCATGGCTGATGGGCATTTCAACTTCACTTACCCACACTCTCCCCATAGCCCTTAATTCCTTGCGAGATCAAGAATTTATCAATCTCTGCCTTGAAGACATTTAATGTCCCAGCCTCCACTGCGCGCCATGGCAATGAATTCCACAGAAGTGTCTCCTCATTTCCGTTCTAAATTGACCCCCTCTAATTCTAAGATTGTGCCCGCAGGTCCTAGTCTCCCCACCCAATGGAAACAACTACTCAGTGTCCACCCTTTCCAAACCATGCATTATTTTGTAAGTTTCTATTAGATCTCCACACAACCTTCTAAATGCTAATGAATATAATCCCAGGATCCTTAGCCGCTCATCCATGTGAATCTCTGCTGGACACGCTCCAGTGCCAATATGTCCTTCCAACACGAATGTTGGAACACTGAAGACTCCTTTCACTCTATCAGTGAAGTAAGGACTCCTTGATTCTAAACGTCTTCGGGTGATAGTGGAAAATCAGACCCACATTGTCTAACGTGATCTGTAACCTATCTGTGATCTCCAACTTGAGCTCATATTATTTACAGATGTCAGTACTCGACAGAGAGAGAGTGGGATTTCTGGCCTATGGCTCATTGAGTCCCACCGATTCTGAGTTCAAATAAATATCCAGAAACAATTCTCCATGTGATTTTGAAATTCTCCGAGTGGTATACATCTCAAGGTTCCCTAATAGACGCCTAATTCGGCAGAAGAAATAATACCTCTGGCACTTTGCTATACTACTAGCCTATGACTTGAGAGACCTATTGAAACTGGTAGTCTTAAGAAATAATGACAGGAAAAAAGAAACAAGAATTAGCTACAACGATGAATGGAGGACAGGTCCCACCTGATACCTATGAAGGTGAAATTCTCCAAAAATTAAAGGAATACACTGAGCAACAATTTGACCCCTCGAAAACTTTGACAGAAATCCATCAGAAATATGGAACCTCCACGGGACAATGGTCCTTGGATATTAAATGTGTTTGGGGTAAAATCACCCGATTAAAAGGTAAAGAATGAATTTGCTGGTGTCTATGTATAATGCCACAAATTAAACAATGACAAAAGAACTAACCATAACCGGGAACGTAATAATCTAAAAGAACAATTGAAAGCTCTTTGTGAAGAACTTAAAACAACAAAACAAGAATTGGCTGAGAAGAAAAAAGTTCCAGTAATGAAAAATTTTCCATCCCAACTATATCTAAGTGCTGCCTATACATACACACAATCAGCCAAGGGACCTCCCAAGACCTGAGTAAAGTGCGGATTCTGAGAAGGGACAATATAGTCCCAGCTCTAGTGAGTCTGAAGAAAAGGACCAGCCATTTAGGTTACTGCCAGTACAGACAAGGAGCCATAAGGAGGCAAAAAGCAAAGCATGAGAGGCAAGCAGTTAAATGCAAATATACATAATAGGCAGCTTAGAAGCTTGTCAGTCCCAAACTGGTGGGAACATGGTCCAAAGAACTGCCTCACCTAATAAAGGGAGGCATGAAAACACGGGATGAGCTAGAAAAGTTTCAAAATGTATACAGTCTGCACCCTATGGATGGAGTTCAGGTGTTGTCTGTCATGATAGGAGTCGGAAAGTGTGGCTCTGGAAAAGCACAGCAGGTCAGGCAGCACAGCAGGAGAGTTGACGTTTCGGGCACTGGCTCTTCATCAGGAATGTCATGGTAAGAAGGAAACGGACTAGGAAAGTTAAAGCAGAGTTAGGTGATGGCCAATATATTGATCTTCCACACCAACCCTCCGAAGAGTAACTCACCCTTACCCATTCCCCTAAGTATTATCCTATATTTACTCCTGACCAATGTACCTAACCTACACATCACTGAACACTATGGGCAATTTCGCATGGCCAATTCACCTAACCTGTTAATCTTTGGACTGTGGGAGGAAACCAGAGCACTCAGAGGAAACTTTCACAGACATGGGGAGAATGTGCAAACTCCAGACAGACAGTTTCCCGAGGCTGGTATCAAACCTGGGTCCCTGGTGCTGTGAGGCAGCAGTGTTAACCATTGAGCCATCGTGTCGCTCTTATTGAACCAGGTTGGGCTGCAGTCAGAAATTGGCTGAAGGACTATGGCTCTGCTGAAACAGGCTATATTAAGATTACAGCATTTCAGTAAAAAGGCAATGAGGAATTATGGGACCACGCAGAAAGGTTTGTGGTCAATGGGATGGAACATTCCAGTCTGGCAGGGGGCACAGACACCAAAGAAATTGACAACAGTAATCTAGCGCCCATGAAATCTGCCTTTGTCGCAGGATTAAAACCTGAACTAGCAAAAATGTTGAAGGTTATGGTCCCCGATTGGGAGACCAGTTGCAAAACGTATAGTGAAATCATAGAAGAGGCTAACCGCTTCGAGCAGAATATAGAATCTAAACTTGGAACCATGCAACCATAGAATCAACACCAGGAGTCTTGTAAGGTAAATGTCACAACTGTGGGAGAGAGAGGGACATAGGGCAAAGACCTGTAGGGTTAAGAAGAAAGCTGCAGGTGGTCCTGAGCCTGCTCTGAGACAGGAAATTTTACCTGTCTGGGGACTCTGTGTCTGAATCGCTGTTACTGGAACACATCAAGGGCAAGTTCCCTGAACATCAGAAGGCGTTCCTGGATATATTGTCTTTTGGACACTAGTGCTGATTTGACATGCTTATCTTTGATTGATGGACATAATCTGCCCTTTGATGATGAGCGGACGACTGCAATCTGAGTAGGGGGAAAGAACTTAATCCTTAAGAAAACAAAACTATTGCCAATACCATTAGGACCACATGAAATTCTGGTATCTATTGGACCCATTCAAAAACCTTTATTGCAGGTGGCTGTCTTAACCTCAATAAACTGGCACTTTGAGACAGTCATGTTACATGGTCAATACGACATCTGACACAGGAGAAATGGCAAGACCATCCACTTTGAGCACAGGACAAAATGACTGGCCTGTTGCAAATGACACTGGTCACTTTTACTGGAGTTGCCCCACCATGTGCTGAACAATATCCCATTAAACCAGGCTTTATTGCTGGTATCTTGCCTGTTATTAAGCAATTAGAATGAGTAAGGTAGTCCCCAGTCCTAATGGGACTGACCTGACAACGGAATGAGATAATACAGAAGTCAATTCATGACAGGGGATAAAAAACAGAACTGAAAAGCCAATTAAAGGCAGTCTGTGAGAAATTGAAATGCATCAAAAAGAGCCAAGAAGAATGGAATGAAACTACCTGACAAAGAATCCAAACCCCCAACCAGTCCCTCCTAAGTCTATTATTCCATTGACTGGTAGAAGGCCACTCTACCCCTCACTAGGTCAATTGGAAAGCAAAATATGAAAGAGAGTCAGACCTCCCCTGAGTCCAGCGATGCCAAGGAGCCCCGTTTAGCCCCCTTACAGACCAAGCAACACAAAACCCAGTCCAAGCAAAAAAAACCTGAAAAATGGGGGAGGATTGATCATAAATATGAATGGACCAACTGGCACGACATGACCACGCGCTGCCAAAAATGATAGACAAATTGTCCAAAAGGCTTAAAAAAGACCAGGGAGCAACTGCAGCAGCTGCGAACGAAAAAGAAACAGAGGGGGTCAGGGAGAGTTTTCGGTGCTGCATTCCTGAACTAAGCGTTAACTCTTTGTGGTTTGGTTTGAAAAAACCTTTGTTCGTTCATTGCTAAATGTTGTGTAACATTTGTATTTTCATTCCCTGGAGCTAGAGATCTGGGAATGATTTGAACTTTTTCAAAATTCAAACTATGTATGGTGATTTGAAAGGGTAATGTGTGTCTGTGTCAGTGTGGAACATTGTTGGTTAATGTAATGCCCTTTTAAGGAACTATCAGTGGTTGTGTAAAGCAAACATCTGTGATGAAATGTTGCTTTAAAAATTAGAGCCATAGAGATGCACAGCATGGAAACAGACCCTTCGGTCCAACCCGTCCATGCCGACCAGATATCCCAACCCAATCTAGTCCCACCTGCCAGCACCCGGCCCATATCCCTCCAAACCTTTCCTATTCATATACCCATCCAAATGCCTTTTAAATGTTGCAATTGTACCAACCTTCACCACTTCCTCTGGAAGCTCATTCTGTAAAATAAAGTCACAGCTTGCAATGGCTGGGAATTTGAACCTAGGTGGACTGCTTGGAAGGCAGCTATGCTCACTACTATACCACCATCATGACTTGAGTCATAAAGCTTGGTAAAAATTTATCTCTTGGAATTGGAAATTGTCACATTTGAAATTTCATTTTCTGGCCAGAGTGAATATTCAAAAAATGTTTTAACATGAGTGAATCTTTAATTCCGGATGATAACATTTTCTCATTGTGAATGTACTTTGGTGTGAAAGTGTCCAAGTAGTAAGAAAATTGGAA